>NC_052051.1:20545272-21179272 GCF_903992535.2 Arvicola amphibius | reverse complement strand
TGCTGCTTATTAAAGACGAAGAAGGCAGGCCAGCGAGGCAGCTGCTGGACAATAAGCAGCCATGTGGGTGCTCTGCAAGATCAGTTTGCACCATTCTTTTTTTCCTTTTTTTTTTTTCTGAGACAAGGTTTCTCTGTGTAGCTTTGGAGCCTCTTCTCAACTAGCTCTTGTAGTTCAAGGCTGGCCTTGAACTCAAAGAGATTCATCTGCCTCTGCCTCCTGAGTGCTGAGAATGAAGGCATGCACCACCACCGCCTGCTCTGTTTGCACTCTTGACCACCAAGTCATGTCTCTAGTCCCTGGGTATGCTTTTTCAAAAGTAATTTCTGGGGTACAGTTGTAGCTCAGTTGGTGGAGTGTTTGTCTAGCATATTCCAAGTCCTGGATTCAATTCTCAGCACCCCATAAACTGCATGGTGCCACAAACATTTAATCCCAGTGCTCAGGAGATGGAAGAATCAGAATTGCAAGGTCATCCTCTGATCCATAAGAAGTGTGAGATCAGCCTGGGCTAGCACTCTTGTCTCAAAAAACAAAAGCAAACAAAGTCCACAAAATAGGTAAGGAATCCAGGGGCTTTTGCTGTTCCTCCTGGTTTATATTTTATATATTTCGCACTACCTCAGGAATAATATGCTTAAGTAAAAAGAAGTATATGTGGCCTACAAATCTCAAATAGTCAAATTCTGAAAGATTATTAAATGGTTTACAGCTGAAATGTCTCCCATAGGCTCACAGTTAAAACCTTGACTCCCAGAAGGTGGCACTATTTTGGGAGACAGTGACAATTTTAGGAGATATGGCCTAGTTAAAGGAGGAAAGTCCTGGGAGGTGGGCCTTTAGTTATAGTCAGTCCCAAGGCCCTCCCATTTCCTTTCTGCTGTTACCCACTATGATGTTTGCCTCCTGACAACCCAGAAATAAGTCAGTTGACCATGGAACAATAACTCTGAACCCATCTTGTCTTTTTTTCTTTTCTTTTTTAAAATGGTTTCTCTCAGGTATGTTGCTGCCACAAAAACTTAGCACAACAGGACTGCTGACTGAGATCGTCAAAGTTTAAATCCTAGTATACTGTCTTTGTTAACCCTTCCTGCTGCTGTGAGACAATATTCTGAAAGCACTTAAGGAGAATGGCTTTGTTTTTCCACATGCTCAGGGGTATAGCCCATCATGACAGGAAGTTCCGAAAGCAGGTCACGCGGCACCCACAATCAGATACAGAGAATGATGGGTGCACACACTCAGCTAGCTTCTCATGCAGTTTAGGACCCCACCTCAGGAAACAGTGCTGCTGCTTTTCTTTGCCCACTTCAATGAATCTCCTTATGACAGTCCCTCATAATCATGCCTGGAGGCTTACTAGGTGATTCCAGATCTTGTCGAGTTGACAATCAACACTAACCAACCCAACACTATAGTGATACAGTGCTATGCAACTTAAAAATTGTCTTTAGGTCTGAGAGTGCAATGCAATGGTAGAGTGCTTGCCTAACATGCTTAAGATTTTGGATTTAATCTCCAGAAATATGAGAAAATAAGCAGGATGTGGGGGTTGGAGAGATAGACCAGTTGAAAGCATGTACTGTTCTTGCAGAAGACACAGTTTGGTTCCCAGCATCCACATTAGACAGATTACAAATACCTGTAACACCATTTTAGGGAATCCCAACACTCTCTTCTGGCCTCCACAGGCACCTACAATCAGTTAGTCAGTGTCTCTCTCTCTCCCAACCCCCCTCTGACACACACACAAATAAACAAATCTTTAAAAACAGTGAGAGAGCATTACTCATTTCTCCTACATTATGAGTCCACGTATGATACCTACTATATTGCAGTCAAAGATTTATTAGGTATAGCATATTAAGTTGGATAGCTTACCACCATCTGTCATTTCACAATCACCACTGTATGCCACAACTTCTCTTGGAATACTTTTCAAGAGAACACTCCTATACACCTACAAGCCAGAGGGGGAAGGATCATTCAGTCACAAAGAGATACAATTTAAAATCCAAACAATAGCAAAATAAAATCAGTTAAATAATTCTCAGATGGGTTGTTATCATCAGGAGTTAAAATTGGCCGGGCAGTGGTGGTGTAAGCCTTTAATCCCAGCACTTGGGAGGCAGAGGTAGGCTGATCTCTATGAGTTCAAGGGCAGCCTGGTCTACAGAGCAAGTTTCAGGACAGCCAAGGCTACACAGAGAAACCCAGTCTTGAAATAACAAAACAAACAAACAAACAATGAAGGAAGGAAGGAAGGAAGGAAAGAAGACAGAAAATTACTAGTCAAGTGTGGTGATGCACACCTTTAATTCCAGCACTCAGGAGGCAAAGGCAGGCGGATCTTGGTGAATTTGAGTCCAACCTGGTCCATATAGTTAGTTCCTGGCCAGCTAGAGCTACATAATGAGACTGTCTCAAAAATCAAAACAAAATAAAACCCAACAAACAAATAATGAAATATTATTACTATTATATATAATAAAAGATATATATCTATCTTTTGCTAGGTTTTCTAGTGAAAAATGTCTCTTCCTAAAATGAACAGCAGTTGGGCTGGAGAGATGGCTCAGAGGTTAAGAGCACTGCCTGCTCTTCCAAAGGTCCTGAGTTCAATTTCCAGCAACCACATGGTGGCTCACAACCATCTGTAATGGGGTCCGGTGCCCTCTTCTGGCCTGAGGTCATACACACAGACAGAATATTGTATACATAATAAATAAATAAATATTTATAAAATGAACAGCAGTTACCCCAGGATTTGTGAGACCATATGCATGATGGAGGAGTGTCTATGTGTTACTTTCATTATTAATAAAGAACTGCCTTGGCCCTTTAAGAGACAGAAAATTAGGTAGGTGGAGTAGACAGAACAGAATTGTGGGAACAAGGAAGTAGAGTTGGGGAGACGCTTCAGGCAGTCGCCATAGTGAGTCTCCATGCTGCTCCTCTCCGAGATGGACGCAGGTTAAGATCTCTCCTGGTAAGCTACACCTCGTGGTGCTACCCAGATTACTAAATATGGGTTAAAGGAAGATGTGAGAATTAACCAATAAGAGGCTGAAACTATGGGCCAGGCAGTGTTTAAAAGAATACAGTTTCCGTGTAATTATTTCGGGTGTAAAGCTAGCCGGTAGCCGGGTGGCGGGACGCAGCCCCGCCGCTTCACACTACATATGCATGATATGGATGAATCAGAGTCAGATTTCCTGGCTTCTATTTACACGGTCCTTCAACAAAAGTATTTCTTGCAATTACTAGCATCCTCTAACCAGAATATCCAAACTATAGTAAAACTATCACGCAACTACTTATGCCTTGCCAGCAAGGAAATGGCACAAAAAAATCTATTTTTGGACAGTAGTAAAAATAATGTAACTCACGTGACTATTAGCTTGGGGCTGATTCCTATAACTTTTCATTATTTCTTGAAAAGTTCTTTCTTCTTTTGTTACCTAGGGAAAATAAAAATTACAATTATCAATTGCTATTGAAAGAAAAATGGTTCTGAACAAAAACTTCAATTATAGCTTGTTATTGAGAGCAGTCTTGCAGAAAGCCATTAACCCCAGGCCAATCCATGACTAAAAGCCACATACATTTATGATTTTTGCTACCTTTAAAGTTCAGGGTTTGTAGCCTGTGGGGACATAGTTAATAGTTTCATTAATCAAAAAGCACTAGAACTAGTATGATAGGACTATATGAAAATGAATTTTTACAAAAAACAGCAGAAGAAAACACAGACCTGCTAACCCCCCTGCAGTTTCTGGCTTTATTACTTTTAAGTACTTTTTTAAAAGAAAATTAATTGCCTACTATCGGACAGAAATGAGAGAACTGCGGAGTTATTGTGGAATTAGATTTGAAGGTTTTAAGACAGTTTGCAAGGGGTTCTAATACTCAGAAGTCACAGAAGGTCTAAGGAAAGGAAACAGATCAATGACCCAAAGAGGAATCCATTCTGTTATCTGTTATCACAACATCGGCTTCAATTAATCCTTCCCTAATTCACTCACTGTCCATTAGCACTGAACCCATTTTCTATAATGATGACTTAGAAGTGGAAAAGCCTCAATTCTGACAGATTTCTGGAAAACACAAATGATTTTAGTTAAAGGCATTTATCAACACTTTGTACAGAGATTTTTTAAATTTTATATGCATGCGTGTTTTGTCTGTGTGAATGTCTATGTTCCAAATGCACTTCTGGGGACCAAGGAAGCCAGAAGAAGATATGAGGTCCCCTAGAACTAGAGTTACAGGAGGTTGTAAACAGCCATGTGGGTGCTGAATATTAAATCCAGGTTATTCTGAAGAGCAAGCAGTACTCATATCCACTGAGCCATTTTTCCAGCTCCTATATATCAATTTTAAAGAGGTATTAGACAGGAAGGTCACAAGAGTTTGGAAAAATACCCTTTGCCTCAAACGCTTAAAAATCCAGTCTTAAAGTTATATGCATTGGATAAAATTGCTAGTTTGGCCAATATATTGTCAAAATAGAAGTTATAAATAAATATTTCTCATATATGTCCAACTTTTAAGAAACAAGCAAGATACATTTTTTGTGACCTAAAACATGGTGTAGCAACTAAAAGCAAAAACTATTTGCAAAGCCACATGATATAAATCAAAGAAAGGCATTATAGGACAGAGGCATCCTACATCAAATCATGAATGAAGAGGACCTGTGTTGCCACTTACTGGGTAATTTTAGCCAAATGACTTTCAGTTCTGGGCCTTACTCATCTAAATGTAATGCTCACTTTCCTTTTATTTATTTATTTTTTAATATTTATTTATTTATTATGTATACAATATTCTGTCTGTGTGTATGCCTGCAGGCCAGAAGAGGGCACCAGACCCAATTACAGATGGTTGTGAGCCACCATGTGGTTGCTGGGAATTGAACTCAGGACGTTTGGAAGAGCAGGCAATGCTCTTAACCTCTGAGCCATCTCTCCAGCCCCTCACTTTCCTTTTAAATCTTGTATCACAGATGTCACAGGCAGAGGGAGAAATGTGCTAGTCACAGTTCCCAATTTCTTTAAACCAGTGTATTCTTTTTTAAAATCTTAGAATTTCATTTGTGATAATGATGGTGTGTATGTGAACTCAGGAGCACATCTGATACATGTGTAAAGATCAGAGAGCAATGTTCAGAAGTCAGTTTTCCCTTTCTCCCCTTCCATTGTGGGTACCAGAAATCAAATTCAGGCTATCAGGCTTATGTGGCAAGCGCCTTTACCCACTGCATCATCTCACTGGTCCAAAGCAAACTGTAGTCTTATCAAGTGGAAAAACTGATTATTATGAAACTTACAAGACAGTCCAGACAATGTAGTAGCTTGATATTATTTAATTACAGTAAGCAATATTGCTTGTAGCACAAAAGGAAAACTAAGGATCAAGTTCAACAACTTTTTATAGATGCTTCAAGTTAAGGCAACTAGGGCAAAGGCCTCCTCCCATCCTATACATACTTTCGCCATGATGTAAAAGGCACACAGAAGGAGCTGATCCAAATGCCGATCTTTCATTAAATCAGGGCAGTGAACTAAAGTGAATTCAAAACATGTCCAGATCTTCCTTCGTAACTCATTAGAAACATCAAGTTTTAAACATAAATCACGTAAGCGCACACTTGCCAAGTGATAGACCTAAGATAGAAGAAAACACATTATTATAAAACAAATCATTTGCCGGGCGGTGGTGGCGCACGCCTTTAATCCCAGCACTCGGGAGGCAGAGGCAGGCGGATCTCTGTGAGTTCGAGACCAGCCTGGTCTACAAGAGCTAGTTCCAGGATAGGCTCCAAAGCCACAGAGAAACCCTGTCTCGAAAAACCAAAAAAAAAAAAAAAATAAAATAAAAAATCATTTCTCAAGTTTTTATGTCTTACCATGAACATGGGCTTATAGGCCAAGGTTAAAAAAACAGGCAGACTGTTAATTACCAAATCATCTAAATTTCCTGTTTTATAGCATTCACTGCTGAATAGAGTATAGACAAAAGCAAAATTCTCAAAAAAGATCATGCCTATTACTCTAAATGCCACCATGTAAAGTAACAAAAAGTAAAGACATGGTTTACCTGCATCATAACTATTATGACTTCAAACTTTTTCAAGTGTTCAGAGCCCCTGTGTGTTCTCTTTGGGTTGAAATAAAATTGCTGGAAGGTTTAATATGCCAGGTAGTAAAGATCTGAACTTTCCTGAGTCTGAAAATGACTCAGGAAGCAAAACTACTAAAAACAAAACAAAACAAACAAAAAACAAAAACAAGTCTCCTGGGGTTAGAGAGATGGCTCCATGGTTTAGTGTGCCTGGTGCCGGAGGAGGCCACAAAAGAGTGTCAGAGTCCCTGGGATTGTAGTTTGACTGTTGTGAACCAGTACCTGGGTGGTGGGAATTGAACCTGGGTCTTCTGGTAGAGCAGCCAGTTCTCTTAACTACTGAGCCATTTCTCCATACCTTAAATAAACATATTTTTAAAATAAGGTAGGGAGTGATTGAGGAAGACATTCAACATTAACCTCTGGCATCCATGCATATCCACACATGCATATGCACATATACATATTCAAAAGAAAAAAAGCTTGTCAAAATTAGGAATTTTTATGCATCAAAGAATATAATCAAAGAAAAAACAACTCCTGTGGAGGAAAAAATACCTGAAAATCATGAATCTGATAAAAAAAATATCCAGAAAGGACTCCTGTAATAATCATAAAAATCCAATGAAAGGTAGACAAAGGACCTGAACAGACATTTACGCAAAGATATATAGAATGACAATAAGTTACTTAATATTAGTAAGCACAGAGATTCCAAAATCCAAGCCAAAGATGCTCTTCCAAAGGACTGGAGTTCAAATCCCAGCAGACACATGGCAGCCAATAACAACCAGGGCTATAACTCCATTAACAAAGGATCTGATCCCTTTTCTGGCCTTTGGGGGCACTGCACAAGTATGGTACACAGATATACATGCAGGCAAAACACCTATATACATAAAAACAGTTTAAATGTAAAATAAAAATGAATGTACAATGCCCTGATTCAATACTCAGTACCCCAGTCCTCAAAAAAAGGGAATGAACATCCAAACTATGATGAATTATTACTTAACAATCATGTCTCTTATTCATAAAAAGAAAATGGTGAGTTCCACTGCTTCTCTTCTTTGAGGACTGATGTTTCTATTACTGACCATGCAGGTCTTCGCGAAAACTGGAGGTTAAGTCCAGTGACACCACTGACAAAACAGTAAGAAGATGAACCAAGTTTTTTCCCTACAATATCTAGAGAGACCTTTTCTTGTTCCTGTTCCTGGGCTTCAGGGAGAGTGTCTTCATTTCTCCTTTCTTTTAAGCTTTTAACATGTTTCATTGCACTTTCAATAAAAAAAAAAAAAAAAAACAAAAACCTGTTCCTAGAGACCATGCACATTAGCACTAAGGCTGTAAAGTGGTGTAGTCACTGCAGAAAACAAAATGGCAGTTGTCTAAACAAATATTGAGGGCTGGGGACATACAGTAGTTCAAGTCACTAACGTGCTTGCAGTACTAACATGAGAATTTGGGTTCAGTGCCCAGACTAACTTAAAAAAAAACAAAAAACAAAAAACAAAAAACAAAAAAACAAAGTACGGTGGTAAGCATTAGTAATTCCAGTGTTAGGGAGGTGGAGCCAGTGGGAATCCCTGAGACTTGCTTACCAGCCAGCCTAGCTTACTTGGGAATTCCAGATCAGTGAGAGGCTCTCCAAAAAAAAAAAGTGTCAGGCGAACGTGATAACCACTACACTATGGATACATTGGATATGTGGAGAGACCAAGTGTGCAAACTTGCATAAAAAATAAAGTCTCTTTGCTTTAAAAAAAAAAGTGAATGGCACATAGGCCAAGGCTGTCCTCTGGCCCACAGCTCCTGACACATTAAATACTGAATTACTATCCCACTTCTAGGAATAGACTCGAACTGAAAGCAGAGACTCAATGCCAATGTTTATAGAAGCATTACTCATACTACCAAAAAGCAGTAACAACCCAAACATCCACCAACAGATGAGTAGATAAACAAACTGTGGCAATAAATACACAGAACTGTTGTTATTCATTCAGTTTAAATCAGAAATTCCCATATATGCTATCACACAGATGAGTGCTGAAGGTGTGCTCAGTGAAATAAACCAGTCAACAAAGACAAACCATTGTGTGACTTCACTAAATAGGACACCTTTCAAATAGGTAGTCAGGTTCAGAGACAAAAAACAGAATGGTGAGTGCCCAAGAGCAGGAAGAAACAGTGGTTTCCTCTTTGATAAGTAAACAGTTTCAGACAGGGAAGAAGAAAAGTTCTAGAGATGGACGGTGACAAAGGTTTTATAATGTGAGTGTATCTAACACCAAACTGTATACCTAAAAATTAGAGCAACAAATTCTAGGCTATGCGTATGTATGTGTGTATCTGTGTGTGTGTGTGTGTGTGTGTGTGTGTGTGTGTGTGTGTGTGTGTGTGTGTGTGTGTATAAAAGGAGTTAAAAGAGAGGCCAAGACTGCTCTGCATTCAATTTTTCTTGAGTAAAGTTAACTCTTCTCAGAGGCTATATGAACACATACCTTTCTATAAAATAGTGCTAAGGATCCAGTTCTCTTTGGTTTGCTTATTCCAGTCAGATGAGCTTCTTGGACTTTAGTCAGATGGGTCTGTTTTGGAGAAGCACCAATTAATGACTGGGCAGTTAGTGATACAGGACTTTCAGCTTTGGACTCCTGAGTTGTATTCATGGAAATAGGAACCAGTGTGATCTCTCCAGCATCATTGGCAACACCTGAATGCACAAGCAAGAGTTCTCAGTTTGCGATACAAGTTGAATGTTCCCAGTAGTAAAGCTGTCACTTTATATATACATATGTATGTCTGTGTATAAAAAGGCACAGGGATATGCTAGAAAAGAAGGCAGCTGTAACATAGTAACTACATGTTGGAAAAGAAGTTTGGTTTTTCTCTTTCTGAAACAAGATCATGTTTTATTTTGCTATTTTTATGCTTACTTTTACTTAAAGAAACAAATTTGAGTAGGAAGGTTGATGTCTTATGCCTATAATCTCTATACTTGCAAGTCTAAGACAGGAGAATTGCTGGAAACTTGAGGTTAGCCCAGGCTACACAGTAAGTATAGAGGCCCTGTCTCAAAAACAGACGACCAAAAAAATCCTTGTCCTTTAGTTAATTTGTGCCTGTGATGTTTTTATATAACAATTAAAACTTTTAAAAACATCAATTATTTATTTTGTTATGGGGAGGAGTGTGAATATGTGCCATGATGTGTGTGGAGTCAGAGGACAATCTGTAGCAGTCACTCTCTCCTTCTACCATGTGGGTTCTGGGGACTGAACTTGGGTTGTCAGGCTTGTAGGAAAGACCCTTCATTGATGAGCTATCTTACTGGTCCTACTTTAATATTTTAAAAATTAATTTTTACTCTTTTGTGCACTTAAGGTGCCTTTAATTAAAAATAAAAATCTCCCCATGAACATTAATTTATAAAGCTCAGATAATAAAGTAAATTCTAACAAAAAGTGTTATAAATTTATAAAATGTGAAAATTTGAAAAATGGTATATAGATTCAAAACAAAACAAGAGGTGGAGGACTGAATACTTTTAGGCAGTAGAAGTGTGCTATTATGAAGGCAGACACATGTCATTACACATTATCAAAACGCACAGAATGTAAAATACCAAGGGTGAATCTTATGTAAGCTCTGGGCTTTGGGTGGTGATGCACCAATGAGGGCTCACTGATTCTGAGAACCATGCAGGCCTGATGTGATGTTGGTGCTTTCAGAGGCTGTGGGAGAGAGCAGGGATGATGACAGGAAATGCATGAAAAATCTCTCTCCTTTCTCTCAATTCTGCAGTGAATTTTAAACTGCCCTAAAATACAGGGTCAGCTAAAGGAAAACAAAAGAATTTTGGTTTAAGAATAAAATACTGAGGCTGAAGAGATGGCTCAATAAGAGCATTTGCTGCTCCTGCAGAGGACCCAATGTACAGTTCCCAGCATTCACATGGTGGCTCACAACCACCTGTGCTGTAGTTCCAGGAGCATCTGATATACTCTTCTGGCCTCCGTGGGCATCAGGCATGCACAAGGTGCATAGACAAGCATGCAGGCAAAACTCTTATGCACATAAAGTAAAAATAAATCTATAAAAAAGTGTTAGATCATGTGATCCAATTTAATACATTTCTTTCCTTTTTTCTTTTTTTGTTTTTTTGAGACAGGGTTTCTCTGTAGCTTTGGAGCCTGTCCTGGAACTAGCTCTTGTAGACCAGGCTGGCCTCGAACTCACAGAGATCTGCCTGCCTCTGCCTCCTGAATGCTGGGATTAAAGGCATGCGCCACCACCGCCTGGCCCTAAAATCTTTCTTAAATTTTTACTTAACTCAAAAGTATAAAGTAGAGATGAAGATGTTACCGTGCAAAGGAACTGTAACCTTCTGTCCTACTGTCCCTGTTACTGTGGTTGTGGCCATTGTCAGCAGAGCTTGACCAGGGGAAATCGATAAGCTTTCAGCAGTCACATTTGAAGGAGCAATTTTCAGTTTTGTTCCTTCTGCCATAATCTTATCCACAAACATGTCCTTTGGTGGGTCATCTCCAAAAAGTCTCCTCTTAGCACTTCCTGCAGCAGGAGAGCTGTAGCGTTCATGGACAGAAATCGGAGACAGCGGTTGCATATCTAACAAGGAGGAAAAGAAAAGAGTTTAAAATCAGGTTTACTTATTCCTATGCTAAGCATTTGAGATCTAGAAGTAAATAACATGGTTTCCATCTTCATGGACTATCAAGTCTAGAGGAAGAGAGAGAGACTTAAGTCATTAGAGAAGAGTGTAAGGGTTATGGCAGCTCATCTTTCTGGATTCCTGAAGCTCTGTCCATACCAATAGAGCAACATATTAAGAATAAAGGAGAAGCAGAGAGGTAGAATGACATGACCACTAATTTAAGAATTAGCTTCCATCTCCCAATATTACCTACTAAATAGCACCGAAGAAAAAGGTAGGCACAAGCAAAGCTCAGTTTGAGGTCATTGTTCTGTCATTCCCCACACTCCTAGCAGTTTACGGCAGTGCTATGGTTTCTGAGGAAATACAGAGCATCTTTAATAGGCCCATCAGAAAACATGAGCAAAAGTGATTCATGCAACTGCTGACTTTGTCTTAATTTGAGGGTCTTCTCTGGTCAAAACCAAAGTGAGGATTATGGATTGGTACGATGGATTAGTCAATAAAGTGCCCATCACACAACCATAAGACCCTGGGGATCTGGTGCCCCAACACCCACATAAAAAAGCCAGGAGTGGTCACACAGGTTTGTAACCCTAACAAAGGGTGAAGGGGGAGCAGGAATGGTCAAAGACAGGCAGATCCTGGGGTTTAATGGCCAGCCTGCCTCAAGAGAAAAGGCGGAGACACGTGATGCTAACCTCTGTCACACACACAGGAACTAGGCCTCTCCCAGTGCTATTCATCTGCAGAGCTGCCTTCATCTTCCCCTTAGTGGGGATTAAGGTTCTCCAGACTGTTTCAATACTGCATGTTCTTTTTTAAGGGAGAAGAAATATTTTATTCTAGAACAAAATGTGAGAGACCATGGTCTAGGAACACAGATTTAATTTACCCCAAATTCCATATTTCAATATGGTAGCAGTTTTATAGCTTCATATTAACATAACAAAGACAGTCATGAGACAAAAGTTTTTTTCAGATACATCGGTAGAAACAGATTGGTTACAGCAACATGTGGCAATCTCCACTGTAGATCTCTTGTGCTTTCTGATGACATATTTTCTCTGATTTTTTTGAGGCAGAGTTTCTCTGTGTAGGCCTGGCTGTCCTGGAATTCTCTCTGTAGACCAGGCCAACCTTGAACTCAGAGATCTGTCTGCTTCTTCCTCCTGAGTACTGGGATTAAAGGTGCATACCACTGTGCCTTGCTCTCTGACAACATTCTTAACTTTCCAGTTAGTGAAATCTAGCAGTTAAAACATTTAAAAAGTTTCCCAGGATAGTCACATGGATGTTGGGTAATATGCAGAAGTGGGCAAAAAAATGGTAATTAAGTGGTTTTGGCCACTATGCAGGCTAGCTTTATGTCAGTTGATACAAGCTAGAGTCATTTGGGAAGACAGACCCTCAACTGAGAAAATGCTCCCACCAGACTGGCCCATGGGCAAGCCTATAGTACATTTTCTTGTGTGAAGGCCTACTTCACTGTGGCCATGGGGCCTGGAGGTGCTGGATACTATAACAAAATAGAGTGAGCTAGCCAGCACTCCTCCATTGCCTCTAAATTAGCTCCTGCCTCTAGCGTCCTACCCTATGTGAATTCCTGATCTGAGTTTTCGCAGTGATGACAGTAATATAGAACTATAAGCTGAAAAAAACCTTTTCTTCCCCAGGTTGCTTTTGGTGATGGTGGTTTATCACAGCAATAGAAACATAACTAATAGAGTCACTAATAACTATTCCTGTCCAATAATAAAAAAATGAATTTTGTTTTTCAAGAGTCAGTATACTCTCAATAGTTCCAAAGTTCAAAAGTTAAAGTCCAAAGTCTCCTTTGACTCAAGGAAAATTACTAGTTGTGAGCCTCTAAAAAAAACTGTAATACAATTTACATATGTCTGGGTTTTGCTTTGCTTTTAGTGTTTGAGACACAGTTTCACTATGTAGCCATGGCTGGCCTGAAACTCACTACGTAGCACAGGCTGGCCTGGAACTCACTATGTAGCACAGGCTGGCCTGGAACACACTAGCAGACCAGACCAGACTGACCTTGAACTCACAGGGATCCACCTTCCTCTGCCTCCTGAGTATTAGAATAAAGCACTACCACACCCAGCTCAAGCCCATATTTCTAAGATATATCCAATCCTATATCGCTGTTCACAATTTTTTTTATCACTTTCCTGAGTTGATTCACAAGTATGTGCTCTTTTTTTGGCTTTAACGTAAGGCAAACATTCTGCCACTGAACTATATACAGTACCTACTATATATAATGTTGAGGGCATCTCATTATCAATTTTATATTCAGTAGATAATTAGTCAATCTACTTTTAAAACATAGCTAAGGGCTGGAGAGATGGCTCAGTAGTTAAGAGCACTGACTGCTCTTCCAGAGGTCCTGAGTTCAATTCCCAGCAACCACATGGTGTCTCACAGCCATCTGTGATGAGATCTGGTGCCCTCTTCTGACCTGCAAGCATACAGAAAGACAGAACACTGTATAGATAATAAATAAATAAATTTTTTAAAAAAAGGCCTTACAAACTTAAAAAAAATAAAACATAGATAATAAAAATTACTCTCTGGCAATGATGTGGAGGCTCTGTGTATTAGTGGGATGGTTGGGGAAGCAGGAGTGGCTAAATGAAAATCTTTCAGTGATACTGGACGTTATAAAAGCAACTCTGCCTTCTTTTGTAAACAAGTAGATTCTTATAGCTCTTATGACTCACAAGAGTCTGCAGAGCCCTGACATATCTTACCAAAGCACTTGCTTAGCATGGCTTGAAGCTCAGAGTTTGATCACCAGCACCCCAAAATAAAATAAAAACTTACAAAAAGAAACTTAGATGATGCTTGCTGCCTTCCTGTGTCATTTATAACACAGCATCTTTACTTTTGCCCTTGCAAACTGTCATGTTTTTAAATGTGTGTATGGGTCAGCTACTTATTTGTGTAATAATTAAATTGAGAGTCTACCATAGTTGTTTAAGTATTTGCAAAGCAGCAGTAGTAGAACAGTGAAGGTTTTCTCAAGTAATTTAAGAATTCAAGAATTTAAAGTACACAATTGTAATTCTAGCACTCAGAAGGCTAAAAAGAATGTAAGTCTGAAGCCAGGCTGGGATACACAGAGACGCTCTCTCAAAAACAAAACAAAACAAAAATCAAGAGTTACATATTTCAAAACTCTGAGCATGTCATAAGAAAAACAAGACTGTACTACAATCTTCCCACTGCTAATGCACAAAAGGCATAATTTTAAAGGTGTAGATAAGTCTTTTAGGGGATGTAGTACAGTAGTAGAGAACAGTTTTTTAAATTATATTTTAATTTATTTAGTTAGGAGAATGGCAGGCCATGGTGTATAAGTAGAGATTAGAGAACAACCTGAGGAAGTTGGTTCTCTCCCTTCAGCATGAGTCCTTGTGGTGATATTTTGTTTATGATCTAACAAATAAAGCTTGTCTGAAGATCAGAGTGTAGAGCTAACTATACTAGTTAGCCATAAAGGCCAAGCAATAGTGACACACACATTTAATCCTAGCACTTGGGAGACAAGAGGCAGACAGATCTCTGTTAGTTCAAGGCCACTCTGGGCTACACAAAATTGATCCAGTCTAAAAGATAAACAGAGTTCACAAAAAGGTGATCCCAGCAATTGGGATCACATGCCTTCAATCCCAGCACTAGGGAGATGGAAACAGGAGTGATACGGCTGGGCAGAGAGGAACATAAGGCAGGAGAAGACGGGAGCTCTGCAGTCAGTCGGAAGCAGCCAGTCTGAGAATGCAGTCTGAGGACAGAATCGCCCATATTGTCTGAGGATGGTAGAGGTAAGAACTCTAGTGGCTGGCCGCTCTGCTTCTCTGATCCTTCAGCTTTCATCCCCTAATATCTGTCTCCGAGCTTTTATTATTAAGACCAATTAGAATTTATGCTACAAAGCCAGGCGGTGGTGGCGCACGCCTTTAATCCCAGCACTCGGGAGGCAGAGGCAGGCGGACCTCTGAGTTCGAGGCCAGCCTGGTCTACAAGAGCTAGTTCCAGGACAGGCTCTAGTAACTACAGGGAAACCCTGTCTCGAAAAAACCAAAAAAAAAAAAAAAAAAAAAAAAAAAAAAAAAAAAAAGAATTTATGCTACAGGTCCTGGGGAATTACACGTGTTCAGGATGGGTGGCTAGCTTCAATACCCATTGACCAATCTTGCCAGTCCAGAAAACCTTTTTCTTTCTTCTCTCCTTTCTTCCCATCTCCTTCCCTCCCTCTTTCCCTCTAAGACAGGGTCTTTTTCTATATCCCTGACTATCTTGGAACTCACTATGTAGACTAAGTTGTCCTTAACTCACAGACATCTGTCTGTCTCTGCCTCCATATTCTGGGATCAAAGGCCCAGCCCAGAAATACTTTTAATATGAAGAGAGTATATAACAGGCCACATAAAGGTACGGGTGAAAGCATTAAGTTTCTTGTCAAATCTTAATGAAGAAATCAGATGTTTTACTATATTATGGAGTTTGAAAATGTTTTTCTTTGAAAAAAAGTCTTTGTCTTCCCCCCCCCCCAGTATTTCATCAGCGTTATACCTACCCCTTCGATGGCTCCCACTATCAGTCCGAACTTCCTTCACTCTTGGGTGTATTATTGGAGACATTGGCATCATGGGGAGATGGCCCTGTACATTTCCTCCATTTCCTATTTCAAAGTTATTTGGGAATATAACCTACAGAAAACAAAAACACTTCATCTTACAAAGACGAACCCAGTAACAGAAACCCATGAGAAAAAGAACCCTTATCTTATTTCACTCCCCTTTTACTTCTTGACAAAATCTAACATTTGTCAAAAGCCCCAGCAGTTTCAGTGTGATCCAGTAATTCCAAGCATAGATAAAATACCACTCACAGATACCCAAGGGAAATGAAAATATGCCCATAAGACCTCATGAATGAATGTTAAAAGCAGCATCTTTTTTTTTTTTTTCAGTCCCAAGACAGGGTTTCTGTGTGTGTAGCCCTAGCTGTCCTGGAACTCACTCTGTAGACCAGGCTGGCCTTTAACTCACTGAGATCCGCCTGCCTCTGCCTCTCGAGTGCTGGGATTAAAGGTGTGCCCTACCACTACCTAATCATTTTTTTATTTCTTTTAAAAAAATTCATACAATAAATTTTGATTGGGCTGAAGAGATAGTTCAACAGTTGAGAGCACTGACTGCTCTTCCAGAGGAACAGGGTTCAACTCCCGGCACCCTCATGGCTGCTCACAACTATCTGTAACTCCAGCTCCAGGGGACCTAATACCCATGGTAAAACCACCAATGCACATAAAATAAAAATAAATTTTAAAAAAGATGCAATATATTTTGATCAAGTTTTCCCTCCTAATTCCTCTCAGGTCCTCCCTACCTTCCTATCTATTCAACTTTAAGTTCTTTCTCTCTTTAAAAAACAAACAAAACAAGATATACACACAAAAAACCCATAAAATTAAAAATAAAAATAAGTGAAAGACCAATAAGACAAAAATTACCAATACAAAGCAAAATGAAACAAAAGTCCATGAAAAATATCACTTTGTTTTATGTTAACCAACTACTCCTGAGCAAAGGGTCTGCCCTAAAATGTAGGTGATATACCCAGTGAGACTTGATGGGGGAAAACTGATTCTCCTTTTGCTAGCAAGTATCAACTGCAGATAGATTTTAGGTTAGGGGTTGGACTCCCTGTTCATTTCCCCCTCTCAGGGCTAGTACATATCTGGCTTGAACCTGGGTAGAGCATCACTCTAACAGCTAAAAGAAACAAACTTTAATGTCTGTCAAATGAAAGATGAACGACTAAAATGTGGCATATGTATTCAGTGGAATATTTGACAGCAAAAGGAAATGAAAGGTTGATATGTACTGCAATATATATGAAAGTGAAAAGAAACAAGACATCACAGACTTAGATATAGCCATTTAAATGAATATGCAAATCTATAGAGACAGCAAGTGGATTCGTGGTTGTTTGGGAGGGTGAAAGGGAGATCAGAAAAAAGGGATAACCAAGTAGTGAGATTCTAACAGATTTGATGCCTATATTCTAAAACCATTATCATATACATACATATCAATACACTAAACCCACTCATCAACTATACACTTTAAATGGATGAATCGTATGGTACGTGAATTTTATCTTCAAAAGGCTCATTTAAAAAATTGACGGGGCAATGGTAGTATACGCCATTAATCCCAGCACTTAGGAGGTGGAGTACAGGTAGATCTCTGAGTTGAGGCCAGCCTGGTCTACAGAGTGAGTTTTAAGACAGCCAAGGCTACACAGAGAAATACCATCTTGAAAAACCAAACCAAACCAAACCAAACAAAAAATGCTATTAACTTAGCCCTAACTTACTTCTTCACAAGTAGGAACTTTGTTTGCAGAAGCATGGAGAGCTTCCCACAGTGCAGAATTATTACTCCAAGCCAAACTCTCCAAAATCTGTTCTTCAATATTGTTTAGGTGTTTTACCATATCTCTGGAAAGCCCCTCCTCTGAGCGGATCACCACCTCAATAACCTGAAAAGGAGAAAGTTGAAACAGCATTGAGGTTAGATTAACAAGCAATCACTGGTCGAGGCATACAAACACAAATGACTCTTTACTGCCACATAGAACCACATAATTCTGTGAACTGCTAGTATCTGCATATATTATAAACTAAAACACAAGATGCTTTTAAGCCCTTTTTTTCTTTCTCTTTATTGTTCTCATACAATACATCCTGACTGTAGTTGCCCCCCCAACCTTCCCTCTACCCTCCAGATCCACTGACCCTCCATCTCCCTCCAGAAAAGAACAGGTCTTCAAGGATATCAACTGAACACCTTTAAAATATTAACACATATGGGTGATGTTGGATTCCCCTCTGTATGCTATGAATATGTTTTATTACCACTGGTTGTTAAAGAAGCTGTTTAAGCCAATGACTTAGTAGAGTCAAGCCAGATGGGAAATCCAAACAACGATATAGAGAGAAAGTGGGCAGAGTCAGGGAAATGCCATGTAGCTGCCGAAGGAGAAAGATGGCAGCCACCAGCCAGAACCTTACTGGTAGGCCACAACTTTGTGGTGATTCACAGATTAATAAAAATGGGTTAATTTAAGATGTAGGAGTTAGCTAGAAATACGCATAAGCTATTGGCCAAAAGGTATTTTAATTAATACAGTTTCTGTGTGATTATTTCGGATCTGGGTGGCTAGGAACGAAGAAGCAGCCTCTGCCTATATATAGGGCTGGCACAACAGTTAAAATGTTTTCTACACAAGCAAGGAAACTGGAGTTCAGAACCCCAGAACTCAAATAAATGTTGGTGGATGTGGTAGCCTGCCTGTAACTCCACCTTGGAAGGCAGAGATGGGGGATCCCTAGAGCAGTCTGGCTAGCAAGACTAGCTATATTGGCAGATCTGGGTTTCATTAAGAGGCCCTACCTCAAAAGAATATGGTAAGAGGACAGTTAAGGAATATTCCCAACATCAACTTTGGATTTCCACAAGCACATGCTTGTAGGTTAATGCCTGCTCACACACATGTGAGCATGCTTACACTCACTCATACATACCACAGACACAGACACATGAAAAGGAAATAAAATAGAAAACAATACTACATGGTTGAGAAAAATGTCAGTGGAAGACCACTTGTCTACTATGCACAAGGTCTTGTGTTCTAACCCCAACCAAGCTAATCAATTAGTCAAAGAACAGAGTAAAATAAAGTTACACACATTTCTTTCATGTCTTTTTGGTTTTGTTTTTTGAGACAGGATATCAGGTAGTCCAGGCTGGCTATAAACCTTATATGTAGCCAAGGATGAACTTCTGATCCTCCTGCCTCCATTTCCTCAGTGCTGGGTTACAGGCACGCTCATAATCCTCATATCTTTCTTTTTAACAGATAAAAACAGATCCAATGGGCATAAACTGGCGAGTAGTATAAAAGTAGTATAAAAGGAATACAGTCCTAGCTTCCAGTCCAGTTTCTTTTTAATCAATTTCCCTTTTCCAATATCGCCAAAGAGCAGAATGAACTATTTGAAAATAACTATATGCTTCTTCTCTAAGAAAATACTGACTAGCTAATGACTCTAGCACAGGGAGAGGGCCTAGAGGCTCTGGAATGATAGACTTTCAAACCCACAGCAGTATCTGAGTACATACTAAAGGAGACAAGGCCTAGGACAAAGAGAAAATCTGAAGTTAAGTACTGAGTACCAGGTCACATTTGCAAGTAAGTGATTTGAAAAAGAACTCAAACTATGAAATTTGGCTCAATATATCCCTCCTTTCCTTTTATCTTTGATTACACCTAAAAAGGAATAATTATTATTAGAACACCGCCAAAAATATTTTATAAACAATGCAACTATGTTTCTTCAACATTAAGATAAATGTGTTTATGTGAGATATACATACCATAACAGAACTTTGCAATCATCTTACCTTATAAAAATAAAATGGTTGCAAATCAAGAACTTCAATAATCCAAGGGAAAGTACGAGGCGAGCTATAGGCAAAGAGCACAATTTCCAAACAACAAGCCATCAAGGATCTGTGAAATATATCTTGCTCTAAAAGAACCTTGGGGAAGAAAGAGATCAGAGTTTAGTATTTCTCAGTAATTTCAGCCTTGGTCTTTCTAGAGAAAACTATAAACTAGTAGTTGAGAGATTTGTATTCAAGACTCAATAAAAACTAATCTAGGCAGGTGGGGAGGAAGAATGGACTATAAAAAACAGACAAAATAATCTGTAAAAATGTTAAATTACCAGAGATAACAGGATAATGAGGATATATAAATAGGATATATGTTATATACATATGTATGTATCACATATATCGTATATACACATATATTTCATTCTCAAGCTGGTAAAGTTTTCCAATTATATTTAATCTTGCTTACTATAGATTTTGAATTTAGATGAGGCACACATAAAAATCTTCTTTGAAATGTTAACACATAAAATAGGTAATATTCCCATTGAGAGAAAAACTTAGGGTTGGCTTTCTTTTTCTTTAATTATTAAAAATACCAAAATTTAATTATTTTGTCAGCATAAATGTTAATACTAAAATAGAAGGTACTAATACTAAAATAAAATAATGCAATTGCTAAAAGTTCAGAGAAAAATATTTCACTGGGAAGTCAAAAACCTCTCTCACCACTGAATATAAGATGATCTATCTAATACTGAGTATAAGATCTAACATGTTGGGCTGGAGAGATGGCTCGGTGGTTAAGAGCATTGCCTGCTCTTCCAAAGGTCCTGAGTTCAATTCCCAACAACCACATGGTGGCTCACAACCATCTGAAATGAGGTTTGGTGCCCTCTTCTGGTCTACAGACATACACACAGATAGAATACTGTATACATAATTAATAAATAAAATAAATATTTTTAAAAAAGATCTAACATGTTTTCAGGGTTATTGTTTTTGTTTTTTTGAGACAAGGTTTCTCTGTGTACCCCTGGCTATCATAGAACTTGCTCTGTAGACCAGGCTGGCTTTAAACTCATAAAGATTCACCTGCTTCTGGCTCCTGAGTGCTGGGATTAAAGGCATGCACCACCACAGTCTGGCTATGTTTTCAGTTCTTAAAAATAGTTATTTGGGGGTCAGAGGAGAGATGGCTCAGTGGGTAAAGCTGCTTGACAACCAAGCTTGAAAACCTGAGTTTGAACCCTAGGCCCCATACAGTAAGAGTGAAACTGACACCTCAACTCCACATTCACACCATGTCACACGCGTGCGCGCGCGCGCGCGCGCGCGCACACACACACACACAGAGAGAGAGAGAGAGAGAGAGAGAGAGAGAGAGACAGAGAGAGACAGAGAGAGAGAGAGAGAGAGAAAACATATTTTTTTAAAAATGGCTATTTGAGCCAGCACAGCGGTTCAGTGGGTGCAGGTACCTGCAATGCAAGTCTGACAACTTGAGTTTGATCTCTGAAATCCACATAAAGTAGGAAAAGAAAACTGAGTCCATAAAATTTTCCTCTGATCTCCAAACCTGCACCATGAAATGCACATGTCTGTACATATATCATATACACAATATTTTTAAAATTTACATTCATTTATTTTACTTGCGCATGTGTTTGTGTGTGCGCACACACTGTGCCCATTGGAGGTATTCTATGTGTGCTCTGGGGGGTCAAACTGAGGTCATCGCTTTCACAGCAAGTGCTTTTCACCACTGAACCATCTTGCTGGACTCCAAAATTACTTTCTTAAAATCTGTCTATTGTCCGTCTTTATCAAAAATCACCACAGATCAACAAGAGAATAAAAGAATGGGAACCCCATCTAGGATAAGTCATCTGTAACTACAAACCACAAGTCACAATAGACAAAACCAAATGGAGAAAGGATGATAAATGACTCAGCAGACAGAAAGATATTCAAATATACGTGAGGGTCTGTAGACAGACACTTAAAAGGACTTGATATATGAAACCTGAAGGAACCAGCATCTGAAGGCATAGGCACAATGCAAAGTAGGAATAAGGCAAGGACTGACACAGAGTGGCGATTTGAAAGTCTGCAGAGTGTGGAAAGTTATACACAATCAGTATTTGAAAGGTCAAATGATAGAAAACCGTTCTCTAGAGAAACTGAAGACTCACAGGTACTTAAGAAGAGGTGAAAGTCTGTAACTGGACAATTTCCCTTCCTTGTCTTGCTCTATAACACCAACAACCAGGTAAGAGATTAGAACAGAAAACCACTGAACCTTATCCTCACAGTTTATTACCTTTTTAATGCCTTATTCATTTGGATAATACATGTATTTGGATAATATATATAAGTGGATAATCCAGAATTACCCAGCATTTGCAGAAAACCTCCCCTGAACTACAGAACAAAACACAGAAACATTTGGGAGACATATTGAGCAATAGAAGAAAACATCAAAGAAATATAGTTAACTGTAGAGAATAAAAAATTTGCAAAAATTTAGGAGTATATGCTCAGTGGTAGAACACTTTCCTCATATGTAGAGGGCTCTGAGTTCATGAGACAGAGCATTGTAAAATTATCAAACAAAACAAACACAATGAACCATAAGACATAAGTTTAGACAAAAAGGGTAGCTCTGTAGGAATGCCCAGTGAATGAATGTGAAACTCACAAAAAGGCACATGAGGAGTGTAGTGTTGTAGCCCAACTGACAGAAGCAAGCAGAAAATTAGGAAGGAAAGAAATTCAGCAATGTCATGAACAATAACAGAAATAACAAAGCATTCTACACAATAGCAGAATACACATTTTCTACAGAACATTTACCAAGATAAACTCTGTCCGAGGCTACAAACACAATATCAATGAATTAAAAGAGGCAGGTTCATACAATGTGCTATAAAACTGTAAGAAGGCTAAACAGTGGCTGAGTGTAGCGTGCTACAGAGGACCAGCATAAAGGCCTTTCTAACAGAGAGTTCTATGTGATAGATACCATTTGTCTGTGGTTTTGCTTTCTAAGGTTTCTTCCATTTGCCCAAGGTCAGTCTTGATTCAAAAATCTTAAATGAAAAATCACAGACAGTAATTCTTAAGTTTTAAATTGTGTGCTATCCTGAGCAGTATAATAAATTAAACACCATACTGCCTCACTTTATCTTGCTGTGGATGTGAATCATCACTTTGTCTAATATATGCACACTGTATAAACTACCTGTTCATCAGTCATTTAGTTGTAGTGATCATGATGTGTACCTCGGTGCTTATGTTTACATAACCCTAATTTTACTTAATAATGACCTAAAGTACAAGAGGAGAGACAGTAGCAAACAAACTACTACTTCCCTGGTAGGGTTCTGAGGCCTTGCTGTTGACTAGAGGGTGGATTTACTTACTGACATGTCCATTCCATGAAGTCTTCGTGTTTCCTGGACCATTATAGTCTCTAATATTTTATAATACAAAATTTCTGCCAGTTTTAGTCTGTTTACAGCAAAGTCTATGGGAAATAAAGGAAAGCACATGGTATTGAACTGTGATGACAACTAAAGAGGAAAACTTAAATTGCTACTTTAACTGTAAAGGAAAGAGTTCTACTATGGGGGACATTCTCCATACTTAACACTGTGCACTTTTAAATGTCTCTTCTTACCTATGTGAGATCCTGGCTGTTTATCTGTGGACTGAGTATAGTGTTGGCAGAAAGTCTCTCCTATTCCTTTCACTATTCTCGTAATGTTTTCCATAGGATTCCGCATACAAGATCTATAAAATACAAGAGGAGTCCACTTACCAGGAAAAAGCACAGATTACCAACATTTCTCTAAACTGGAATGTAGCTCAGTGCTAAGACTGTTTGCCTAGCACACCCAAGACCACTGTGAACACACATGCACACACACACACACACACACACACACACACACACACACACACACACACAGAGTCTGGTGAGCTTTGGCTTTGCACTGGGATACAAAATCATGAAGATCGTGAGTTCAAGATCAGCCTGGGCTACGCAGCTAAAGAACAAACAAAACTAAAAACCTAAAAACTAATAGTTTTTAGTGGGTACTATTATCAGTTGTGAGCCTATAAATTTAAATAAATAAAGCTTTACATATATAAAGCAAGTAACACACAAAGATATGTAGTCCCAATAAATTTCTATAATAAAATTAATGAAAGTAGTAAAATTTCATATATAAAAAATTACATATAAGTTTTAAAAGTTTGATTCCCTTATATATGTTATATAAATGCAAGTATGAGATATGTCTTTGTGGCTGGCTTATTTTATTTAGTATATTCAAGGCCAAGATGCTGTGGTATATGACTGACTTTCCTTCCTTTTAAAGGCTAAATAATTCTTTATTCTATGTCTACAAATACTGTTTTCTTTGATTTGTTCACCTACAGGCATTTTGCTTCCACATATTGATGACTGTGAATAATGCTGCAGAGAATACAATATATAAACACCCCTTATATTCCTCTAAATCCTATTTTCAGCACATGAGAAGCAGAGGCAGGCAGATCTGTGCGAGTTTCAGGCCAGCCAGGGCTGTATAGTGATACCCTGTCTCAGTAACATCAGCAAAAACCATGTAACAACAAAAGATCCCGTTTTCAATGTTTTGAATACATTTTCCAGAAGTGGTATTAACCAAGTCATATGATAATCAACTTTTATTCTTTTTTGAGGGGGTTGATTTTTTTGAGACAGGGTTTCCCTGTGTAACAGTTCTGGCTGTCCTGGAACTTGCTTTATAGACCAGGCTGGCCTTGAACTCACAGAGATCTGCCTGTCTCTGCCCCACAAGTGCTGGGATTAGGGGCATGCACCATCTCCACTCTCTGGCCAACTTTTATTCCTTATAAATATTACTGTGCAATGGTCTACATGTGGACATCAGAGGACAACTTGGAGACTTGGCTCTCTTTCCCATGGGTGCCAGGCATCAAATTCAGGCTGATAGGACTGTACAACAAGCACTTTTACCCACCTCACCAGCCTAACTTTTACTATTCTGAGGAAACACTGTATCAGTTTCCACTATGATTGCTCCTTTTTCAATCCTCAAAAATAATGTCTAAGGATCCTAATTTCTTCCTGTACTTACTAACACTAATGATTCTTATAGCACGAATAATAAAAACCCAGAGACAGATATTGGAGTTCAAGCCGAAAATGAGAAAAGTAAAGCAGCCGGTCACTAACTCTTACCTCTACCTTAGACTGAAATGGGCGATCCTGCCTGCACGAATCCTCAGATTGAGACTGAGCATGCAAGCTGTCTCCTCCCATTTTATATTCCTCTCTAGTGCTGGGATTAAAGGAGTCACCACCACTACCCAGTCTCTATGGCTAACTAGTGTGGCTGCTGCGATTAAAGATGTGTGCCACCACTGCCTGGACTGTATGGCTGACCAGTGTGGCTGCTTTGAATTCAGATCTTCAGGCAAGTTGTATTTACCAAAACAAATACTACACCACTATAGATTCTATCTTTTGATTTGGGGGTAGAGTGAAAGATTTGGCAATCGTGATGGACAGGAAGTGACTGCTCACTGTGAGCTTGATTTGCACTTCTCTAGTTAGTAATGCTCAGCACTCTTTCATATTCGTTATTTGTCTCTCTGGAAAAATAATGTAGTGCTTTAAACATATAAAAAATTTATAAATGTATTAATTTTGTATGGATGAAGGGGGATATAGGTTATGGCACATGTGTGTAGGTCAGAAGGAACCTTGAAGGAGTTGGTTCTATACACTATGTAAGTCTTGGGGACTGAACTTACCAGGTACTTGCTGAGCTGCTTTACTACCCTGCTTTAAGCATTTTTAATTATGTTATTTTGCTGAGTATGGTGGTGCACATTTGGTGTCTGCTTGTGCACCAAATGCATGCAGTGCCCACAGAGGCCAAAAAGGGTCTCAGTCTGATGAAGGTGCTGGGAATCAAACCCGGGATTTCTGCAAAAGCAACAAGTGCTATTAACTGCTGACCCATCTCTCTGTCCCAGGAGTATCCATTATTCTGTATTATATTTGTTTGTTTTGTGTAAATGTAGGAGGGGGCACTTGTGTATCACAGGACACATGTGGAGGGCAGAAGACATCCAGGAGTCAGCTCTCTCCTCCCACCATGTGGTCCTGGACATCAAACTCAGGTCATCAGGTTTAGCAGTAAAAAATAAAAGATATGAATTGGTCCTTCTGAGCCCTGTATTAATTTTTAATATTGTGTAATGTCTTCATTCTTCTGTTTTACCAACATTTCTTTCTATTTGTAACCCATTGCATGGTCTTGGCACCACTATCAAAGACCACTTGACCACATATGTGTGTGTGTGTGTGTGTGTGTGTGTGTGTGTGTGTGCGCACGCGTGTATGTAATAAGAGTTTATTTCTCTCCATTTTGTTTCTCCGTTTTATACAGGTCTGGCTGAATATCATGCTATTTTGATTATTCAAACTTTGTACTATTTTAAATAAAGTGTGAGGCCTCCATCTTTGTTCTTTTTTTTTTTCAAGTTTCTTTTGATTATCTGGGGTCCTCTGAGGGTAGACATAAATTTTAATTTTTTTCCTCCTCTTCCTCCTCTTCTTCTTCTTCCTTCTTTTTTAATGTTGGTCTTAATTTCAGTATGTAGCCAAAGAGGATGACACTGAACCCCTACCTTCCTGCCTCTACCTCCCAAGTGCTGGGATTACAGCACCACTCCCAGCTCCTCTCTCCCTTTTCCACTGAGATATTTTATTTATGTGTATATTTCACATTCCTACAGAGTTAATCCCAGGATTTTCATTTCTGTGTCTTTATATCCTGCATTTTCTAGGTTGCCCATGCTAAGCCCTATCATGCCTGCTGACCTTGTCAGTACAGTGAAATCAAATTGATGGGAAGGAGCAGATCATCCATTATTGCTCTAGGTCTCTGAGCTACACAGCACACCTCACATCACACCTCAGGCAGTCACTCTATACTTACTCTTTCTGTGAAGTTTAGTGTAATTTTGCCATTTCTGTGATCATCGATGATTACAAAATATACCCATGCTTCAGCATCAGTAAAAACTGACAGCTTTGGAGCATTGTTTTCTCCCCTTTTCTAGTGTCTATGTACATCTATGCACGTCTGTGAGGGCATCAGAGGTCAATCTTGGACACCAATCCTCAGGAGCTGAGCACTTATTTTGTTTCAGAAAGGTTCTCTCACTAGCCTGGGTTCTCAGATGTGGCTAGGTTGGCTAGCCAGTGAGCCTCAAGGATCCTCTGCTTCTGCCTCCTTGGTGCTCTGATTTACAAAGGGAAAGTCACCACTTTCAACTTCTTTATATGGGTTCTGGGGATCAAACTTAGGGCCTCGGCACTTTACCAACTGAGTTACCTCCCCAGCCCCTGAAAGTTAACTTTTAAAATTGTTCAGGGCTCACATAATGAGCAAGAACTCTCCTTCCTCATCAATCATCAAAGAAAAGAGAAGTACTGAGCTGCAGGTCAGGTGCAGCCTAGGTTATGTGAGAGGACTAATTCTCAGAAGACAGCAACAGTAGCCTGGGACTAGAAATGCTGTCAACTCTATCCCTACTTCTGCTTATTTTTGAGATAAGGTCTCACGTAACCTAGCGTGGCCTTGAACTCATGATCACTATGCCTCAATAGAATGACAGAGAAAAGAGCAGAGTGTAGAATACCAATTCATACAATTACAACTTTATTAAACATATCCCTTTCCCAGTACCACTTCTTGGGGATGGCCACGTGAGAATCATCTACTTTTCCTGCCCACTGATTGGGAAGTCTATAACATGAAGTCACCTCTCTGTCCAAAAAGGCAGCTGCTGATCATTACTTTTCTGATTCTCATTACTCTCTCATTTCATTAGGAATCAGGAAAGAATGGTCTCTGATTTGGCTTCATTTTTATGAAGAAACACATCTCTTAAAAAACAATTCCATAAAATTCCACAAAATTATATATTCTCCCTAGTGGGAAAGCAGTCTCACCTTAAATAGTCACTCAAGTTGAACTCATTTAAAGTGAACTTAGGGACCAGTGAGATGGCTCAGTGGGTAAGGGCACTTGCCGCCAAGCCTAACAACCTGAATTCAATATCCATAATCCGAATGGTGGAAGGCGAGAACTGACTCCCACATATTGTTCTCTAGCTTCTACAACCACGCAATGGTATTCTTAACCCTACACCCATGAATATATAAATGAATGTAAAAACATTTAAAAAAAAGTCAACTAAAAAGAAAAAACACAAATAACTCAAGTACTTACAGGAGTGGAAGGTCAACACTCAACAAACTTCAAATACACTTGAAAGCCTATTATTTTGTGAAATGTCAAAATTTTCTGTAGGTGTTTCTGTCTAGACATGAACCTATTTTATGATAGAATTGATGTAGTAAAATTCGCCACATGTACTCCCAGTCTCAAAAATTCTGACTATATTAAAAACATAATTGCACGAAGACTCTAATTATAATAAAACATTTAGGAAAACGACATTATACTTACTCAAAAATATTCAGAAGTTGCTCACTTGGTGCATTTTTTAGTCCAGCCACAATACTCTGTAAACGGCTTACACTTTGAGTAGCTGAAGCAACAGGAGTGGTGACTGCCTCTTTTTCTTGTAAATACCGCCGTCCGGTAAGCGGGGTAGAAGGTGCAAATGACTGTTTCTGTCAGAAAAGGAAAATGTGTGGAATTAACGAGAGACTCCCTCTGACCTTATGTCCAATGCGGTGTCCCATCTTCTACATTCACAGGTGCATTGCTTAACACGTTTCTTCCTTTTCAGGTCAGCCATCGATGTCAGCAATATTATGCTAATGATACTGTACAACAGAATCATACTTTCTATTTGTAATCTCATGTCTGAAATACGATGCATATCTATTTTAATTTTATACACGAGGAAATAGGCACAGATAGTAAAACTTGTCTGTGCTAATGAAGTTAATAAAAGAATTGGAAAGTAGCTTCCCACTCTCTGCAGGAGTGAATTTTCCATTAGCCTCTGTCCTCTAATAAATCTCACACATAAACATGAAATTAAGCTTTGGCCCTCAACATTCCATTATAGTTACACAGCAGAAGTCAGAGAAAAGCAGTTTGTGTCAAGTGCAGAGAAGTAAAACTACAATTCTGAAGCAACATAAACAGGCTAAGCTGAGGCAAAGAGACTGGTAATTAACTGTAAATTTTATATCAAAAACCATATAATGACAAACCCAGGCGTGCTTAGAAAATGTATATAAATCATGACTAATAGGAAAAGTAAGTGCTATAGTTTAAAAATTACCTTTCAGAGCTTTCATGGGAAATATGAATTAGTAGCAGAAACTCAATATTTAACTTGAAAGATGCCTCTGCTGTTAGTAGAATCACACAAAGAAAAGACAAGTATCATTCAGAACTGAGGCCACGCTAGGTTATATTACTTTTTCAAAATGTTGTTGAAGGTTGTATTCCACATTGGCCTCTGATGTCAGTTTCCCAAATGGGGTGTCAGCGGTGAACTTTCGAGGTGTTCCAATTTCCTCCTCAGCATCTGCTCCCAAAAAGATCCTCTCATCAAAGTCACCCACAGTTAGAACATACTCCTCGTACTCCTTGTTCACTGCTTTGCTGCAAAGAGAATTGCTTTGAGCTGCCAGAATAAAACTGAGCCATATGACAGATGCATCTCAGTTGAAGACAGATCCAGCCTACAGGCCAGAAGAGGGCATGAGATCTCATTACAGATGGTTGTGAGCCACCATTTGGTTGCTGGGAGTTGAACTCAGGACCTCTGGAAGAACAGCCAGTGCTCTTAACCTCTGAGCCATCTCTCCAGCCCAGATGACTGCATTTTTATTGCCTTTGCTTGTCTAGTATCAGAGGTCCCACCTGATTATGAATAGCCATACTGGTCGCAGCAATAACTTATCTTCAAGTACAAGTGAAAGAAGACCATATACTTAATCTAAAACAGTGACGTTAATTCACATCTGATCCCTGAGGAAATCAAATGGCTTTGAAATAAGAGCATTCTCAATTGCTAATGTGGATTATTTGGAAGAATATAAAATCAAACACAGATGTCATTGGGTGAATTTCTGAATTCTCAGGGGAGTGCAGTTGTTTCAAATGCCAATGTTTCTTAAATATATTCAGCCAACAGGGCTTAGTGACAATTCCATTCAATGCCATTAAAGCGAGACTTTTGAATTTGACGAAGTTACCTTGATATTTAATGTTTCACTTAACAAATTTCAACAATTCATTATTGCCAGTCTGTGTCATGACAGGCACTATTTGTATTAGATATTTACCTATTGTTTGTAAGATCTCATGTAGCCTAGGCTGGCCTCAAACTCACTACATAGCTAAGGTTGGCCTTGAATTTCTAATTCTCCTGCCACCAAGTCCCAGGTACTGAGATTACATACAGGTGTGTGCCAGCACACTCATCTTTAAATACTTACCTATTATCAGCAAAACTGGAAAGGTCCAAAAGACATTCACCTTTTAAAATCTGGCCAAAGAAAAAAATAGGGAATATCAACAAACACAAAAATGAGATTTCAGTAACATTTCACATATGTATAATACACATATAAAGAATTAGTAAAGGTTTCAGAGCAGGCTTGAGACATGTCTCAGCAGTTAGCAGCACTGGCTATTGTTGCACAGACTCTGGATTCAGTCCCTAGCACCACATGGTGGTTCACAATCATCTATAATTCCAGTTCTAGGGGATCCTACACAAATGTGATGAACAGACACACTCAGCCATACACACACACACAAAATTAAATAAATATTGTTAAAAAGACATTTAGACTAGTAAAAACATAACCACAGAACATTAAAACAGATTTAAAGTCAGATTTGTTTTTTGGGCTTTTTGTTGTTGTTGTTTTTTGTTTGTTTTAGTATTTTGTCCTCTAGCACCATCCTCCCAAATAAGAAAAATCAAAGGTTTTTGTTTTAATTGGTGCTGGATATTGAACTCAGAACCTCACTCATGCAAAGTGAGCGCTATGCCAGTGATCACAACCCTAAGGACAAATTTTCAAAACACTGCAAGGTTAGCCTATGACAGTTCTTTCCAAAATTTAAAAATATTTTCATTTTTTTAAAGAAATGCATACAATATATTTTGACCATACTTACTCACTACTAATTCCTCCCAAATCTACTCCTACCTCCCCCACTTTTTCAAATAACATATTGACTCCAACTTGTACTGCCCATAAAACTGGGAGTAGAGTCATCCACTGGAGTGTGGCTAACCTATCATGTGCCAGACCATTAAAGAGCACAGACTCTCACTGCCCTAAAGCTATCAACCAACCACAGTTCCTGCCCTCCCACTCCATACAGGAATGCTGACTGAACTGATGCTGTGTAGGCAAACACTGCTGCTGTGAACTCATAGAATGCAGTGGTTCTGACCACTTCCAAATGATCCCTGAGACTTGGGAGGGGATGTGATACAGATGTTCCTTTTGTAGCTAAGCATTCCACTGACATTTACTCTCTACACTGAGAAAGCACTTTTTTTTAAGGATTATATTATTATGCATATAGTGTTCTGCCTGCATGTATGCCTGCAGGCCAGAAGGGGGCACCAGATCCATTTTAAATTGTTGTGAGCCACCATGTGGTTGCTCTGAGCCATCTCTTCAGCCCAAGAAAGTATTTTTAACAAGCGATTTCACCAGTAATTCTAGTGAAAGAGACCCATTATTAAATATTAGTCTATGAGAAGGAAAATTAAAATTACTACTACATGCTTCAGTAAGCAAAAAGTTTAAAAGGAGAGGCATGCTTGCAATCCCAGAACGTGAGATGTAGAGGGAAAAGTATCAGCAGTTTAAGGTTACCCTTGGTTTGAGTTTGAGGCTAACTTAAATTACATGAGACCCTCTCTCAAAACAAACAAACGATAAAGATTAAAAGAAAATTAAAGGGGTTGCGGCTGGGTAGTTAGCTCACTGGCTAGTATTTATAAGGCCTTGGATTTGATCTTCAGTACCACAAATTGAAAGAGAGGAAGGCCTTGATTCCTATTACTGGTGAGAAAGGAAAACCACAGTTGCCAGTAATTCTATCTTCCTTACTAGACTTAGGTTGTCATTATGTTAGGTAACAAAGGGAAATGCCATCAAGAGCAAAGGTCCATCATACATGAACAGAGAGAGCTGAAGTTACATTTGCCATTCTAAAAGTGACAGTTATCATTTAGCTTGGTGACAGTCTACCATGTAGAAATTCCAACCCTTAGCTGGCATGGTAGTGAATGTCTTTAATCCGGTCATTTCGGAGGCAGACGCAGGCAGAACTCTGTGAGTTCAAGGCCAGTTTGGTCTACAGAGAGAGCTCCAGGACAGTCAGGCCAGTTACACAGAGAAACCCTTTCTCAAAAAAAAAAAAAATTCCAACCCTGAATTGTCATAGCGTCTTGTTTTTAAAAGCTTTTTATATAAAAGGTCATGTTACTTAAATAATAAATTGAACAAGATAAAAGTAAGTATTATCCTACAAGTCAAACAAAACATGTCTGGCCTTAGAGCTGAACTATTTATTATCCTGTCCAATCATGCAATCCAGAATCTGACTAGTCTCCAAGTAGTTTCAAAATCATAATGGTTTGGATGATGGGTATGCTTCTGGAATGGAATAAATTGTTACAATAATTGTGCCAAGACAATAGTGGCTATACAGACAAAATGGGATTTGGGCCACTGTACTAAGGTATACTATGTCTGCATAACATATTCTTTAAAAGTTTACTTTTCTGGAAATGTTTAACATACCTGTAGTGATATTTTGTTTGTGTTTTAAGAAATAAAGCTTGCCTGAAGATCAGAGTGCAGAGTTAAGCCACTAGAATCCAGGCAGTGGTGGCGCACACCTTTAACCCCAGGATTAGCATCGCACGCCCTTAATGCAAGCACTGGGGAGGTGGAGACAGGAGTGACATGGCTGGGAGGAGACAGAAGCTCAAGGCAGTCTGAGGTTTGATGGAGACAGATGCAGCCTGGAGATGCAGTCTAAGGACAGCATCGTCCCTTCGGTTTGAGCATTGATAGAGGTAAAAGGTCTCCCTAATGGCTGGCTACTTTGTTTCTCTGGATCTTCAGTATTAATCCCTATATCTGACTTTTTTTTATTATTAAGACCAATTAAAATTTATGCTACACATACCTACAAGAAATCATGATGTATACATATTCCAGGACATGTAAGATTAAATACAAAGTATAGAAGGGAGAAGAAGCCAGTTAGGAAAGGCTTTATGCTTAAAGAAAATATCATGGGCCTATGAGGGGGCTCAGCAGATACAGGCACCTGCCCCACAAGTCTGGTAACCTGAATTTGATGCCTGGAACCCATTTAAGTGTGAAAGCAAAGAACCAACTCATGAAGTTGTCCTCTGACCTCCACACATGTTGTGGCATGTGTACTCACATATACACAACAGGCATCCATGCACACAAACAATAATAATAATACTCAAAAAAATTTAAGCCAGCCATGGAGGCACACACCTTTAATCCCAGCACTTGGGAGGCAGAACCAGGTGGATCTCTGCAACTTCAAGGCCAGCCTAACCTACAAAGCTAGTTCCAGGACAAGCCAGGGCTACACAGAGAAATCTTGTCTTGAAAAACAAGCAAGCAAACAATAATAATAATAATAATAATAATAATAATAAGTAAATAAAAATCTCTTAATACTAAATGGGGAACCAGAGTGATGATTTAAACGAAATTCTTTACCAAAGTGAAAAGACAAGGCCTAATTGAATTACATGATTCATGGCTGAAGAAGTGAGAAGTTAATAACTCCTCCATGATAAACCAACTCAGAAACATAAAAACAGACAATTACAGAAAAAAAAAATGAGAGTGCATGTAAGTAGCCTGAAAGCAGTTTTCTGCTTTATTTATGTGGAATTAAAGTGATAGTTGTAGCTGAAAGTAATGGCACACACTTTAATACTTGGGGCAGAGGCAGGAAGAACTCTGTGACTTCAAGGTCATGGTCTACACAGTGATTTCCAGGATAGCCAGAGCTAAACAGTGAGACCTAGTCTCAAAAAAAAAAAAAAAAAAAAAAAAAAAAAAAAAAAAAAAAAAAAAAATCAAAAAAGAAAAAACAAAACAATAGTTGTTATACTATTACAATGCGTTTAGTAAATAGCACTTAACAGAATGACTGCGGCAGAAAATCAGTCAGTTCACTCTGATCTCATGCTTCTCATAACCCTTTCTCAGGAGAATGCAGGTTCTGCTAGAAACCCCGAAAATTTCTGGCAGTGCATTTCCCAGACACAACATACAACTGAGCACTTTCTTCAACCACTCAGTCTCCTGTGACTAGAGGGCAAGGCTGCATCACAGCAGACACTGAAACTTGGGATTTGAAGGCACTGGATGCCCTGGAACTGGAGTTACAGGAAGTTATGAGCTGGGTATGGTGGGTGTTAGGAACTGAACCTGGGTCTTCTGGAAGAACAGTTAATGCTCTTAACCTTAGAGCTATCTCTCTAGCCCCAGACTTGGGACATCTGACCAGGACTATTGTATGATATTTTGTTTGTGTTCTGACAAATAAAGCTTGCCTGGAGATCAGAGCATGCGGCTAGTCACTAGTTAACCATAGAGCCGGGAAGCAGTGGTGCACGCCTTTAATTCCAGCACCTGGAAGGTGGTGACAGGAATATAATATAATATAATACAATATAATATAATATAATGGCTGCTCCTTTGCTTCTCTGATCTTTCAGGCTATTACCCCAATAACTGACTCCTGGCTTTTATTGATAGGACTGATTAGGATCATGTTACATGAGTCCTACAATGTTAAGGAGATTCTTTCTTTTCAGGGTGCTGCTGACCCCAAATATCTTATTTGTTATTACCTTCTTATCAAAGAGTTTTGAAATATATGGCTTGAAATAATGCTCCTTTATTCCTTTTGCTTCTACTAGAAGTCCATCATGTAGATCACAAAGTACGGCAATGATACAGGGAGGCTCTTCTGCAGCTTTGAAGTCAGGAGCATGGAAATCAGATGGTAAACCTAGTTTGACAGACCATGAAGGGAACAGGAAGGACAAGAAGAACAGTCAGTTTTTTAGTTTTTTCTAAAATTTAATAATTACTTTTTAAAACTAAATATTTTACCTTTAAATGATGGATTTAGCAAGTCTCGTCTATTTGGGCACATAATAGCATTGGCAAAAATCAGGTCCAAGCAGCACAGAAGTAAATGATATGAGTTTACTAAATCATCACCAATCATACGGAAATTACCTTTATAAGGAAAAAAAAGTTAAAACCCAGGAACCTCTCATGTCAAACATCACCAAATCCCAGAGTAGAAATGTAAGCTCTGAGAACGTCAACTTACCCTTAGTGTAAACAAAGAGTGTCCAGCAGAAATTAAAGAGATCCTTTACACTGCAAGGAATTCTCCTAAAATGAAAAAATGTATTCTTTTGGTCTGACTAACCTGCTAAGCATTGAAAGAGCAAATATAAATAAAAGGGTTAAATTCATGTAAAACTCCACTCAAGTGGACAGATGGCTCAGAAACAGACTTCTTAAAGCTTTTTAGTCTACATTGAACATCAGAATAAATAAAATAATAATAAAAGTATTACCCATTTCCAAATATAAGCAACTGTCCATAAATTTCCAAAGAAATTTAAGTCTTTGCAGAAAGGTAATAAGCAGACTTTTAAAGTTAAACTTTCCTAATAATCTTGTATCACAAATATATGAGATTAAATGACTCACCTCTGCTTCCTGCTCCGTGGCAACTTTGGTAGCTCTTCATATGGATTTTGAAATATATCTAAAAAAATGGGCTCAAATTTTTTAAAAATTACAGTTGATACTTCAAAATTTCTCTCTAGCCTTTCTATACGTTCACGAAATTCTTGTGGTAGGTTTGACATGTCCATCCACTTCTTCATTTTACTAAAAAACTGTATTAAGCTTCAAAGAAAAGGAAGAAAAGACAACTTTAAAATTAGCTCATATAATGGACTGAAAATGACACAATCTCTTTACGACTAAAAGTCTTTAAAAACCTAAATTTATGAAAAAGCAAAGAACATAAGCCCTCATTTCACTGCTATGAACTGCTCTGGTTCCCAGGACCATCACGGAGACTGATGACACAGAGTGACAGCAACCTTCTAGGATGCAGGTGGTAAAAGCACCTACCTATTTCTTTCCTCCGCTGCACCTAGGCAATGATCTACATATAGTTGATGAAGTATACGTTAGTCAACAATTAATTTATAGGTTCACAAAATTAGTTTGGAAAAAAAAGTCTCCCAAATGAAAGTTGTTCACAAAGAAGCAGACTATTATAGGTTGGGAGTAAAATTCAAGTATCTGAGTTCTTTTGCTTGTTTTTTTTTTTTTTGGTTTTTCGAGACAGGGTTTCTCCGCAGCTTTATTTTTAGAGCCTGTCCTGGAGCTAGCTCTTGTAGACCAAGCTGGCCTCGAACTCACAGAGATCCGCCTGCCTCTGCCTCCCGAGTGCTGGGATTAAAGGCATGCACCACCACCGCCCGGCTTTCTTTTGCTTGTTTTTGGAGACAGGGTTTCTCCCTGTAAGTCTGGCTGTCCTGGAACACGCCCTATAGACCAGTTTGGCCTCGAACTAACAGAGATCTGCCTATCTTTGCCTCCCAAGTACTGGGATTAAAGTTGTGTGCCACCAGGACCAGCTAAGTATTTGAGTTTTTTCTTTTTTTTTCTCATGGTTTATTTTTTTATATTTAAAAATTTCCATCTCCTCCCCTCCTCCTCCCCCTTCCCTCCACCCATACCCACCCTCACCTTTCTGGACCTGGGGGGAGTTGGGAGGACCTTGGTCTTAACATAAAGTATTTGAGTTTTAACAGGCTTTTTGTTTTTGTTTGTTTGTTTTGTTTTTTTAAATATTTATTTATTATGTATAAAATATTCTGTCTGTCTGTATGCCTGCAGGCCAGAAGAGGGCACCAGACCCCATTTCAGATGGTTGTGAGCCACCATGTGGTTGCTGGGAATTGAACTCAGGACCTTTGGTAGAGCAGGCAATGCTCTTAACCTCTGAGCCATCTCTCCAGCCCCGTTTGTTTTTTTTTTTTTAAATTTATTTATTATGTACTTGGAGTTCTACCTGCATGTATCCCTGCCAGAAGAGGGCACCAGATTTCATTGTGGATGATTGTGAGCCACCATGTGGGTTCTGGGAATTGAACTCAGGACCTCAAGAAGAGCAGCCAGTGCTCTTAACCACTGGGCCATCTCTCCAGCTCAGTGTTTGAGTTTTAGTGTGTGACATCACCACCAAAAATAAAATAAATACGTAGATATTTAGAAAATCATAATAGATTGTTACTCCACTTTCTCAGCTTATCCAATAATGGTATACGATCTGTTAGCATGGTCTTAGATTAAAAACTCATAATGTCAAAAGCTCACTTTATTATCTGGCACTATATAGAGGGATACTAGGTAATGTTTTTAAAGTTATCAGTTAATTGTTCACAGGTAAATTTGAAACATTAATTAAAATCTGAAATTCTAAAAAGTTCTTATCAACAGCAGCAGCAACGTAAAAACAACAACAAAAAATTGTCCCACTATTTTTCTTTTCTCCTCCCAATTAGTTACTATGAAGTTTTCCCTTTTTTGACAGGGGCAGATTGGGGTAGGAAGATGCTCAGTGTGGGATGTTCTCTCCTTTGAGGAATTCCTCACTTTTGAGAATTACTTCTTTTAGACCAGCTTCACTGGAAATTGGGGTGCGAAGTTTCCTGGTATGTGTGTATCCTAGGTTGAGCTTCAATCACTGACCACATGATGAAAATGAACAGGGTGCCTCCAAGAGGCCTGATGGAGCCTCTTGAGTGCTAGGATAACTGACATGTCTCATCACACCAACATATTACTTGCAGGCACTGTACCATGGAGGTACACACCCAACCTTTAAAAACCATCTTCATGTCTCTGATAAACTACACACAGGATTACATTTGCCATTTTAATGTCTAGTCCAGCTGCATCTGGTTACCTGTGTTGTAAAGCCACCGTCACCACCCACCTCTAGAACTCATTTGAAATTTTTATTATGAGTATGTACTGATCTAATTTTTATTATGAGTATATACTGATCTAATTTTTCAAGCTATAATTCTGTTGTTTAGAGACAAGTCTTTTGTAGCCCAGGCTGACTCTGAATTTGTTATATAGCCAAGGATGATCATGAATCCCTAAACTTCCTGTCTCCATCACTCCGGTGCTAAAATAACAGGCTTATGCCAGCTTTTATATGGTTGGTGCCTAGAAAAAAACCTAGGTCCGCAGGCATACTAGGCAAGTGTATTACCAACTGAGCTATATTCCCCACCCCATGATAACATTTTTAAATAAGTCTACAATTACCCCAGTCCTCTTTTAAAATAGATTGCTCCTCATTTGAGATATGTCTGATGTCTTCTTAAGGCTAAATATACACAAGTTGTACATTTTGAAACTGCATGGAGTGATTTTAAGTCTTTAGGACAACTACATGCAGTGGCATATTATATCCATCTTCATCTTATTAATGTTATTGACTTTGGTCATCGTGTCAATGTATTGCCCTGTTTTCTACATAGTTGATTTTTATTTCAACTTGTCACTACTAGGCACTTTGTAGGTCTAAGTTCTACCTTTTACTTGCTCCTTTGTCAACCACATAGGACTATTCAGCTAGAGCTGTTACACAGAGAAACCCTGTCTTGAAAAAACAAAATAAAATAAAAATAAAAAAGAGACAACGGCTACAAAAATATTCCTTTTTAAAGGGGAACAAATAGGAATAAGTGAATGTAATACTGATCCAAAACTGGAAATGGTACTCAAAGAAAAACAATGCTACCAGGAATATTATTAGCTCAACTAACAAAACTAGACTATTGATGGCAGACTTGAAAAAAAATGTTAAGTTCCCTGAAGACTGCATCATAGTTAATTAAAAAATACCACTGAAACTGGGCATGGTGACACACATCTATAATTGTAGCACTTGGAAGGCTGCAGCAAGAGCCACAGTTTGAGACTAGCCTGGACCTGGGCTATATTGTAAGATTCACTCTCAAAAATAAGTAAATAACTAACTAATTAAAATATCATTGAAACCAATTTCAGGATAAAAGGTTATAAAGAGTACAACTCATTTTAAAATGAGTAAGGAAGAAGCACTGAGAGAGAAAGAGCATAATACTTAATACAGAAAGATAAATTGATAAAGTAAATGAGGTAAAATGGCAGTAACCGGTGAGACTGGATCACAGGTAGACGGGTATTCTTTCCATTTCTCTCATTTTTCTAATTCTCCTGTAAGCTTTAAACTATTTTCAAATTTTAAAAAATTAGTGAGCAAAAGTATAGCTAAAATCAATTTAACAGAAGCCTTTGGTTGAAGTTAGAATCTGAAGAGGCAACGTAGAGAAGCAAGATCAAACTGGGAAAGAACATGCAGTAACAGAACAAAGTCAAATGACTTAAAATGAGAGAAACCGAATCCTAAAATGACATTTAGGACTCTGTGTGCTTGTGGTGTATGTTTATGTGTGTGCATGTGTGTATACTTGTTCACGTAGCTACATGTAGAAGCCAGCAAATGACACTGAAGTATCTCCCTCAATAACTTTTCCACTAAAATTTTTTATTTTTAAATTTATCTTTGCGTGTGTGTGTGTGTGTGTGTGTGTGTGTGTGTCTAAGCAGAGTTTCTCCCTGCAGGGAAACACAAGAAGCAAGAAGGTGTCAAAGGTAACTACATCTTTGAAGTATAGTTACAGGGAGTTATGAGCCCCAGTATGGATGTTGGGGACCAAATTCAGGCTCTCTGGGAGTACAGGAAGTTCTCTTAAACACTGGGCCATCTCTCCAGAACCTCCACTTCAATTTTTGAGGTAGAGCTGTCATTCTGACTGGACTGTGCCCTCCAAGCCCTAGGATGGCCTGCCTTGGTCTCCCAGCACTAAGGCCCAGGGCACAAGCACCCAGGTACTCATGCTTGTGTGACAGATACTCTACCCACTGAGCAACCTCTCCAGCCAAACTTAGTACTTCTAAAACATTTGGGAAAGCAAAATGCTTTACCTTAACTTAGCTGAGCGAAGTATTCTGGTCAATGAAACACAGTTTCCTTCCATGACGCCCTTTCCCACTGTAGGAATGATGCTCTTGCGGCAAGCAACATATAAAGAACATGCCAGCCAGTGTACGACTTCTCCCTGCAGGGAAACACAAGAAAAATACAGAGACACCTTAAAATGCTTACCTGGGAAAGGTTTTATAATTTCATCTCTCTAAACCCTAAAGAAATAAGGTGAATACAGTCCCAAATATCAATATAGACCTCCACATTTACCTCCCTGTTCTTAGAAAAATCAGAAATTTTCCTGAATTTCTAAATCTAAAAATAGATATCTTACTTAATTCCAAATTTAGCCTTACTGAAAGAATTTTACTAAAATCTTTTTTGTATTCTCCTCTCTCTCTCTCTCTCTCTCTCTCTCTCTCTCTCTCTCTCTCTCCCCCTCTCCCTCTCCCTCTCTCTTTCTGAGACAGAATTTTGTGTAGCCTTAGCTATCTTGGAACTAGCTCTGTAGACCAGGCTGGCTTTGAACTCACAGAGGTCAACCTCACTCTACTTCCTGAGTGCTGGGATTAAAGGCATATGCCAACTCCACCTGGCAGTCATATTCTCGATTGTATTTATTCTTTTCTATTATTTAAATTTTATGTTTCTCACTCAGGAGGCAGAGGCACTGTGAGTTCAAGGCCAGCCTGGTTTACAAGAGCTAGTTCCAGGACAGGCTCCAAAAGCTACAGAGAAACCCTGTCTTGAAAACAAAAAACAAAACAAAAATTATATTTCTTTTTAACCAATTCTGCAGAGAAAAGAAAAAATAGAGTAGAAAGTTGTCAGGGGAGTCACATGTCAACATATTAATATGCTGATATATAATAATACAGTAATCATTAATACCCACAATATGAAGGACAATGTCATTTTTGTGAGAGCAGGATTTGGGGCATTATTTATCCCATAGTAAGTTATCTTTAAAATATTAAGCATAGTTCTCCACCACCATAGATATCTCAATTTACAAGCTATAAAAAAGTAACAATTGGTAATTCAACACTTAATTTTCTGCTCTTGACTTCAAATGTTTTCAAGTGGTAACACTGCATGACTGGATGAAATACAGTTGAAGTAAGAGGATTAAGCATTACAGATACAGGCCTAGCAGTGGTGGCACAAGCTTTAATCCCAGTACTTAGGAGGCAGAGTCATTTGGATCTCCGAGTTCGAGGCCAGTCTGGTCTACAGAGCAAGTTCCAGGACAGTCAGGGTTACCCAGAGGAAAAAAAAGAATTACAGATACAGACACTAGCATGGCTGCATAAACAAGACCTGAACAAGCATGACACCAATAGACCAATAGTGCTAATGTGGAAGGAGGAACCTAGGCAAAGAACCAGGGAACTGAGGAGTGCTGAGAGAAACAGCACACCAACTGGCTCTCCAACACCAAATGATCAGCCTAAAAACATACATGTGGACAGAGAAAACTACATTTATATATTTAGAAATATACACACACATAGACATATACACACATATGGAACAACAATTAAAAAGAGACTATGATTTTGAGAGACAACATAAAGGGGAGGTACATAAAAGAGGGAGGGGTCAGAGGGAGGAAAGGAATGGGGAGAATGATATAACTAAAAGCTAAAAAAATGGCAATAATCCTGAAAGGAATTAAGATACAGGGCTGGAGAGATGGCACTTGCTATGTAGGTCTGGAAATCTCAGTTTGATCCCTGGAACCCATGTCAATGTGGAAGGAAAGAACAGACCCAACAGAAGTTGTCCTCCAACCTCCACATGGCACATGCCACCTCCTGATTATAAATTAAAATTTTATTTTAAAATTTTTATGGAGAGGATCAGAGATATACCTCAGTGGTAGAATACTTAAACCAATGAAACAAAATCAAAAATGGCTCTTAATCTCCAAGTCTAAAGTTAAGAATAGTAACAGAAACTGTTCTCCCTAATTGGTATTACACACACACACACACACACACACACACACACACACACGCACACATATGTTTTAAGAGTTGAAGAGAAAGCGTGGGAAAATACAGTGTAGTTAACTGACTTTGACTGGATGTCAACAGAAACTTCACAAAGGAAGATTTAAAACTGCTCAGTAGCAAACTACCAAAAAATGTAAGTTAGGTGAGAAAAGGCAGAATGCCTGCAGGGCCTTGTGTGGTGGATTAGGCAGGGATAGAGACTGTAGACAGGATTCTTAGGAGTAGCAGAGACTGAGAGATGCCTTTTCTCCAAGCGTCTTTCACTAACAACTAAAAGAAGAAAAACAAGAAGAAAAAAAAAAAAGCACAGGGCAGACTACTTCCACACTCAATTTTTAAAGAATTATTTATTTAGTATGCCTACAGTATTCTACCTGCATGTATGCTTTCACGCCAGAAGGGGGCACCAGATCTCATTATGGATAGTTGTGAAAGTATGCTGGGAATTGAACTCAAGACCTTTGCAATAGCAGCCAGTGTCTAAACTGCTGAACCATGCTTTCTACAGTAAACATTTAAGGTGTCAACCAACTCTGCCTAACTATAGATTTAGCATTTAGATTGTCAACCTTCTCTGGAGTTACAGGTGAAGGGAAATAGTCCAGGCAGAGTGACCTGCAGAAAGCTAACAACTTAGGCTGAGTTTAACATACCTAAAATCTGAAACAAGCATCTAAGTTGAGTGACTTGGCCACAGATTGTACTCAATGATAAATGAAGGCCTGGGAGGTTAGAACTGCTTTCTCAGTACGTTAAAAAACATTTCCAGCTGAGATGCCATTAAAATTTCCCTCACTTTTTTATATAGTGTACGTGTGTACACATGCATGTGCACATGTGTAAATGTGTTCCCCCATTCATGTATTCATGAGTGAAGGTCAGAGATAACTGCTGGGTGTCTTCTGAGGCAGAGTCTCTCACTGAACCGGGAGCTCTGTGTTGCAGTTAGACTGGCAGGCCAGGGCTGGGTACTTGGGATCTGCCTGTCTCAACCACTCCATCCTCATTTCCAACTCCATGCCTCTGAGTGCAGCAATTGTCAGAGGATCAATCTATATGTGAATCCAGCCCTTGTGGATAATGAAAGCTTCTGTACATCCCAGGGATATGCTGAAATATCCCCTGGGGTATGGTTCCCGTAGACCAGAAGATACCAAAATCCAAGGATGTTCAACCCCTGATTTAAAATGGCAATGCATTTGCACATAACCTATGATCTCTAGATTACTTGATGTAAATGTTATGTAAATAATGATATTATATTGTTTGTGGAATGACAAGTCTGTTCATGTTCCGGAAAATGCAGTTTTTTCCCCAAATACTTTTGACCTGTGGAACCCACGGGCATGAGTTCCACTTGTACATGTCATTACAGTTCTGTTTCTACACTGAGCTTATATACCTCTCTAAGTTTCGATATTCGAGTGATTCTAAGCAAAACAATCCTGGGCAGTGATAACACTGCCCTGCTGTGGAGACAGATATAAAAGTTACTGGGCCTGGTCTACAAGAGCTAGTTCCAGGACAGGCTCTAGAAACTACAGGGAAACCCTGTCTCGAAAAACCAAAAAAAAAAAAAAAAAAAGTTACTGGGAAAATCTAACAGTGACAACCACCGCTTATTTTATTCAGGGTCAGACCACGATAACGACCTGGCAGAGAGGAACGTGGGACTGAGAAGAGCTTTGTGTGTGTGTGCTGACTTTGATCAGACTGCCCTGGTATAAACGAACCCACTGCTGCACCCTAAGAGGCAGAAGGGTGGAGAGGTTAAAAGGCTCATACAGCTGAACCAGACTCCATCACAAACCGTGTCACCTGGGGCGCCAAATTAACCTCTTAGGACCCCGCTTTCTCTTCCGCGGAGAGGGGATCCAAACGTGTTTAAAGAGTGGGGAAAGACATAAGCAAAGGAATGAGCAGCGATGAGCGACTCATTTTATCACAGGATCAGGTCTGATCGATTTAACGGCGCCCTTTGGGGCGCTGGGCGGCGCGCAGAAATCAAGTTTGGAAGCCTGACGTCTAGGGAGCTCCGGAGCAGAGCGGGACTCGGGAGCAGTTCCTTTTCTCAGCTTCGGTTTCCCGCCTCAAAACAAATGGGTGGGCTGACCGAGCTACACCCACCCTTCTCTCCCCGCGCTCCTCGGAGACCCTCGGAGGTGGGGGAACTCCCACCGCCCGAGAGGCCGGGGCGGGGGCGGGCCGGAGGTGGGGCCTGGCGAGGGTCGGGGCCGTCGCCCACCTGCCGCCGCTCACCTCTAGGCTGTAGTTGCCGCGGATGGCAGTGAAGTCGTCCAGGGCTTCGGCCGCGCTGCCCTCATCCAGGTTCAGCTCCTGGCACAGGGCCTGCAGCGCCTCCCTGGCCGCGGCGACCACCGCCGCCCCCTCGGCTTGGGGCTCGTCCTCGAACATCCCCTCCGGCCCGACGGGCGGCGCGACCCGGCTTCGGGGTTGTCTTTTCCCTCCCGGCGAGCTACCCACAACCCCCCGCGACAAAGCGCGCGAAAATCGCCTGCTTGAGCTCGCCTTCCCTTCATCGTCTGCCTCCGCTTTGATCCTCAAAAAGTCCCTTTTCTCCTCTGGAGCCCGCAATAGCCCCGCTCCGGGAATGGGATAAGAAGATGGACCTCAGACTCTAAAGGAGCCCTAGCTCGGGCCCTTGCGGGGCAGCCCCGGGGTACCGGCCCGCGGGGACGGACGCGAGGGAGCGGGCGGAAGGATCCCAGCCGGTGCTGAGGCCGCCGGGACTGTAGCTTGCGACCCGCGCTCTCCACAGCCGGTCCCGTGGTGTGGGTAACTTAGGACTACCTGTGGCGACTTCGTCCTCCCCTGTGAGAAACGTTCTCCATGACACTAGTCCGTGGACCCTAGGTTTGTCAGCTCCCCGGCGCGCATTAAACCTTCTCTCATTGAGCTTTGACCTTGATGGAGATGGGAGAGGGAGCAGCCGCAAGTGGCTCTTTGATGTAGGAGCGCCACGTCGGAGGCTTCTGGCTTCTGGCTCGCCAGAAAGGGATGGAGAGGCTAGGCAAAGTTTAGGTGACGCCTCTCAGCCTCGCCCTTTCTTAACTCCCTGGATTCTGAAACTGACCCAGTAAGTAGCCATTTCCGGAGTAGAGGTGGTCTTTGCGCTAACCTGAGACGTGTTTTTAAAACGTAAACTAGGACCTGACAGTTTCACCTAGAATCCCTCAGGATATGCCTTTTTGTCCTTAAAATACAGAAAAATAAAACATTCAGATGCATCAGGTAATTCTTAACCTTGGGAATATCAAGCTAGTTCTCAGTCGGAGGGGGCTTTTCTCGTGTCTTCATCAAACTGCATTTCTGCGCGGTACACCTAAAAGTAGGTGACGCCTCCCACCCGACATCCACTTCATTGTCTCGATGGTACCTTCTCTGAAACTGTCGTGCTAATCGACCAGCTCTGCCTACTAAAATAATTAAATGGTGAGATAGACATTTTGTCTTTACTGTATTCTTTAGTTTGGATTAGTTCTTGGCACTCAGAATTTAGTGTGGTGTATTTGAAACATTACAAAGTACCCTTGTCTGGATGAAGGAGTCACTAAAGAAGAAAATGGAGATATCGATGCAAGTTATGAAGGAATTCACATGCCCCACCAAAGCCTGGATGTTCTACTCCAAGCAGAGCTTTGAACATGTTAGTGATGATCAGTCTGTTTTGCACAAACTCCTCTGGCTGCAGCTGTGGCTATCATGGATGGGATAAGAGAAAGGCTACCAAATTTGGAGGTAGTGGGGTGCTGTCTTACATGCTGGAAGGTGCCAGATTGGAAGGAATCTTTGGACGAAAATACAAGGGGTACACTGCTGACAGGAGCCCTGTGTTATGTGACTTTTCCTGGGGAGAGGTAAACCTCTCCAAATCCCAGAGAGACAAATAACATCCCAGGAAACAGTCCAGCCTCATCCAGCTTTAGGGAAACAGTGAGTCAGTTTACAGGGGTTACTTAGAGGAGGGAGCATGGGTGCAAAGACAGCTGTTCATCAAAAAGCCCATTCCATCATGATGACCCCCTACAAAAGCCACATCCTTGGTGCTCCCTGCACAACTAGCTGGCATCACCACCAGCCTGAGTTTCCCTAGCAATTATTTAATGCGTATATATAATAAATGTAATGTATTCCCGAGGAATGGATCTTGTGTGAGTCCTGTAAGTTTCTGAGCCTTTTAAGTCTTGTTTTCTCCCAGAGTCTTATGAGCCTCTTTCCAGGAGAGAATGCTTCAATTCAAAAGAAATAGCTGAACATCACCCATTAACATAGGTCTTCATCTAGGCCATGGTGTTAAAAGATTTTGACTAGGATGGACCTTCAAGCAAAAGGACAAGCAAGGCTGGCTATAGTGTAGTTTCATGGTGGGTTCTTGTAGGAAGTGGATGAAATTACCTGGAGCGAGTGAGAAGGAAATACAAAATATGCAGCAAACCCACTTAGGAATTTACTAGAGGGGGTTGTACAGGCCTGGGGAAGTCAGTGTGCTGAGAGAGAGAGAGGGAAAGGGGGAGAGGGCATGCCGCGGGCATGACCCTCATGCTGGGTGGATTACATCATCCACGTTTGACTCAGCCAAGCCCTTGTGTGCATGCGTGACCCCCCCCCATCTGCGTATGACATAGCCACATCAAGCCCCTGTGTGCATGCGCTAGGCAGCTTTTAAAAGCTGGACGCGCCATCTTCCCCCTCTCTCTCTCTCTCTCTCTCTCTCTCTCTCTCTCTCTCTCTCTCTCTCTCTCTCTCTTTCTCTCTCGCAGCTTCTAGTCCAGCACCTGCCTATATGATACCATGATGATAACGAACTAACCTCAAACTGTAAGCAAGCTCTTAAGTGCTTTCTTTCATAAGAGCTGCATTGGTCATGGTTTCTCTTCACAGCAAGAGAATAGTGACTAAAACAACATCTTTTCTGGATTTTTTGTTTTGTTTTTTGAGACAGGATTTCTCTGTGAAATAGACCTGGTTGTCCTGGAACTCACTCTGTAGTCCAGGCTGTCCTCGAACTCACAGACATCCGTCTGCCTCTGCTTCCCGAGTGCTGGAATTAAAGGTGTGCAATACCACTGCCCAGCCTTTCCTGAATTCTTAACTGTCCCTCTAATTTCTTTGTAAATCACTATCACTGAGATTTTTATCCTTTTCTATACTTGTGTTATCATTTCTGTTAAAACAAAAAGAGGTGGCAGTAATTCCCTCATACACAATTATAGAATACATTATACATATTTATATGTATTTTTATGGTGCTGACGACTAAACCCAGAGCCTTATGCATGTTCTCTGCTACTAAGCTACATCACAGCCCTAGTGGGAATGATCTTAAATCAGTACTGTCTTCCTTGGACAGATGAGCATAGAAACCATGGCCAGTTCAGGACTGCTTTGAGTCAGGGAAATCATCCCATCTTCTGGAGTTCACTAATCTTTAGAAATCATAGAATCTGCCCCTTTCCTTTTGATTTTGCAAATCTGAAGACTTGCTTTGCTTTCTTTTGGTTTGGTTTTTCGTTTTTCTTAGTTAGGATTTCTCTGGAAGCCCTGGTTCATCCCAGAACTATCTCTGTAGCCCAGGCAGGCCTTGAACTCACAGAATTCCGCCTGCTTCTGCCTCTTGAGTGCTGGGATTAAAGGTTTGTGCCAGGACATTTTTGACCATCCCTCTCTGCTGTTTTGTCATTTTCCTCTGCTCTTGAGGAAGATTTTTTTTTTTTTTTGTGGGGTTGGGCGGGACAGAAACTTTCATCTATAGATTTGGGAGACACACACACACACACACATACACACACACAAAGAGGGCTGGAGAGATAGATCAGCGGTTAAGAGTGTTGCCTGATCTTCCTAAAGGTGCTGAGTTCAATTCCTAGCAACCACATGGTGGCTCACAACCATCTGTAATGAGGTCTGGTGCCCTCTTCTGGCCTGCAGCCATACAATCAGAAAGAATACTATATACATAATAAATAAATATTTTTACAAATTTTTTTAAAAAAGGAAAGAAAGAAAGACAAAGCATGAGAGATATGGACTCAGGTATAAAAGGAAAGTCTCCATTCCCTGCCCTTACTCTAACTCTTCCTTCTCTGTTCTGTTCAGCAATACTTAACACTCTGTAAACTTTCACGATTTGGGCTTCAGAGTCATGTTCTGGGACTGTAACTTCATTAAGCCTTGCATTTTTGATCATTTACACATAGTAGTAAGTGCCTCAGATCCATCCGCACAAAAGAGATGGAGAAGCACAGAGCCAAGTTGGGGTAGGGGTGGGGTAGAAAGGACAGATAAACCTAGCTTATAATTTTACCTAGCATAATATGCTTCTCTTGATAGGCTGTTACCTGAGAGCTCCTTCCCATCCCCAGACCTGTCTTTTATTTGTATAATAGTCTTTTTTTTTTTTTTTTTTTTTTTGGTTTTTCGAGACAGGGTTTCTCTGTGGCTTTGGAGCCTGTCCTGGAACTAGCTCTTGTAGACCAGGCTGGTCTCGAACTCACAGAGATCCGCCTGCCTCTGCCTCCCGAGTGCTGGGATTAAAGGCGTGCGCCATCACCGCCCGGCTATAATAGTCTTTTAATGAGAGAAAAAAATTTTGTTTTGTAAAAGACTTAGTTTTAAGTGTGTGTGGAGGGTTGCTCATGTGTGCATGCAGACACACACACACACACACACACATTCACAGAGGCCAGAAGAGGGCACTGGATCCCCAGGAGCTGGAGTTACAAGTGGTTGTGAGCTGACCAACGGGTACAGAAAGCCAAGCTAACTGTGGAGCCCGATCTCCAGCCCCTATTTTTTTTTTTTTTTTTTTTGAGGCAGGGTCTAACACAGCCCAGGCTGATCTTGAGTGGAGTAAGCCATAATGCCCCACAAGAAGCTCTTATGAAATAGGTGTCCCAGTGAAGGGCAGGAAAGCAAAGCAGTTACTACAAAAAGTGAGAATCAAAAATAATAAAGACATGAGTGTATCAGTAATAGAAAATGAACAATACATTTTAATATGTAGTATTAAAATAACATTGTACTGTTTTCAGTTTTTTTCAACATATGACAAAATTAAAGCCTAGACCCTTTGTTTCATACATTTTTTTAGAAAATCAATAAAAACCACTAACCCGTTTCTAAGGATAGATTTATATAAAAATAATAAAGCTATCTGGATTTAATAGACTTACTAGTATTATCACTATTAGTCACTTATACAAGTTCCCAGGTTCTGAGGTAGTTCAGTAAGCAGCAGTCCCATGTCTTTCAGTATGTACTTCAATGAATTTTAACTAACAAATATAAATAAAATAAGCATTTTTATGCTTGAGACCACCTGTTGGTGGCATTAGTTAAAAAATAAAATCTACCTGGAGGGAAAAGAACTACAGTACAAAATATGAGAAGAAAGGGGTCATTCAGTCTTGTCCTGGCACTAAAGATCTAAACTACATCCTCAGCTTAGCCTCTATAATCACAGTCCCCTTGCTTTTTTTGGATTTGAAAAGGGAATTCATTTACTCCTTCTGTAACAGAGTCTTGCTCTGCCTGACCTGGAATTTGTTATATAGATCAGGATAACCTTGAACTTGTGACAGTTCTCTCACCTCTGCCACACAAGTGCTGGGGTAGAGGCATAATATGCGAAGTCTGGCTTGTTCTCACTTTTTCAAATATGAAAATTTAGAAATGAGTATCTTTCCATCCCTACAGGTCTCTTTCCGCCCTGAAAATGGAAAAGTGCATGAAATCAAACCAAGCACTGAAAAAAAGTTTCAAGAAAACCACCAGTTTTTATATAACTCCATTATCTTTACAGTACAGGATGGATGGATGTTCTCTGTGATCAAAATGTACAGCATGCTATCTTTAGGAAATAAGAGGTCAGTCCTGGAATTTGATTAAACACTGGAGGCTCAGTATTACTAAAAAAACATACTTGGTTGCATGGGGTTTTTTTGAAGCACAAATTCAGCAACTGAGATGAACTATAGAGCAGATCTGTGTTTATTCCCATTTGCAAGAAAGAGCAGATTGTAGACGAATACAGCAGACTAACCAAGGATGTGGGTGTAGGAGTCAGAATACTTGGATTATCCTGGCTTTGCCCTTTACTAGTTGTGTGACCCAGAGCAACTTAATTTCATGTTTGTTTCCTCAGTTTCTCCATCTGCAAAACAAAGATAATAATGAAGTGAATAAAGAATTGAAAGGGAACTGGGCAGTGGTGGCACACGCCTTTAATCCCAGCACTAGGGAGGCAGGGGCAGGCAGATCTTTATGAGTTCAAGGCCAGCCTGGTCTACAAGGACTAGTTCTAGGACAGCCAAGGATACACAGAGAAACCATGTCTCAAAAACAAACAAGAAACAAAGAACAATTAGAATTCATACTACAGGAATCGAGGAGAATATGAGGGGTGAATGTAATTTAAATGTATGTTTAGTTACCATTCCTTGCAGTTTTATATGTAGAGATTTATATGTAGTGATTTAGCGAGTCTTGACTGACTCAGAGTGAATGTCCAATGTGACACTGTGGTGTAGGATACCTGTGGCCCACAGGCTATATATATATGCTGGACATACCTGAATCCATCAGGTAACTAAGGTCTTCATTTTGAACCTCCTGGAGCTACACCTAGCAGATTGGCACATCCCACTCCCTATGAACCATGGAGGAATTTGTTCCTAAAGACATCTCAGCAGAGAGACAGCAGTGAAAGTTGGGAAAGAAGGTGAATACAGATTCAGACGCTCACTCGACAACACAAACAGTGCCGTTCACTGCTGGCTCTTCACCTGCCTTGTCACATTTCTTTTCTCTCCAGATCACCCCAGGGAATTCAGCTCTGGCTTTCTGCTTAGGTTTCTCCACTGAACACAAGAGCCTGAAAGTTGGACTTGGTACCTCATTTCTAGTATGCCCCTTAGGGATTTCCCACCCTTCTAGGTGCAGTTATTAAAGTATTTATTCAACATATACTAATATGTTTCTCTCTCTTTTTTTAACATGCATTGGTGTTTTGCCTGTATGTGTATCGGTTTGAGGGTATCAGAGCTTGGAGTTACATACAGTTGTGAGCTGCCATGTTGGTGTTGGGAATTGAACCCTGGTTTTTTGGATGAGCAGTCATGCTCTTAACTCCCGAGTCATCTCTCCAGCCTAACTACTATGTTTCTTAGAAAAATTCATCTTCTGAGAACATTTCTTCATTTAAATTTAAAGTGGGCAGTGGGTAGTAAACAGATTCCACCTTAGAGCTACCAAGGGCCTAGCAGCAGTAGTTGGAGAAATTAGGAACATGGGGGGAAAGGAGCAGGGACTTTGTATATACTGGGATAGACTGAGCATTATAACCATGTCAGAATTTTGTTATTGTTCACAGGCATTAAAAGGAATTGGAAGAAGAAAGGCCTTACGAGATTTTATAAAATATTAAGTATGAAAATGTAAAAACAGACTGGTGTTTCTTGTCCTTAATCAATTAACCTTGACAACAAAGCCAACAATACTAACACCACAACACTGACATTTATTTGGAATTTTTCTTTTGTCTTTTCTGTTGTTACTTAAGGATTGTTTTGTTTTCATACAAAGTTTTACTACATAGCTTTGACTGGCCGGGGAATTTGCTATATAGACCAGGCAGGCCTGGAACTCTCAGTGATGTGCCTGTCTCTGACTCCTGAGAGCTGGGATTAAAGGTGACTACATAAGTCTTGTTTAAAAAAAATTTTATTTATTTATACAGTATCCTGCCTGTAGGCCAGAAGAGGGCACCAGATCTCATTATAGGTGGTTGTGAGCCACCACGTGGTTCCTGGGAATTGAACTCAGGACCTCTGGAAGAGCAATCAGTGCTCTTAACCACTGAACCATCTCTTCAGCCCCCAAGTCTTGTTTTTTTGGATAGAATATAACAGACTTGCATGAAGTAGAGACTGGTCTCAAACTCAAGAATGATCTTAATACCTGATTCTCCTGTCTCAGCCTCCCAAGCGCTGGGGTTACATGCATGACCTGTTTGTTTTTGTGCACTGAACCCAGGACCTCTCACTTGCTGAGTGTGCACACTCCTACTCTTCTATTGATTTATGTCCCTGGCCCTGGAATATCCCCCAACAACCCCATCCCGCCCTCTGTCTCTCTAAAGCAGTGAGCAGCACTTAAACTTTGTGGATGTCTGCATGACTCAAACTCATGACAGTTTTTACTATATCTACAATTTTAAACCAAGAACCTAACTCCCTGATATATTTTAACTACTACGATGTTTTTTTAAGCGGGGATAATGTTGGAGGTGACTAAGTGCATAGTAGCTTCATGCTAGGGTTGCCTAAGTCTGAAAGAAAAACGGAATACAGGCTGGCAAGATCAACTTAATGGGTAAACACATTTGCTACAAAGCCTAACAGCCTATGTTTGATCCTTGGGATGCCCATTGCAGAAAGAGAGAACCAACTCCCACAAGTTGTCCTCTGACCTCCATACTACACACATTCATAGATACAGTTGAAATATGGTAACATTTGAAAAAAGAAAGAAAATGGAGTATGTCACTTCTGTGGTTTCTGGAAGGATTAGCTCTTACCTGCGGTCATGTGTTTTACATTTTAAGTATGAAGACAGCTGAAGAGCTTCCACAACCTGCAGACTGTTTTCTGGGATTCTGGCTGACTCCCTAACCTCTGGATTCGGAACAGTGCCTGGGAGGCGATGATGCGCAAAGAGGGCTCAGGGTCTTGTAACAGTTCTCTCAGGTCTACAGGGAAGAAAACAAGACTGGAGGGTTCTAGAAACGAATACGGTCTAGATATCAGGCACAGTAGCTAAGATAAAAAGGCAACTTTTCCTGAAGCTGTCTGAAAGTGTCCATTGGTGAATTGATTCCAATTTTGACCTGTAAAACCCACTGTTTTCTGAATTGCTAAGGATTTCATTCTTTTTGCAATAGCCATATTTTAAGTAGTCTGCCTAAAATAAAATTATCTGGGCCTGCCAAGTTCTGTCTAATGTTAACCTCTTAATTTCCTGCCTTACTCTTAAAAGTTAACTCTTAAATCATTATTCCCTTGTAGTATTTTTCTTCTTTCTTTCCTTTATTTTTTTGAGACAGTTTCTCCTTGGTAGCTTTGGAGCCTGTCCTGGAACTTGCTCTGTAGACCAGGTTGGCCTTGAACTCAGAGAGGCCCGCCTGATTTGCCTCCTGACTAAAGGCGTGCACCACCATTGCCCAGCCTTTTTTTTCCCTTAGAGGCAGGGTCTTACTATGTACCTCTGGCTGTCCTAGAACCTACTATGTAGAATAGGCTGGCCTCCAACTCATAAAGATCTACCAACCTCTGCCTCTCAAGTGCCAAGATTAAAGGTATATGCCACTGTGCCTAGCTAGTATTTTGCAATTCTTTTGTCTTGGTGTTTTGTTGTTTGTTTGTTTGCTTTGTTTTTGAGGCAGGGTTTCTCTGTGTACCCTTGGCTGTACTGGACGTAGCTCTGTAGACCAGGTTGGCCTCAAACTCACAGAGATCAGCTTGCCTCTGCCTCCCTAGTGCTGGGATTAAAGGTGTGCACTGCTACCACCTGGCATATTTTTCAATTTTTAAAAAATTTTTTTATTGATATTTATTGAGCTCTACATTTTTCTCTGCTCTCCTCCCTGCCTCTCCCCTTCCCCCTTCAGCCCTCCCCCAAGGTCCCCATGCCCCCAATTTACTCAGGAAATCTTGTCTTTTTCTACTTTCTACTTCCTATGTAGATTAGATCTCTGTAAATCTCTCTTAGTGTCCTCATTGTTGTCTAAATTCTCTGGGATTGTGATTTGTAGGCTGGCTTTTTTTACTTTATGTTTAAAAACCACCTATGAGTGAGTACACGTGATAATTGTCTTTCTATGTCTGGGTTACCTCACTCAAAATAATATTTTCTAGCTCCATCCATTTTCCTGCAAAATTCAAGATGTTGTTATTTTTTCTGCAGTGTAGTACTCCATTGTGTAAATGTACCACATTTTCCTTATCCATTCTTCGGTCAAGGGATTTTTCAATTTTTAATGGCTTGTTTTGTTTTGTTTTTGAGACAGATTCTCCCTATATTGCCCAGGCTGAACTTGATTGGCCATTCTTCTGCCTAAGCCTACCATGTAGCTGAGCTATCAAACACAAACTGCCATGCCCAGTTTAAAGTTTTAGCTTTTATATTTTCCTATGACAAAAGAAGTACAAGTTTGTTGTATAGAACACTTAGATAAGACATGAAAGCACCAGAAGAACTCAAGTGACTATGATTCTTTGTTTTTGTTTGTTTGTTTGTTTGTTGTTGTTGTTGTTTTTGAGACAGGGTTTCTCTGTAGCTTTGAAGCCTGTCCTGGAACTAGCTCTTATAGACCAGGCTGGTCTCAAAACTCAGAGATCTGCCTGCCTCTGCCTCCTGAGTGATGGGATTAAAGGCATGCGCCACCACTGCTCAAGTGGGTATGATTCTACAACCTATGGACAATTGCTTTTATTTAGAAAGTATGTCTTTTAATCTCAGCACTCAGGAGATAGCTCTGAGTTCGAGGCCTGGTCTACTGATGAAGTTCCAGGACAGCCAGAGCTACACAGAGAAACCTTGTCTAGAAACAAACAAAAAGTGTGTTTTCATGATTTTTTTTCTGTACACTGTTTTGCTTTAATACTGTTGTTCAAATGGAACATTGCGATCCAAAAACTTTTTTTCTTTTAAGACAGGGTCTTGGTAGGACCTTGAACTCATGATCCTCCTGCCTCCACCTCTTGAGTTTAGGGGAATTGCTTATCTTATGAAATAATATCTCATTATTATCTGAGTTACTCTTTGAGGAAATATAACTTTTGTTCCCCAACTGTTTTAGGTAAGAAATAAAAGTCAGTTATACAGTATCCTACTCCATACTATAATTTATATGGCTTTCTTTTCTTCTTTTTTTTCATTACGTAGCCCAGTCTGGACTCAAACTCACACTCTTTCTCCCCAGTCTCCCAAGTACTGGGATTACAGGTGTACACCAGCAAGGTTGGCTGATTTTTGTTGCTACTGTCGTTGTTTTAGAATGTCTTAATATCTATAAGAAATGGTAGAAGTCAGTGGGAAGTAGGTGATGCACCAGGGGATAGAGAGATGGCTCTGTGGTTAAGAGTACTTGCTGCTCTTGCAAAGGACTTGGATTCAGTTCCCAGCACCCACAAGGTTTATAACCTTGTACAACTCCAATTTCAGGGCGTCTTTATGCCCTCTTCTGACAGCAGCAAGCACCAGGTATGCACATGATACACACACATATATTCAGGAAAAACACTCCTACACATAAGATAAATATTAGGAAAATCAGAATTGTCTTCCTTATATAAGTTTTATTCCCTACCTGTTTCAATAATTACTGTGTTTTTAAAAGTAGCAAATTGGGTCCTGCAGGATGACTTAGTGGAAGCTGGACAATGGTGGCACACACTTTTAATTACATCAATCAGGCAGTGGCAAGCAGATCTCTGTGTGTTTGAGGCTAGCCTGGTCTACAGAGTAAGTTCCGGGACAGCTAGGGCTACACATAGAAACTCTTATCTCAGAAAAAAAAGAAGGAGAAGGAGGATGAGGAGGAGGAAGAGGAGGAGGAGGAGGAGAAAGAAGAAGAAAAAGAAGGAGAAGGAGAAGGAGAAGAAGGAGGAGAAGAAGGAGGAGAAGAAGAAAGAAGGAAAGGAAGGAAGGAAGGAAGGAAGGAAGGAAGGAAGGAAGGAAAGAAGGAAAGAAGATAATGTAGTGTGTGGGTAAAGGCACTTGCCACCAAGCCTGACGAGCTGAGGTCTATCCCCACGACCTCATGGCTGAGGAAAAGAGTCACTCTTGCAGTTTGTCCTCTTACCTCTATACATGTACTAAGTAAACAAAAATGTTTTAATTAAAAAAGCAAATTGTTTAGCTTTTTAATTTGGTTATGAAAGTAGTGATTTTGGATTGAGGATGTGCATTTGCATTTCTTTACCTTCCCTAACTACCTTTCCCTCCAGTGCTAGGGATTGAACCCTAATGCCATGCTACATCTGCACATATTAAACAAACTTCCTACCATTGAACTATGTCTCCTACACAACTATTCTTAAACGGGCATGAGAGCTCTTTGAGCTCAATCTGCAGAACTGTACAGTTACAGAAAGTTTCACCCACTGACAGCTCTAAAAACAGTTCTGATGGTTGCCTTAGATGGCTATAAAACACCCCCATGCTATGTCCTACACTCTATAGCACAGCTGCTTAGACAGTGGAGCAGTCTCTGAGGTTCATGTGAGACATCACCATAATTTGTTAAGACAGATTTCTAGAAAGATGAGATTTTACTTTCTGACAAAATTTAGGATTCCCCCTTAGACAGTCAGTAAAGCTGTTTCCAGACAGATAGGATCATATCCTTTCTAAGGGGTCTTAGATTTAGATGAGACCAAAATTTAATTGAATTATGATCACTTGTGCTTTTATTGCTGCATAAGCCGAGTTTTAGATGCCAGACTCAGCTGTGCTACAGAGCCTGTCCGTAGTCACAGAATCAGATACCTTCCAAAACAATGAACTCAACATCCAAGCAATGTCATTACTTACCATTCTCTATCCAGTCAGTACCCTTCATCTTGAGCTCACTGGGATCCACATACTTTGATAAGATCCCTAAACACAAGATGGTGAATCTTATTTTTATTATTTAATAATCTAAGCAGATGGTAGAATTAGCTTTTTGTTAACAAGGCATATTCAAAACAAATAAATTCCAGCCAGGCATCTGGCTCCCACCTGTAATCCCAGCACTTGGGAAGCTCAGGCATGAGAACTGCCATGAGCTCCATGGGAGCCTTGAGTACACAATGGAACTATCTCAAAAGCAAAGCAGAGCCAGGTGGTAGTTTTAATCCCAGCACTCTGGAGGCAGAGGCAGATGGATCTCTGAGTTCAATGTTAGCCTGGTCTACATATCAGTTTCAGACCAGCCAGAGCAACACAGTGAAAAGCTGTTTCAAAAAATAAATAAATAATAAGGAACAAGAGCCAGCAAGATGGCTTAAAGGGCTAATATGCTTGCCATGAACCTGAAAACCTGAGTTCAATTCCCAGACCCACACAGTGGATGGAGAGCTGACTCCCACAAGCTCTCTGACCTCCACATATCCACCACGTCACCTGCATGCACACATACACACACAGAGAGAATAAATAAATAGTTTTAAATATTAAAATAAATCTTAGAGTGCCTTATAGCTATTTGTCAATAACATGGATCCTTCTTCCTTGAAAGTAATTTCAAGGTCATCTACACATAGATCATGCCTGATACTATAAGTCTGGTTTGACGTTTGTGGCTGGGGAGGTCGGGCCCTAGCAGAGAAGATAACAGTTTTGCTTTGCTAGATGAATTATTGTGACCATCAAATTGTCTGATAAATACTTAGGTATATTTATACTCATAGATTAAGGTGCTGTCAGCTTTGGTCAGAGAAGGTTTTTTTTAGTAGGCATCAGTTATTGAAGCAACTCAGGGTCAGAGTGCAGAGAATAAGAGACTATTGGGTGTCAGCCCTGAGACATCTGTCTCCCAGCCCTGGGCTCAGGTAACACTGTAGAAGAGGGGGCTGAAGGAATGCATGAGTGGAAGGAACAGGTGTGTTGTAGAATATCTTCTAGACATTACACTCACGAGCTCATAGCAACTTTCATGGCCTGCATAAGGCCTGCACAAGACTGGGCCCAGTGACATTCTGTCACCAAGGACTTAGGAGTCCCCACATACCATTGAGGATTTCTAGGCAGTTACAAAGGTTCCTGGGGAAAGGGGTTTGTATACTCCCTGAGGACCTACGGGCAGGTAATGGTTGCTGGAAGGGACAACGTGAAGGAGGAAACATTTTCCTCAGGGGTAGTCACTTGTAAGTTACCCAGGCTCCTGAGGAGCCCTTTCCCATGCTCCTATGGTAACCCTAAGTAAATTCATTGAGTCACGAAAATACAAGACATGAAAGTAGGAGAGAAACTATTTGAGAAGAAGTGGATCAATGGGAATGGGTGAGGGATAAGAGGGTTTTTGGGTGAATATGATTGCAATCACTTCTATTTAAAGAAAAGAGGACACTCGACACAACATGGAAGGGATAGGGTAGCTATATAAATGAAAGGGTTTTCTTTTACCTATAAACAAGACAGCTGTTCTTCTGATGGGAAGTTTTGGATCCCTGGAATACATTAGGGTTTGGTCTAGGATGTTTATTTTCCCCTTGCTTTTTTCTCCCTAAGTTGATGGGAAGAGTATATAACAAAGCAGCAGGTGAGTACGGCAGTTCCTGAATTGCTACATTGAACGTCACAGTGACCGCTTTACCATGATGGAAGCCCCAGTAGTTAACTCCTCAGAATACCACTGCGCACACCTGCCCATGACACCTTTAAAGTCACCCTGGCTTCTCTGCACCTCTGTATTCTCGCCTCTAAATGCCACCTTGAGCTTTAACTTCCCTACCGGCTCTTCCTGCCTAATCAACCCAGCTCTAAGTACTTGCAGGCGTCTTTTCCTGGCACATTTTAGTTTCCACTTGGAGTCTCTATTTTAGTTTCTTATAAGTTCAATATGGGATCCAGGTGGTTCTACAACAATCAGTTTCTAGAAAACTATGCATGGCCCTTCTAAAGCTACCCTGGATCATACAGACTCTGCTGGGTTTGTAAAAAGAAGATGGCATCTGGGTCTCAGGGCTAGTGATATGCTGCCCTCTTCTTATTTTATGTTTTTTTTAAAGATCTTTTTTCATTTTTACATACCAATCCCAGTTCCCATTCCCTCCCCTTCTCCCATTCCCTCTAGCTTCCCCCTCTTACCTCCCATCCACTCCTCAGAGAGGGTAAGGCATATTGCTTTGGGGAAGGTCCAAGGCCCTCACTACTACATCTAGGCTGAGTAAGGTGTTGCCTCTTCTTATAAGGCCACATACTACAGCAGTCCGTACTTAGGGACTAATGCTCTAATGCAAAATAAGACAATCCCCTATATCAAGCAAAGGGCTAGAGATGTGACGACAATGCATAATTATTTCAATTCATCTCATGTGGACATTTGTTGTTGTTACTTCAACAAAGTCTCATTATATAGCTCTGGCTACCCTGGAACAGCTTGGCTTGAACTTACAGAAATCCATCTGCCTCCACATTCTGAGTGCTGGGATTAAGGTGTGCACCACCAAGCCTAGCCCAGGTGAAAATTGTTTACTATATACTATCAGTCTGACCTTATAGCTTCTGATGCAATTAGTGGGGCTCTTTAGTTTATCAGTCACTTTGTTATGGCTATTATGAAACAAGGTCTTACTCTATAGCTCAGCTTGCCCTCAAACTCACTCAGACTCAGCCTCCTGAGTGACATCATTACAGGTATGTGCCACCACACCTTGTACCACCAGCTTTTTGCATATGTGAAGAAATGTGTTAGTAGTGAATTTGTTGGTTGGTGAAATGGCCCAGTGGGTAAAGTGCTTGCTGTACAAGCCTGAGGTCTCAAGTTTGATCCCTGGAACCCAAATAACAAAAGCCAGGCGTGTGATTCCAGCATTCCTCCAGCGAGACGGGACACGGAGAGAGAGCCTCACATCAGCAGAAATGAAAGACCCTCCCTCACAGGTGGGAGGCAAGGACTGACTTCTGAAAGTTGTCCACTGACCTCCACTTGCACACTGTGGCACACTCAATGTGTGTGCACATACACATAAAAACGTGTATTTGTAACTAATCAGAACTATAGAAGAAAGAGCTACCTCTTGAACACTTAGCGTAACTACTGCTGTGAGGGATAGGGTGGGAAACGTTTCCCGCATGTCATGCGTCTCCACTAAGAGCTACCAGAGGAAACAGAGCCACTACTTCTCACATACAAAGAATTTGCAGACCCTTCTAACTTCATTCGGTTTGATGTATAAGGGATCTTTGCAGTACACTTCCCGGGGCAGCTTCCATTTCAGGAACTGGGCACACAGAGTCAGGACTCGTCTACTCTCCTGTGGGGGAAGAGTATAACAAGTCAGCATTTTCAGACAGTTTTTAACTGAGGTAAACTTTCTTTAGGAAAACTGACACCAAAGTCTAATGTGAAAAGCCAGTAACTTCAGAATTACTCTGAGTGAGGTGAGGAAAGGGAATGAACTGGCATTTTGCCTTCCTCCTGAAGACCCTAAAGGACTCCTAAGCTTGCAAGGTGCCAACAAGGATGTAGAAACCACGGTCTCTGTAGAGTAAGAACTAGCAGATATGGTATGCAGGTAAGATGCACATTATATAACTCAGGTTCTAGACAGGATTCCACTGCACAAGTGGGACTCTTCTCTAGCTGTCGCGCTCAGAATGCCACTAAAGCACCTTTCAACACTGTTTATCTCAGGCCCACTAGATATATGGGCCATAAATATCCTTTTAAGATGGTGTGTGTCTTTAATCACAACACTTAGGAGATAAGGCAAGTGGGCAGATCTCTGAGTTAGAGGCCAGCCTGGTCTCATAGCCAGTTCCAGGCCATCTAGGTTATACATGACAGTTGGTCTCCAAACAAAAACAACAACAAAAACCAAAACCTTTGGGGCTTGATAAGAATTAGTTCAGCTTCTTTGTGTAGCAATTCGTAGATATGTAGTATCTAACCCAAATACCAATGCTAGGGTTTTATGCCCTTCAGAAATTCTAACATGCATACACTAAAGTGCTTGTTGCAGCATTATAACCATGGAAACCAAACACTAAGTGTCCGGAATAGGAGAATGGGGTAAATTTTAGATTAAATGATGTAATTCCACATACCACTGAAAAGAAATGATCTACACCCTTATAATAAAATATCATAAATACAATGCTAAGCAAATATGCTGAGAGGTTTATGGAAATACACAACATAAAGTTTAAAACATGAAAAATAAACTCGGTGTGGTGGTGCACAACTATAATCCCAGCACTTGGAAGGCAAAGGCAAAGAAGACAGCAAGTTCAAGGCCAGGTTGGTCTACATGGTGAGACTGTCTTAAACACACACACACACACACACACACACACACACACACTCACTCACATTTACACAGACGAGCCAGGCATTGATGGCACACACCTATAGTCCCAGCACTTAGGAAACAGGCAGGACAATCAGATCTATCTAGGATCAAGCCTTGGCTACAAAGTGAATTTAAGATAAGCTTGAGCTACTACAGACTGTATCCCAAAACAAAAACCACAAAAGAGAGGTGAGGGAAAGGAAGGAAAGGAAGGAAAGGATGACAGGTCTCAGGGCTTCAGCTGGGAGCAGACGCGTGACCTACTTGTCTCATCCCTTTGTTCTGTCCTAACCCAGTCTAACACCCATCTCTTTGCTCAGACTCCTCTCGGAAGAACTTGACTTAGCTAGAAGTTATACAAGTTTACAGGAAAGTAAACTCAGCCTTGGTGGTTCTAGACCTTTTCTGATTGCCAAAGGATGGCAGATTGGGGGGAGGTACCAATGTACCACCTGCATGTAAGCCCCAAAGATATGCTTCCCCATCAGCTGGTTGACAACATCTGAGCTATATGTACAGACATCTGAAGTGTTTCTAATCTAAGGCTACAGAGCTATAGACCTTTTCACACAAGGTATGAGGGCCCACATAGATCTTACTTCCTGTTTCTAAGCTTTTCTTCTCTCCCCTCCCCCAAGACAGGGTCTCACTATGTAGCCCTGGCTGTCCTGGAACTTAGTCAATAGACCAGGCTGGCCTCAAACTCACAGAGATCTGCCTGCCTCAGCTCCCAAGTACTGGAACTAAAAGTGTCTACCACCACCTCTGGCTGTTTCTAAGTTTTTAAGTTTGACTTTCATTTCTGTTTGGGGAAACACAAAGACTGAGCTCCAGAATTCTTTCAGAATCCTTGTGGTCTAAACTTTCCTCTCTGGAATGATATAACTGGTGATCATAGTTAGCATAATGGACTGAGTAAGCTTCTACTGTGTGTGTGTTATTGTTCTGGGGGTTGAATCCAGGATCTCACATGGGATAGGCAAGCACTCTACTGTTTAGCTACATTTCCAGCCCTTTCACTCCATTTTTATTTAAAAAATTTTAATTACACCTATCATCCATCCATCCATCCACTTATCCATCCATCTATCTATCTATCTATCTATCTATCATCTATCTATCATCTATCTATCTATCTATCTATCTATCTATCTATCTATCTATCTATCATCTATCTATCTATCATCTATCTACCTATCATCTATCTATCTATCTATCTATCTATCTATCTATCTATCTATCTATCTATCATCTATCTACCTATCATCTATCTATCTATCTATCTATCTATCTATCATCTATCTATCTATCATCTATCTATCTATCTATCATCTACCTATCTATCTATCTATCATCTATCTATCTATCTATCTATCTATCTATCATCTATCTATCTATCTATCTATCTATCTATCTATCTATCTATCTATCTATCATCTATCTATCTATCTATCTATCTATCTATCTATCTATCTATCTATCATCTATCTATCTATCTATCTATCTATCTATCTATCATCTATTTATCTATCTATCTATCTATCTATCTATCTATCTATCTATCTATCTATCAATCTATCTCCCTGTCTCCACGTGTGTTGCAGGATCAAACACTTGCTTGGCAGCACCTTTCCCTACTGAGCCATCTCGCCAGCCTTACTCTTTTAAGTTATCCACACTGGCCTTGAACTTGAAAGCCTCCTGCCTCAGCCTCCCAAGTAGCTGAGATTACAAATATTTGCCATTATGCCCAGTCTGAACAGACACAGTTAATACTAGGTGGTTTAAATGAAAAACCACAATCCTTACAGCAAAACCCTTGGAAGGCTTAGGAGAAATAAAGTCTCCAGTTGGTCCAGAGAGGTCACTGTCTGACTTAACTCCAACACATTCCATGTCTCCAGGCCATGGGGTAGTCATTGAAAGAAAAGAACACATTTGTCATTAACACAGAGTTTGTTGAATTGAGCATTATATTTCGTGCTTTATGCTAGGCTACAAGGTGATAATACACAGTTTCTCCCCACGAATACCTTATTTTGCTACACAGAAATTAAGAGTTTGATTTCCCGTAATTTACTCAGGAAAATGACTGAAACGTAGTTTTGTGCCAAAGGATGTAAGGAGTAAACATGTGACTGCAGTCTGTGTCCTCGAGGAGATAAACACTATTTGCAGAGCTAGATCTGAACTCAGTTAGTCACGCTGAAAAGAGACTGGCATTACCTTAGCTATTTCATCATTGTCATCCTGGGAAAACAGCAGTAGTGGGACCAAGCTTTCCAGGACGTGGTTCTCCACACACTTCTTATCTGTGTGTTTCACAGCCTTTACGGAGGCTCCAAAGAGAGTCATGGAGAAACGATGGATGCCATGTCTCACCTAAGAATGGAGGAGTCACAAGGAAACAGCTCATTGAACATGCTCATACTAGCTTATAAGAACTCTGGGGAATCTGGCACATCAGTCTCAACATGGAGCTATCTAGCTGCATGGAGAAATCAACTATATAGGGAAATAGCAAGGCCTGTGTTGGATACTCTTGTTTCTGAACTGTACAAGCAACAAATAGGTAGTTCCACCTGTTGCTGAAAATGCTTGTATTCAATCCTGGTATTAATCACTCATGCGCTTTTTTTTGCTAAAATTCAAAATCCTAACTAGCATATACTAAGTGCAGGTCAATGTGCTTTATGTGTTTCTTTTAGAAAAATCTTTGTGATTTGGGACAAGGATATAAGTATAGTCCATCATTTTGACCCATTTCTTTCTCTTTTTTTCTTGTGATCCATTTCTTACTGTTCTTTGTCCTACACAAACTCTCCCCCCACCCCCCACTCACAGAGCAAGGTAATGCCTCGGTAAATCTGTATGTCTCAAATTTTAGGGTGTTTTGTTTTGTTTTGTTTTGAGACAGGGTTTCTCTGTGTAGCCCTGGTCATCCTGGACCAGGCTGGCCTTGAACTCTGAGATTTGCCTGCTTCTGCCTCCCGAGTACGGGTATTAAAGGCATGTGCCAACACCACCCTGCTGTATCTCAAGATTTTTTTTAAGTTTGAAAAACTAATAACATCAGTCCAAAAAGAGGGACATCACAGATTATCTGGAAGGATCTTGAAGAAGATCTAAAGGGCCTCTATAAATGAGAAAAAATATATTATGAGGGTAAAATAAAATGGCCTTATTATAGTCTCAAAATCTACCAGCTGGTAAGTGCCCACCCACTAGGGAAGAATCTTTTCTCTCATTGTCTTACATCACCAAATAAGGAGAACAGGATCTTCATCATGGAAGCCAAGGTGGTAGAGTCTAGTGTCTTGACAAGCTGCATGAGTATCTGGATGGCCAACAAAACGATCCTCTCATCGGACTCATGTAAGCTATCTAAGATGCACGGTACCACACTTTTGATGTCTTCTCTCTGTGTGTCCAAAAGCAGTCATGACCTCTTCTCCCATAGCACATTATCTAATTCTAAATGGAAGGATCCCACACTGACTTAAGTAACCCAGTGCTTGGGGTGGTTTTCTGGTAACTCTGATGGTAGAGAGGGCATTAGAACTCTCTCTTTACTATTGGCATGCCTGGTATAGAGAGGGGAAGGAGCTGCTGTGAATTGCTTCATAAACAGAGGGGTCCAGGTGGGGAAGGGCCAGGGGTATACCCTCAGCTTTACTTTAAGGAAAAGCTTTTCCAACATAGAAAAAAGTGCAATGGCCAGCTCAGACCACAGTGAGCTTTCCAGCATGGAAGTTATTCAAACATAGGCTTGAAAACTACTTGGTAGGATCAGCAGGGTTTGACTGAGGATCCTTTAAAGCCCTCCCCATTCTAAACTCCTACAAGGAAGCAATCTAAGGATTTTAAAACATGTGTTTTAAAAAATATATATTCTTCCCAAGGGGAGTCAACAAAGTCTAGCACATTGCTTTGAGGCAGGACCAGAGAAGTGGATGGGAGGTAGGATGGGGGTGGGATGGGGAAGGAGGAGGAAGCGGGAGGAGAGCAGGGTAAGGAAAGGGATTGGTATGTAAAATGAGAAAAGATAATTTTTAGATAAATTCTCTCTCTCTCTCTCTCTATACACACACACACACACACACATACACACTACAATAAACAAATGTTCATGCATCCAATTAGCCAGAGTTAACATATACTAGGATTTGTCATTTTTGTTCCCTATATGGATGTATTTTTATATAAAATAAATACATCTCAGGTGGCAAAATTAAAGCCTCAGGGTTACTTCTGACTGAGGCATAGTTCTATTTCTTTCTTTTTTTATTTTTTGTTTGTTTGTTTGTTTGTTTGTTTTTGAGACAGGGTTTCTTTCTGTAGACTTAGCTGTCCTAGAACTAGTTCTCTAGACCAGGCCTAGCCTGCAACTCACAGAGATAATCCTGCCTCTACTTCCCGAGTGCTTTGATTAAAGTCATATGCCACTACAGCCCAGCTGAAGCATAGTTTTCTAATGAGACATGCAGAAGACTTTCATTATGAATGACAGTGATCTTTGTCTTGATGATAAATATTCTGGAGTATCCAAGTACTCCACAAGACAGCATGGTGTAAGGCATCAAACAGGCAGCTGGATATTTTCTACTATGTTGTAACAATAAGTGCACCTCCCCCACAAAATGCAAGTTTCAAAGTATTATATTTGTGACTTGGAATTTTAATGTTATTTAATTTTAATAGTTTCCACATAACTTCTAGGTATAAATTAGAACGCTATAGATGGATGTACAGTGAGAAAGGTCTTCCCCCATTCACTCCTGCCCCAGCACTTCCAGTTCCTCCTTCCTGAGTTTCTTGGGTATCTTTGGGGTTGTTCTAGTTCTGTTTATATTTATTATTATATATCTATTATCTAGTTATCAATGGTCAAAGGTCCTTTTACCATCTCTCTGTGTCGGACAAGGTTGCGTAGTCCCCTCAGTGCAAGAATCTTGAAGAGCTTATTCTCGTCATACAGCCAGCTTTTCAGGCGGACGGTGGAGTATAACCTGGGCAGTCTCCTGGCCACCGGACTCCTTAGGAGCTGAAAGAAATGACCCTGGAGCTCTTCTTCCTTGACGGGAGCTACCTTCCCACCAACTCCAATGTATACATTTTCCTTTGAGATCACCAGCTGCTGCACGCAGTACAGAGTGACGCTGGGAGCAGGAACACAGGAATGCTGACGAATGGTGAGAGGAAGGATTGCCAAAGGCTTGAATCTCAAGAAAGCATCTGTGGCATACACAGAATGGACCCCAGCCTGTCCCTGAGCTGAATACAGTTTAGGAAAGAGGTTCTACTGCTTTCTGGGCTTCCTGAATCTAGGACCTACAAGACTCTTACCTCCACAAAAAAGCCTGCAGATGTGAGCTTGTGTTTATCGTTCCCTCGGTTAATCAAAGGGACCAACAAGTACATGGTCTTACACGCAAAGAGGTGGCTTCTTTCCAGCAAGGCACTGTAAAAGAGACCAACAGAGAACTCTCAGACATATGCCCACCCAGACGGCATTTCCCAGGGTCAGCCCTCCAAAGCTTTTAACCTTGCTTTAGGTATTCAGGAAGCATGCCAGGGCCAAGGCTTTTAAAATTTTGTTCTGTTTAATTTATAGATACTATAGCTAGGCCTGGTGGTGCACACCTTTAATCTCAGCACTTGGGAGGCAGAGGAAGGAGAATTGCTGTGAGTTTGAGGCCAGTCTGGTCTAGAGAGAGGAAGAGTTCCAGGCCAGGGACACAGTGAGACCTTTTTCAAAAAAGTTTACAGCGATTGTATATTCTGTTACGGTTTTAGTTACTGTGATTTTTTTTTAAAGGAGAAAACACAACAATTCTGCTTTCTGAAGAGAACGAATACATTAGAATAAGGAAGTCTTACTTGGCAAGCAGGAATACTCCCTGAAGATGGCTTTCTCCTCTCAGAAGGGCCCATCCATCATTCTTTTCCATGATGCTGAATTCCTGCCAGCACAATGTTCTGAGGAGGAGAGTCTTTGTAGCTTGTATGGCGAAGCTAAGTTGAGCAAAAACAAGCATGGGTGGAGAGAATAGGCCTGCTAGTTGCTGGGATGGGCCATCCATCCCTTTCTAGAGCATCTAGAGCATCTTAAAGATGCTTCATGCTCTGATATCCAGAAAGGCCTTCCATATACATTTTCAGCATAAAGAAATTTAACTTGATTTTGCTTCTCAAGGAGTTTGGCAGGAGATCTATGATTCAGAACTGATTTGGGATGCTAAATGGATATCCATTGCATTAAAAAAATTAATTTTCTGAGTATGAGTTAGCCTGCATTTCCGTGCAGCATGTGCAGTGCCCATGGAGGTCAGAAGAGAGGGTGTTGATCCTCTAGAACTGGAGCTACAGACAGTTATGAGCTGTCATGTAGAAATGAACCTGGATCCTCTGCAAGACCAGCAAGTGCCCTTAACCTCTAAACCATCTCTCCAGCCTAATCCATTGATTTTAAAAAAATGAGGTAAAATTTAAGGCTAAGTATTTGGCTCAGTTGGTAGAACGTCTGCCTAGCATGCTCTAAGCTCTGGTTTGATCACCATCACTTCAGAAACCAGACATGGTGGGACATGCCTGGACCTCCAGCATTTAGGAGCTAGGAATCAGTAGTTCAAGATCAACCTAAACTACAAAGTGAGTTTGAGGCTGACTTGCAGGACTTGAGGCCGAGATTCAAAACGAGAAAGGAGAGCCCCTTCCCCTCCCTCGCCGCCCGGGGCCCAGCGGGAGCCCCCCAGTGCGCCTGTGCGGAGGCCTGCTTGATTATGTGTGCCCTCCTCGGGCGGCGGCGTTAGCGGCCGGGTGGAGGTGGGGAGGGAGGACGCCGCGGAGGAGAAGGAGGAGGCGGTGGCGGGGAGGTGGGGGGAGTCAGCAAGGACATGGCTCCTGACTCCTGTGCGGAACGTGAGTGACTGAGCGGCAAAGCCCGAATGGTCTCTAGCGACCGGCCCGTGTCACTGGAGGACGAGGTCTCCCATAGTATGAAGGAAATGATTGGAGGCTGTTGCGTTTGCTCAGACGAGAGAGGCTGGGCCGAGAACCCGCTGGTTTATTGCGACGGGCACGGCTGCAGCGTCGCGGTGCATCAAGGTAAACACTCAACCGCCCGCCGGGCCGAACCGGCCTGCTCCCAACCGTCACTGCCCCCCCCCCCTCCCTCGGCGGCAACTGCCACCGCCGCCCCTCCCCCGGCCCGCCGCCCCGCCCCGCCCCGCCCCGCCCCGCCCCTCCCCGTGCGCAGGCCGCGGGAGCCCGGCGTGGTCGCCGCGGGCGCGGGCCGTGCCTCGGCCTGTGGGAGAAAGTGCGTGTGGCCCGGGCTGTCATGTGATTCGGCGCTCACTCAAGTGTCATTTGGTGGCTGCCTGCGGCCGCCGGGTCTGCGCCTGGGGATGGTAGGAGCGTGCGACCCGCGCTGGAGTCCCCGTGATGGTGTTGGTGGCTTTGGGGACCCGAAGCTTGCTCCCCTCCTCTCTCCTGCCAGCTTCCTTTGCCGCAGTGTGTCGGGAGACTTCCTGTGGTATGGGGCAACCTGCCTTTTCAGTTGAGGGAGAGAGGGAAGGAGGGTCCTGCTGCACCCCAAGTTCTTTGGCGGAGACCCTGCTGCTGCCACAGGCCGCTGGGTGCTTCTGCGAAGACAGTGGAAGGCGCCCACGTGATGGAGTGTCTGGACTGAGCTGACCTGGGCTGGTCAGTGGCTGCAGCACAGCCTGTATGGCTCCAGAGAAGAGACTTGGGAGAGTCTTGAGTTAATTTTTGGGTATTATCATTAGAATGCTTTGGATAAACTCCCACCAAAACAAAAACTGGGGACCTCTTTAGGATATCTTTCAGGTTATTGAAGTTTCCAACTGTGCATTCAGAGTGGTAAGGGGATCCAGATGACGGACTAGATGTGGCTATCAGCCTACCCACCTTTCCTATTGCTAAGGCTAACTGACTGGCGGAAGTTTCTGTGTATTTAGACAGAGTCGTTCTATGTAGCCCAGGTAGGACCGAGACATGCAGCAATCCCCCTCCATTAGCCCTCGAGTACAGAAATTACAGGTGTGCGCCTAAAGAAGTTGTTTTGTGATGTAATGGGAGGTGCCCTACCAAAGAGGAGACAGGGAAATTGGACATAAGATGCCAAAGTGCAACTTTTGTTTTAGGTTTTTTTTTTTGAGACAGGGTCTCATCAACTCTTACTGATCTGGAATTCAGTTAATTATGTACGTAGCCTAGGTTGGCCTGAAGACCCAGAGTTCTGCCTGCTTCTGCTTCCAGGGTGCTGTGATTAAAGGCCATAGCCATCACACCCATACTTTTTGAGTCTCCAGTAGCCCAGGCTGACCGAATTCCCCCATCCTCATGCTTCTGCCTTTCCTGTGTGAGGACTTCAGACATGCACTACTGTTCCTAGGTTACACTGTCCATAGGATGAAACCTAGGGCTTCATGTATGGTAGGCAAGCATTCTTTAACTTGAGCCAAATCCCAGCCCCAAAGTTCCTCTCCCCCCAGGCGTTTTCTCTGTGTAACTGGTTGTCCTGGAACTAGATCAGACTGGTCTGAAACTATCAGATTCACCTTCCTATGCCTCCACGTGCCGCACCCAGTACAAAGTTAATACTTTGAAGGCAGAGGCAGGAGGATCTCTGAGTTTGAGGCTAGCCTGCTCTACAGAGTAAGCTCCAGGATAGCCAAACTGTTTCACAGAGAATTCTGTCTCAAAAAGTATTACCATTGGGAAGGGCACATTTAGACAAGTAATGATATGGAGAGAGTAATTTAACTTTAAAAGAGATTTAACTGGTTTCTTTTAAAGGAGAAAATTCCTTATTGCCTTTGATATCTAATTCTCAGTACTTGGCAAAGATAAGTGCAAAAATGAATGAAAATTTATGTCAAACCCGTATAATTTGTCTTATTTGGCATTTGTGTGTCTGTGTTAAGATCTTTAGTTGGGATTAAAAAATAATGGTTGTTAAGGCATTCTTATATCTATCTATTAATAGATTATATATATCTTTATCTTTTACTTTGCTCAAATATATTTTCCCAATACCTTTCCCTGTCTGCTTTTTTTTTGTCTGGGGGCAGGGCATATCTCATGAATTGGATGACAAATTACTTTTGTTATGTAATCTCTGCTTGTCAATACAGAAAATGTACATCTAAATATCTTCTCTGCTAGGGTGCTTCAAATAAATATGTTTGTACTAAAAAAAAAACCAAAAAAAAAAAAAAACCAAAACGAGAAAGGAAAAAGATGCAATTTATACTTCCCCATAAAATTTACCAGCGCAACTTACAAAGTACTTCTTGAGTAGCCATTCCAGACACAGCTTCAAGAGCATGGTGGAGCTGGAAAGGTTCCTGGAGATAATCCGCTCCTCAGTCTCCTCAGAGGAAACTGAGGCTAAGGCACAGAACCGTGCATTGGTCCAGGGCGGCAGCTCATTAAACAGATGCAGGAGAACTACACCTGGGACAAACTGACACTTAGCCTGGCCCTAAAATCCATGGTATGGTATTTCCTCCCTAAAGATCTGTGTGTCAGCAGCGCTAGAAATGTCTACCAAGACCTTATTGAGGAACTGAAAAACCTCTCCAAGCAATATCCCAGAAATAAGGAATTGTTTCACTGGATCGATCCAGTTTGGGAGGCTGGTTTACTGGTTCTGTCTCTACTGGCTCTGTCAAGGAAGGGACAGCACAATATCACATATTATCTGCCAGGTGCCTAGATAGTGAAACACTGGTACCAAGAAAACTAAAGGCAGCAAATAAAAGCCAGAGGGATCCTCAGCATTTTACTATAAGGATTGTGGACCAGTGTTCACGCACGGTTAGGACCACATCTATCCTTGTATCTACTCCAGTGCCCAGGACTCTGTAAGTGTTCAGATCAATAAAATCACAATGAGCAATACCGCAAAGGTGTGATCTCCGCTGGTATTTCCTGTCCTGCGTACAGGCCACTTGGGATGCTGACATCAGACATGGTGAGGCCGACGCTGTGGTGAATCTGGATGAGCAGTGTCATCAAAAGCTGAGGAAAGAGTCGAAATGCAGCTTCTCGCAGTTTGTTTCCCATAAGCACCTCATAAAGGGCATCTGTTGCCTGTGGTAGAAAAGGCATGGGGAAGAACTGAGAGCCTGTTGGTTCTACAGCTCTGTGTCATGACTAGTCCACAGACAAAATGGCAATGGTAATTGTATGAAAGGGAGAATAGGAGTAAAGGGACCATTGGAAGTGAGCTGTTGCATGCTCAGAGTAGAGTACATGCTTAGCAAGTGGTAGACCCTCACTTCAATCCCTAGCACCACATACATATTATACATAGTCATGCATACACATAAACACACAGAGAGGGTGGGAGTATGTGTGTGTGTGTCCAATGAGCAGACCTGACATCCAAATATCATAACTGGAAGCTATTAATACACTTTATTAGATACAACTAAAAACAATAAAACAAAACCACAATACAATCTGTCATATTAGATGACAAATAACAATTCAGAAAAGTATCTATTTTTGTATTAATGTGATAATAAAATGATCTCATCCTTCAGTAAGACAAATGTAAAGACCTGCTGCTCAAGGATTGCCCACTGCAACACTGCATCATCGGAGAGCCCCTCCCATACCTCCTATATCACAATCTGCTTTGCGTGACTGAAATATACATGCATTTGCCCTAACTTCTAAAACTATACTAACATAACATTTTAGCTTTTTTTTTGAGACAGTGTTTCTCTGTGTAACAGTCCTGGCTGTCCTGGAACTCACTCTGTAGACCAGGTTGGCCTCAAATTTACAGAGATCCACCTGCCTCTGCCTCCTGAGTGCTGGGATTAAAGGCATGCACCACCACAGCCCACTTACATTTTTTAATTTTTAAAAAGCACACATTCATAAGAAAAGAGAATAAAAGACAATAGCAAATTAGAAATACTGAAAGAAATTTGGAAGTTTAAAATACTATGACAGTAGCTTGGACTAGAAAAAGAGGAACCTAAAAGTAGGAGGGGTGGGGATGAGGAGAGAAGCAGAGCCTGCCAGAAGGCCAGGTGGGAAAGGAATCCCAGCACTTTGGGGAGCCAAAGTAGGTTCAAAGTCATCCTTCATTATATGGCTAGTTCAAAGTCAGCCTGGACCTACCTGAGATGCTGTCTCAAAAACTAAAAGCATATGTACCATGCAGTTTCTGCATGGCCAAGACCAGAGGTCTGCAGCAGCCCTCTGTACTGTCTGGACAGTCTGGCTGTGAGCATAAAGCTGTTTTAAAAGTGCTGTTTTCAGGGCTGGAGAGATGGCTCAGCGGTTAAGAGCATTGCCTGCTCTTCCAAAGGTCCTGAGTTCAATTCCCAGCAACCACATGGTGGCTCACAACCATCTGTAGTGAGGTCTGGTGCCCTCTTCTGGCCTACAGGCATACACACAGACAGAATATTGTATATATAATAAATAAATATTAAAAAAATAAAAAAAAAGAAAAAAAGTGCTGTTTTCAAAGGAAAACTGAGTGAGAAAACATCAAATACACATGCACAGGTATTTCTAGAAATTTCATTAGGGAGATGAAACAAATTATGAGCTAAGAATGGTTTTCTTTCTCTATTTCTTCCTTCCTTCCTTTCTTTTTTGTCTGTATAAGTGTTAGGATTTTCCTTTTGACAAAATTGTTGCCCAGACTCTTGGGCTCAAATGATGTTCCTACCTTGATGTAGGAGGATCTTCTATCTATCTGTTGCTTTTATTGGATAATTAATAAAGAAAACTGTTTGGCCTGATAAGTCAGAACATAGGTAGGTGAGGAAGACAGAACAGAATTGTGGGAGAAAGAAAGCAGAGTCAGGCAGTCGCTATGAAGCTCCGGCCCAAGATGGATGTAGGTTAGAATCTTCCTGGTAAGCCACCACCTTGTGGTGCTACACACATTAAGAGAAATGGGTTAACCAAGATGTGAGAATTAGCCAGTAAGAGGCTGGAGCTAATGGGCCAGGCACGAAAAGCAGGCTTGCTTGCCTCATCACTACACTGCCTCAGCCTTCTGAGTAGCTGGGATGACAGGCATACAACGTTGTCTTGGGTTTAGTATTTTTTTAATCCAAAGACTGTGTGGCCAAGACTATGTATGACCCGTAAGTCCTAAAATACATATTACTTACAAGACCCAAAACATTCTTTAGATAGAAAGCTTTCTAAACCTTAATTAAAAGGGCCATTGTTTTCTACCTTATATATTATTATATTTTTAAACTTTTTTCACAAGTTTGGGTTACTTTAGGTAGTCTTTAAGGATAGAAGTAGGAATGGTCACACTGTATTACAGTCACACGCTCCAGCTCTCTCCAGGTCAGAGTCAATGAAAGATTTCATGGATTTACAGATGAACGCTAGAAACAAACTTCAAAAGAGAACAAAAAGATCGCCCTCTGGATGAGGAAGTCCTCCTCGGGGAGCTTCCTGAGCTGACATAGGGGTAGAGCAATGGCTTACAGCAACAGCCACATAGGCCATCTTCTCTTGGGTGGTCACATCATGGCATTTCTGCAGCTTTCTCAGGAGCCTCCATAGGACCCAGGTCGTTTTAGACAGTTCTATGTTCAGGGTTCTCCACAATTCAGCTAGGTGCCTAGAAATCCCAGAATAGTAAGCATCATGAGAAGGGCTTATCCCAGGCCTCCCAGGATGGCAACTTTCTTAGAGTCATTTTGGAATTCAGTCTTCCTGTGAGAGGCGTTCCTCTGCTCGGTTCTTCGGGTATCAATGCATACTGCCTGACAGTGTAGCAGTAGCTGAGCTTTCGCTGCCTGCCTTGACCTACAGCCATTCCTAAACTAGTCTAAAGCATATCAGAACCTCTGCTTCTGTATCAGATGTGGTGATCTGAAAGAAAATGTCCCCCAAAGGGAGTGGCTCTATTAGGAGTTGTGGCCTTGTTGGAGGAAGTATATCACTGTGGGGGTGAGCTTTGTGGCCTCTTTCCTCAAGTTTCACTTAGTGTGACATCAGTCAACTTCCTGTTGATTGCAGGATGTAGGCAGCACCACCATGTCTGCCTGCATTCTGCCATGCTCTCCTTCATGATCATGATGGACTGAACCTCTGAAACTGTAAATGAGCCACCCTCAATTAAATGTTTTCTTTATAAGAGTTGCCGTGGTCATGGTGTCTCTTCACAGCAATAAAATCTTAACTAAGACACACAGTCATATACAAGCCAGGTAGTAGCAGCACACACCTTTAATCCCAGCACTTGGGAGGCAGAGGCAGGCAGATCTCTTGTGAGTTCAAGGCCAGCCTAGGCTACAGATGGTTCCAGGACAGGCTCCAAAGCTACACAGAGAAATCTTGTCTCAAAAACAACAACAACAAAAAAAAAAGAATAAAAAAAGACCCCCAGTCACATTCTAGCCACTTCTCACCATTCACCTTTGCCAAATGAACCATAGACTGATTACCTAGAGGTCCACACCATTTTCTGTAGTCAGAGGCCTTTCCCCAGCTCTCTCTTGCCTATCACCTCCCCTCAAGAGAAGATCCAGCGGCATCTCTTCTGCCAAGTTTCCTGATGCTTCTCAGCAGAGTTCCTATAACATTTATATTTCTTCCTGAGACAGGTTTCCTCAGTATCCCACACTGGACAGTGCTCTGTGTGTGCTCCTCTGAAGGAAGGAATCATATCTGGAGGCCTCAGAGCCTGGCACAATGCCAGGTCCACAGAATGCAATGGTCCTTATGTGTGAAGAAGGTCAACACCTAAAAATTAACCTCTGATCCTACTTAGATCTTAAAATAATATGTAGTAATTTCTCAAAAATACTATAAATTTGACATTACAGCTAAGGGCAGCCTAAGAAAAATATTAAAATTTAGTCTAAAAACAAAACTCTGTAGTAGCAATTCAAATGCAGGGCCTCAGAGTGAGAGAAACATTGTGAAGGAGTGCGGGAGAGGAGCAACTGAACCTTTTTCTTTCCTTTTAAAAAAACTTGATTGGGATCTTGTTTGTTTTAACTTATTTAATTACATTTATTGTATGTGTTTGTATGTATGGATACCTATGTACCACCCTACACATATAGAGGTCAGCGGACAATTTTCCAGAGTCAATTCTCTCGTTCTATTTTGTAGTTCCTGGGGCTCGAACTCTGGTCTTCATTTTGGCAGCAAATGCCATCACCTGATGAGACATCTCACCAGCTCAAGCCTTTCTCTTTTATCCCAGTGCTGAGGACTTTATCTAGAGCCTCACACATATTCCATAGGCACTCTGCCACAAACTACATCCCCAAATCAACCCATTCTCGGTATAATTATCAGACTCCACCTTGGCATCTTTGCATGTTACAAACTATTTTTTTTTTCAGCATAGACTCCCATTTTCCCAAATCACTCTGAACACTGAGACTCTCAGACACGATCCCAGCAATCATTTTCTGCCTTAGTAATGCTGCCTTTTTGTTGTTCTTGTTTCTAGACAGCTTTCACTCTGTAGCTAAGACTGCCCTGAAAGGAACTAGGTAGGCTAGGCTGGCCTCCGACTTTTGGTAATCCTCCTGACACAGCCTCCTGAGTGCTGGGACTACAGGGATGAGCCATCACACCAGCCTCTAATTTAGTAATTCAAATCTGAGAATAAAAAAAAGCAAGAGGATCCCAAGCAAGCCTGAAGAGAAGGAGGCTTGAAAGGCACATGGTATTGTGTAAAAGGTTCACAGCAGAGAGAGGAATCAGGTGATGGGATGAACATGCAGCCAGGAAGAATGTTAGCCATTCCTTCGTTTCCTGTGATTCTGAGGCAGTAATGGAGTACTTTGAGAAGCAACACCTGAGAGACTCTAACTGGAATGCTCAATTTGCTGCACACTCTAAGTGTGCTTGGGATTGGAAAGAACACAGTCAGTGACTCTCAGGTTTTGGTAGGAAGCAAATCATCTACGGAATTTGTTTAAACACTGCGTTGATGACATGGTGCAGCAAGCCAAAGCACTGCGGCTAAGCCTGAGCACCGAAGTTTGAACTCCAGGACCCACATAGCGGATGAAGAGGATTAACTCCCACACACTGTAGTCTAACCTCCATTACAGCCATGACTAGTTTCCACCCACCTGAGCACACACACTCACACACACAATAATAAAACGTGTGTGTGTGAGAGAGAGAGAGAGAGAGAGAAAGAGAGAGCGCACATGTGGTAGTACATACCTTTAATCACAGTGCTGAGGAGATAGAGGCAGGTGGATTTCCGAGAGTTAAAGGCTAGCCTGACCACATAGTAAGATTTGGAATAACCGATGCTTTATAATGAGACCCTGTCTTATAAAACTAAAATAAATAAATGAAATAAAAAATATACAAGAAGTTCAGGAGATGTGAGGCAGAAGGCCCAAGAAATCAGGGCAGCTTTTCAGTGGTTCTCAACCTGTGGGTCACAACTCTTTGGGGTTAAATGACCCTTTCACAGGAGTTGCCTAAGACCATAAGAAAACACAGATATTTACATTATGAGTCATAACAGTAGCAAAATTAAAGTTATGAAGTATCAGTGAAAATAATTTTATGTTTGGGGGGTTACCACAACATGAGGAATTATATTCACGATCTCAGCATTAGGAATGTTAATAATCACTGCTTTTGGAGATGGGACCCAGCTGGCAGAAAGTAGGTTACAAGCCGCATGGTGATAATGCTCGCCTTTAATTCCGGCACGCAGGAATCGAAGGCAGGCGGATCTCTGTGAGTTCAAGACCAGCCTGGTCCACAAATAGAGTTCCAGGACAGCCAAGGCTACACAGAGAAACTCTGTCTCAAAAAGAACAAAAAAAGAAAAAGAAAAGAAAAACAAAGAAAGTAGGTCACTAGTGGAAGGGCTTTGAAGTTATGTCCACCCTGATTCTAGCCTTGCTCTGTTTCCTGGTTCTCCACAGTGTCAACAGCTGCTCCACTTACCTTTCTTGATACCACACACAGAGCCACTCTGCCATGTGTTTTAACAGAGTGATAAGAAATGCTATGAATAAAGCTATCAACTTTGCAACCAGTATGTCAGTCCACCAAAGGGAAGAGATGGACGGAGCTCTAAGAAAACAAAGGACACACCTCGAGAGACTTTCAAGCACTTCAGGCCTATGATTCCTTATGCGTGTTTGAGCACCATCTCTGCCACTTCCAACTAGAATCTTGACTAACCTATAGGTGGGGGCATGGAAGAGAACTTGCTTCATGGGAGGATCTGATGCATTAGTTCTCATAATGCTTAATTACTGTTCTAGAAGACTGGAGGAGGCATACCTTGAAACACATACTATCTCCCTTGTGAACAGAAAGAAACAGCCTGATTGCTCTTGTGACGTGCCGGGACAGAATTCCAGATAAGTCAGGACACTGTCACACATATGCTTTGAGATGTCTTTTCCTGGACCCTTGGTAATGAGTTGAGTTTCCCAAAGCATCTCACCTCCCACACAGCCTGGCGGCAGTGCAAAGCAATTCCTCTCAGTAGATGATGCAGTCAACCTGGCCTCTCAAGCCCCAATCCCAGCTTAGCCCACATGCCTTCTGCCTTAGTGCTCCTCTTCCCATTTGCTGGGCCTGTCCAGAGATGCTTCTGCTTTACAGTCCCTCTCTTCTCTGCCTCTGAGGACACGTGGGCCTTACCTTTTCTTGCCTGCCTGCCCTGCCCTCTATAGCACTGCACAACCTGTAACCCATCTGCTCCAGAGACACTGGCAAAAGGTCCATCTCAAGTCATTCACATCTTCAATGACACTTCTTTTCTTTTTCTCTTTCTCTCTCTCTCTCTCTCTCTCTCTCTCTCTCTTTCTTTCTTTCTTTCTTAGATAGGGTCTTACTATGTAGCCCAGGCTGGCCTGGAACCTGCTCTGTAGACCAGCTGGTCTGGTCTTGAACTCAGAGATCTTCCTGTGACGGTGCCATGAAGTCCTTCAGTGGCTCCTCCTGAAGTATAGCATCCACTGTCTTACCCAATATATTGCTGTTTTCTGACTTTTGATCATTTAAAACCTGTTTTAGTGTGGTATAGCTGTGCCGCTATCAAGACAATGCAATATTAGAACTTTAGTTCATCTATACAGAAAGGGCCTTTAATCTGAGCACTTCCCACTGCTCACCTGTCAGTCCAGTCTTCCTGAGAGACATTTCATATAAAACTCTAGTACATTTAAGCCATGGGACGGATCAATGACTTAAGAGCAATTGGTTAGAGAAATATACAAAAGAATCTTTAGAAGTCCATATTACCTTCCATGTTAATGTATTTATTTTCTTCAGATGAGCAAGAGTCCTACCATCTGACCTAGTGGTAGAGGGTCTGGTACAGCATGCAGAACCCAGCACTACATTAAGACATTAGTGAGGGTCATTCATACAAAGGAGCAGTTTTCAAACAGGTTAGAGCAGAAAAAGAATTTTTTTTAAATAAAGCAGTTGCTCTGAATCACAATATAGGAATCAGATTTTCAAAGGGAATTCTGCTCCAGATTAAGGGGTTGGGGCGTCTCTCCTCAAGTGTCACTGACTTCCCCATATGTACCTCCTAGACTCTAAGACCTAGAGCTACCACTGTGAAAAAAACTCAGCTAAAACAAACAAACAAACCAAAAAACCCAAAACTTCTCTGTAGGACCTTATTCTTCCCTATGTATATACTTAGATTTTTCTCTTATATGGTACATTTATTTATTTGGGGCAAAACCATTCTTAAATGCATTCTTCAAGTGAGATACTAACATTATAGATTTCACTCCTAAATAACTTTAGTACCTGTCTATCTGTATCTATTTATTTAGACAGGTTCTTACTATATAGGCCACGCTGGCCTTGAACTCCCCACCCTCCTGCCTCAGTCTCCCAAGTTCTGAGATTACCAGCATGCTTTAATGCCTATCCTCTCACCACTAGGTTGTCCTTCTGCATAAACAGTATCACTTTACACATAGGCAAATCATATTAATTTAAGATTAATAATTAATAATATTAATAGAGCCAGGTGTGGTGGCACATGCCTATAAACCTAGCACTTGTATGAGTTTTAGATCGGCCTTGTCTACATAATGAACTCCAGGCTAGCCAGGTCTACATAGTAAAACACTATCTCAACCCCCACCACCGTCTAAAACATCTGGTACAAATGCAATTTCCAATTACAGCTTTTGTTTTGATCCAAGATCCGTTAAGGTCTTATACTGTACTGGGTCATACTGCTTTGTTGCTCTATCACCAATGGTTTCTCTCTCTCTCTTTTTCATTGTTTTGACTTTTTTGAAGAATCTAGTCCATTTGTCTTTTAGAACATTTTTCTTAGGGACCAAGCTGTATCTTACCTCCTCTACAGGAGTCTCATTAGGGACCACATTTCACTATAATCAGAGAAGGGCTGGGGACCCAATTTACCACAGATGCTGCACAAGGTTTTATTACCTGTCATATGGCACTGGATGACATAAGAGATGGCTGAGCACTGTATCTGTGTACTTAGGTCTGGAGATAAACAAACTCACAGTATTTACGATTTTTTGCCGGACACTAGACAGGGTGATTACTGATAGCCGGGCACACATAACACCTATTATTTCTGGTACCTGAAGAGGAAAAAGACATCACTAAGACCTTAATCCTGTAGGACAGTTGAGAGTCTTTATAGCTATTTTAAGAGGTCCTGGGGAGATAGAAGACAAAATATTTTTGATTTTGTAAAGCTTAGGATGCTAAGGGTTTGATTCACTGCTAACGCACTGCCCTAGAATATATGAGGGAGGACTGGAATTTGATCCTCAGCACTGCGGAAATAATACAACTTTCCAATTGTCTTCCAGCAGTGGTAGCTCACACCTTTAATTCTAGCTAGCACTTGGAAAGCATAGGCAGGCGAATCTCTGTGAGTTTGAGGCCAGCCTGGTCTACACAGTGAATACAGGGACAGCCAGGGCTATGTAGAGAGACCCTGTCTCAAAAAAAAAAAAAAAAACCCGAATATATGAATGTATGTATACAAAAATATTTGGAAGTGGGTGAAGCTGTAGTTCAGTTGCAGAGTGCTTGCCTAGCACAGATGAGGACCTAAATTTGATATCTGATTCTCAACAGAGAGGTGTGGGTGGAAAGAGTAAACGGAAAGAAGTGCTGGAGTGCTGGGTGTGGCTAGGGGAGGATGCTTGTTGGACATGCACAAGATGCTTGCTTCAATCCAGCAGCACAGAAAGAAAAAGGGAAAAAGGACAAGAAAAGAAAGAAGGAAGGAAATAAAAGATTTGTGAGCTGACACAGATGTCAGCTGTATCCCTGAGAAACGGAGAAGTGGGTTTTTGTTTCTCATGTATTTTCTCTGATTTTTGATCAATGATTGCATAGTGATTTTATAACAGAAATGTCATGTTATAGTAAGGGAGCCAGCCCTTACCCACTGTCCTCTCTGCTCTTTCAGGAAGCAGAAGCCAAGGCTTTGGTCCAGTTCTCCTGCTGCTTGACTACTGACCATAGCATAAAATGGCTATTATTACCACCAGGTGCCAGAAGCTGGTTGAAGGGTGGGCAGAGGAGGCAATTCTAGCCATAGAAACAAAAGGAAGAGCAGGGCAGTGGTGGCACACTCCTTTCATCTCTGCACTGTGGAGGCAAAGGCAGGCAGATCTCTGAATTCGAGGCCAGCATGGTCTACATAGTGAGTTCTAGAACGAGGGCTACAGAGAGACACCCTGTCTTGGGAAAAAAAACAAACAAATAAACAAAAAGAAAGAGATATGAGGGAGAATCTACTGGGGGTTTGAGGAAAAGTTTTTCTGCCTTCAATAAAGGGACAAAAAGGAAGGCATCATCTCTCTGGATTGTCTTATCTGTCTTCTCATGAAGTCTCAGCTAAGCCGGCCACATGGACAGGAAAGGCAAAAAGATGAGACACTTGATCTTGGCTGTCAGTGCAAGTCAGTGAGCCCAGCATAGAAAATATACAGTGTCCAGATTTCCTATACATTTAAGACTGTATATTTATTGTAATCATTTAATAGAGTAAATCACTTCTTTATGGTAAAAATATGTCAGATAAACATTTAAACAAATATATCATCAAGACATAAGATAATCAATTGTTTGGAAAAGCTTCTCACAGTTGGCCTTTCTGGCCACTAAAGGCTCCTGAACCATCCAAGAGCCATCTGACTTCTCTGAGTTGTTCCTGCTGTATATTTGGAATTTTCTTTTTTATGATTCTTGTATTTTTATGTGCATTGGTGTTGTCTGTGTGAAGGTGTCAGATCCCCTGGAACTGGAGTTACAGACAGCTATAAGCTGTCATGTGGGGTACAGGGAATTGAACCCTGTACTCTTAATCACTGAGCCATCTCTCTAGACCTCACTATTTTTGCTATTTTTATAGGTTAAATAAAATGGGTTCTTATTCTTTAAAAATGTCCTTTCTCTCTGAGATTGTTGCAGTGTTGTGGGTTGAACGCGGGAACGCAGGACTCTGTGCATGGATGAGCACCCTTCACAGAGCACCTTCATTCCAGAAACACACAATGAGCACTTAAAATGTCAGCGGCTCCTACACTTAGCTATTTCTGTATTCTTTCTGTGTCTAATTAAGATAGTCAATTAATTAAATATTTTTAGGGAAAAGAGTTTTGCCTCAAAGCCTAGCCTAGCTAGAAACTCACTATATAGCGCAAGCCAGCCTTAACTCTTTGATATTCTTGTCTCAACCTTCCAGGTGCTGGGATTATTCATATGCAACACCACACCCAGTTCTATCCTTTTTATTAAAAGGAATTATTATTGTTTTGTACGTGTAAAGTTAAGTGCACGCAAGCCATGGTGTGTATATGTGGAGGTCAGAGGACAACTCCGTCCCCTTTCCTACCATGGATCTGGGGGTTGAACTCAGGTCATCAGGCTTGTGCCGCCGTCAATGACTCATAGAGCCATTTTATTGGCCCCCAGTGCTGTCCTTTTGCATTTTAGATGATAAAAATAAATTGTTATTTCTTTCCTTTGTCTTTTTTTTTCAGAGACAGGGTTTCTCTGTAACTTTGATACCTGTCCTGGAACTTGCTCTGTAAACCAGCCTGTCCTCAAACGCACAGAGATCACCTGCCTCTGCCTCCCCAGTGCTGGATTAAAGGCATGCGCCACCCATTTCTCAGCTTCCTTTGTTATTTCCTTTGTTATTAAAGTGTGGGCTTTAAATATATTTAGGCAATCTCTCTCTCTCTCTCTCTCTCTCTCTCTCTCTCTCTCTCTCTCTCTCTCTCTCTCTCTCTTTCTCTCTCAAGTTCTCTTGGTGCTGGGGAAAGCTGCTCTCCTTTCAGAGTCACTTCTGGCTGTCTGCTGCTTTAACTTGTTACCTTTGGTTCATCTGGGCCAGAATCTGCACTGAATTCCAAACTCATATTCATCAATTACATCTCCCAGGGAAATCCTGTTCTTTGGGGGAACACACCAGAGAGCGAGAGAGAGAGATGTTCGGGTGTGTGTCAGTACACATCCATATGTGCGCCTCTGGGGGCCAGAGTTTGATGTCAAAGGTGTCTTTCTTAATCACTCCCCACCTTTTTTTTTTTTTTTTTTGAGACACAATCTCATCAGTCAACTGGAGCTCACCATTTCAACTGGACTTGCTGGCCAGTGAGCTCTGGGAATTTGCCTAGCTCTGTTCCCTGTGCTAGAGTTACAGACGCTTAGGACTATGCCGGATTTTCACATGGGCCCAAGGGATCTGAACACAGATCCTCAAGCTTATGAAACAACACTCCCCTATGGAGCGATTTCCCCAGCCCTACATCTTAAGTTTGGTATGGGAACTGGTAAGCCCATGCTTATGTACTTGTAAACAGCAGAGCAAGGCTTTGGTCCTGTCCCCACTAGTGCCTAGTTCAGGGGAGCACAAATGGCCAGACCTTTTCAGCCACAGGAGGGACAGGGCCCGCTTCCATTTCAAACCCAGGGGGAACAGGGCTTGCTTCTATTTCAAACCCAGGAAACAGTTTTGTGCTTTTACCTTCTCAAATCGGTCCTCTGCATGCTTCATCAAAGTTATCAACAACTCTCCTGCTGTCTGCTGGGTACAGGGACGGGACAGGCTTTTCAGACTGTCCAACGTAGTAATTATGAACTGTCTGAGTTCTTCTGAATCAAGGAAAACTTCAAAGACCTGCAATGATTTAGGAAAAATGAATTTTCAAGATACCTGGTATGGGCTAGGAATACAATTCAGTGTTTGCCTGTGATGTGTGAGGCCCAGCACTCCAGCACTGTGAGAGAGAGGGCTGTGCTATCTAGTGCTGGCTTATTTACTGGGTAGCTATGCCCTGCTGTCAACTCGACTGCATTCGGGATTAACGAAAACCCAAGCAGTTTAGTACACCTGTGAGGGATTTTTTTCTTACATCATTTAAGATGGGAAGATGCACCTTTAATCTGGGCCACACCTTCTGCTGGCAGCCTATATAAAGGACAAGGAAAAAGGGAACTGGCTCTCACTCTCATTAGTAAGTCCATCCCTTCACTGGCATCAGAGACCACTTCTCTGGGATTCCAGCATCTACTGAAGATCAGCTGAGATATCCATCCTCAAGGACTGAACACCTTACTGGATTCTGGACTTTCTGTTGGCAGACGGCCATTGTTGGACTAGCTGGACCACAGCCTATAAGCCATTCTAATAACTCATATACATATATACTTTCGTTAAGTTCTACCCCTCTAGAGAACCCTAATATATTTACCAAAATGGAAAACTGGAAGCACCAAAAGTCCAAAGCTAAAGTCTATTCACAGCCTTTTACTGCTTTGACTCCAAGAGAGAAGCCTAGGAAAATGTCACATTCCCCAGGAGCACTAAAGGAAACATTCAGCTCTAGAGAGCTGACTGCTCCCCTGACAAAGCTAAAACACTTTGTCGGGATACAAGACACTAACATAGTATGTCACTCTGTGTCTTGTTGCACTTGGCAGTGCATGAAGTCCTCCACATGCCTGGAACAGATACACTCCACTGGGTGCTTACTGTGCAACAGGCAGTATGCCAAGCGTTTGCTTTATTCAGCTCTTAGGGCAATGGAGTCGTCCCAGCATGTACAGACTACCACCGGATGAATGAAGAAACTGATACCTGCATTAGATTACCTGGTACTTTAGACCCTACATGAGTAAGATTTTTTTTTTTTTGAGACAGGGTTTCTCTGTAGCTTTTTAGAGCCTGTCCTGGAACTAGCTTTTATAGACCAGGCTGGCCTCGAACTCACAGAGATCCACCTGCCTCTGTCTCCCGAGGGCTGGGATTAAAGGCGTGCACCACCACCGCCCGGCTCATGAGTAAGATTTTTAAGTATCCCTTTATGTGTGTTTGTATTCATGTATGTATGCATACATGTATGTGTATGTATGAATGCATGGGAGCGGTGTGCATGTGTAAGCCAGAGGTCTGTCTCAGTGTTTCCCTCTATCAATCCCTATCTTATTTTCAGAGGCAGGGTCTCTTACTAAATCTGGAACCCACTGATTCTGCTAGACTTGCTGACCATCAGATCCTAGGGATCCTCCTGGCTCTGTCTCCTCAGAGCTAGGACTATAGGAATATACTGCTACACTCAGCTTTTTGCTTTTTCTTTTCTTTTTTTTTTTGGAGGGGGGGGCGTTTCGAGACAGAATTTCTCTGTAGCTTTGGGGCCTGTCCTGGAACTAACTCTTGTAGATCAGGCTGGTCTCGAACTCACAGAGATCCGCCTGCCTCTGACTCCTGAGTGCTGGGATTAAATGTGTGTGCCACCACCGCCCAGCCAGGTTTTTCCCTTTTTAAATATGGCTATCAGGGCTAGTGCTCATGTCTTCATGCTTGCACTGAAAGCTCTTTACTGAGCCATCTCCCCAGCCTACAGGTTTCCTTTATCTCTAACATACCTAGCAGATGCTTGTGTCTGTGCTGAGTAATGAACAGTTACACTTAAAAGCACACTGCTTGTTGGTTTGACCGGTCTCTCTTGAAGCTCCTCTACATGAAAGGTTTAACAGGAGCAAATAGCTGGCATTCAGTGAGAGTTCCCTAGGCTGAGGTGAAATCACTGGCCTCTTCAGCAAGTTGACATAACCCACTAAACTGAGACAGACAACCGGGCAATTGAGAGTTGGTAGTATAAGCCTTTATCTCAGCATGTGGGTGGAAGACAAAAGCTAACTGCTAAGACAGTGTGGTCTACACAGTGAGCACCAGTTCAGTCAGTCATACACAGTGAGACCCTGTCTTTAAAGAGAGAGAGAGAGATCTGGTGTGTGAGTTCATGAACATGGTACCTTTTCTGAAAATCCTGGATGTTTATGGAGCACATTCCCGGGAAATCTCCTGTGGTTGGTTTTATAAAAAAAAAAAAAAAAAAAAAAAAAAAAAACAGACCTTTCCAGTGTCATTTTTACCATCTCACATATCCACGAACAAACAAGATGTCTGGCTTCTCCCCACCCTGCTAGCACTTCGGGCTGCCATCTGGTTGCTTCTGAGCTCTCTAATTACCTGGACAATTTTGAAGGGACAAGAGTAGAACTGTTTGACACTGTAGTGCCCCAGCAGCTCCCTGCACTTTTTCAAAATTTCTCTCAAGCTCTTGCCATTGTCTCTGTCCTGCGTGGCATCTAGGAAGAGAGCGCATCGTTATTGTACTCTGCTCTGCTTCTGTTTTGCTCATTCCTAAGTCTCTCTGATGGCCAGTGTGAAAGCAATCCCTTGTTTTCCCTTGAGTGAATCAATCTAATCTGCAGGCAGGTCCTTTCCTCTTTCTTATAAAGCAATATATACAAACAGCCAAAGGGAAATGAAAAGGTGTTTTGTCAGAACAGAGATTTGGGCTGGATGATGGTAGCGCATGCCTTTAATCCCAGAACTTGGGAGGCAGAGGCAGGTAGGTCTCCGTGGGTTCGGGACCAGCTTGATCTACAGAGCTAGTTCCAGGACAGCCAGGACTGTTACGCAGAGGAACCCTGTGTCAAAAAACAAAAACAAACAAACAAACAGAGCAGAGATTTGGAGTGGTTTTCTGAGTAGAAAAAAGGGAAGGCTCCGGCACTAGCCCACTGGAGAGGAGTTGGAGGGCATCTTCCTAGGACTTGCTGACCAGTGAGTTGCCTACTCCCCTTGTGCTGCCTTGCCTCTTCAATGTGCTTTGTTTTTGTTATGGTTTGGTCCTTTTGAGACAAGGACTTTTTACATGGCCCTGGCTGTCCTGGAATTCACTATGTGTAGGCAGAGGCTGCTTGTTCGTTTTCTGGCCGCCCAGACCCAAAATAATCACACAGAAACTATATTAATTACAATACTATACTATTTGACCAATAGCTTAAGCGTATTTATAGCTAGCTCTTACATCTTAAATTAACCCATTTCTATTATTCTATGTATTACCACGAGGCTCATGGTTTACCTGCAAGGTTCTGGAGCATCTGTGCCCTTCGGCAGCTATGTGGAGTTTCCCTAACTCCGCCTACTTTCTCTCTCTCTCTCTCTCTCTCTCTCTCTCTCTATATATATATATATATATGTGTGTGTGTGTGTGTGTGTGTGTGTGTGTGTGTGTGTGTGTGTGTATTCCAACCTGGCTATATTCTGCCCTGCTATAGGCCAAAGCAGCTTTTTTTATTAACCAATGGGGTAATAAAACATATTCAAAGCATACAGAGGGGATCCCACATCAACTACGTAAATTAGGCTGCTCTTAAAGCCAAAGATATCCACCTTCCTCTGCCTCCTGAGTGCTTGAATGCTGAATTAAAGGTCTGTGTCACCACATTCGGCTTGTTTCTCATGCTTTAATGTGACTTCATATTGCTGGACAGGGCATTGTAAATATTTGTTGAGTCAATAATTGAATTATTAAGTCTCAGACTGTCCAGATATCCAGAAATAAATTCAAACTGGACTACAGGAGGATTTCCATCCATTAGAGAGCCAGTATTCCGAGCAGGGCCTAATAGTACATACCTTTGATCCCAGGACTCAGGAGGAAGAGGCAGGTGGATCTCTGAGTGTGAAGCCAGTTTGGTCTACATAGTGAGTTCCAAAACAGCCAGACAGCCAGAGCTATATAGGGAGACTCTGTATCAAACAAACAAAAAAGAAACAATTTTTAAAAAGTCAGTGTTACTTAGGAATTTGTGAAGCCAGTTCCCAGCTGCTAAAAGAAATAATTTCCTATACCTCTGGCAGAAAAGGCATATGGCTACCCATTGGCATGGACCTGTGGCAGCATATCAAAGCCCATACTGGCTCTCCAGGTTCCCTCAATCCATGTTCACAAGTACTTGTTACATATTTCAAAGTCCATCCTCTCAGATACTAGTTTGCTCTTCTGATAAGGACAAGGCTTTCTTCCCCAGACCCCTCTGTCTCTTGCTATCTCTTCTCACTTGCTATCCTCTTGCCCCATGCTATTGCCAATATATTCCTATCTATCTATCTATCTATCTATCTATCTATCTATCTATCTATCTATCTATCTCTTGCTATCCTCTTGTTCTCTTGCTGTTCTCCCCTCTCTTGCAGATAACCCTTGTCATATCCAGTCTGTTTCTCTTTCTCTCTCTCTCTCTGCTTTGGACTCCTCTAGATGCCTCTGGACATTCCCCATCCCTGATAATGGGGAAGTCACGTCGGCAGTTTCTTTGCTGTGCCCGCTTGCCTACATTCTGGTGCCAAAACCCTCACATACAATGATCAATTGCACTTCCTTACTTATGTCTTTGTAAACAGTGCTCACACTCAGAGCTGCCTTACATGGGGTGGCTGCTTTGGAAAGCAGAGCTTCATCAGTTGCTAAGGTGGTTTCCTCTGGTGCCCTTTCTACCTGTTCACCTGCTTGGTTGCTGTCTTCACATCAGCTTCAGAAAGCCTTCTCTGAACTCATCAACACATTTGACTCTTACTCATGTTTCTGTACATTTCCTTTATATTACAGTCAATAGTGTTTCTTTGTTGACTCTTTGGGATACCTCTAGACTGATATAAAGATTAGGGACCTTTGTACTCTAGTTACTATTTGTCTTAGTGTCTCTATTGCTGTAATAACACCATGACCAGAGCAACTTCAGAAGGAAAGGGTTTATTCGCCTTATACATCCACATCACAGTCCATGTCAGGAACTCAAGCAAGGCAGGAACCTGGAGACAGGAGGGGATGCAGAGGCCATGGAGGAGTGCTGCTTACAGGCTTTCTCCTCACAGCTTGCTCAGTCAGCTTATAGAATCAAGGGCCAACAGCTTGCGGATGGGACCACCCATCATGGGCTGGGTGCTCCCACATCAATCACTAATTAAAGAAATACCCTACAGGTTTGCCTATAGTCCAGTATTATGGAGGCAATTTCTCAATTGATGTTCCCTCCTTGCTGATAACTCTAGCTTGTGTCAAGTTGACATAACCAGTGAGCACTCTACTGAATCCCAAATCAATTCTAAATGAGCAGTTATGGGAGGAGGACCAGATGATGTCAAGGACCTCTCCCACTTCTGACCAAACCAATCACCCCAATTTGTTTCTATGACCAAGGTCTAGTTACTCCACAGCCAGGCAGATGGTGGACACGTGAGCAGAGTCCAAGACAGAGTTACGGTTCCAATGTCGAAGCCAGTGTCTTAGTCACTGTCGTGTTGCTGTGAAGAGACATCATGACCAAGGCAACGCTTTAAAGAAAAACATTTAATTGTAGACGTGTTCAGAGTTTCAGGAGTTTAGTCCATTATCATTGTGGCAGGAAGCATGGAGGCAGGCAGGCATGGTGCTGGAGAAGTAGCTGAGATCCATATGCTGAGAGAGACTGGATGTGGAATGGGTTTGAAATTTCAAAGCCCAACCCCAGTGACACACTTCCTCCAACAAGGTCACACCTACTCCAGCAAGGCCACACTTCCTAATCCTTCTCAAACAGTGCCACTGCCTGTTGACTAAATATGGCTGTTTGAAAGAAAATAGCCCAAAAAGGGAGTGGCACTATTAGGAGTTGTGGTCTTAATGAAGTGTGTCACTGTAGAGGTGGGCTTTGAAATCTCATAAATGCTCAAGCCATGCCCAGTAAGACAGTTCACTTCCTGCTGCCTTTGGATCAAGATATAAGGATTCTCAGCTCCAGCACTATGCCTGCATGATAATAGACTAAGCCTCTGAACTGTAAGAGAACCACCCCAATTAAATATTTTCCTTTACAAGAGTTGCCATGGTCGTGGTGTCTCTTCACAGCAATAGAAACCCTAAGACACTAAGCATTCAAATATATGAGCCTATAGGGGCCATTCTTATTCAAACCAGCACAATCAGCATTGCCTCATCTCTGCCTATGGACTATGGACCTTTCTCTCTATGAATTGCTAGAAGAAAATATTTCTAGAACATGGGAGGGAGGGTAGGAGGAGGGTTGGTGCCTATGGCTGTGCTAAACGTTAGATTACACCTTCATTCCACAGTGTCTTACATTTCAGTTTCATAATGATATGGAGCAGGTAATGTGTTCCCTCTGCAGCCTCTTCAGCTACCTCTTTCACTGGGTCCCCACACAGCAGTGCCATCAGAGCCACCAGATGTCCAAGCTTTTGGAACTGCAGGGGAAACTAAGTGAGAAGGAGAGAAAAATGCCATCAGAATATGGGGGGCATTTCACCTTCAATTGGAGTTGTTGAGGAGTCCGCAACTCCAAAGAGGCTAAAGGGTCCCAGGCCCTTGGAGTTACTGTTTTGCATGTTTGCTATGATTCCTCCAGCCAAAGGGCAACCTAATCTATGAACATGTTCTAAAAATGAGAAGGCTTTGGCAATAATGATGTTCATTCCAACACTAATTTTTTAAATAATTAATTAGATAATTAATCTTTCAAGCAAAGGTTTCTCTGTGTAGCCCTGACAGTTCTAAAACTCATCCAGCATTGTTTTTAAAGATTACATTTTGAAAATATTTGCCTAGTAATGGAAAAGGAAATTATGGCATACTCATTCTATGAACATAACCACTAGAAATCAAGTGTCTGGCCTGGAGGCTTGGGTTAGTAGTATAACACATGCCTATCCTTTCTAGAGACCCAATAACATACAAGAACAAAACCCATCATGAAAACCTGTTAAAGAAATTTATGACACACTGAGCAAAGAAAAACCCATCAAAGTGAGTACAGCACTAATTCTTAAATATATTGATTAAAGTCAGATGCTGGTGGCATATGTATATGCTTTTAATCCCAACATGTGGGAGGTAGATCTCTGCGAGTTTGATGCCAGCCTAGCCTAGAGAGCCAGGGAGTTCCAGGATAGTCAGAGCTACACACAGAGAAATCCTGTTGCGAGATGTTTGATTACACTGTGTAAATGCTGGCACAGCATCTATATACATTTTTTAAAAATAAAAAATATTAAGCCAGTGCTGTGGAATACTCCTGTACACTGTGTGAATATATGTTGCTATGATTGGTTTAATAAAAAGCTGACTGGCTGATTGCCAGACAGGAAATATAGGTGGGACAATCAAATTGAGGATAATGGGATATAGAAGGGCAGAGTCAGAGCTGACACAGAGGGAGTCAGCCAGACACAGAGGGAACAGATGAATATGTCATGCTAATAAAGGTATTGCCACACAACAGAGCATAAATAAGGAATATGGGTTAACATAAAAGAGCTAGTTAGTAATAAGCCTGAGCTATTGACCAAGCATTTATAATTTATATTAAGTCTCAGAGTCATTTATTTGGGAAGCAGCTGCTGGTTATTTGGGAGCAGGCAGGTATGGTGGTGCAAGTCTTTAACACCAGCAGTAGGGAAGAAAAGGCAGGTGGATCTCTGTGAGTTTGAGGCCAGCTTGGTCTATAAAGTGAGTTCCAGGATAGCTAGGGCTACATAGTGAGAATCTGTCTCAATACATAAATAAACAAACAAATAAAACAAACTAAAACAAAAAAATTTAAAAATTTTTTTAAAAAATTATTTGTTTTCATTTTAGTGTGAGAGAAAGAGGGAAAGAGAAGGAGAGTCAGGAGAGGCAGAGAGAGAGAGAGACAGAGACAGAGACAGAGAGAGACAGAGAGAGAGAGAGAGAGAGAGAGAGAGAGAGAGAGAAAGAGAGAGAGAGAGAGGCATCTATGGGCTATGGGCTCATCTGCCTCGACTTAAGTGTGGAGGTCAGAGGATAACTCTGTGGAGTCAGTTCTTCCTTTCCATCTTTATGTGAGTCATAGGGCTTGAATTCAAGTTACCAGGCTTTCTAGTTCTAAAAAACTTTTTTTCTTTCTTTGGTTTTTTGAGACAGGATTTCTCTATGTAACAGTCCTGGAATTCACTTTGTAGACCAGGCTGGCTTCAAACTCACAGATCTGCCTGCCTCTGCCTCCCTGAGTGTACCGCCCAGCATTTTTTTTAAAAGAGAGGATCTCATTAAACCCACTGTGCAGCTGAGGATGCTACTGGACTTCTGCAATCTTCCTGCCTTTCCCTTCCAAGTGCTGGATTGCACTGCTTGACTGGCAAGGATTTTTTGTTTTTGTTTTTTTAATGTGGAGACATCTGAACTGAACACTAGAGTGAGTAGCTACATGGAGAATTGGGGTTGAGCATTCCAAATAGCTGAAGCAGCAAGATGAGCTTTAGGTAGTTAGAGATCTAGAAGAGACTACCAGGTTGTAAGGGCTGCAGAGACAGGTAGGAGCCAGTACATCAAGATCCTGGATTTTAACAGCAAAGGGAGTCACTGGGTTAATGAGGAGAAGGAGGGCAAAGAGGAAAAGAGGGGGAAGAGGAGGGGGAGGAAAAGTAAAAGAGGAGGAGAGGGACAAAGAGAAGGATGGGAGCAAAGAGGAGGAAGATGGGAGCAAAGAGGGGAAGGATGGGGAAAAAAAGGAGGAGGGTGGGGGCAAGGAGGAAGAGGATGGGGACAAGGAGGAGGAGGGGGAAAGGGAAGAGAATGGGGAAAAGAGGAAGAGGGGGGAAAGAGGAGAAGGAGGGAAAGGAGGAGGAGAGCACAAAGAAGAGGAGGGGGAAGAGAAGGAAGGAGACAAAGAAGAGGTGGGGGGGGGGCTGAGGAAATGAAGCCCAAGTCCAGAATAAGGCAGAAGAAAATGACAACCAAAGCTAGAAAAGAAAGGGTGACTGGAAAGCTAAGAAGGTGCTGCAGGGCTGGGAAGGTGGGTCAGGGGTTAAGATTGCTTGCTATACAGTCACAGGATCATCGTTTAGATTCCAACACCTGTGAAACAAGCCAGGTCCTCCTGGTCTGACACTCCACATGTATGCCCATGTACACATGTACCAATACAGACAAGCAGACACACACATGCATGCCCATGTACACATGTGCTGATACAGACAAGCACATACATGCATGCCCATGTACACATGTGCTGATACAGACAAGCACACACATGCATGCCCATGTACACATGTGCTGATACAGACAAGTACACACACACGTATGCCCATGTACACGTGCTGATACAGATAAGTACACATACAAGAAAATCAGCCGTTTTTAAGGAAGGTATTACTAGTGGATGCTTCTTACCCACCACTCTGAAATGTGACTCAGGAAGATAAATAGCGTTGATGGTGCCTCTGTCTGAGGGGCAGCAAGCTAATACTGTCCCTTTCCTTTGCTTTAAAAATATTTATTCTCTGTATTAAGTGTTTAGTTGGGGACTTCACCCCAGCCCCCCCAGCATCCATTTTGGAATGTTGGGTGGGAAAACTCCTTTTCAAGCCACCTCCCCTGGGAGTTGCCTCAATCCAAACTCCACCTCCAAGAAAGCCCACCAAACGATGACCCCTCCCTAGGGAGGGTCAAGACCACGCCCACAGGCTATTTAAACTGCCCCCAGAGACATGGTTGGTCTGGTTCTCCTTTCCCTCTCAGTGTTTTCCTGGGGTGCCACCTGGGAGCGATGGCATCGATTGCACTTAACATGAAGTATATTTATATTCATTACATCTTAGCCCCTCAGAATTTAAGACATAAAAGCCACAACCCAGCCTAGTGACCCATGCCTTGAATCCCAGAACCCTGGGGCAGAGGCAAACTGAGTTTGAGGTCAGCCTGGGAGACAGAAGGAGATCTGTCTCAAACAATCAAACGCCATAAAACCTACAAGAGATTAGATTGGTACCTGATTACATCCTTAACATTTTTTTACCTTTTTTCTTTAAGTTTTTTTCTTTTTTTTAATTTTATACAATATATTCTGATCATGGTTTCCCCTCCCTAATGCCTTCCAGAACCTTCCTACTCCCACCCACCCAAATCCACATTCTTTTTCTCTCTCATATTAGAAAACAAATAGGCAACTAAAAACAAAACAAACAAATAAAACCCCAAATAAATTACAATAGGCAAAACAAACAGGAAAAAAATGCCCAAGAAAACATATTGACACACACACACACACACACACACACACACACACACACAACACCAAATCGGAAAACATAATATATAAGCAAAATAATATAAAAAATGTCAGGCACGCAGAGTAGAGATGTGTTAAAGTCATTGAACCAAACACTTAGGTTGGGTGGCTTTTTTTTTAATATAAATTATACTTCAATGTGAGAAAGGCTGTGGTCTGAAGAAGGGCATGAGTCATGGCCTAATTCCACTCTGTTCCCCTCGGCTCTGGTTTTGCTTCTTTGCCTTTTCCAGGCCTAAGTCATAAACATCTTTATGACAAGGAACTGAAACTATGCTCAGCCACAGGGAGCTCGGTGGACAGATGGCCACACCTCCTCTGCAGGCCGTTGGAAGGTGAGGTTGCTCCTGGAGCAGGAATCACTGTTTCATGCTAAGGGGCCTGTTCCTCTAGAGCAGTGATAACTTCTCCAGAACCCCCTGCAGAACCAGAGCCAAGAGCAAGGTCACCAGCTCGGTCAGCTGTACATGCCTCCTTTAGAGTCCCCTTTGTACAGAATCTTAAAGTTCCTTTCAGCCCCTTAGAAACTGATCTGGAGTCACTGAATCTAGTCTTTCAACAATGGCTATACTGGTTATGACTCCTTTCTCTGTCTTTCACTCTTCCCTTTGGCTGGCACAAGGGGTAAGTAGATAATGCCAACTACAGGGACTCCCAGAGTAGAGCCTTTTGCCGTCAAACTGATAACAGACCTTTCGTAGAAAGATTTGGTATTATATAGTCTTTGAGTTTGGTTAATTGAGATATGTGATATTTTTTGCAATTTTTTAAAAGAATGAAATTTAGAATAAATTATACATTTAATTAAGGATTCTAAAAGTTAGAAAAGAAAAATGAAAAACACAGTAGAGCAAGCACATCACCCAGCTTCTACATACAACTTCTAGGTGTTCATAAACCCAGTGGTACCAGGCTAAGTACCCTAAACTCATAATCCTCTCTAGAAAAGAAAATACTAAAGAAGATCTTAGGGTCATCACATACACATACACATACACACACACACACAGAGAGAGAGAGAGACAGACAGACAGACACACACACACACACACACACAGAGAGACAGAGAGACAGAGAGATCATGTGAAGCATTCCTTTAATCCACAGTGAACTAGAGGCTGAAGAATCAGAGGAATGCCATGCTGTGGCTGTCAGAATCACGAAGCAGTCAATGATGACCAGAAGTCACTTGCTACAGAAGTTACTGGCTTCAGAGGTTATTAGAGTATAGAGAGCAGAGAGGCAGCTGAAGGAGAGACTGCATCTGTGTATTCACACTAGGAGTGAGACACTTGGTGGTTTAGAGAGGGCTGCTTGGGGTCACCCATGCTCTGTAAGTCGGCTAGCTTGGTTCTCCACTGTCAATGGCATTCTACCTGTGGGAGCAGATGCACGTTTATGCCCAGCCAGAAGAGTTTATGCAATGTACAGTGTGGAGAAATGATGGGGAGGGGAGAAGCTCCAGCGGCTACAAGACCTGCTCAGAGAAAGAGACACTGTTTTGCAGAAGGAAAAAAGGAATAGACGCAGAAGAGGTGATCACAGTTTGGGGGGATTCTTTTTAGAAGCTACGGCAGAGGATTGACAACAACTGAGAAGTACAGGACCGAAAGAGAGAAATATGAGGACTTAAAAATGGGATCTTTGGGAAAATAAACAGGCACAGGGGAAAAGAAAGTAAACTGTATCATTCCAAAGGAAACTCCAATTCACCAGACTTCAAAAGGTGGTCCAAAAATCCAGAAATAGGTTCTGCTGGACTACAGGAGTAACCTGTACCAGCAGTTAGGCAAAGCCAGCAGTCCTCAGAAACTTGTGAAGCTGGTTCCCCTCTGGCTGAAATAAGGACATGACAGCTCTAAGGTAGGACTGAGGAGAAATTTATTGTCCATATGAGGGAGAGAACAGCCAGAGGCATCTGGAAGAGTCCAGAGGAAATCAGGCCATGGTGTGTGTGTGGGCGGGGGGGCGGTAATAAGAGAGAAAGAAGAGCAAGGGGACCAAGAGAAGGGCCAAGAGGAACCAGTAGAATGAATGGCCAAAATGATAGGGTTATTCTATAGGAACGAGAAACGTGGGTAAAGGAAGTGAAGCCCCTGGGGTGGAGAGAGTTTGGGTGGGGGCAGGGTGAGAAGCACTGAGAGGAGCCAGGGTACTGAGTGAGCCTGGAGGCCAAGAAGACACTTGAGTATCCTAATAGGCACTACAGTAGCCATTTTCTTCTTTGGAACCTGACACCCTCTACCAAAAGGAGTCATTTCCCTTACCTCTGGCAGAAGGGACATATGGCTACCTGTGTGTTGTGACTATCAGCACATCAAAGCTCATGCTGGCCTTCTTCAGTATCGCAAATACCTGTTTGACACATTTCAAAGTTCTAGCCTGTACTGGTTGTTATGGTTTTGGTCCCTGGTCCCTTTAGGAGACAAGCCACGCCCACTCCCTCCCCCATCCACTGAGGCAGGCAGATCTTCAGCTTCCAGCATGGGCTTGCTCTTGCAGCTTCACTTCTGCGTCTTTCCCCACTTCTCCGCTCCTCCCCGCGCACGTCCCTCTTCTCTCCCTCCCTCCCTCTGTCTCTCTCTCTCTCTCTCTCTCTCTCTCTCCCTCCCTCCCTCCCTCCCTCCCTCCCTCCCTCCCTCTCTCTCCACACCGTCCCCCCCCCCCCCCCCCCCCGCCTTCAACCTTCTCCCTTCATAACCCCTTGAATAAATCTTCAACCTCACTCTGCAAGTCATGTCTATCCATGTCTCTGTCTTCTGCCCGCCCGTCATGTGTCTCCCTGCCTGGGACCAGCCACTGCTCGAGGACCGGCTGCCATCTCTGCCTGGGACTGGCTGCTCCCAGGGCCCACTGTCTGCAGCCACATGGCCCTCTACCACCATTAGGGACCTACAGCATTTCTGCCTACCTACAGCTGCCGCCTGGGACTTTATAGCATTTTTTTAAAGAACAACACTGGTTAGTTTATGTCACCTTTACACAAGCTAGAATTAGCTGAAAGGAGAGAATAGTAATTGATAAAATGCCTCCATAATGTAATGATTTCAGCCACATAAGGCTGATACTTCCGGGTTCTAGGGGTCATGCATGTGCAGACAAGCCCTCAGGCAGAAGTGCCTAATGGCCCCCAGGAATGTTAAAGGGTCCTCGTGTGATCCACTTATGACTCAGCTAAGCCCTTGCGTGCATGTGTGAGCCCTGTCATCTGCGCATGAAGTACCACATCAACCCCCTGTGCGCATGCGCTAGACAGCTTTTAAAAGCTGGACGCCATCTTCCTGTCTTTCTCTGCACACTGACTTCCCCAGACCTATACACGCCCCTCTAATAAACTCCTAAGCCGGTTTGTTGCATGTTCCATGTTTCCTTCTTACTCGCACATAGGATCTGGCTGTAGGGACAAGAGAGATGGCTCAGTGATTAAGGGCAGTGATTGCTCTTCAAGAGGACTCTGGTTCAATTCTCAGCACCCACATAGCAGCTCACAGCTCTAATTCTAGGATCCAACACCTCAGACAGACATAGATGCAGGCAAAACACCAATGCACACAAAATAATTATTTTTAAAAAGACCCAGCTGTAGGGCAATTTTGTAGTGATTAATGGGGGATGATGACTCAGTCCACTGTGGGTGGGGCCACCCCTAAGGTGGTGGTCCTGGGTTCTATAAGAAAGCAGGATGAGCAAGCCACAGGCAGCAAGCCCTCTCCCCAGCTACTCATTTTCCTTATAATACTGCTAGTCTTGCTATGTTTTTTTCTATGCTCCACTCTTGAGTCTCTGTTTTCTGTATTCCCCTATTCCCTGCTAATATTTCCTGTCTTGCAGATGGCCCTATTCAATGTTTGGTTAAAAGCATCACCTCAGCACCCTAACACCCCTTTATACAAAGAGTCTGGAATGTTTAGTTGGGGGTTTCACCCCAGCCCCTTGGTATCCATATATACAAGGAGTCTGTCTGAAATGTTGGGTGGAAAGTTCCATGTCCAAGCTCTCCCATCCTGGGAGTGGCTGCAGTACAGACTCCACCTCCAAGAAAGTCCTTCAAACGGTGACCCCTCCCCAGGAAGGGGCAGGACCACTCCCACAGGCTATTTAAACTGCCCCCCAGTGAATGAACACATGGTCTTCCTATTTTCCATGGTTTCTCAGGTTCTCCTTCCTCCACCCCCATGTTTTCCCGGGGGGGGGGAGGGGAACCCAGGAGTGTTGGTGTCCATTAAGCCTGGGTTTCTTTTAATTCAGTCTGATTTGGTCTAATTTGGATTATTGCATTGGCAGAGAGGCTTGTTGGTCGAAAAACTTAACAGGCAGGCCCAGTCTGCTGGCCATGTCCAGTCTACTTCTTTCTCCCCACCCTGGACTCTTCCAGATGCCTCTGGCACTCTGTTGTTCATAGCTACACTAAAACATTCCCCTTAACCATACCATGGTGGTGACAGCACAGTGGCTGGAGGCCGAGGCTCCTACTAAGTGGGATGACAGCAGGATATTATGTGGCTCCAACAGTCAACCCACAGCCATGCATAAGCCGCTGGGGAAAGCATGGCCAGTCAAGACAGATGGGCTTTCACTTCATTATAATGGCTTCCATATTATTAGCGCTGCAGTTTGGGCCTTTCTGAGACACATCTGAAAACTCCATGTAAGTATAGAAAAGAGGAGCAGACCCTATTTAGAAATTCCTCTCTGATCTAGCCCATGTACTGAAGAGTCCAAGAAATAAATATGGATTCCAAAAATGAGGAATATATATATATATATAGTTGCAAGTCTGGGAGAATGAGAACAGACCATCAGCAGCTTTTCCAGCAGATCAAGGATCATTCACTCACAGGGAGCTGTTTTCTCAGATGTTTGGGAAGCTTAGGTCATTTTACGACTGGCTGTTTCATTAAGACCAGAACGCCCCCCTATAAATTTAGAATGGTGTCCTGGCCAGTCCTGATAAACGACAGAGGTGAACTGAGCTAACCTTTAGGAGACAGAGATAAGGTGACCTTTGGGTCAGATACTGTCTCCGTTATGGACAACTGGCACCACAGCAGGGTATTTTATGGGATACATCTGGTCAAGAGACTAGCTGACCGGACTAAGATCTCAGACCTCCTTATCACAGCTGTCAAATTGATGAAGTATACCTTGTGAGAAAACCTGGGAACAGACAAATGGGACTGTCCCCAAGATGACCCAAGCCCCTACCAATAGAATTACTGTTACTAAGCCCCCCCCATGTAACCTGTAAACCTATAAAAGCTGAATAAAGAGTTGGATGGGGGGCTGGAGAGATGGCTCAGAGGTTAAGAGCATTGACTGCTCTTCCAGAGGTCCTGAGTTCAATTCCCAGCAACCACATGGTGGCTCACAACCATCTGTAATGAGATCTGGTGCCCTCTCTGGCGTGCAAGCATACAGGGGAGGAATGTTGTATACATAATAAATAAATAAATCTTTAAAAAAAAAAAAAAAAGAAAAAAAAAAGAGTTGGATCGGTGTGATCAGTTGGCGAGACCTGCTGATTCACCCACAGACGCCTGTGAAATTAATAAAATAACCTCATGCTAATTGCATCTGTTGGTTTGGGTCATCGAGTTAAGGGGGAAATCGCCACCCTTGAAAACGAGGGTCTTTTCAGTACAATCCTCTTAATCATTATGTTTCCCCAGGAAAAATGCAGTCCCAAACACTGGTGGGTATGACTGACTCTGGGGACACCTCCGTTCACCCTAGAGTACACACCTTCTCTTACTGATAAATCATCCTCCCAGTTCCTTACTTTGTCTCTGAATTGTGGAGGCCCAATGAGGCCAAAGGTCAGAGAGGTTGGGACTTGTTTTTAGTTCATTCAAAGTTATTGTGCTTCTAACAAAGGCCCTACATAGTTATTAATCAGAATTCTGCTCTTTCAAGGCTATTGTCAACAGGTGTGGCTAGTTGCCAGACCTCACGCTCCTGAAATAGGGAAGTAGTTGGTTCCTACCTAAAACAAAAGTCTAAAGATTCAACTAGATTCTAGTTCCCTTGATGGAAATAACTTGGGATTCTACCCAGGGAGTGATTTGCTATAGAGTGTTTGGTCTAGGGCATGAGTCAAGGGCATGAGTGATGAATATACCCTGTGACTTTCAATTTATATGTTAATGCAGTCTTTTGTTTACTCTTACCTTTGGGGTAAGTGGTATATTAACCAGTTGGAAATTGGAAATAACCCAGCATCTTCTTATCTCTCCCTGTGAGTTAAGAGTGCCTACAGGCCTGCAGACCTGTGGGCTCCAGAAGTAATTAGCATTTCCCCCTGTAAACATTCACACGCCCTCATCATTTCTTTATCTCTTCCTATCAGTTAGGGTTGTCTCCAGACCTGACATACCAGCATCCTACCCTCCCCCTGCCTTTGTGCTATATAATGCTCCTGAGGAAAAAAAATGAAGTTGGCAGCTTGATCAGAATACAGACATTTCTCCCCTTCAGGGTTCATACTCCTGATTCCTGTCCCGCTGGTCGGGACAGAAATTAAACATGGGCAAATTTTCAGTACTCACTGAAAAATTCCCTCCCAATACTATCCTACATGTTTCTGTGTTTTATTATTTTCATTAGTGTCTTCGTATTCTTTACTATATTTCTAAATTCCCACGCTTCCACTCTGGAGGAAGGTGTTATTGTCGAGGCTGGCCCCAACACAGAATTCTTCCTCTGATGGTGACAAGAAGGTGGAGATACTAGGTATAAGTCTCTGTCTGGTCGCTCTGTCTCTTAGATTCCCTCCCAGGCCTCAGCACAGGCAACAACAGTACAACTCTCTTAGAACCTGAGATATTTGCATTGATTAGTCTGAACTGACCTGCTGGGCCTCATTGTTTTTCTTTCTTTCGTTTGTTCTTTTTTTAATATTTATTTATTTATTATGTTTGTTCTTTTTTTAATATTTATTTATTTATTATGTATACAATATTCTGTCTGTGTGTATGACCGCAGGCCAGAAGAGGGCACCAGACCCAGTTACAGATGGTTGTGAGCCACCATGTGGTTGCCTGGGAATTAAACTCAGGACCTTTGGAAGAGAAGGCAATGCTCTTAACCTCTGAGCTATCTCTCCAGCCCCTCGTTTGTTCTTTTTTTTTTAACAAGATCTTTTTAGATGTATCCCTTACTGTCCTAGAATTTGATATAGAGACCAGACTGACCTCAAACTTCCAGAGAGTCACCTGCCTCTGCCTCCCAAGTGCTGGGACTAGATACATGCACCACCATACTTAGCTTGACTTCTTTTCTTCAAAGACAAACTACACATAGCTCACGTTAGTGTGGGCCCTTTAGATATTTTCAGGTTGTATTTATTTATTCATCTATTCTGAAACATTTACTGCATTGTGTTTCAGCTGTCGTGCTTAATAACAGGGATGCAAAGATTAACAAACAGTATATGGCCTCAAACTCAGCACACTTTAGGAGTGGGGCAGACATGTAAATAATGCTGAGTATTGGGAAACTATACCTGCACTAGAGGAATCCATAGCCCAAGCTCAGTGACTCAAGGTTACTCACTTTCAGGTTGAGATAACAGGATAAACATTTGAGGACTTGGGCCATGATGGCTGTAGCCCGTTCTCGCTCATGGTCTTTGTCTGACTGTAACCAGGGGTCCAAGTGCTATAAAAAATAAGGAAGGTCAAATGGTCTGTCAGGAATACATGAAGTAAAACTTGTACTCTGTTAGAAAAAAACATGTGAGGGGCTGGAGAGATGACTCTGAGGTTAAGAGCACTGACTGCTCTTCCAAAGGACCCAGATTCAATTCCCAGCACACACATGGCAGCTCATAATTGTCTGTAACTCCAATTTCAGGGGACCTGGCACCCTCACACAGACATACATGCAGGGAAACACTAATGTTTTTTAAAATAAAAATAAATATTTAAAAAGAAAGAACATGTGATGTAAAAAAAAACTTCATATTACTTCAATATCTAAAAACCACTCCTAATGTGTGCAGAATAAAATATTTGTTTCACTATGTAAAGATGTGTTGCTGTTTTACTTTGCCTGCCTAAGGCACCTGATTGGTCTAAAAAAAAAAAAAGCTGAACAACCAATAACTAAGCAGAGGAAGGATAGGTGGGGCTGGCTTTTCTTAAAAGGGGGAGCCAGCCAGTTAGTCAGGGGTCAGCCAGCCAGGTTCGAAGGAAGCAGAAAAGCAGGAAGGACAATACATAGATGAGATAAATGAGCATTGGGGCAGCATATAGATAAATAGAAATTGGTTAATTTAAGTTTTTTTTTAAAGGTGGCTGGAAAAAAAACCTAAGTTAAGGCCAAATATTCATAATTAATAAGTCTCTGTGCCATGATTTGGAGGCTGGCACTTCAAGAAGCCTACTACACTAATGATAAAGCAGATTACATTGGAAGTGATGGGTTGACAAGCAAGACATAAAACCCTGGCTCCTTCAAAGCTTGATTTCTAGATTTATCTCTGTTCATTTCAGTACTTTATTCTTTTGTCTGTTTTCAGCCTTTTCAAATCTGCATTGGAAAATTTTTTTAATGATATGCTCTTAAAGAACTAAAGATAAGGGTGAGGGGTGGGGCTGGAGAGATGGCCCAGTGGTTAAGAGCACTGGCTGATCTTCTGGAGGGCCCAGGTTCGCTATTGGCGTGACATGGCAGTGTGCAGGCACACGTGGTGCTGGAGAAGGAGATGAGAGTCCTACATCTTGAGGCAACAGGAAGTGAACTGAGACAATGGGTGTGGCTCAAGTATATGTGGTACCTCAATGCCCATTTCCACAGTGACACACTTCCTCCAACAAGGTCACAGTCACTCCAACTACTGGTGCCATTCTCTTTGAGGACCATTTTCTTTCAAACCACCACACCTGACATTTCATTTACCTTAAAAATGTTGTCAAAATTTTCCAAATGTGGGTCTTTTACCACCAGACTCTGCAGCATCACAGAGAAGGCCTGGAACGTCTGTCTGTAGAGACACTAAGAAGGTGCAGAATCAGCAAGGCCCCTCCCAGCAAAGCTCCCCAAGCACCATGCTCATCTGAGGCTGCTCATCACTTCGAGGCTTTAGTAAAAGCCCAATCCAGAGCAAAAGCACCTGTAGGCAGTTTATGGTACGAGGGAACAGGGATAAAACATTTCAAATGAGCATCTTAAAATTCCTGGAATCGGGGTAATGGACTACATCTGGGAAACTGAGCAGAGGTCATCAAAATACCTTCAAAGCTGACTTGTGACTCTAATGCTCCGAAATAGGGAAGCTATCTGAACCAGTACCCTTCCATAACTCCTCCTCTCCTGCTTTGATTCTTTTCAGACCATTTGTACTCTTCACTGTTGGGACCTTTGGTTAGGAGACATTCTATCCAAAGATAACCCACCCTCCCTGCAACCATTTAACCCCAAGATATCTTGGGGTACAACTGGCCATGGTCTTCAGTCTTCAGCACAGGCTTGGAAATGGGGACCGCCGAGTTTAAAGCCAACTGATACCCAATTGCTGCAAAATGTATCCAAATTCACCTATGATTTTTGGATTCTGCATTTCTTCCCTTTCCCCATTCTCTGCTTCTGCCTACTCCCCCACCCCCACCCCATACCATGCTGAATTTGCCCGCCTGTTTCACACATTACAAATCCGTTCTCCTTCTGGTACAACTTCCTGTCTCCTAAAAATCTCTTTTCAAATCCTCCACTTGCTGTTCCAGCTCTCTTTTGATCCAGGCTCTGATGCATGAGGCATTATGGTTAGGGTTAGGGTTAGGGTTAGGGTTAGGGTTAGGGTTAGGGTTAGGGTGGCAACAATGACTGTTAGAGGCTTTTTCAGCATTACTTCGGTCGAGGGGCAGGTTCTGCCTATGACAAACAAAGCTGCTATGAACATAGTTTGACACATGTCCTTGTGGCACGATTGAGCATCCTTTGAATATATACCCAAAGTGGTATAACTGGGTCTTGAGGAAGGTTGTTTCCTAATTTTCTGAGAAATCACCACTCTGACATCCAAAGGGGCTGTACCAGCTTGCATTTCCACCAGCAATGCAGAAGTGTTCCCTTTTCCCCCCCACAACCTCTCCAGCATAAGTTGTCATCAGTGTTTTTGATCTTGTCCATTCTTACAGGTGTAAGATTAAATCTCAGAGTTGTTTTGATTTGCATTTCTCTGATGACTAAGGATGTTGAACATTTCCTTAAGTGTCTTTCAGCTATTTTAGATTCATCTGTTGAGAGTAATGTTTTTTTTTTTTTTTTTTTGGTTTTTTCGAGACAGGGTTTCCCTGTAGTTTCTAGAGCCTGTCCTGGAACTAGCTCTTGTAGACCAGGCTGGCCTCGAACTCAGAGATCCACCTGCCTCTGCCTCCCGAGTGCTGGGATTAAAGGCGTGCGCCACCACCGCCCGGCTGAGAGTAATGTTTTTTATGTAGTTTGGGTATCAGGGTAATTGTAGCCTCATAAAATGAGTTTGGTGATACTCCTCCTGTTTCTATTGTGTGGAATAATTTGAGGAGTATTGGTATTAGTTCTTCTTTGAAAATCTTGTAGAATTCTGAGCTGAAACCACCTGGTCCTGGGCTTTTTTTGGTTGGGAGACTTTTGGTAATTGTTTTTATTTCTTCAGCAGTTATAGGTCTGTTAATTTGCTTTATCCAGAAAGCTGTCCATTTCCTTTAAGTTTTCCAGTTTTGTGTAGTACAGGTTTTTAAAATATGACCTGATGATTCTCTGGATTTCCTCCGTGTCTGTTTTTATGTCCCTCTTTTTGTTTCTGATTTTGTTAATTTGGGTATTCTCTCTCTGCCTTTTGGTTAGTTTGGATAAATGTTTGTCTATTTTGTTGATTTTCTCGGAGAACCAACTCTTTGACTCATTGATTCTTTGTATTGTTTTCTTTGTTTCTATTTTGTTGATTTCAGCTCCCAATTTGATTATTTCCTGCCATCTAGTTCTCTTGGGTGATTTTGCTTCTTTTTGTTCTAAAGTTTTCAAATGTTCTGTTAATTCACTAGTGTGGGATTTTTCCAGCTTCTTTATGTATGCATTTAGTACTATGAACTTTTCTCTTAACACTGCTTTCATTGTGTCCCATAAATTTGAGTATGTTGTGTGGACATTTTTATTGACCTTTAGGAAGTCTCTAATTTCTCTATTTCTTCCTTGACCCATTGATGATTCAGGTGAGCATTGTTTAATTTCCATGTGTTTGTGAACTTTCTGGAATTCATATTGCCGTTGACTTCTAGTTTTAAACCATGGTGATCTGATAAGAACATGGGGTTATTCCAATTTTTTTTTTATTTTTTGAGGTTTATTTTGTTACCAAGTATGTGGTCAATTTTTGAGATGGTTCCATGAGGTGCTGAGAAGAAGGTATATCATTTTTTGTTTGGATGGAATATTCTATAATGTCTGTTAAGTCTATTTGAGATATAACATCTGTTAGTACCCTTATTTCTCTGTTCATTTTTTTTTTTTTGTCTAACTGGCCCATCCAGTGGTGAGAGTGGAGTGTTGAAGTCTCCTACTATTAATGTGTGGGGTTTAATATATGATTTAAGCTTTAGAAGTGTTTCTTTTACATATGAGGATGCCCTTGTATTTGGGGCATAGATGTTCAGTATTGAGATTTCCTCTTGATGGATTTTTCCTATGACTAATATGAAATGACCTTCTATGTCTCTTTTGACTGATTTTAGCTTGAAGTCTATTTTGTTAGATATTAGGATAGCTACACCTTCTTGTTTCTTAGGTCCATTTGATTGGTATATTTTTCCCAACCCTTTACTCTGAGACGATGTCTGTCTTTGAGGTTGAGATGCGTTTCTTGTATGCAGAAGAAGGATGGATTCTGTTTTCATATCCAATCTGTTAACCTGTGCCTTTTTATGGGTGAGTTGAGTCCATTTACATTAAGGGATATTAATGACCAGTGGTTGCTATCTCCTGTTAATTTAGTTTTTATTGTTGGTGATGTTAATTTGTGCGTTTTTCCCTTCTTTGGGATTTGCTGCTATGAGATTATCAATTGTCTGTGTTTTTGTTGATGTAGCCAACTTCCCTTGGTTGAAGTTTTCCTTCTAGTATTTTGTGTAGGGCTGGGTTTGTGGCTAGGTATTGGTTAAATCTGGTTTTGTCATGGAATATCTTGTTTTGTCCTTCTATGGTGATTGAAAGTTTTCCTGAGTATAGTAGTCTGGGCTGGCATCCATGTTTTCTTAATGTCTGCATAACACTTGACCATGACCTTAAGACTTTCATTGTCTCCAATGAAAAGTCAGGTGTAATTCTGATAGGTCTGCCTTTATATGTTGCTTGGCCTTTTTCCTTTGCAGCTTTTAATATTCCTTCTCTACTCTGTATATTTAGTGTTTTGATTATTATGTGGCAAGGGGACCTTTTTTTTTTTTTTTGATCCAGTCTATTTGGTGTTCTGTAAGCTTCTTGTATCTTCATAGGCATATTTTTTTTTTTTTTTTTTTTTTTTTTGGTTTTTTGAGACAGGGTTTCTCTGTGGCGGCTTTGGAGCCTGTCCTGGAACTAGCTCTTGTAGACCAGGCTGGTCTCGAACTCACAGAGATCCGCCTGCCTCTGCCTCCCGAGTGCTGGGATTAAAGGCGTGCGCCACCACCGCCCGGCAGGCATATCTTTCTTTAGGTTGGGAAACTTTTCTTCTATGATTTTGTTAAATATATTTTCTCTGCTTTTGAGTTGAACTTCTTCTCCTTTTATACCTATTATTCTTAGGTTTGGCCTTTTCATGGTGACCCATATTTTGGGTTAAGCTTTTGTTAGATTTAATATTTTATTTGACTGATGAGTCTATTTCCTTTATTGTATCTTCAGTGCTTGAGATTCTCTCTTCCATCTCTTGTATTCTGCTGTTCATGCTTGCATTTGTGGTTCCTGATCATTTTCTCATAATTTTTGTTTCTATAATTCCCTCATCTTGTGTTTTCTTTATTGTCTCTATTTCAGTTTTCAAGTCTTGAATAGTTTCTTTCATATGTTTGGTTTCTTTTTCTTGGTTTTCTTTGAGTGATTTGCTGATGTCTTCCAATTTTTTGTTTATCTTTTCCTCCATTTCTTTGAGGGAATTTCTCATTTCCTCTTTAAATGTTTTAAATATTCTCCTGAAGTTATTTTTTAGGTCATTTTCCTCTGCTTCATTTATATTCGGTTGTTCAAGTCTTGCTATTGTAGCTTCTTTAGGTTTTATTAGTGTTGTGTTGCTCTTTGTGGTGTAGCGTGTGTTCTTACCTTTTCTACTCATCTTTTCCTCTAATAGGTGTATTTGGGGTTGTCTGTGATTCTGTTGATTAATCTTCTAGGTGCCAGTGAATTCAAGGCTCAGATTGTTGTTCCTCATGGTACAGCCACGATTCTAGTTACCCCTTTGGTCACTCCATGTTTCTGGAGGTTGCTCAGTGCTCCCAGGCTTTACTCCACTCCCTTGGAGTTTTCTGTCTCAGGCCTGCTCTAGCCTAGGTTGTCAGCTTTGCCCTGTTTCTGTAAATCCTAGTCTGGATCTGCTCCTGCAGAGGTCCCTGGCTTGGAGTTGGTCCTGCAAAGGCTCCAGTCTACTCCCTCAGAGTTCCCAGGCTTGGGTGTGCCCAGGCCCACAGAGGATCTGGCTCAGGCTTACTCCCTCAGAGGTCCCAGACTCAGGCTCAGACCCAGAGAGGTTTCTGGTTTCTGCCTATTACCTTTGATGTACCAGACAAACGCCCAGACCCACAGAGATCCTGGCTCAAGCCTACTCCCTCTGAGGTCCCAGACTCACTCCTGGACCATCAGAGATATCTGGTTCCTGCCTACTCCCTCGGTGGTCCCAGATTCATGCCCAGACCCCCAGGGGACCTGGATCAGGCCTAGTTCCTCAGAAGTCCTAGGCTCACACCCACACCCTAGGCTCACAGGGGTCCTGCTTAGGTCTACTCCCTTGAAGGTCTCAGATTCACATCCCTACCCTCCAGGTGGCTCTGGCTCTGGCTCACTTGCTCAGCAGTTGCTCCCCTGTACCTGTTCCTGTGGAGTTCCCTGTCTCAGGTCTGCTCTAGCCCAGGTGGCTGGCTCAATCCCAGTCTGCCAATGTTCCTGAAGTGGATCCACTCCCGTTCCCGCTTCCGTGGAGCTTGCTTCTTCAGGCCCACTCCGGCTTAGGTCCTTCTGCTTTATTTTAAATCCAAAAGAAAGAAAGGAGGAGCAAAGGGGCACATATGTAGGCCAAAAGGGAAAGGAAGCCATCTATGTGATTATGTTCACCAGTCTTGGCATCACGGGTTTTTAATTGTTTTCAAACCATCAGTTGCTCTCAAAAGGTAACGAGCAGCTGACCTGGGGAAGAGAGGGCATCTTAAGGCAAAAAGTGAGTTACCTCTGGGTGGCTAGTCTGGCTTGACACCGTGTGCGGCAGCTGGGTAAGGGTGCCTATGGCAGGCAGAGATAATATACTTTCGATGGTAAGACCAAGCAAGTCTTCTCGGTCTTCAGAGCCAAACAACAAGTATATATCTTGGTAACTAGGGAGACAGTTTGGGAAGAATCTGATGTTAAACTGATACCTCGGCTCTAAAAGTAATCAAGAGGAAAGGAAAACTGGCTGGTATTAACATTCTGATGGATCTCACAAAAGCTGGGAAGAAGAGTGTATCACCCAGCCCTACCCTGTCCCTGGTGCACAATCCTTCCAGGCTCTTCTCCAGCTTAGCCATAAAGGGAAGCCTACAGCACTCTGAGGCAGCAACTCACAATTTCCCCAAATGTGCTCTGCTGAATGTAAAATGAGAAAGTTAAGGCTTTAACTACAGACTATCTCAGAAATGTTAACTAGCGCAGCTGCCAAGGTATAAGAGATGTAAACATCAGGTCCTCAGACCTTACATAAAGCATATATAAGAATCACTTTCTTTCCATTGAATATACTTTGGACGGAACTAAACTCCCAAGAGAGTCTGTGAAGGTCTCTGAGATGTGGGTGGCAGCATCCACGACGTTCTAGTTTGTTTTCAATTGTGATAAAACACTGACCAAAAGCAACTTGGGGAAGGAAGAATTGTTTCGTCTCACAGGTTACAGTCCATCATCTAGGGGAGCGAAGACAGGGATCCAAGCAGGAACCTGGAGTCAGAAACTGAGGCAGAGATCAGGGAGAAATGCTGCATACTGGCTTGCAACCAGCACAGTCTGCTACTTTTCTCACCTACCCAAAAATGGCACCTCTCACAATGAGCTGGGCCTGCCAATATAAATTATCAATTAAGAAAACACCTCATAGATAAGGTTACAGGGTTCCTTCTTCCCACCTGTGTCAAGCTGACAACTGCTTGTCAAGTTAAGATTTTTATTGCTGTGAAGAGACACCATGACCATGGCAACTCTTATAAAGAAAACATTTAATTGGGGTGGCTCCTCCACAGCTTCAGTGGTTCAGCCCATTATCATCACGACAGGAGCAGGGTGGCATAGGGCAGATGGGAGCTGAGAGGGCTACACCTTGTGGGCAACAGGAAGTCAGCTGAAAGTCACACCGAGGGAAGCTTGAATAAAAGAGGCCTGAAAGCCCACCCTCACAGTGACACAATTCCTCCACCAAGGTTACACCTCCTAATACTGGCACTCCCTTTGGGGGTCATTTTCTTTCAAACCACCACAACGATCAGGATTATCCATCACACATGATATTAAAGTTCTCACAAAAGAATATGTATTTGGATTTCCTGTATAGTGAACCTCTGAACTGTAGGTGAGCCATCACAGTTGAATGTTTTCCTTAAGAAGAGTTGCAGTGATCGTGGTGTCTCTTCACAGCAATAAAAACCCTAAGATACCCATATAAATAGTTTTCAAAAGTTAGATATATGGGGCATTTAAAAATTTCAGGTATTTATTTAGTGCTGGAGCAGTCAGGGATAAGCAGTTGCTACAGCTCCTGTGTGGAAGTCAGAGAACTACCTGTGGGAGCTGGCTCTCTCCTGCTACCATGTGGTTCCAAGGACCAGCATCAGGTCATGGTCCTTGGTGGCAAGGACCTCTACTCTCTGAGCCATCTTACCAGCCCTAAATATGGAACACTTTAATAAGCTCTAGCAGTGTATGCCCCTGACTGAGAAACCAGGACGCATGTCTAAGGTGCATGTGGGCATCACCTGAAGTCAGTGATGGTGACAAAGAGCTCCTGGCGCACCACGCTGGATAGACAGTCCAGAGGCTCCTCTTGGACCAGCACCTGCAGTGAGAAGGAAAGTACTTCATCCATCTGAAAACACAGCAGCTCACAAGGCCAGTCACCAGAGATGTAAACGGCACATCCAAATAACAGGAGGCAGGCCAGGAGAACTGCCAGGACAGCAGCAGGACGGTGGAAGAGCTAATTTCTTCTCAGGAACCAGGCTCCGACTGTCCCTTGGCCTCTTACCACATGTTTGCGCTGACTCATGTTAGTGAGCCTCCCTGTGCCTCAGTTTCCTCACTTATAGAATGGTACAACACTACTACTATGTCACAGGTTGTTGTGTTAAGTGATAGCCCTGATAATTGTGTCAGTTGTTCATTGCCGTTATGACCAGTGATCATTTCTAGTTTAGGTATTCTAGTTCCTCCACTAAAGCAGGATCTCCAGGGTCAGGGTCTTGCTGGCTGGTTTTACCTGTCAACTTGGCACAGCCTAGAACATCTGAGAGGGAATCTCCACAGAGGGACTGCTTCAATCAGCATGGCTTTTGGGTGTGTCTGTGAGGGATCCTCTGGACTGTTAATTAACCCTGTGGGGCAGAATCAGGCCTCAAGCTGCGAGTCCTGGGCTATCTAAGAGGGAAGAGGGTTGGTGAAAAGCAAACTAGCAGGGAGCATGGCACATCCATCCATTTTCTGTCCGTCCGTCCTTCCTTTCCTCCTTCCTCCCTCCCTTCCTTCCTTCCTTCCTTCCCTCCCTCCCTCCCTCCCTCCCTCCCCCCTTCCTTCCTTCCCTCCCTCCCTCCCTCCCTCCCTCCCTCCCTTCCTTCCTTCTTTTCTTTTTCTGTTTTTTAGTTTTTCAAGACAAGGTTTCTCTAGTAGCCCTGGATGTCCTGGAACTTGCTCTGTAGACCAGGCTGACCTCTAACCCATAGAGATCTGCCTGCCTCTGCCTCTGCCTCTGTTGGGATTAAAATGTGCTCCACCACCACCCAGTTCACTCTCTTTTCTTGACTGAGGATGTGATATGTCTGATGGCTTGAGTTCCAGCCCTCATTCCCCTCCATCATGGACTGTAACCTAGGACCCCTTCCTCCCCAAGTTACTTGAGATGAAGTTCTTTATCACAGTCACAGAAAGGAAACTAGAAACAGAGCTAATGCCCTGTCGGTTGTCCTGAAGAAGGAACAACTTTCCAGCTTACAAATCAGCAGGAGAGCTGTGCTGGATGGAAGCCCTGCAGGCGATGGGCAGGGGACTCCGCCAGAACCGTGTCCACTTATTCCCTTCTACTCTGTTCATCTGTGACAATTCCCGTACCCACAGTAACTTGTGTCTCCAGACTCTTGTCTTTCTAGCCCTGTGGACCGCCATTTATGGCCTCCAGGAACATGCTTATCTATCCTTTACCTAATATTTCTTAACCAAGTACTCACTGGTTTCCCCAGCATCAACTGTGTACCTGCAACAGGAAGCTTCTCAATACTTTTCCCCACCCCAGCCTGGAAACACAAAGCAGACTGACTTTTAGAGAGACCTCCTATGTGGGCTTACAGAAACAAGAGGAGCAGTGGGGTCAGAGGGCCCCCAGCTCTGCCATCAGCCATCTAGAGGCCCCTGGTCGGGTATTCAGTTTCCCCATGCTTTGCTCCCTTAGTTACAGAGGACCTGGAGTGGCTCTAGGAAGCTCGCCCAAGGAACTACTGTGGTGTAACCTGGCTGTGAATGTGGAGGAACCTCACTGGATTGTCCACCATTTCATAGGAACTGCCCTGGCCCATAGGAACAAGCATTTCAGAGCCACATTTCTGCTGTGTCATTTTGTTCCACAGGTGGCAGTTCAATTATTCAGAGAGAAACATCAAGGTCAATTAGATTCCCTCAGGAACCTGGAATTGGGACCTCTTAGACATTTTTTTCTGGAAAGTCTGTGGGATGTCCTTCTGAATATGTATTGCTTTTATTGGTTAATGAAAAAAGCTGCTTTGGCCTAAAGCAGAGCAGGATATAGCCAGGCTGGAAGAGATGAGAGAGTAGCAGAGTCAAAGAGATGCCATGTAGCTGCCAAAGGAGACAGATGCCAGAACCTTGCCCAATAAGCCACAACCTTGAGTGAAACACAGATTAATAGAAATGGGTTAAATCAAGATGTAAGAGCTAGCTAGAAATATGCCTGAGTCACTGGCCAAACAATGTTGTAATTAATATAGCTTCTATGTGATTATTTAGGAAATTAATAATCTGAACAATCGGGAAACGAACAAGCATTGTGAGGAGGCTGCTAGTTCATTTCCCTACCGTCCAGCAGCTCAGACACAGAACAATAAGAAACCATATTATTTGCAATACTGTTTGGCCAATAGCTTAAGCGTATTTCTAGCTAACTCATATCTTAAATTAACCCATCTCCATTAATCTGTGTATTGCCACGAGGCAGTGGCTTACCAGGTAAAGTTCCCAGCATCTGTCTCTGATGGGACTACACAGCTTCTCTCTTAAAGAAGCCATGGAGCCACTGCCAGAGACAGATATGCTAAAACCTTGCCGGTAGGCCATGAGCCTCCTGGTGAAATATAAAATACTGGAAATAGGTTAAATTAATATGTAAGAGTTAGCCAATAAGAATCTAGAGCTAATAGGCCAAGCAGTGATTTAATTAATACAGTTTCTGTGTGGTTATTTTGGGTCTGAGCTGCCAAGTGGCCGGAACAAACAAGTGACCTCCTCCAACAAACAAGAAGTCTCTTAGAGAATAGAGCCCAATGTGGGACTAAACCCATTTCAAGTCTGGGTGATTGTATTAGGAGGTGAATGTGTTAGGAGGAAGCTAACTGAGAGCATGTCTGCTGCTCAGCACCCCTGCCTGGGAAAGGAGCTGGATGGGGTCTGCTAGGCGTGCACAGGCAAGAACGCATGGTGGATTCCCACCACAATACATGGAGACATTTCCAGGCTGTGCAGCATGTTGCATGGCAGATTTAGCTTTTATTCAGACTATAAAGGTCTATGTGCTGCATGGTGCTTTCCAAAGTTGAGGGGGTGAGCATGGCTCCCACCCAGCAGTCCCAGAGCTGGCGGCAAATGTACTTCCACCATGTTGGATGGGGTGGAACAATCAGGCAGGGCTGCAGAGTTGGTCCTAGCCATGCCCACTTAGCTTTTTTTTTTTTTAAGTGTTCCTGGTCAGAAAACAATTACAGATGCACAATAAAAAAAAAGATTCAGATGAAAAAGACCTTTGAATGGGTAATACTGTTGGATAAATGTACCTAGGTTTGGGGGAGAGAAGAAAAAGAGTATAGACAGTTATAAAAAGAAATAGTTTTAAAAATAAACAAAGTCTTTAAAGAGACAGTAAATGCAAAATAAGAGTACAGACAGTCATAGATTAAAGGAGGAAAGAAAAATAAGCCACAAAAAGATGGGAAAGATGAGAGTCTGGATTATGTATATTATTGCAACCTCGGAGTCATGAGAACTTGATCCTCTGGAACTTGTTAAGCCCTCCTTAGACTCTACCTTAGCATCTTTTTGTTGTTTATTTTTTATTTTATGTGTCTGAGTATTTTGCCTACATGTGCCTGTAGATCATATACATGCAGTACCAAAAGAGGCCAGAGGAGAGCATCAGATCCCCTGGGATTGGAGTTACAGTGGTTGTGAGCTGCCTGAGGTAGGTACTGAGAACTGAACTCTGGTCTTCTGGAAGACAGCCAGTGCCCTTAACCACTGAGTCATCTCTCCTCAACATCCTCTTTTTTTTTTTTTTGGTTCTGTTTCTGTTGTTTTTATAATCTTCAGTGAGCCAGAGTTAATTTTGTTGCTCACCTCCAGAAAAAATATTAACCAGTCTTAATAAAAATAACAGTTTGGGGGAGGTAATGATCAAAATAAGTATATAAAATGCTCAAAAACTGTTTTTAAAATGAAGTGATAAAAGGAGTCACCCCTGGGTCTGCATGATGAGGTCAAAAGATTTGTTGAGCTCTGGTGAGAAACTAAACAGGAAATAGTACCGTGGTAACAAAGGAAGACATTTTCTGGGTAGAGCAAAAGCAAAAAAAAAAAAAAAAAAAAAAAAAAAAAAAAAAAAAAGGCAGGAAGCTGGATCTGACATGAGGAAGGGAGGAACAGGTGTGAAGAACTAAGTGCCTTGAATTTGCCAGATATGATGGGAAACCAAGGCACTGGATCTCTGTGAGTTCCAGACCAGCCTGGTCAGCATAGAAACAAATGAACAAAGTTATGCTGGAATTGAGTCTTTGCCAGTTGATCCTCAGATTATACTTATCATGGAAACATTGCAAAAAAATGAAATAGTATCATTTTAAAAAGAAAAATTAAAAAAAATGAGTTCATCTCAAAGATCTTAATGAAAGTCAGGCAGATATTTAGGCATCTAAGGTTTAAGAGGGACTAACTGATTTGGCAAGTAGGCAGGCTTGTGAAGGACCTGGATACAGAAGGATGGAGACCTTTAGAGGTAGTCAAAGAGAATGAAGAGGCACCTGAAGCACCAGAATTCAGTTACAGCAGGTCATTTATTTATTTGTTTGTTTGTTTGTTTGCTTGTTTGGTTTTGCGAGACACAGTTCCTCTGTAGCTTTGAAGCTACAGAAAACTCGCTTTGCAAACCAGGATAGCCTCAAACTCACAGAGATTCACCTGCTGTCTCTGTCTCCCAAGTGTTGGGATTAAAGGTGTGTGCCACCACTGCCCAGCTTTTTTTTTGTTTTTACAACACATCTTTTTGATTAATTTGTGTGTATGTATGAGAGTCAGCAAAATATGCATCCCCTCATGCTCCTGAGTAATCCATTATTTAGACAACTTTTCATTTACCCACTTATCTGGGCATTTCTGGAGTTTTGTTCTTCCATGAAGTGTTATGGAATAATCCTTCTGTAAACTGTGAAGATGTGTTGCTCCCATTGTTAATAAAAGCTGATTAGCCAATGATTAGAAAGAATTGTTGGGGCAGGGAGAATACTGGGGAGAAGGGCGGAGTCAGAGGAGACACCATGAGATGTAGCAGAGCCAGCAGGCTGGAAAATACGTACATAAAGTACTAGAGTCTTGGGGCAGCACATAGAGTAATAATAGAAATGGGTAAGTTGTAGGAGCTAGTTAAAAACAAGCCTAAGCTAAAGGTCAAGCATTTATTAATATTAAGTTTCCGTGTGGTTATTTGGGGAGCTACCGGTGGTATAGGTGAAAGACTAAACCTACATTAAAGAGTGTCCATAACATTTGTGTGCACATCTTCACAGAAGTATTGATTGTGTGGTAGGTATATTTGCCATTTTTAGGAAACTACCCAACTGTTCTCCACATTGGCTCACCATTTTACCTTCTCACCAACAGTAGGCTAAAACTTTGGTTCCTCTGTACCTTCACCAATACCTGGTATTGACTTCTTTTATTCTGGCCAGTTTATTGGTATTCAGTTGACTCTTACTGTGTTTTCAACTTATTTTTCTCTAAACACAGTGATGGAACACATTTCATGGCTTATATAGAAACCTTCTTTGTAAAACTGTCATAGAGATTTGTTTGCCTTCCTTTGCACATTTTGCTTTTGTTGCATTGGCTTTTTGCTTAATGCAAGACCCATGCATTAGTTTGGGTCAAGAAAGGTGAATTCATGCCTTTAGCTGTTGTATTTGGCATGCTAATTTTATGTCAACATGTCACAAAGTAGTTATTTTGAAAGAGAGAACCTCAACTGAGAAAAATTCTCCCACTAGATTGGCCCATGGGATAGTCTGTGTGATATTTTTTTGATTAATAATTTATGTGGGGGGGCTGGAGAGATGGCTCAGAGGTTAAAGCATTGCCTCTCTTCCTAGAGGTCCTGAGTTCAATTCTCAGCAACCACATGGTGGCTCACAACCATCTGTAATGGGGTCTGGTGCCCTCTTCTGGCCTGCAGCCATACACACAGACAGAATATTGTATACATAATAAATAAATATTTAAAAAAATAATTTATGTGGGAGGGCCTAATTTCCTATGGGTGTCACTCCTAGGCTGGTTGTCCTATCAAAGCAGGCTAAGCAAACCACAAAGAACAAGCCATAAGCAGCACTCCTCCATGATCTTGGCATCCGTTCCTGTCCTGACTTTCCTCAGTGATGGACAGTTATCTGGAGATATAAACGAAATAAGCCCTTTCCTCCCCAAGCTGCGTTTTGTCATAGTGTTCTATGGCACCAATAAAAACCCTGAGTTATACAGCCATGCGCCAATGTGGGTCAAGAACAGTTATCCAGTGCCCTCGAGTTCTTTCTCTGCAACTACTCCAGCCTTTTCCTCCTCATCAGTTGTCACAGAACTGTTTTTTCTGCTGTGCACCTGTCCTCTTGGTGTTGGAAGAATGCTCTTTTAACCTTTGTATACACGGCTGCTGTAACTAAGGAAATTCAACTACCCATGTAATTTTCTCATAGATACTAGCTATCCTAAACTTTTGTAGACAAAGCCCCTTCTTAGCCCCTATTTTGATAGATACCAGATATGGGCCAGTTAGTATAGGTTGGATCTGCTTGCAGAGAATGGATTTGTGATGTGGGATTCCCTCTGTATGCTTTGAATATGTTTTATTACCATTGGTTATTAAAGAAGCTGTTTCAGTCAATGGCTTAGTAGGAAATCCAAACAGAGATATAGAGAGAAAGTAGGCAGAGTTGAGGAGATGCCATGTAACTACCAAAAGAGAAAGACACCATTCACCAGTCAGAACCTTACCGGTAGGCCATACCCTTGTGGCACTACACAGATTAATAGAAATGGGTTAATTTAAGATGTAAGAGTTAGCTAGAAATATTCCTGAGCTATTGGCCAAACAGTATTATAATTAATATAGTTTCTGTATTATTATTCAGGTATGGGCAACCAGGAAATTGAATGAGCAGCCCCCACCTACAAATAGCACGCCAACATGGGGCAACTACATTCACATAAAAACTGAGAGAGCTTAGGAATAAATTCTAGACATGAAAAAACAGAGTTAAAGCACAGCTTCTTGGTAACCACATTTTTTTTCAGATAGACTCTGCTTGCTGGCAGCAAGCAGAGGCACGGCTCCTTTGAGAGAAGTCTTCCTGACTAAGTGTTAGCAGCAAAAAAATTCATGGTTTCTTTAAGATCCAGCTTCCTAGTTCATGCTAGCAGAACAAACTCTGGCTCTTTTGGGAGTTCCTGCACTTAAATGGGGTCTGTGAGCAGCCTGTTACAAATGGCTTAATGGCAAACATAGACCCACTGCGTCCCTGGAGCTGGGATGGTGTGCATGGCTCGCAGAGGTGGTGAACTTACCTCCGCCATTTTGGACAGGGTGGAACAAACAGCTAGGGCCACAGAGTTGGCCATGCCCACTTAGCATTTTAAAAAAAAAGCACTCCTGGTCAGAAATGCTTACAAATACACAATAAAGACAGATTCAGATGAATCTGCATTACCACAGTAATCTCTGCCAAACCCTCAGTACTTACACTTAGGATGTGCACTATTTCTGCTGCATGGCGGTGAACAAATGAGGCTGTAGTTTCATCATAACGTAAAGTTTGGCTCAGAGCAGACAAAGATCTTAGAAACTTCAACTTTTCAGGTTCACCCTGAATTTGTGGGGAAATGATAAAAAATACAATTATACATCACCTTATTTGATAAATGTACAATGTTTTTGCAAAGTTTTTTGGATGTTTTTAAACACATGGCATTTTATTCAATCCAGGATCAGTCTCGTAACTATAAGGAATGCACAAAGTACAGGAATGCACTGCTTTATCCACGACATTTGCTGGAGACCACAGCACACCCTCCGTTGCAGCACCAAGTGCTCTAGGCTCTCCCCACCTTCAGGCTTTACCACACTGTTCACCTACCCTCTATCATGTTACCAGTTTAAGATTCCCAAAGATGACCCTGAATCTGCTACCTCCAGTTCTTCTAATGCCATTAAAGAGTCACCATTTTGCTGTGGGATAATGCTTTTGTATACTATAAAGATTTCTCACTTGTATTCGTTTAATAAAATGCAGATTGGCCAGTAGCCAGGCAGGAAGCATAGGCAAGGCAACCAGACTAAAAGAATTCTGGGAAGAGAAAAGGTTAGATGCAATCACCACCCAGATAGAGGAAGCAAGATGAGAACGCTGCACTGAGAAATGGTACCAAGCCATGTGGCTAAACACAGACAAGAATTTGAGGTTAATTTAAGTTATAAGAGCTAGTTAATAATAAACCTGAGCTAATAGGCCAAACAGTTTATAACTAACAAAAGTCTCTGGGTGTTTCTTTGGGACTGAATGACTATGGAACCAGATGGGACAGAAACTTCTGTCTACACCATTTCAAGTTCTTAAGGCTTCCTTTAAAAATGGAAGTTCTGATTTGAATAATATCTTTTCATATTGACATTTTGTTTTTCTGATCAGAGAAGTAATAACTACTTATTATAGAAATTCTGAAATAAAGCACAAAGAGGAAAGTACAGACAGACATTTCCTCCAGTCTTTCCCCTAGGCACAGATGGTATAAACTCACACACTTCCCTAGAGAGCAAAGAGTGGTTTTATGGCATCCACCTGCCCTGAGGGCTGGAATTACAAGACTGCTCCATCCTGGATTTCTTGTTCTCATTTTTTTGTTTTCTTCTTTTTTGACCCTGTACATTTTTTTTATCAAATGTTAATTGGTCAGGTAACTCCTAATCTACAGTTGTTCAATAGTACCCAAGGAGATCAAGGCCCTTCCCAATCTGATCTAGTTGACTTCATCAAATCACATCTTGCCTTGACCTGAGGCAGTCACAGCTATGGTCAATTAACTTCCTTGATGTGTTTTCTTGCTTCTGGGGCTGTATGCCTCCTGCCTTCTTTACATTTCTTGCTAGAACTGCATGTATTTTAAGAGTTGGACTGTCCTTTTAGTCATAAAGCAGAGTTGTCAGCCCTTCCTAGGTGCAGCCACAGCTGTCACAGCATCTGAGGTAATCTCATAGAATTACTGGAATGGGCTTTTTTTTTGTTTGTTTTAATTCACAGAAGCAATCCAAATCCTTTATTAAACAAAGAAAATTTTTACAAAACCTTGTGATAGTAAACACAAAGAATAGCTCCAATTTTTTTTTGTTTTGTTTTTTGAGACAGGGTTTCCCTGTAGTTTCTAGAGCCTGTCCTGGAACTAGCTCTGTAGACCAGGCTGGCCTCAAACTCAGAGATCCGCCTGCCTCTGCCTCCCGAGTGCTGGGATTAAAGGCGTGCGCCACCACCGCCTGGCTCCAAATTTTAAAAATAAAAATTTTCACATCAAAAATGAAAACCAACCAGCTGTTATTGCAATAACATTATACATAAAATGCTATACTAAGCCCCTCCCTACTACTTTCTGTGCATCTCTCTATCATCTTACAGACACCCTATGATTCTCTTTGACAATTACTTTCTGTAAACTAGTTGCTAACTCAGTCTCTTGGCCCAGGGATGATTTTATTTAATTAGTGCAAGCACAAACTTAGAGTTCACCGTGTGACCGAATATCCCACACACTAGGCCAAGCAAATTACTCCACATTAGGATGGGAGATATTAAGTTCAGTGGTAATGGAGAAAGTAAAATGTTTGCCCCAGCATCCACATAAAAAGCTAGGAGTGTGTGGTCTGCCAGACTAGCCTAATCAGAGAGCCTCCAATCTCAGGGAGAGACCCTATCCTAGTAAAAACACCTGAAGAAAAGCCTCTCTCTGGCCTCTACATGCATGTGCACTCAGCATGCATCCCCAGTACACACACCCACACACAAAGACACATAGGTAAAACAAGTGGGTAAAACTTTATTGTCAATTTGACTGGTAAAGATTAAAAGCAAACCAAATTATATTATTTTGGACAGTTGTAAGTAAGTAGCATCTGATACTCGTCTGTGCCCATATAAATGTACTTTACTTTTTGGTTGTCAACCCAGCCTTTAACAGCTGAGCTGTCTCTGTAGCCTACAAATAGGCTTTATATTAGTGGTTCTCAACCTTCCTAATGCTGTGACCCTTTAATGTAGTTCATATTGTGATGACCCCCAACCATAAGATTATTCTATTGTTAACTTTATATTTGTAGTGAATTGTAATGTAAATATCTGATATGCAGGATATTTAACATTCAACTCCCAGAGGGGCTGTGACCCACAGGGTGAGAACCACTGCTTTATATGCTGGGTAAACAACTTAGCAGAATCTATTGAAAGCTTAAAAATGGCACTTACAAACCAGGCATGATGGTGCACACCTTTAATCCCAGCTCTCGGGAGACTGAGGTGATGTAGGATTCCCCTCTGTATGCTGTAAATTTTTATTGGTTAATAAAAAAATCTGTCTTGGGCCTGGCAGTGCAGAATAGAGGTAGGCAGGGAAAACTAAACTGAATGCTGGGAGAAAGAAGGCGGAGTCAGGGAGAAGCCATGTAGCCCTGCCAGAGACAGATGCCAGAACTTTACCTGGTAAGCCACAGCCACGTGGTGATACACAGATTAATGGAGATGGGCTAGTTTAGGATATAAGAGTTATCCAGAAATATGCTTAACTATTGGCCAAACAGTATTGCAAATAATATGGTTTCTGTGTGATTATTTTGGGACTGAGCAGCTGGGAACTAACTAGTGGCCTCCTACAACACTGAGGTAGACAGATCTCTGTGAGTTTGAGGCCAGTCTTGTCTACAAAGCTAGTTCCAGGACAGCCAAGGCTGTTTTACAGAGAAACCCATCTCGAAAAAACAAATACACACACACACACACACACACACAGAGAGAGAGAGAGAGAGAGAGAGAGAGAGAAATTCTTGGGAAGCAGAAGCAAGCAGATCTGTAGTCTACCCAGCGAGTATTCCAGGACAGCCAGGACTACGCAGAGACCCCAGTAGTCTCCCTCTAGCTTTCAAGGTCAAGCAATGTCTGCCCCTGCTGTCTTTACCTGTCTTGTACCACTGTCCCCATTTATCACCATGGGTTAAATGTCTGAGGCTTGAGTTCCTCAATCATGCTGTGTTCTTTTTGACTACTTCTACCATACTCCATTTCCCCAAGTCTAACTCTTCCTTTTTCCTTTATCCCTCAGCTCTGAGCTCAAAGGAAACATTCTCAGAGCCTTCCCTCTCCTCACACCAGGTAAGTTCTCTTACACTCTCACAGGGTGCATGACTGGCTCTCCTCAACAATGGAACACTGTATACCCAGGAAACTGGCCAGAGCAGATCTATAGCTACTCACCTAGAACATGTGTGACTCTTTTCCCTCTAATTATATTCATTTGTAGGGACAGAATATGGTAATAGTGGTTATCTTAAGGGAGTGGGGTTAGAGAAGATTAACCTTTGACTTTTAGCAAGGCTTAATCTTTATTTTATTTATTATAAATATAAATAATATATAAATTCAATAATTTGTAAATAAAAATTACAAAGGGAATACATTTTATAATCAATAAAGTATGTATATAATGAGTTATGTTAAGAATTTTTTTATTAGAAGGAATACATTGGATTGCTCATCAAGACTGCCATGCATACCTTTAGCTCACCACGTAAAAACTCCTGGATGGACTGGACCAGTGTCTCAACACTGGCCTCACTGAAGGGTGCCTGGAAAGTCAGGGAGCTGAGGCTCTCTGGAGGGGGCGCCTGAGTGAGTCCAGCGATGTCAGAGATGTTCGGATCTAATACAAAAGAAAGATGCTGGTGACCCCTCTGGTGTAAAGTGGTGGTGCTTAGTGGTGCAAAGCCCCGGCTGGGGCACACAGCTTCTCCTGCCTGTTTGCCCAAGACCCCGCCCACTCCAACTCTCACTTTTTTTTCTCAGCTGCAAACCAGTGTTCTTAGAGCCTTGCAGTCACAAGGATCTTTAGGCCTGGGCAGTAACAAAACAGTGCATATGATAACCTTAAAATTAACTCTGGGAGCTGGAGAGATGGCTCAGAGGTTAAGAGCACTGACACTGGCTGCTCTTCCAGAGGTCCTGAGTTCAATTCCCAGCAACCACATGGTGGCTCACAGCCATCTGTAATGAGATCTGGTGCCCTCTTTTGGCATGCAAGCATACATGGAAGGAATGTTGTATACATAATAAATAAATAAATCTTTAGAAAAAAAATTAACTCTGAATGCTTTTGCCTACTGTTGACCGGTGCTCCTAGAATTTTCTCCAAAAGTCTGGATTTGAATAAATATTTGAAGTTTTTCAGACCAGTATGTTCTTAGGTCACAATGATCCCACATGTTTTGTCAGGAAGATAATTTCTAAAAATCCTTGCATCTTAATTCAGAGCACCTAATGGGTAAAAACATTAAATGTTTACAATGAACTTTCAACTTGAAACTGGGGGTGGGGAGTGTCTGCAGGGGAACATGCCTGCTTCTGACTTTTCCAACAACTGTGCCAAAAAAGAGAAAAACAAACAACACAAATATCAAGAGCAGCTGCTGTCTCTCAAGTGTACTGATGAGGAGCTACAGGAGTGTCCAGGCTGTGAGAACAGCTCCCAGAACTATACCAGGTTGCAGCCAGATGCCTTCAAAATAGTGAGGTCTGAAAGGAATTCCCAATCTGTCTAAAGAAAAATGATGTACACACTTCATCTGAGGCTTATGCTTTTATATAATTTATTTATTTACATATCAATCCCAGTTCCCCCTCCCTCTTTTCCTCCTGCTCCCCGCTACCTTCCCCCCACTTCAACCCCATCTGCTCTTCAGAGACGGTAAGGTCTCCCCTTGGAAGTGAACTAAGTCTGTCCTATCACCTGGTTGAGGCAGGACAACCCCCCCACCCCACACCTCACCCCTGTGCCTAGGCTGCGCATGTTATTGTTCCATAGAAAATGAGCTCCAAGCTGGGTGGTAGTGGCTCACGCCTTTAATCCCAGCACTCGGGAGGTAGAGGCAGGCAGATCTCTGAGTTCGAGGCCAGCCTGGTCTACAAGAGCTAGTTCCAGGACGGGCACCAAAGCTACACAGAGAAACCCTCTAGCTGGGGGTCAGCTGATTCTGAGAGTTTCCCTCTCATGGTCTTGACCCCTTTGTTCATATTATCATAGCTCCTCCCTCTCTTCAATTGTACTCCAGGAGCTCAGTTTAGTGGTTAGTTGTGGATCTCTGCATCTGCTTCCATCTGTTTCTGGGTGAGGATTCTAGCTTCTCTGAGGTTGTGGATTGTAGGCTGGTTATCCTTTGCTTTATGTTTGATAATCACTTGTGAGTGAGTACAGACTTTCTGGTTCTGGGTTACCTTACTCAGAATGGTTTTTTATTAGTTCCAATCATTTGCCTGCAAATTAAAAAGATGTCATTGTTTTTTTGTTTTGTTTTGTTTTTAGCATTGACTAATACTCCATTGTGTAAATGTACCACATTTTCTTTATCCATTCTTTAGTTGAGGGGCATCTAGATTGTTTCCAGGTTCTGTCTATTACGAATAATACTGCTATGAATATAGTTGAGCAAATGTCCTTGGGGTTTAAGTGTGCCTCCTCTGCGTATATGACCAAAAGTGGTATTGCTGGGTCTTGAAGTCAACTGATTCTTATTTTTCTAAGAAATTGCCGTACTGATTTCCACAGCAGCTGAACAAGTTTGCACTCCCAACAGGGAGTTGGTGGTGCACGCCTTTAATCCCAGTACTTGGGTAACAGAGGCATGAGAATCTCAGATAGTTTGATGACAGCTTGGTTTACAAATTGAGTTCCAGGACAGCCAGCACTATTATAGAGAGAAAACTTGCCTCAAAAAAACAAAACAAATACAAAAATGTTTGCACTCCCACCAGCAATGGAGGAGTGTGCCCCTTACTCCACATTATCTCCAGCTGTCATTAGTGTTTTTGATTTTAGCCATTTTGATGGGTATAAGATGGTTATCTCAGAGTGGTTTTGATTTGTATTTCTCTGATTGCTAAGGAGTTTGAGTATTTCCTTAAGTGTCTTTTGGCCATTTGAGATTCTTCTGTTGAGAATTCTCTGCTTAGACCTGTACCCCATTTTTTAAACTGGATTATTTGGTAGTTTGATGTCTAGTGTCTTGAGTTCTTATAATATTTTGTAGATCATCTCTGTCAGATGTGGGGTTGGTAAAGATCTTTTCCCATTCTGTAGTCTTATTGACCATGTTCTTTGCTTTACAGAAGCTTCTCAGTTTCAGGAGGTCCCATTTATTAATTGTTTCTCTCAGTGTCTGTGCTGCTGGGGTTATATTTAGGAAGTGGTCTCCTGTGCCAATGTATTCAAGAGTACTTCCCACTTTCTCTTCTGTGAGGTTCAATGTGATTGGATTTATGTTGAGGTCTTTGATCCATTTGGACTTGAGTTTGTGCATGGCGATAGATATGGGTCTATTTGCATTCTTCTACATGTCAACATTCAGTTATATACAAGAACCATTTGTTAAAGATTTTTTTCCATTTTATATTTTTAACTTATTTGTCAAAAATTGGGTATTCATAAGTGTATGGGTTAATATCAGTGTCTTCGATTCGATTCCATTGGTCTACCTGTCTGTTGATATACCAAGTTGTTTTCATTACTGTAGTTCTATAATAGAGTTTGAAGTCATTGTTGACGGAAGCTGCTTGTTCATTCCCGGCCACCCAGACCTGAAATAATCACTCAGAATCTATATTATTTGCAATACTGTTTGGCCAATAGCTTAAGCATATTGCTAGCTTGCTCTTACATCTAGAATTAACCCATTTCCATTATTTTATATTTTACCAAGAGGGTTGTGGCCTTCCAGCAAGGTTCCAGCTGGCAGCTCACATCTTTCCCCTCTGGTGGCTACATGGCATCTCCTTTCATAAATGTATGGGTTAATATCAGTGTCTTCAATTCTGCCCTCTTTCTCCCAGCATTCAGCTTAGTCCCTCCCACCAGCTCTACTCTGCCCTATCACAGGCCAAGACAGCTTCTTTATTCATTAACCAATAAAAGCAACACACATACAGAAGAACTTCCCACACCAGATCATGGTAGATGATGTTTCTGATATGTTCTTGGATTCAGTTTGCCAGAATTTTACTGAGTATTTTTGCATCAATGTTCATGAGGGAGATTGGTCTGTAATTCTCTTTCTTAGTTATCTTTGTGTGGTTTGGGTATCAAGGTAACTGTAGCCTCATAAAAAAAGAGTTTGGCAGTGTTCCTTCTGCTTCTATTGTGTGGAACAATTTGAGGTATATTGGTATTAGCTCTTTGAAATTCTGGTAGAATTCTGTACTGAAACCATCTGGCCCTGGGCTTTTTTTTTTTCTTTTTTCTTTTTTCTTTTTTTCTTTGGTTGGGAGACTTTTGAAGACTGTTTCTATTTCCTTATGGATTATAGGTCTATTTAATTTATTTATCTGGTCTTGATTTAATTTTGGTATGTGATACTCATCCAGAAAATTGTGGATTTCCTTTAAATGTTCCAAAATTTTGTGGAGTGGAAGGGCTGGAGAGATGACTCAGAGGTTAAGAGCACTGGCTGCTCTTCCAGAGGTCCTGAGTTCAATTCCCAGCAACCACATGGTGGCTCACAACCATCTATACTGAGATCTGTCGCCCACCTCTGGCGTGTGGGCATACATTGAGGCAGAATGTTGTATATATTATAAATAAATAAATAAATCTTTAAAAAAAAATTTTGTGGAGTACAGGCTTTTGATGTATGACCTGATGATTCTCTGGATTTCTTTTTTTTTTTTTTTTTTTTGGATTTTCGAGACAGGGTTTCTCTGTGGCTTTGGAGCCTGTCCTGGAACTAGCGCTTGTAGACCAGGCTGGTCTCGAACTCACAGAGATCCGCCTGCCTCTGCCTCCCGAGTGCTGGGATTAAAGGCGTGCGCCACCACCGCCCGGCTTCTCTGGATTTCTTCAGTGTCTGTTGTTATGTCCCCTTTTTCATTTCTGATTTTGTTAATTTGGATATTCTTTCTCTGCCTTTTGGTTAGTTTGGATAAACATTTTTCAATCTTGTTGATTTTCTCGAAGAACAACTCTGTGTCTCATTGATCCTTTGTGTTGTTCTCTTTGTTTCTAGTTTATTGATTTTGGCCCTCATTTTGATTATTTCCTGCCATATACTGCTCCTGGGTATGTTACTTTTTGTTCTAGAGTTTTCAGGTGTTCTGTTAATTTGCTAGTATGGGATTTCTCCAGCTTCTTTATGTAGGCATTTAGTGCTATAAAGTTTCCTCTTTGCACTGCTTTCATTGTGTCCCACAAGTTTGGGTATGTTGTGCAGTCATTTTCATCAAATTTTAGGAAGTCTTTAATTTATTTATTTCTTCCTTGATCCAGTGGTGATGCAGTTGTGTATTGTTTTATTTCCACGAGTTTGTGGGATTTCTGCAATTAGTATTGCTGCTGAATTCTAACTTTAAACCGTAGTGATCTGGTAAGATACATGGAATTATTCCAATTTTTTGTGTCTGTCAAGGTTTGCTTTGTTACCAATATGTGGTCAGTTTTTGAGAAGATTCCATTAGGTGTAGATGGACGTGATAGAGTAGTCCCACACTAGCTCAGAATTGAGTAGAATAAAAGTTTATTTACGGGTAGATTTACAGATGTATGAGCGGAGAACAGGAACCAAACCCAGCAGGAGAAAGAGAGAGAGAGAGAGAGAGAGAGAGAGAGAGAGAGAGAGAGAGAGAGAGAGAGAGAGAGAGAGAGAGAGAGGCCTTCTGCATTTATAGTAAAAGAGACCACCTGAGCTGGTATCTTAAAGGCTATTGGCTGAAGAAGTTCCCACAGCAGTGAGGTACTGAGAAGAAGGTAGATTCTTTTGTGTTTGGGTGAAATGTTCTATAAATATCTGTCAAGTCCATTTGAGTCATAAAATATGTTAGTTCCTTTCTTTCTCTGCTAAGTTTCTGCCTGACAGACCTGTCTAGTGGTGAGAGTGGGGTGTTGAAGTCTCCCACTATTATTGTTTGGGGTTTAATGTGTGTTTAAGCCTTAGTAATGTTTCTTTTACAAATGTGAGTGTCCTCGTATTTGGGGCATAGATGTTCAGAATTGAGACTTCCTCTTAATGGATTTTTCCTGTGGCAAATATGAAATGTCCTCCTCCACCTCTTTTGATTTTTAGTTTGAAGTCTATTTTGTTAGATATTAGGATAACTATACCAGTTTGTTTCTTAGATCCATTTGCTTGGAAAATTTTTCCTAACCCTTTACTCTCAGCTGATGTCTAGCTTTGAGGTTGAGGTATGTTTCTTGTACACAGAAGAAGGATGGATTCTGTTTTTGTATACAATCTGTTTGTCTGTGTCTTTTTTTTTAAAGATTTATTTATTTATTATGTGTACAGCATTCCTTCCATGTGTGCCCGCATGCCAGAAGGGGGCACCAGGTCTCATTACAGATGGCTGTGAGCCACCATGTGGTTGCTGGGAATTGAACTCAGGACCTCTGGAAGAGCAGGTAATGCTCTTAACCACTGAGCCATCTCTCCAGCCCGTCTGTGTCTTTTTATAAGTGAATTGAGTCCATTTATATAAAGGAATCCTAATGACCAGTGGTTACTAGTTTCTATTATTTTTGTTTTTGTTGTTGTGGTGGCATTTTATGTGTGCTTCTCTACTTTGGGATTTGCTGCAGTGAGATCATCTATGGTCTGTGATTCTCTTGGGTTGGAGTTTTCCTCCTAGTACTTTCTGTAGGGCTGGATTTGTGGATAGGTATTATTTAAATCTGATTTTGTCATGGAAAATCTTGTTTTCTCCATCTATGGTGATTGAAAGCTTTGTTGGGTATAGTAGTTTGGGCTGGCATCTGTGGTCTCTTCGTGTCTGCATAACACCTGTCCAGGACCTTCTAGCTTTCATTGTTTTCATTGAGAAGTCGGGCATAATTCTGATAGGTCTACCTTTATATGTTACTTGGCCTTTTCCTTTGCAATTCTTAATATTCTTTCTTTATTCTGTATGTTTAGTGTTTTGATTATTATGTGGTGAGGGGACTTTTTTTTCTTGGTCCAGTCTATTTCGTGTCCTATATTTTCATAGGTTGAGAAAATTTTCTATTATGATTTTGTTGAATATATTTTCTGTACCTTTGAGTTGGACTTCTTCTTCTTCTTCTATCCCTATTATTCTTAGGTTTGGTCTTTTCATGGTGTCACAGATTTCCTGGATATTTTGTGTTAGGAATTTGTTGGATTCAACATTTTCTTTGACTGATGAATCTATTTCCTCTATCATATCTTCAATACCTGAGACTCTCTCTTCCATTTCTTGTATGCTGTAGCTTATGCTTATGTTTGTGGTTCCTCATTGTTTACCCAAATTTTCCATTTCCAGATTTACCTTGGTTTGTGTTTTCTTTATTATTGCTTCTTTTTTAGTTTGCATGTCTTGAATGATTTCTTTCACCTGTTTGATTGCTTTTACTGTGTGTGTGTGTGTTTTGTTTCGTTTTGAGACAGGGTTTCTCCGTGTAGCACTGGAGTCTGTCCTGGAACTTGCCCTATAGACCAGGCTGGCCTTGTACTCAAAGGGATCCACCTGCCTCTGCCTCTCAAGTGCTGGGATTAAAGGTATGCGCCACCGCTGACCAGCCTTCTTGGTTTTCTTTAAGAGATTTGTTGATTTCTTTCAATTTTTTTGTTTGTCTTTTTCTCCACTTCTTTAAGGGAATTTTTTCATTTCCTGTTTAGGGGCCTCAATCATCTGCATAAAGTTATTTTTTAAGGTCCTTTTCTTCTGCTTCATCTGTGTTGGGATGTTCAGATCTTGTTGTAGAACCATTAGTTTCTGGTGGTGCCAGATTGTTCTTTATGTTGTTGAGTGGACTCCAATTGGTATAGGTGGAACCTGTGCTTTGGTGGGGGTGGGGGGAGGGTCGTCCCTTACCTCCAATAGGTGTAGTTGGGGACCAGGTTATGCAGCTCCCCTTCTCTTTGTTCACACAGTTTGTATACACATTCAACAACAAACTTAAGGCAGTAAAAAAGATTACCAAGGCAATTTCTCAGGGCCAAGGTGCATTCCTTAAGAAAGGACACCTGAGAAACAAACTTATCAGCTACTGATTAGTAGGCAGCTGCAAAAGGGAGTCTAGGCTGTAGCGTTAAGAAGGTTGCTGCAGGGCTGGAGAGATGGCTCAGAGGTTAAGAGCATTGCCTGCTCTTCCAAAGGTCCTGAGTTCAATTCCCAGCAACCACATGGTGGCTCACAACCATCTGTAAAGGGGTCTGCTGCCCTCTTCTGGCCTGCAGGCATACAGACAGAATAGTGTTTACATAATAAAAAAAATATTTTAAAAAAAAAAAAAAGAAGGTTGCCGCAAGGCGTTATAGAAGAGAAAGGCTAAACTACTGAGGAGTCTAAAGAAGAAATAAAGAAGTCGTGTACTAGTCTACATTTCTTGTGTGTATTAAGCTTTATAGACTGACACGGGTGATTAACAAGACGTAAAGGTGTCGTGTTCCCGCCCCCAACAGGACAGCAGAGTGCCAAGGGGTCCTGAGAAACCATGGAAACCCACAGGAGGCAGGTCGTAAAGCAGCACTTTCCTCAAGGCTGGCATTGAAAGCATCCCAAGTCTAAAAATAGATATATCCTGCAAGCTGCCTCAGAGCACAAGGAGGGAATTTACAGGCTGGAAACTAGTAACTTTTTATTCAAGGGCCAGGCCATTTTCTGCAGTCCTGGCCTTCTGTGAAGCTTTCCCATGGTAATTGGCATAAAGCTGTTTCCCTTGGTTGATTGCTTTTCCCTGTTACTCACATACATTTCAGGACTTAAACAGTTATCTGAGTCTAGGATTCTGTACTATAAACTGAGATTAGAAGGTTTTGCAGAATATCAATGCTCAGTGAGTCTCGCCAGTTCCACAGGTTGATATGTTATCAATTGGACCTGGCAAAAGAAACTAGTGATTTAGGTTCATACATCTGCACCTCCGTCCTTGAGTATTATCTGTGGAAAGTCTAACTTGCAATCCGTGCACAGAGGCAGTCTGGCTAACTGTACTTGATGGCCTTGCCAGCTTGCTGATGGAAAATAGGCTTCTAAGTCTCTTACCTTTTCGTGGAACAAAGAAAGGCTAAACTATAAAGGTGTATCTTATCCACCAGAAGTACACAGCAGAGAAAAGTCGTCCTTCTGTCAATTTATAGAAACAACAGCCCAATAGATGAGGAACACACTGTCAAGAGCTGTGGGAAGAATCCCACGGCCAAGAGAATTACAGGTGCAGACAGTATTGATAGGCAATGGACCCATAAACCTTACTTATGAGTTTATCCTCAATCAGATAAATTGTTCATCTGGCGGGTCACCCTCATAAATATCTGCTGTCATCTACTGCATATCTTAGGGACCCCAGCACAGAAGTTTGTCCTAAGCTATCTGAACCTGACCTCTTGTCAGCGAACAAGTTTAATGATAAAATAAATGGCGTTATAGATGGCAGGGCCATGGCGGTTGGTTACAGTTACTATTGTAGACTCAGCATCTCATACTGTACTCAAGTCCTGTTTGCTGAGTACATGAGGATAAGTATTTTGCAGGCCAATCTATGTCCCACCATCAACATGAAGACAGCCCCGCCCCGCCCCCAGCCCCTACCCCTGCTGTCAGCCACACTGGCCTTTCCTTTCTTGGAATCCCTCTAGCATTCACGGTGTGCAGCAGTGTGCAGCAGCTCTCAGGACCAAGTTTAGCTTCCTGTATGTCTAGACTAATGCTAAGTAAGCCAATCTTTTTTTGTTTTTTTTTTTGTTTTTGTTTTGTGGTTTTTTTGAGACAGGGAAGTAAGACAGCCTTATTTCAAGGTTTTAACATCATGAACCAAATTAATCATCAAAACCTAGCCAAGGACTGGTCACCCAGCAATTATTCCATCAATATCTTTTTGGCTGGACTTTTTAAGATTTATTTATTTTTATTTTATGTGTATGCATGCTTTGAATGCATGTATATCTGTGCACCATGTGTATGCAATTCCCACAAAGGTCAGAAGAGGGCTTGGATCTCCTGCAACTGGAGGAAAGGATGGTGTAAGCTACCATGTGGTTTCTACGACTTGAACCCGGTGTTCTTCAAGAGCAACAAGTGCTGTTGGCTGCACTTTATATTTTTGGTTGTGAGCCTAGCCTTTAACGGCTGAGCCATCTCTCCAGCCCTTGGCTGCACTTTAAAAGAGAGGTCTAGGGTATTGCTTGGTGATAGAGGTTTGCCTAGCAAGAATGAAGTCTTGGGTTCAGCTCCTTGTATGGAAAACAAGGCAAAAATCTTTCTCCCCACACACTTAAAAAAACAAAACAAAACTATATCCTTCCCTTCACCTGCAAAATCATCATTAGCTGTGTCTTTCTGGCTGTCCTCTAAGTTGTTCAGCTGAAGGTCTACACTTCCTGAGTCACTGTCAGAAGCACAAGGGATCACCACTTCTTCTGTGCCACTGGCCCTAGGAATCAAAGAGGAATTCAAATATTAGTTTCTCAGAAGCGTTTCTGTCAGCATTCTGTGGAATGCCCGCCCATGTGTCTCCTTCTCAGAAAACCATCTACTGATCAGCAATCTAGACTGAGCAGCCTCCCCCCACCCTAACCAGCTACTTTTTTTCCACGGGATTTGCTCATATGCTGTATGTCTATTAGGCATCTTGTCCACACGCCCCCAGAATGATGAGACGGATAGACGGGATGAATGGAAACAGACTGCAGTGGGACAAGCCCTCCACAACAGGAGACTGCAGTGGGACAAGCCCTCCACAACAGGCCCCAGTCTCCCTTACCCTTGTTCATTTGTCTTGTTTATTCTGTAGCCAATAATACATTCCAGTACAGCATCCAGTTATTGATTTATTCTTGCTGGGGTAAGAACTTGGGCTTCGTACATTCTAAGCTCTACCCCAGGGCTATTCTGCACCCTAATTAATTAATTAGTTTGTTAATTTATATATTTTTACAATGCTAGCGACTGAGCCAGAGCCTAGTATGTTCTAGGTAGGTACTCTACCAATAAGCAACACCCCATACTTCTAATTAAGTTATTTACAATATTCGATATTTAATTATTTCTCCTGCTAAAATAAGGCTCCCTGCAGACAGGCTGCTATGGATGTATTCCATCAGACTAGAACAATGACTTGCATAAGGTCAGTATAAACTTAGTGAATGACTACACAGAATGACATCTGATGGGAGAATTCCCACAGAGCTGCAGGATTTGACCCCATGGTATTTTAGCCTAGTTTCTGATCTGCTTTTTTGCGAATGTTACCTCCTGTCTCCTGTCCCTTCTGCTTCAAGTCTTATCTGAGAGTTTTCCTAGGGGATCAAAGCCTATGAAAACTTGGCTTATGAAAAACACAGAAAACTATGGTATTCTTAACTGATAAGTTGCATTGGCATTGTCCCTCTGGAGGGTTTATATTAAAGACTTTGGAATGCGAAGTTGACTTGCTAAAGGTGTGAACTGCTAACAATAAAAGGGCCTTTGCTCAGCAAAGGCGCTTCAGTGGTGGAGAGGAATCCACCCTGGTGCTGGAAAAGGCTAGACTCATCCTTGAGATGCCTCTCCACTCCTTTCCATGGACCGGGGAACACCCACGCCCCACACACAACAAATATCTACCAAACGATAAACAGTTAATTAATGAAAAAGAAGTTGCCTGCAGGTGTGCTGGCTCATGTCTGTAATCCCAGCTCTCTGGAGGATGATACAGGAGGATTGCCATGAGTTCCAGGCTGGCTTGGGCTATAAAGTGAGACCCCCTTCATCTCAAACAAAATAGAACAAAAAAAAAGACAAAACAAGGAAGTTGCTAAACAGTGGTATGTGATAGTTTTTATTAAAATAATGTTTTTGTAAAAGTGATGTGTATCTGCACATATATATGCATATATACAATAAACATACGTACAAATATTGTAAAATGGAGACAAACATGGACTTAAAGACCAATATCTATAAAGTGGCATTTTTGAGAAAAAAAATTTTCACTTTTAAGCTGTCTATATCGCTTAAAATTTTAATATTGGTATGAATATTAATGTTGACAAAAGGAGCCGGGCAGTGGTGGCACACACATTTAATCCCAGCACTAGGAAGGCAGAAGCAGGTAGATCTCTGTGAGTTCGAGGCCAGCCTGGTCTACAGTGAGTTCCAGGACAACTAGGGCTGTTACACAGAGAAACTTTGTCTCAAAAAAACAAAAAAACAAGTTGCTGTTGACAAAGATATGGAGCAAATAAATAAATAAATTAAATTAATAAATGAAAAGTAAAATAAATTTTAAAATCCCATAAATTGCACTTGGAAGTATAATTTGGTACAACTACTTTGGCAGCAAGTAAACATGCAGTAAAGTTGAAATTGTATACACACACAGACACACACTCTATGACTCACTATTTTACATTTAGGAATGTATTCTGGTAAAACTTATACGTGTTCAGGAAAACATATACGAGTCTTCACAGAAGTGGTCATTATGGAAAACAAAACAAAACAAAAACCCTTGAGACAGTTGATGGCTCATCACTAGAACAGAGAAACTGTGGCATGATCGCCCAATGAAGGACTTGCTATAGAAGCAATGAAATGTGCGAGTCCAGCTAAACATAACAAGAACCAAGCTCAAAGGGACCAAACAAGGTGGCTGACATCTGTAATCCCAATACTTGAGAAGTCGGGACCTTGAGGCCAGCCTGGGTTACATAGAAAAACTCCATCTCTAAGAAGGAAGGAGGAGGAGGAAGAGGAGAAGGAGGAGGAGTAGGAGGAGTAGGAGGAGAAGGAGAAGGAGGAGAGGAGGAGGAAGAGGAGGGAGAAGGAGGAGAAGGAGGAGGAGGAGGAGGAGAAGAAAGAAGAAGAAGAAGAAGAAGAAGAAGAAAGAAGAAGAAGAGAGAGAAGAGAAGAAGAAGAAGAAGAAGAGAAGAAGAAGAAAAAGTCATTTGAAAAAGGTCATACAAACTATATGCTTTTTAAATTTATTTATTTTGTATATGTGGTGTATGTGTGGGTGACTGTGTGCTATGGTGTGTGTGTGTGTGTTTGTGTGTGTGTGTGTGTGTAGGGTGCTGAGACAAATTGGGGGAGTTACTTCTGTCTCTCCAACATGTGGGTTGCAGGGATAAAACTCAGGAGATCAGCATTGGTGGTAAGTGCCTTTACCCACTGAGCCATTTTGCTGGACCTAAAATACTTCTTGACAGTAAAACTCTGCTGCGGGAATTTGTCTGTGCTGTGGTCTGACGTTCAGTGGGGTGAGGAATCGGTTAGAGAGGCTGGGTTCACATTCAGCTGGCTGGAGTGGATCATGGAGTTCCCTGGTGGACCCGGACAAGAAAAAGAAAGGCCCCAGAGGATGAAGCGGAAAGGAAAGGTGTCCGGTCTTTTTGAGCTGGGAAGCGAAGGGTGGCAGTGTGCTTCCCAGTCGTTTGCGATTATCTCGGGTTTTTATCTTTAATATTTGTCCCCGAGTTTTATTTTATAATAAACGGTAAAAGAAATCGCGTTAGCTAGTGGTCACGCCAGCATTATTAAACCACGCAAAGGCGGAGTGATTCCACCACACCAACCATTTCAACTGCAGAGGCCCTTTCCCCAGTCCCCCACCCTCCAGCTCCTTCTAGTCCGCTTTCCTGCGTACTGGGGCTTTCCGTTGTTGTCTTCCCGGGCACAAATCCACGGCTCCTCACAGTTCTTCATGTGTCCTCCGCTACCCTCTCAGGCCACTTCTGCAGCCACTTCAGAGGCACAAGGCACCAGGGCTAAGCTTGTCCGGCTGCCTTACACATTTGCTTGTAGCGTGCTGAGCCTGAGCTGCTTTGGTGTCGCGCCTACTCCACCTGCTGGTTGAACATCGTCACTACATCTGACTACCTTTGCACAACTCCATCCTTGGTGTCAGAGCCGGTAAGACACTTAGGAATTTTTAAACAGCGAACTAGGCTATTAAATGAATAAGTAAATAATTTAATTAAATATAAGTAAGTATTTCTTAAAAAGACAGAGAAAAAGAAGGGAGAGAAGGTCAATATTAATATTAAATGAATAAATAAATAATTAAATATAAGTATTTTTTTAAAGAGAGAAAAAGAAGGGAGAGAAGGACAATATTAATATCAAATGAATAAATAAATAATTTAATTAAATATAAGTAAGTTTTTTTTTAAAAAGAGAGAAAAAAAGGGAAGTAAGGGCAATATTAAGATCTTTCCCGGGGACTGGAGGGATGGCTCAGAGGTTAAGAGCATTGCCTGCTCTTCCAAAGGTCCTGAGTTCAATTCCCAGCAACCACATGGTTGCTCACAACCATCTGTAATGGGGTCTGGTGTCCTCTTCTGGCCTGCAGGCATACATACATCAGAATATTGTATACATAATAAATAAACAAACAAACAAATAATTTTTTTTTAAAAAAAGATCTTTCCCGTGTTAAAAATTGGACAAACCTCAATGCAAGGAATTAGGACCCTGTTTATTGTTACCATGGATGGGATGCAAAGAGAAAAGATAAATAAAGGAAGAAACAACTTATCTGGGATAGTCATAATTATTATCAATTTGGCAATTCATATTTTATCCTCAAAAATAGTTTGAAAACTGTACCAAATATGAGAAATTGATTGATATGAGAAAAAAACGTAGAAAATATACTAGTGATAAGATACAAGCCTTAGAAAGGGTTATTACTGGGGCTGGAGAGATGGATCAGAGGTTGGGAGTACAGGCTGTTCTTCCAGAGGTCCTGAGTTTAATTCCCAGCAACCACCTGGTGGCTCACAACCATCTGTAATGAAATCTGGTGCACTTTTCTGGTGTGGAAGCATACATACAGACAGAAACACTGTATATATAATAAATAAATAATAAATAAATCTTTTTAAAAAAATTAAAAGCTTCAGAATTTCATAAGAAACACCATGTTGATAGCAAAGGCTTAAAGAAAGAATTTTCTTTCTTCAGCAAGAAGCCAAGGAAGTCCTAAGAAATATCCTACTTGTTCTCTGCATGACCAAGCTCCACTTCCAGCAGGAAGGACTCCTAAGGTACTCAAAGAAATGAAATTTGGCAAATGGATGTGTTCCATTTTGCAGAGTTTGGAAAATTAAAGTATTTGCAATATGCCATAGATACATATTTACGATTTCAATGGGCAACTGCTTTAAGTTCTGAAAAGGCTGCCTGTAATTACATATTTATTAGAAGTTATGGCCATCATGGGGATACCTGTACAAATTAAGACTCACAATGCTCCAGCATATGTCTGTAGAAAAATGAAAGTTTTTTGAATATTAAAACATAAAGCATATTACAAGTATACCACACAATCCCACAGGATAAGCAGTTACAGAAAAATCTAATCACACTTTAAAAGAAATGCTTAACAAACAGAAAGAGGTAATAAAGACCTCTTACTAACTTTAATTTTTTTAAATGTTAATGAAAACGGAACAACAGCTGCAGAGAGACATTGAAAAATAGAAGAAAAAACCCACTGAACTAAATCACCCTGTTTACTTTAAAGATGTGTTGACCTCAAAATGGAAACCAGAGTATGTGTTACATTTGGGAAGAGATTTTGTTTTTGTTTCCACAGGAGAAGGAAAGCTATGGATACCATCAAAATTGATAAATATTTGATCAGAACATGAGAGACATCTTGATTAGGAGAGGCAATACTTTATTCAACAATGTGGCAATTCAACTTGACAAAAAGGAAAACTCTCCAAAATTAAGGTTGGACAGGGTTTTGATTTTTGTCTTTCCAGGAGAATAAAAGCTTCCAACTATGGAATCTAAAGACCTTTGGACAAATGAAGCATAAGAATAAGAATAAGAATAAGAGGAGGAGGAGGAGGAGAAGAAGAAGAGGAGGAGGAAGAGGAGGAGAGGAGGAGTAGGTAGTAGAGAGGAGGAGGAGGAAGACGGAGAAGGAGAAGAGGAGGAGGAGGAGGAGGAGGAGGAGGAGAAGGAAAAGGAGAAGAGAAGAGAGAGTGGAGGAGGAGGAGGAGGAGGAGGAGAGGAGGAGGAGGAGGAGAGGAGGAGGAGGAGGAGAGGATGGGAGAATCAACTGGAAAAAAATCTCAGGAAAAGAGTCAATTGTCCTTACAGTATTAGCACACTTCCCAAGAATAAAATTTCACAAATCTTTCAAAGTGTTTGCTTTTGCTGTTCTCTACAGACATGTTAGGCAAATGGTCTTTATGAAGACCCAATTCAATGAAAAACTAAAGCTGGCTTTGAAATTGGAGTGTGGCTCTCTCTCTTTCTTTAAACCCAAGGTTGTTTGTTAAAAGAAAATCCCCAAAGTCTCTGTCTCATGTCAGAAGAGCTACCTGGTATGGGACAGAAGAAAACCAAAATCTAGGGACTATTATACTAACACTGATCTCATACCCCTTAGATTTATTTTGACCCTTTAAAACTTTTCGTAAGGTTTAAATATTATCTCAAAATTTAAACTTTCTGTTTAAATAGCCAGGCGGTGGTAGCGCACACCTTTAATCCCAGCACACAGGAGGTAGAGACAAACAGATCTCTGTGAGTTCAAGACTAGCCTGGTCTATAAGAGCTAGTTCTAGGACAGGCACCAAAGCTACAGAGAAACCTTGTCTTGAAAAAAATAAAATAAAATAAAATAAATAAATAATAAACAACTTTCTGTTTAATATTAATGGTCATACAGAGTACTAACTAATTCTAACCTTAGGCTTCCTGTACATGACTTCAGGCTTGAGTCACCAAGGCTGGTCTAATTCCTCAACCAGCCATATCAAGTAACCTTGGCCTGGAAAGTAAGCGTAGGCCCTACAGGCACTGCCCGATATCACTTTCTGGGATAATGAAAACATCTGTCAAATTGCCCAGTACAACATCTACCCTGGTTGAGTTGGTGAGCATTTGAAACATCGCTAGTACAACTGAGTTGAATCTTAAATTTTCCTTAATTTGATGACGTTCAAAGTGAAGTAACTGCGTGGGGCTAATGACTACTCTGTGGGGGAGTGGCACCTACGAGACCCAGAACTGCCTCTGTCTACGTGGCTGAATAAAGATAAGAAGAATCGGGCTGGAGAGATGGCTCAGTGGTTAAGAGCATTGCCTATTGCCTGCTCTTCCAAAGGTCCTGAGTTCAATTCCCGGCAACCACATGGTGGCTCACAACCATCTGTAATGAGGTCTGGTGCCCTCTTCTGGCCTGCAGACATACACACCACAGAGTATTGTATACATAATAAAATAAAATAAATATTTAAAAAAAAAAAAAAAAAAAAAAAAAAAAAGATAAGAAGAATCCGCGAGCCGGGCGGTGGTGGCACACGCCTTTAATCCCAGCACTCGGGAGGCAGAGGCAGGCGGACCTCTGGTAGTTCGAGACCAGCCTGGTTTAGAAGAGCTAGTTCCAGGGCAGGCTCTAAAGCTGCAGAGAAACTCTGTCTCGGGAAAAAAAAAAAAAAAAAAACAACAACAACAAAGAAGAATCCGCTACTGTGCCGCTCTCGGCGTGCTCACAATGGTTAAAGCAGACTGTAGCCAAAGGTGATAGTAACACTGCACACCACTGCACCCATCGCAGAGTAAGGACAAAGTAAATGAAATCATGTATGTAGAATGCTCTTTCCCCCACCCTCCAATACCCTCTTGTACCCACTAAATAAACTCCATACCCAAGCTCTCTCTCTCCACATGAGCATCTTTCTGTCTCTCACCGGCCGTGGCCTCTCCCTGCGGCAGTGGGACCTGCCAGGGTCACCTGCGCGTGGTTAATCTTTTTACCAACTCTACTGTAAATGCTCAGTAACTGGAGCTACATTCTAGTCTGAGTCTGTTAAATTCGCACATCAGGGCATCCCTCAATCCTCACCAGAGAAGTTTCTTGGAGTAGATGCCAATCAACACAGAAACCTACTACTGATCAACATGCGGACTTGGGAAATCTCAGCCGTAAATGGGATGTCTATCTCATACTCCTCACCTCAAGGCTCAGGGATGTGGAAGAGGAGCAGAAAGACTGTAAGAACCAGAGGTGGTGAATGGCTCCTGAGAGACAGCATTTTCCAAACACAACAGGGGAAGGTGCAATACGAACTCACGGAGATGGCAAGAGTATGCTCGAGATCTGCAGAAGCTCAAGCTATACAAAGCCCCAGGACAGAGAAGGGGAAGTGGGCACAAAAGACCCCCTAGCCAAAAAGCTATTCATAATTGATAGCTAAGGGAGAAGGAAAGTCAGTTGTTTTTTTCCAATGGAGTGACTCTGGGTATATCAACCACTCTCCAGGGCAGGACTCCATGCTTAGTTTGTTTTTGATTTTTTTTTAAAAGAAAGGGAGAGAAATAGAGCATGAAGTTGAGTGGGTAGGGATCTGGGGGAAGGGAATGAAGATGATCAAAATGTAGTGTACGAAATTCTCAAGGAATAAAATCTTTTTTAAAACGCCACCCAGAGTTACTGTATGGCTCACTAGCTTGAAAGATGGTAAAAACCCACTCATAAGCCAGTTATTAACAATCTAAGTATGGTAATCCTTCTACCATACTTTCCAAAAGGGCTCAAAATCACGTCACTGTATTCCTCGCCTCCCTTCTCACGGCTTTAAAATTGGCCGGGCTGCCGGGGAGACCCGTGATTGACAGCGCGTCCGGCCAGTCACTGGTACCGGCCAATCAGAGGCGGCCCCGTCTCAGGCCCAGCCCAAGTCTCCGTCCAATCGCGTCCGGGTGGCAGCCGGAGCCGGACGGTTGGGAGGCGGTCGGTTCCAAGTGCACCGCGGCGCGGGGGAGACTGCGGGATCTCAAGCAGCAACCCTGAGAGCGGCTCGCACGCCACGACTGGACCCGCCACGCCGCGGCTGCTGCGAGCGGCCCTACCCAGTGCGGCCGCTGAGACTGACCTTTGCCGGGAGCCCATCCCGGCAGCCGGCTTGTGCTGCGGGTCCTTGGCGTCCCCTCCGGCGCGCTCTTGGAGCCACTTCCCAGAGCGGAAGTCTGCCTGCTCGGGCTCCGGTGGGGCCTGCTCGGAGGAATGGCGCCGCCGGGTGAGGCGTTGCGCATGGCTCAACAGTGGGGCCCCGCGGCCGACACGCCTTGGGGAGCGGGGCGCCGCCCGCGGGAGGCTAGTACGGACCACACGGGCGCCGGCCAGGCGCGGTTCCCCTCCCCTACGGGGCAAGGGCATGGGCTCGGGCGCTTTCGGGGTCGTGGGTGTGACGGAGGGCTGCGAGCTGTGGTGAAGTGCCGGCGACCCGAAAGGCTGGTGCCGGGGGAGGGGGGGGGTGTGCAACGCGCGGCTACGGGTCCCCGCGAGACCCAGCGCGAACCGCGGCAGCGCGGACCCCGGGCCTGGCCTCCTTCATTCATTGGAGTGGTACCCGCGGCCTACAACCTGTCTGGGAGCCGCACTTGTCATCCTGAAAGCCCTTTCACCACGTCACTGCACTTTTCTTTGGGCTCTAGGTTCTTTCTCCCTGACAGGGACAGGCGACTCACCTAGCCTAAAGCCTAGGCTATGAAGTGATACTAGAGGTGCAGACCTGTAACCGGCCACATAGTCACTGTGAGACCGGGTGGCAGGGACTTAACCCCTCTGCACCCCAGTTTCTCATCTGGTACCTGCTTCGTAAGAGCTGTGTGAGATGGTGTGCTGTGCTTGCTTTTAACAGTGCAGGGTAGATGTGAATGGACGCAGTAGTGTGGATCTTAGTGTTGTCTTTTTCAAAATCACCATTTTGGTGTATCTGGCTATTCCCCCTGGCTAAGGAGTAGTTGGAATCCCTGAATACAGTGAACAAAACTTGCCATTTCACTCTTCGATTTGGTAGTCAAGTGGTTAGAGTCAGAATTTGTATCGAAACTGTGTCCAGTTTGAGTCTCAGTTATGCGTCTTAGGGTAGGGTCTAGGGAGCTGGGGAGCTGAGTTCAGGCCCAAGCACTGAGAGAAAAACAAGTTCATGATACACAGATGATCCTCTACTTATTGCTGGATACCGCACATTATAGATCGCTTTGTTTCTTCAGTTCAGCGCTGGGGCTGAGAGGGACTCTGCGCATACTGGCTTCTCATTTTTTAAAGCGCTTTCACATTTAGGTTAGCAAACACACCAAGACTTAAATGAAACTACTGTTCCTAGAAGAGTAATTCTCTGTGAGTTATGTATCCTGTCAACATTCCTCAAAAAGAAGGAAAAAAGTAGGGGCTGTCAAGGTGTAGGGGGAGTCAAGGTTCTTGTTATTGGGCCTGGTTGATAAGGATAAGATGACCCGAGGAGCTGGAGCTTCAGATGTAGAAGGAGAGAACTGACTCCCAAGTTTTTCTCTGACCTCCCCCCCGCCCCCAGTTTAATTTTTTAAGTAGAATGTGAACTCTGTAGTGTTGACTGGGTTGAGTCCAACCAAGACCAGCCACGTGTAAGCTACTGTAATCCTCAGTTTTCTTCTTTGTAAAGCAATGCCTTTAAAGCATTCTAATTCAAATTAAACTTGAGCTGTAGGCAAAGCATTTAGGGCCATTGATGTTAGTCTTGTAATTGCCTTTTAATGCTTTTAACTCTGATGACAGGCAGTTCACTCATGTTTTGTGACAGCCTATTCACAAGGTTTCCTCAGTTTTTATTTTTAATGAAAGATAAATGCCATTCCTACAGTTTCTTCCTGTCCCCTGGGGGATCACAGATGAGACTGGGTTTTCTTTCCATTTATTTGTTAAATATTTACTCGGTGCATACCATACCTGGCGGTCTGTAAGACTTGGAAATACTGAAATAAACATGAGATAGTTTTTAGCCGCCTCCTGCTCTAGGGGCCTAGAGCTTACAGTTTAGCAGAGAAATCAGCCCTCATATTCTTATTCTTCTTAATATTTTGTCATGAGACAGGGTTTCTCCATGTAGTCCTGACTGTCCTGGAACTCGCTTTGTAAACCAGGCTGGCCTCAAACTCAGTGTTGGGACTAAAGACGTGCACCTTTGCTGAGTGGCTACACCAGCAAGCACAGTCATGGAAGCAGCAGCTGATACTGTCAGAGTTCTCTTTACAGGCCAGTCATTATTCTAGAACCTTTCTCCCTTAACTCCTAACAAGCCCAGGGGTGACACTTGTCATTTTTGTGCCTGAGAGCTGGGGCCGTGGCTGGTTCCCCTGTAACCCAGAGGCTAGGTTCTTCATTGTACTGGGGCAGAACTCATCCTAACGATACTGAAGCTGAAACCTGAAAAGACACATTATACAAAGCTGAAATTGAGGAGAACCTAAAAAGTGTGTTGGGAACATGGCTCCTTAAGGAACAGGCTGGAAAGAGAAAACTGTTGGAGTGGCCGGGGAGGAGTTTGGTTGAGAAGGAAACATGATTTAAGGATTCAGGATCTGTTCTGTCCTGGGAAGTTTTACTTGGGAATGGTGTGGTCTTGTTCTTCAGATTCTTGGAGCTTGCAGGAAAGACTGTCTTGGTAGTCGAAGATGGGGGTCATCATTCCTCCGTCTCGAGGCTAAACCTGTGTTCCCTACCCATTCCCACAGGGTTGGGTTCCCAGACCTTAGTGCATCATTGTTGGGACTGGGACCCAGGGTAATGTGGCATGTACTTAATAGCCATTTCCCTCAAAGGTTCAAGCGCTGTCTTCCTGTTGGCCCTGACAATCATAGCCAGCACCCAGGCTCTGACACCTACCCACTACCTCACCAAGCATGATGTGGAGAGACTGAAAGCCTCATTGGAGCGCCCTTTCACAAATCTGGAGTCTGCCTTCTACTCCATCGTGGGACTCAATAGCCTTGGGGCACAGGTGCCGGATGTCAAGGTAACGCTGCCTTTCTTCTGTTGAGTGTTTTAGGAGAGCCTAATCTTTCTTCCTTTCCTTTTTTAAATGAGTGCTCTATCTGCATATATGCCTGCTTGCCAGAAGAGGGCATCAGGTCCCATTATAGAAGGTTGTGAGCCATCATGCGGTTGCTGGGAATTGAATTCAGGACCTCTGAAGAGCAGCTAGTGCCCTTAACCAGCTGAGCCATCTCTCTAGCCCCCCAGCTGGGTGTTTCTAAGGGAAAGGAGGAAAGTGAGTCAGAGCCTCTGGAATCTACTAGAACTCTATCTGTGAAGCTGCTCAGTACAGCTTGTATTTGGTTTGTGTGCTTCTTAGCCACTGAGCCAGCTCCCCAGCCCCATAACATTGCTTGTAAAGTGCTAGGTGCATGGCTAACAACTCCTAAAGGAGCTCAAGGTGGAGGACTCACATGCATCAGTCAGTGATGGTCATTGTGTCAGGCAATTTGGACATATTCTTCTTTTTTTGAGCAGAATACAGTGCAGTGGAAATGTTTTCTGAATTTAGGAACTATTGTTTTACTTTTTACTCTTTGAAGGCCCACCACCCAGTTCCCAAATTAATACACAGAGACTTATTCTTACTTATGAATGCCCAGCCTTAGCTTGGCTTGTTTTTAGCCAGCTTTTCTTAAATTATCCCATCTACTTTTTGCCTCTGGGTTTTTACCTTTCTCTATCCTATATACCTTTCTTCCCTTGTTACTCCATGGCTGGTTCTATGGCTGGTGACTGGCCCCTGGGGTCGTCCGCTCCTTCTCTTTTTCTCCTTCTTCCCTCTTCTTCTCTTGAGCCTAGACTTCTCCTCCTATTTATTCTCTCTGCCTGACAGCCCCTCCTGTCATCTCTCCTGCAAAGTTATTGGCTGTTCAGCTCTTTATTAGACCAATCAGGTGTTTTAAGCAAGCAGAGTAACACAGCTTTACAGAGTTAACCAAAGGCCGCATAAAAGAATGCCACACATCTTTGTATCATTAAACAATATTCCACAGATGAAATACTTAGAGCACATCTTGAACTAATATTCCACGACAGGGAACAGCTAAGGGGTGTGTAGCCATTACAAAATCATGAACAGTTAGGCTAAGGCATTTTCCCTGAATATTTCTTGTTTTCTATGACTTCATAAGAAATTACCATAGATTTAGGATTTGAAAACCACCCATTTATGTAGTAAAATGGCTCAGTGAGTAAAAGGTACCTGCTGTCAGAGCTGGTGACCTGAGCCAGCTCAGCTCTCAGAACTCACATGGTGGAGGGAGAAAACCAATTCTTACAGGTTGTTTATGACAAAGATCAGGCTCAGTTTGTCAAGCTTGGCAACATGAAGCTTCGCTAGCTAAGCCATCTCATTGACCGTAGTACTACTTTTCATTATAGTATGCATCCTTGATTGTCAGGATGCTTTGATGTGCTTCTGCTTCTTCCTCGGGATTGTTGGTCCATGAGGGTGAAGAGAGCAGAAGCGGGGAGCAGAGTTTGGACTGCTGTGGATGTGACAGAGACAGCCCTCCAGGAGATGAGTTAGGTGAATCAGCTCAGCTTTATTCCTGAGTATAGGGAATATATAGAATTAGGAAGCCTAGGGACAAACCCTAATTTGCATCAAGTGACACGCTCCTATCATAAAGCTTCGCATGTGGCAGTGGGGTCCTATATTAGAGGGTCACGCTAGAGATAAATCAGGCATCCAGGCTTAGAGACAGCTTTCAGATAAGATCAGTCCTTTGGACCCAGGGACAGTCTCCACATAAAGGCAGGTAGAGAGCAGGAAGTCTCACTATTAGGGAGGGAGTCTCCATGTCATCTAACTTTGGAGAAAACTGCCAGGCTGTGATAGACTGCAGCCTCTGACCAGCAAGGCCTCCCAACACTTTGAGATATTTTGCTACATCACAAATACTGAAAGTATTATATGATAAGGTATTGCCACACAAATGGTCACCATTTATGCTGTTGCCTTGCTTTTTGCTTTCTTTCAAGAGTCAGTGGCAACTAGTAGAGGTTTTGTATTGTAAAGTGTAACAAATGAAATTGGACTAATGTCAGATTTTAGTCGGATTGGCATGCCAAGGGCAGAAACATTTGTGAATCATCAGATTTGTGTTTGAGGCTTGTAGAGGAGTGAGGCGCTCACAGTGCCTTCTGAGCTGTGGCATGATTTGAAGTTCCACATGAAATTTAGGTTGAATGCATTCCTCTACAGTTGTTCTCTGTTGGTGGTGTGAGTTTGAGGGGCCATCGATTAGGGCTGGCAGTGTAAACTGAAGTGTGAGGGGATGTCGATTAGGGCTGGCAGTGTGAACTGAAGTGGAACTGGGAAGAGAAGCCGGCAGGCAGCAGCTTGAGAGACAAAGGATGAATGTGTTTGTTTAAATAAAGACTTAAACTTATGAATGCATTATGGCTTGTCAGTTGATGAGATAATGGAGAAAGCAACCTCTGCAAAGCCTGGGGCTTAGTAGTGCTTGAAGTGTTGCCTAGGGGTTGGTGTCTCGGGCAGCTGGAGCAGGGGCATTGGAAAGTAAGGTAGGCAGTGTGTATGGAAACAGTGGGCTCAGTGGCAAAGGAAATGCTTGCTCAGTGTGATGTCTGAGAGGAGACTAGAGGGGCTGGGAGCTGATGCTGGAGGAAGCGAGGGGAGGGTGGGCAGGAAAGAGCCATGTAGGGCATGGTATCTGATTACGTTTAGGGGATTGACAGGAAGGAAGGTAGAAGAAAGCATAGTGGTTCTTTGCCCTGGAGGATATTGAGACCCTTGGGGTTTTACCAAAGGGCACAGAAGCTGAGGTGGGGATGTGTATGGAGTGGTAATGTCTGGAATGTGGAGAACAGTTAGAGAAGAGCTAGCCGAAGCCCCAGCCCTGGGCTGGAAAGAGCAGCACTCATGGAAGGTCCGGAGCATGTTTTATTATTCCCCACTCCTGCTGCTGTTAAAGCTGTGCTGCCCACATCATGAAGCCCTTGAACATTCTTGCCCTTGATTTGTCCTTGTAAGCATCAGAGGAAGACTAGTGCTGAATATACTCCACTTTAGCAGCCTCTTCCAGTAGGGATATAGCTAGGCTATCTGGATTTGAAGGCCATTTCTCCCAATCAGGAACAACCTCAATTGAGCTGCTTGCTTCTCTATGAACTTAAGACAGTAAAAATGTCCTTTAAATCCCCTAGAGGCACTGTGACTCTCATTGGAAGTGCTGGGGAAGAAGGTACCTTAGCACTGTGGAGACCTGGTGCTATCTTTTCATGGTTAGAGCACCAGAGGGCAGCAGAGCACAGAGTCTTTGCTGTGTGTGGAAAGCGATCCCTTCATGGAGTAACCAGTTTCCTTTTCAGACCCCAGTTTATACACGGTGGAGTACTTGGTTTCTTCCACCCCCACCCCCACCCCCAGCTCTTTTGTTTGTTCAGTTTGATTTTGGTTTTCTGAGACAGAGTTTCTCTGTAGCTTTGGAGCCTGTCCTGGAACTTGGTGTAGACCAGGCTGGCCTCGAACTCACAGATCCTCCTGCCTCTGCCTTCTGAATGCTGGGATTAAAGGTGTGCACCACCACCACCCTGCCTTCCCTCTGGTTCTTTCATGCTGCACTCTAAATTGAAGCTCCTTTGTTTTAAGGATCTTGAGTTTTTTCCTAACATTTTTTAAAAGATTGTTTTTGTTAGTTTGTTTTTGTTCTGAGTGAGGTAGCCCTGCAGTGACACATGACACAATGTATCCTAGCCGCTTGGTCTCAGGCTCACCCACTCCTCCTCCTATTTCATTTCCCAGAGGTTCCTTCTGTGATTTTGTTATTGTTGTTGGTTTTTTTTTTTTTTGAAACAAGGTTTCTCTGTGTAACAGCCCTGGCTATCCTGGAACTAGCTCTGTAGCCTAGGCTGGCCTTGAACTCACAAAGATCCTCCTGCCTCTGCCTCCCAAGAGTTGGGATTAAAGGCATGTGCCACCACTGCCTGGCTTTTCTGTGATTTTTAGGGGTCAAATTTCCAGGTCTTGTGCATGCTAGGCAAATATTGTATATCTGAGCAACACCCCCCAGTACCAAATGACACACCCACTTTTGACTGGATTGTCCAAAAATTTTGAATAGCTGGGGGGTGGGGGTGTTGTTATTTTTTGAGACAGGGTCTCTCTACATAGCCCTGACTATCCTAGAATTCACTGTGTAGACCAAGCTGGCCTCGAACTCACAGCCTATTTCTGCCTTCCAATTACTTGGATTAATGGCATATGCCACCATTATTTTTATAATATCTCATTTAGAATAAATGTTTAGCAGTGTAACTTTTCTCCCTTGCAGTTCAGCAGAACAGAAGTGGCTAGAATTTTGTTTTGTGCTCACTTACTGTGTTGAGCACAGTGTTCTCGGGCAACCAGCACTGAGTACCTGTAGCCAGTGCTTTGGGAAGCACAGGGCAAAGTGGGGACTGTGATCTATCATGGAATGAGTATAAACAATGGCTCTATGAGACAGGTGCATCTGAGCAGAGGCGAAAGGAAGATCTCATTTGGCAGACAGAAATCGCCAAGGGCAGGAAAACAGTTCAGCTGGAAAGTGCAGGAGAAGAGACTAAGATTCTGGGGCCTGAGGTGGGCCATCCTGATTAAGCTGCCACAGCAGAGGTGGGGAATACCTCTCAGACAATGTATGCTATGTTAGCAACTTTGGATCTTTTCTGGGAGTGATGGGAACTGTGGAAGCCTTTAATAGTAATGCAACATGGGTACTTTGTATTTCATAGAGTTTAGCCTTACTGTGTATGGAATAGATCACATGCCTTGAGGCAGGTAAAAAAAGGACAGTAACAGTCAGGGGAGGGTTGACAAGGACCTGCCTAGGGCAGAGACAAGCCAGGGGTCGGTTGAAGATAGGAAAGGAAGTAGACTGGGTAGCTTTGGAGGGAAGAGACGAGCCAACAGCAGTTCCCCAGGGTCTGGTCTGGGTGGTGGGATGCATGAGGATGCTGTGCTTGAGCCAGGAAGGCGGGTGAAAAGGTGAAGGCCTTAAGCCACTTGGCTTTGGAGACATGGCTCTGGAAACCCGGGACACCTGGTGTGAGGACACTCTCACTCTGCCCTTTGAAGGGCCACTTATCTGCTCGTGTCCCAGTTACTTCTTCTGCTAACGGAGAGAATTATGGTGTATGTGAAGGGCCTGTGCTCATCAGAAGGAAGAGCTCTGTGACACCCAGCACACACAGGTCACAGGTCACTTGTTAAATGGTGTCCACCCATCTCAGGCCTGCTGGTCCCTGTGTGAAGAAGTCAGCAGTTTGGGGTAATAGTGTCCTTCCTGTGCAAGATAACTGCTGAAAACAGTTGTATCTCGAAGACTCCACACTGTAAACCTCCATAGATGGGTTAGAATTTTATTTATTCCTGTAAGCACTTTTGCCTTTCCTGGTTATTGTATTCTGTCACCACTTGTCTCTGACTTTCCCTGTTTAGAAAGCATGTACCTTCATCAAGTCTAACCTCGACCCCAGCAACGTGGATTCCCTCTTCTATGCTGCCCAGTCGAGCCAGGTCCTCTCAGGCTGTGAGGTGAGCCCAGGTTCCTATACTGCCTTTTATTTATTTGTTCATTTGTTTATTTATATGCAGTAAGGTGCATTTTTAGAGGGAACATAATGTCAGATTGGTAATATAGTTTGTAAAATTGAGGAGTTATTGGTGTAGGTTGGAACATGATTTTTATTCCTGTAAGAAAACGTTTTTCCCTTTAAGGGTTCGCTATAGTGGCTTTTAGATTGCTTTTTCTTACAGTTCTCATCTCTTCTGGGAGACCTTGAGATTTTCATGGCTTGCTCAGCCTGCTCTCTTATAAACCTCAGGACCACCTGCCCAGAGGTGACACCACCTACAATAGTCTGGGCCCTTCCACATCAATTTTTAATCAAAAAAATATTCTGCAGACTTGCCTACAGGCCAGTTTTATTGAGGCATTTTCTCAGTTAAAGTTCTGTCTGCCCAAGTAACTCTAGCTTGTGTTGGGTTGACAATAAACCACTGAGAACAGAGGCAGTGTTAACTCTGTGAACATTTAATTCAGGGGTTGCTCGGTGGTCACAGCTTTGACAGCCACACTTGTACTGTTGTCAGTATGTCTCTCACACAGTGCCAGAGCCTGCTCTAGCTCTGTCTGCCGTTCCTTCCTCAGATATCTGTTGCAAATGAGACCAAAGATCTGCTTCTGGCAGCGGTCAGTGAGGACTCCTCTGTGGCCCAGATCTACCATGCAGTTGCAGCGCTCAGTGGCTTTGGCCTTCCCTTGGCATCCCAAGAAGCCCTTGGTGCCCTTACCGCTCGTCTCAGCAAGGAGGAGACTGTGCTGGCGTAAGTTGTGTGTTCGAACACTTCCTGAGTATCATTTGTGTTGGTGACTAACCTGAGAGGGTTCATTCACTGCCTCAGCACAGATTTCTGGACATCTGCTGTGTGCCAGGTGTTCTGCTAGATGTGGCAGACACTATTATGTTGATGCGTGCGTGGGTGCATACGTGGGTTTGCATCGGGAGGCCAGAGGTGATACCAGGTGTCTTCTCAGTCACTTTCCACCTGTTTTCATTTTTGGTTTTTATTTGAGGCAGGGTCTCTCTATGTAGCCCTGGCTGTCCTGGAACTCCCTATGCAGCCTAGGCTGGCCTTGAGCTCATAGAGATCTGCCTGCCTCTGCTTCCTGAGTGCTGGAATTAAAGGCATGTGCTACCCTTCCTGGCATTCTACTTTGTTTTTTGAGACATGCTGGCTAATGAGCTCCACAGATCTTCCTGCTAGTGTTGGGGATACAAACACTGCTGCATCCAGCTTCTCCATGGGTGCTAGGAGTCTGACCTCAGGTCCTCAGGCTTGCATGGCAGCACTTACCAATGAAGCCATCTCCCTATCCCCGGTGACTGACACTTGAATTAAGGCAGAAAGGTCTGGTCCTTGGCCTTGTGGATCTCTCACAGACAATATCTTCAAGCTCTTCAGGCAGAAGGCAAAGGCTGAGGCAATGTAAGCCACCCATCATAGAGAGATAGGCTGGAGGCTGGAGCAAGGGTCGATTATCAAAGGACAATGAGGCCAGTGAGCTACATGCAGTTTCTGGTGAGGCTTAACCAGGGCTGTTGGGATGTGGGCACTAGGGGTTCTGTGAAGAACAGGGCCTTACTAGATCCCTTGGAGTTGTGAGGATCAGCGTCTACTGGGCACATGGATTCTCAGGGAATAACATACTCTAGAAATTAGACTCTGATCCCCTGCAAAGGGCGTAAGTGAAGAAAAACCACGTTATAGGAATGATTTTACCCCACGTGTGTGTGTGTGTGTGTGTGTGTGTGTGTAAGAGAGAGAGAGAGAGAGAGAGAGAGAGAGAGAGAGAGAGAGAGAGCGCCTCCCATTTAATTGTAACCTCTGATGTGGAGTACCTGGAGCTCTGTCATACTGGCTAGTTTTTTTTTTTGTTTGTTTGTTTGTTTGTTTGTTTGTTTTTTTCAAGACAGGGTTTTTCTGTGTAGCCCTGGCTGTCCTGGAACTCACTTTGTAGAGCAGTCTGGCCTTGAATTTACAGAGATCTGCCTGCCTCTGCCTCCAAAGTGCTGGGATTAAAGGTGTGTGCTACCACTGCTTGCCTGTACTGGCTAGTTTTATATCAACTCGACACAAGCTTTTGTCAACTGAGAGGAGGGATCTCAATTGAGAAAATACCTCCATAAGATTGGATTGTAGGAAAATTTGTAGTGTATTTTTATTAATTAGTGATTGGTAGGGGAGGGCTCAGCCCCTTGTGGGTGGTACCATCTCTGGGCTGGGTGGTCCTGGGATCTATAAGAAAGCAGGCTGAGCAAACCATGGAGAGCAATCCAGTGTGTGGTGATCCTGCCTCAGCTCCTGCCTCCCAGGGTCTTGCTCTGTTTGAGTTCTTGCCTTGGCTTTCTTTGATGATGAAGTATGATAATACAGAAGCATAACCAAATAAATTCTTTCCTCCTCAAGTCACTTTTGGCCATGGTGTTTCAGCACAGCAATTGGAACATCACTGAGACACCATCAACAGCAGGTTGATGGTGCCGGTTCCTCCTTTCAGAACTGTGGGATTAGGGGCTGGAAATGAAGAGCAGTGGTAAACCACTTTCCTACCATACATAAGGCCTACTCCCATAAAAATCAAACCAAACCAGTCCCTCCGAGTGGCTCCCAAGTACATCTGTTTGCCCTTACACTACGAACCTGAGTTTGGTTCAGGGAAACCACATGGTGCAAGGAGAGAACCAACTCCTACAAGTTGTCCTCCAACCTGCACATACATGCCAGGGCATGTACATGCATAAACACGCCAACAAAAAAGCAGGTTCGTTCCCAGAATTTTGTGAGTTGGGAAGCAACAACCAGATTGTTTCTAAACTTGAAGCTTTGTTAAGGGATTGTTCAGTCCCTGCTCATTACAAGGTCAGTAGTGACTTGAGGGCTGAAATGTCTCTTACAAAGATGCTTTTGTGTATAATTTGCCTGGTGCTTGGCTCTTAGAAGTCTTTTATTTTAGGTCACTTGGGTTTATTTTATTTTATTTATTTATTTATTGCTTTTGTTTTGTTTTGTTTCTGTTTTTTGAGACAGGGTCTCTACATAGTCCTGGTTGTCCTAGAATTCACTGTGTAGACCAGGCTGGCATCCAACTCAGAGATCTGTCTGCTTCTCCTCCAGAGTGATGGACTAAAAGTACGTACTGCCTTGTCTGGCAGACTACTTGTTTTTGTCTCTACTTATAATCCTTTTGGTGGTTGCATCCACAGTTTGCACCACACGTCATAGTGTCGCTGTCATACTACCATCTTAAAAGACAAAAACTTCCCATTTCCTGCCAGCTAACGGGGGACACTCAAGAGATGAGGCAGAGGCAGGCAGATCTCTGAGTCCAGGCTAGCCAGAGTTACATAGTGAAACCCTGTCTCAAAAGAAAAAGATTTAATCCCAGCACTCGGGAGGCAGAGGCAGGCGGATCTCTGTGAGTTCGAGGCCAGCCTGGTCTACAAGACCTAGTTTCAGGACAGGCTCCAAAGCTACAGAGAAACCCTGTCTCAAAAAACAAAAAAAAAAAAAACAAAAAAAAAAAAAAAAAAAGAAAGAAAGAAAACTCTCACAATAGGAAGATGCACAGGAAAGATAGGCTCATTTGGCTTTGAGCACTGGGTATGTTCCTCCTTGCTCTGGGACTTTGGACCAGTTAATAACGTCCTTTGAGTTCCATCATACAATGAGGCCAACAATCTTTACACCATGGGGTGTGTTGTAGATATGTTGTGTATGCAGAGCCTAGTGCTGAGTTCTTCTTGGGCATACAGCATTTCGTTCTTGGGGAATGAGGTGCTTCCTTGCTTGAACTGTACTAACCTCCTAAGCTGCTGTGCTTACGTGGTTCCCGAGTCTGACACCCCGGGTGTGACCAATAAATAGTTAATGAAGACTGAACTATACTTTGTGTGGCTGTGAGTAAGGGCACAAGCTGAGTTGGATAGAACTGTGTAAGTCTGTGTTGTCTGTGCAGTACTTCTGTGGCAACAAGCTTAATGCCTCCTCTCCTGCAACCTCAGACGCTCTCCCATCTGACAACAGCCTTCATCTTGGAGGGTTATCCTGAAGGTTAGATTGGCAGGATGCTTTTAATTTTATTGAAACTGATTTGGCCAAGTCAGTAAAGTCTGGTGTAAATTAGTTCTGTCTGTGTTTGGCCTTTGCAAGTAAGTGGAGTTGTTTTAGGAAGTGTCTGTTCTTAAGTTTGTCTTGAAAAGCCAGAAGTGTTGGTCTGAATGAAGTACCTGAACTAAGATCTCTAAACTCATTTCTCTGAGTCATCTGCTGTATGTGAGCAGGACCGAGTTGGCTTTCTCCGTGCTAGAGTGCAGTGTTCCAGAGGGAGGGTCGTTGCTAACTGGGGATAAGAAATGAAACCAGTGATTGACTTCATTATAAACTTCAAAGAAGAGAAGAATGATGTTGTAATTGAAAAGTCGTTTTTTTATTGTCTTAGAAGCTATTTTTGAGCTGGCATTTATCTTGGGCAGATGGGGAATTTTTATTTTGTTTGGAAATTCAGGTTTTATTTTCTCAAGTGCATTACAATGGTGAGTGTCCTGTAGGAGTCGTTAAATGTTCATGGGGCTTCTCTTCTTCTGTCTTCCAACTTTTCATCTTACTGGAATTAGCTTTCCCTGGAGGGAATGTGAAGTGTATGATCTCAACATAAGTAGACAGATCCTTGCTTTGCATTACCTGATACTGGCTTGATAGACAAAGACTCAGGCATCTCTTAAGAATTATCCAGTTCTGTGCTGAAGCAGCAGACCATTTGACCACCAGGAGGCCTCAGCTTCCTTCATTTTACCCAGAGAAGTATTTGTGCTCTCCATCCAGACTATCTGCATTAACAGAAAAAAAAAATCTAATAAAAATATTAACATGTGTAAAACAGTCAGGTTCCACCTTAAAATGTTTTGTTGTTGTTATTTAGGGATGTGTGTGTGTGTGTGTGTGTGTGTGTGTGTGTGGCTGAGTCTTTCTATATAGTCCTGGTTGTCTTGAAACTCACTCTGTAGACCAGGCTGGCCTCAAACTCTCATCCGCCTGCCTCTACCTAAGTGCTGAGATTAAAGGTATATGCCAACATACCCAGCAAAAGCTTTATCTTATAAAATATACTCTTAAAATATAAGAATATATGAGTAAAACAATGAAATGCCGATAAATGCCACAATATAGATGAGTCTTAAAAGCTAAAACTAAAAGATCATGTGTTGGGGACTATATCCCAGTAGTAGAATGCTCACAGATTCTGAAACTGATGCTCACCACCTTCCCAGCAAGCTGCCTGTTGTGAGAATATCCAGAACAGGTAAGTCTAGAGAAGTGTGGTGCTGGGATGGGGCAGCACCATGGAGAGGAACTGCTTAGTGCTCTGGAACTTCATTTGGAACTCAAGGAAATGTTCTTCTGCATATAAACAGAGACAGTGGTTAGACATTGTGACTGTAGTAAGTGCCCCTGCATTCACTTTGTTTTGAACTTTGAGATCAAGGGGCTAGGTAGAGTATTGCTTGAGAGTTTAGTGATAGGATGCTTTCAGAGCATACCTAAGGTCCTGGGTTCAGTTCCAAGCATGGAGCAGGTCTAGTGGTGTACGCCTGTGATCCCAGCACTCAGGAAGTAGAGGCAGGAGGACCAGGAGTTTAAGGTTCCATCAGCAAGTTTGAAGCCAGCCTGGGCTACATAAGACCCATCTTCAAAAATTAAATAATAAAGTTTTTAAAGTTGAGTAAATGATGATTCATTTTGATAATATAAAATCTTTGTTCGTAAGAATTGTCTATTATATATGTATTCATAAGGTTTTATACATAGACTACTAAATAAATGGTTAAAAGAAAATAAGTAGGACTCATTTAAGACTAAGCCTGTCCCTTTTCTCTCCTGAGTGCCCGAGGGAACGTCACTTGTGGATCTTGCATGCGATGCTGGTAGCACAGTGGTAACTGTTGAGCACATATTAACCGGATCTTTTCTTTATGTACTTTAGTCTAGTTTTAGGACCGTTGCTCCAGTTTCTGCCCAACAAGTTACAAACATTGACCGCATGATACTTCTTTAGTCTTGAGTAAGAAAGACGATTGGCAGGCAGCCAATTTCAGCCTAGCATAATATCCTGTACAAAATAGAGGATGCCTTCGGGCATGTTTCTATACAGCTAACTAAATCTTAGTCTCAGTGCTCTACTCTTTCTTTACCTTGCAGAACAGTCCAGGCTCTGCAGACAGCATCCCACCTATCACAGCAGGCTGACCTGAGGAACATTGTGGAGGAGATTGAGGTATAAATTGCTTCCCCAAACAAGTCTCTGAGCTCCTGTCTTTGACACCATTTAAAACAGTCTTGCAAGCAGACATAACTGGTTTCTTTTAGCCAGCACTATATCTTTTACGTCCATGACTGTTAAGTCCAACATGTTTGTGTTTTTTATATATAAGCAATATGTCAAAGAGAATATTTGTTAGGCCAATATTAGATTGTGGAATCAATAAATCTAAAACTCAAATGCTTCCCTCTGCCACTTATGGCTTTGTAATTGTAGGTAAGGTGTTTGATACTCTGAGCCTCAGTTTTCCTGTATGATGGTTGCAGGAGCCAGTTAGGTTAAAAGAACCCATGTATTAACTAGCTGCCTATGGATAGAATGGCTGGGTTTTTTGTTTGAGGCAGTCTGATTATATAAGCCCTATTGGTCTTAAAGTTGGCATCTTTCTGAGCTAGGATTTTAAGTGTATGCAGCATCCCTGGCTCACTGCAGTTTTACTGTTGCTCAGTCTTATCCTTGGGCCGCTCTCAATAGTTGTATGACCAGTGTTGACGGGCACTTCTGGCAGTGTCGTTGCTGCGTGCTTCACAGGCACAGCAACGGCCTCATTCTGCTCCCCAGGAGCATTGACTGAAGAGAAGTGCTCTACTTCATAGGTGCTATCCACGTGGGCAGCCATGGCTCCATCTGTGTTGTGATGCTTCCTGGCAACACTACAGCCAGGGTCACTGTTCTTCTCAAACTGGTTGCTGCTTCAGTACCCTGGCTCTTAGGCTTTAGCAGGAGCGCAGGGCCTACAGGAGGCATGCTATCAGAGCTGCCAGAGACTCTGCCTGTTTGCCCTTCTGTGGAAAGTACTAAGTGGTTATGGTGGTCTTTGGGTTTAGTGAGATTTCTCTGAAAGGCCAGCTCTGGAGTGACAGTACTTTTTATATCTTGTTTCTACCATCTCTGTGTCCCAATATGCCTCCATTTTTTTATGACAGGACCTTGTTGCTCGCTTGGATGAACTAGGGGGCGTGTATCTCCAGTTTGAGGAAGGACTGGAAACCACAGCGTTGTTTGTTGCTGCCACCTACAAGCTCATGGATCATGTGGGGACTGAACCATCCATAAAGGAGGTGCCTGTCTGATGATTCTCAAGCATGTAACACAAAGGCATTGTTGAGTTTATCTTTCAAGGATGGTTGTTTCCAGAGAGGGCTGCTTCATACCTCAGGATGTTGTTATTCACGATTTAGGTTAGGTTTTAAGAATGAGAAGTAGAAAGGTGTAATGCCTGTACTAAGAAGCTGACAGTGTGGTGGGCATATAATACATTATCACACCTGTTTGCCTGAGGCACTTGCACGCTGTTAAGCAGGCAAGGTCAAGTGTATCACCCTGGTTTACTCTCCTTTCTCCTCCTGACAGCCCTTTCTGTCTGTCTCCTCTTTGCTGGCCCCCAGGAAGTACCCTGGACCTCAGAATTGCCTGTTCTCCCCTCTCCCCTTCATCCTTAGCAACAGCTAATTCAGATAATCTCAGCTGCTGGGTGTAGTTCTTCATGCTGTTTCCCTGAGAAATGTGTGTGTGTTCCAGATTCTGTTGAAAATGAGTTTTATTGGGGGGGTGGGGTGGGAGATGTTTGTTTTAAAGAGCTTCTTATCCTGAATGGCTTTACTTAGAATATGTGTGATAATATCTTTAAGTAGCGCTTCTCTGTCTCCTGTTTGTGAGAGGTTACTAACCTTTGGTCTAATGTACGTAAAATACAAGTTCTGATACTGAGATTTTTAGAAGAAAGGTTTGAATTTAAAGCTAGGACTCACATTTCTTTTATGTATTATGCAAATATTATGTAATATTATGTAACCAGCAAATAACATCTATCTTGGGTAGCTTGAATTAATTTTCTAATAATTTGTTTATATTCCTGCATTCTTATTGTGTCCATTCCTTCTTTCTAAGCATAGAATCTCGAACTATGGGGCTCCCTTTTCACTTCTGTCAGGGTGAACATGAGGAATTCAGGGTTTTCTGGTACAAATGATTTGGGGATTTTCTGTGTACCTTGACATAGATGGACTGCTGACTCTCTACATACACAACTTAAACTTTTTCTCGTTTTATTCCCAAGCTGTTACTAACCAGGTATTTGGCTAGAGTAATTTTGCTGTCACTGCTTTTGATATAACAATTCTGGTGAATAGTCACCCATTTTAACATGTCAATAGCCTACTGACGGAAAAATGTAATTGGTACAATTACAGAAAATTATTTCATGTCGACTGTGAATAGCGCTGTCAGGAGGAAGGCAGCTTTCCTGTTAGATGGTAGATTTTAAAGAGCAAAACTGATTGAAGTAGAAAGTGTCTCCTCCTGAGCAAACAGCCTCCAGAATTGTGATCGTGTCTCTTAGGGCCACACTTGTTTTAAAACTGCTTTTCATTTTTCTCTTTTATGCAGCCCATGAGGTCTTAATGGAGACTGAGATTTTAGTTTCTTTCTAGTACACACTTTGACTATATACTTTGCCCTTATGAATACAGAATCGGACCATTTTATTCTCAGAGAGAGGTTAGGAAGGAAGATAGTCTAGCTGAAAGGGTTATGGAAGTCGGAAAGAACAGAATTTCTGTGGCAGGGCTTTGGGACAAAGTTTTCCTTCCTTCCCTTCGTCCCTCCCTTCTGTGCTATGACTTGTGTTTAACCTCAGTTTCCTTATTTAGAAAGCATTTCTAGCTAGCAGTCTGTCAAGGCTTTGTCGTGATTTGAGGTAGTGCATGTAAAACAGCTGCCACGGCCTGGTATTTAACAAATGGTTACTGTTATGTGCGTTTTAGCCTCCACTTACATAGCTCAGTAGTTAGCTGGAGTAGTTTGCATTTGTATGCTAACCTGTCACTAGAGGATTAACAAATAAGTAAGTGAATTTCCATTTATACTAGAAGATTGAATTTTTAAGTTTAAATGCAGCATTTTGCTCCCTACAGTCTGCCATTTGGATTAGCGCTGGATGTACTAACACACAAGGAATACTACTGGGGGTGGGAGGCTCTAATTCCTGCACAGGGGAGCTGAGCTGTCTTTCCTTTGCTCTCAGGATCAGGTCATCCAGCTAATGAACACCATCTTCAGCAAGAAGAACTTTGAGTCTCTCTCAGAAGCCTTCAGCGTGGCCTCTGCTGCTGCTGCATTGTCCCAGAATCGCTACCACATACCAGTGGTGGTTGTGCCTAAGGGCTCTGCTTCTGACACTCAGGAACAGGCCATCCTTCGGGTATGACCTCCCTGTCCAACGTTGCCATTCTCATGCTATTTCTAGTGCAAGATTTTGAGATGTGGTGTAGAGCTGGTTACAGCCTCCATGAGGATATACAATAAATATACATAGGGACTTGACCATTGGGGAGCTAGGCACAAGTGCTTTCGAAGCTACAAAAGAAGTGAGGCCTGGGAATGGGGGATGGGTGGCACACACCTTTAATGCCAGCATTCTGAAGACAGATTGAGTTTGAGGACAGCCAGGGCTACACAGAGAAACCCTGTCTCGGGACAAAAAAAAAAATGGAAGAGGGGCTGACGAAATGGCTCAGTGACGAAGAGCACTTGCAGCGCACACCTGGCAGCTCACAACCACCTGTAACTCCATTCCCGACATCTGAGGTCCTCTTTTAGCTTCTGTGAGCAACAGGCAATCATGTTACACATACATACATGCAGGCAAACATTCATAAAATAAAAATGAACAAGTCTTAAAAGAATGAAAACAAGAAAACCTTTTTTTTTCTCTCTTGAAAATTATAAATAGCATGGACTTCCAGTAAGTCAAGTTTAAGAAAATTGCAATCTGGCCCATCACTCCAGGTGTAGAGTCTTGCTCCTAAAATTGATTTCTGGAGCCAGAGATAGAGATCAGGGGTAGAGCATTTGCCTAGTATAGGACCAATCCCCAGTACCCAAAGCCATAAATAAGTTAAGTACAGTGAATTTCTGATAAATCTGTTACTCCAAGATAGAGAACTCTCCACCTTGTCTGCCACATGCTGTGTGCTGGGTTTGATCATTGCCTTCCCACATAAAAAAAAAAGTAGTAAAAAAACCTATTTCCCAGTGCCAAATCTTCCAGATACATTATTTTGTTTAATTATTTTGTGTATGTGGGTGTTTTGCCTGCATATGTGTCTGAGCTACTTGAATGCCTGGTGCCTGATGAACCCAGAGAGGATATCTAATCCCCTGGAACTGAAGTTACAGATGGTTGTGAGCCACCATATGGGTGCTGTGACTTGATCCAAGTCCTCTGGAAGAGCAGCAAGCGCTCTTAACCACTGAGCCATCTCTCTAGCCTCCAGACATATTGTTTTAAGACAACTTTGAATTCCTAGGTAGTTCTGAGGCTTCTAGCTCATTGTTAAGTAGATACTTCCTCCCTGTTGCTGGTTGAGTAGCCCCCGCCACTCATGGTCCTCCCACACATAGCATTAAGCATAGCCTTTTGTGTTGAGCCTTTGTATAGAGAAAATGAACAAATCTTAAGTGTACCTAGAAGTTTCATCTCAAATGAAGCATTCGTTGCTATTGTTTGTAAACCACTGATAAACTCAGATTTCTGTGGTTGGCATTCTGTCTGTGTCAGTGTTGAGTTCTATCTGCCCTGTAAGTTTGATTTTGATAACCCAAGAAGGTGCCCCATATTCAAAATTGTCTATCTCCCTCGGTACAAATTGTGTCTTTCCAACTAAGCAGGCTGAGAAATAACCTCATTAGCATAGTACTGTGAGTTCACAGTAGAATTAAGAGAACACAGTGGGGAAAGTATTGACTCTAAAGCTGGATACATGCATGAACACTCAACACTGGAATGTTGAATTCTGTCCTTACCCTTTATTGACCATGTGGCCTTTGGCAGTCCATAACCTCTTTAATTTCTTACCTTTATGGTTTTTTTTAACCTATAAATTAGGGATTATATTGTCTGCCTTAGATAGTGGGTGGGAGACCTAGGATTTAATATACAGGAGATTTTCAAAAAAATAATGGGTCCATAAAAATGGTTCGTTGGGTAAGAATATTTGCTATGCAAGCATGAGGACCTAAGTTCAGATTCCTAACATCCATGCAGAAAGCCAGGTATGATCATATACACTAGTAATCACCAACAGTGAGGAATGGCTAGGGAGACAGGTATCACCAAGGCTTGCTAGCTGAAAAATGGCAAGATCTAGGTTCAGTGACAGACCCTGTCTCAAAGGAATAATGTGGAGAGCAATAGAAGAGGTCCATTGTCCTCCTAAGACTTCCAAATATGTATATCCACCTGCATATACACGTCCACACATGCAGACACAAATAGTAAATAAGCACACCCTAACTTTTTCCCCAACATATTTTTCTTATAATTTTGGTGGGCTTTTTTGTTTTAGGATATTATAGTAGAGTTGATAGGACAAGGGTTTAAAACAAGAAACATTAAATTGAGGATGATGATATACACCTATCATCTCAGCATTTGCCAGGCTTAAGAAGGACTGTTCCCTGTTCCAGAGTAGCCTGAGTTACATAGAGAGACATTGTCTCTTAAGTAAAAAGGAAATGTAAAAGCTAGTGATGTGGTATAATCTTGGGAAGCTCCAGCAGAAGGATACAAGTTCAAAGCTTGCTTGGGCTGTGAAGTGATGATTCAGGAACAAACTGGGCAGTGCAGAGTCTAGGGATGTGACTCAGTGTAGAGGTCTTGCCTAGCACACACAAGTCGTGAAAACAAATAAGTAGAACCATCCACATTCACGCTCATGCACAGTCTCCTGTTTCCTCCTCTGAGATGGCGGGGCAGGGTCATCTGTAGGTTCATCCCCAGCTGCAGCATTCTATAATCTCTCCTGTCTTCATAGTTGGTCTCTGGTAGGCAGCAGACCAAAGTCAGTGAACATCCCTGGAGGAAGGTGCTTGTTCTACAGAGCTGGTTTCCTGTGTGCCCCAGAGACCAAATTTCCACTTTGTCAGTCTTTGTTCTATTCACTTGTGGTTTGTTTTGTTTGACTTTCTAGTTGCAAGTCAGCAATGTTTTGTCTCAGCCTCTAACTCAAGCTACGGTTAAGCTGGAGCATGCTAAGTCAGTGGCTTCCAGAGCTGCTGCTGTCCTGCATAAGATGCCCCTCACACTTACAGGGTAAGTCTGGGAAAGGAAGATCTGTGCAGGGCACCAAGCTCTGTACTTTGGACAGTTAACTTTCAACCAGTGTAATTGATTCATAGGGGTTAGGCCACCTGGTCCACAAAGAGTTCCGGGACAGCCAGGCTTGTTACACAGAGAAACCCTGTCTGGAAAAACCAACCAAACAAGCAAAACCGTTTCATGAGGGTCATAAACCGCATTTGCCTAATGTGATAAATCCTAGAGGAGAGCATTTGAAAGAGATTTCTAAACCAGGCCATTTTGCCCTAATAATAGTTCTGACCTTGTCTCTTTAGTGAACTCTTGTCATGAATATTCCTACTTTTAAATTTAATATTTTTGTCTGATAGATGAATACTACATTTTAGAAAAATCAGAAAACATAAATCCTCTACCATAATTTTACTAGCTAGAGACAACCACTGCCACACTTTATAGTTCTTTTTGTCAGTCTTTTGGCTATGAATGTAAGTACATTTTATTATTTAAATTCTTAGATTTATCTTATTCTATGTATGTGTGCTTTGCTTATATTTGTATATGTGTACTGCATGCTAACCTGATATCCACAGAGGTCAGAAGAGGGCATCAGATCACCTAGAACTAGAGTTACAGATGGTTGTGAACCACCATGTGGGTGTTGGGAATTGAACCCAGGTCCTCCACAAGAACAACAAGGGCTCTTAACCACCAAGTCATTTCTTCAGCCCCATGGGTAAATTTTAAAAACTGAATGAGTGTCTGTAACTGTGTGTCATGAATAATTGCCCCACAGAATTAAATATTTGTCTCCAATAATTTTAGTGGCTATTCTTGATATGTGTATTTCTCAAAAGTTAAGACTTGGTTTCTATATAAAACCTTATTTAAAAGCCGGGTGGTGGTGGTGCACGCCTTTAATCCCAGCACTCGGGAGGCAGAGGCAGACGGATCTCTGTGAGTTCGAGGCCAGCCTGGTCCCAGGACAGGCTCCAAAGCCACAGAGAAACTCTGTCTCGAAAAACAAACAAACAAACAAAAAAACCTTATTTAGTATCAGTGAGTTACTGCCATATGGAGGTTGGGATATTGGTGAGAACATATTTTTTCCACAGAGGTAAAGGTTTCCCCACTAGACCTTGAATGATCAAGTGAACTTTTCTCTAGGACAGACTGGTGTGTGACAGTAGAAGTCACTGGAATCTTTCTGCATGACTATAGGGACTCAACACCTTTTTTCTGTTTGAAATAGAGGATTCATTATGAAATAAAAGTAACATGCTTTTTGGTAAAATTCAAAAACAGAATAACAAAAAATGACACGCAGCCCTACGCCCTTACTCCAACATCTTTGGACTTTTGGACTATTTCCTTGAGTGGTTTTGTTGAGCAGTGTACCAGAGGCTCAGTGGTAGAGCACTGTCCGGCCCTGGGCCCTGGATTCCACGCCACCACTGGGAAATGATTGACAGCAGAGAGCAGTTGAAATCAGACTGGCAGTGGTGCCGGTAGCACACTACCCTACAGGAAGGCACTACAGGGCTGGACTTTGTGGACCTGGTAGGGAAGCAAAGAACACTGTACATTAGGAGATGGGCTATCCTGCGTGGTTTTTACCTTTTCCACATTCTTTGTGGCAGAGCTGGAGACTGCTGAGTGGTACAGGGAGGCAACAAGGAGGGGAGTGGCCCTGGACTGTGACAGGGAGATAGATACTTTGTAGCCAATGTGATATACTCAGGACTTCTCTTGAGCTCTTGTTAACCTTCCTGTCATTCCCAACAGGGATGTTTTTGAGCTAAACTTCAAGAATGTTAAACTTGCCAGTGGTTATTATGACTTCTCTGTCAGAGTTGAAGGTGACAGCCGCTACATTGCGAACACTGCAGAGGTAGGTGTTTCTCTTGTCATCCCTGCTGCCACATTAATATATCTGAGATGACCAAGGCATATGGTATACTGACTTCTTTTGTGCCCAGGCTAAAGTGGCCTTGACCTCTTTGATTCTCCTGCCTCTGCCCTGGGATTTTAAGCAAGGGCTGCACACTGTTTAGATTTCTTCGTTTTATTCCATCTTTATTTATTTATTGGAAATCTACTGTAAGAAAAATAAACTGCCCTTTCTTTTCCCCTTCATTTATTTGTCCAGTGTAGCTTGTATAGTGAGCTTCTAAGGTGTTACGGATGTTACAACCTCACTTATTCAGACCTCCTGTTGTCCTAATTTTGCCTTGGAAGATATCCTCAGCTAAACACTGTTGGCATTCTTTTTAAATAGGAAGAATAGGCAGCAGGACCTCCTTACCTGGTAGACTTGTTTGAAGTTTGGCAGAACGGAAGATGTTTCCTGAAACTCCAGTCACTGCCTCATGTGTGACCTTTTGGGCATGAGACAGCCAATCTGATCCTCTCACAGTTTGGGTAGAAATTAATTTACTGCGTAACTTGAACCTTTAAATTCCAGATTATTTTCTTATTAGTTTCGTTTAAGAAACCTTACTTGCAGCATACTGCATTACAGAGAATACTGCTTTCCTCGCAGCCTCGCCTTTCTCCTTCTTTCCATTTCCATTTTGCATTGCTCAGCTCACACCTCAGTCTTTCCCTGCCTTCATTTTCCTTTCTCCTCATTCTCCTGTACATCCTACTCGCATGTCTTCCGAGAGTCCTTTGTTATATGTTACCAGTTGCTCTGTAGTCTCACCAATGTTGGTGTTATCTATTTTTATGATGTGTTTTTCTTTTATTTAATATGAAGTTGAGCGCTGTTCTCATGGTCATTGGGCAGCTAGGTTTCTGCTCTATGAATCGTACATCTGTTGCAGGTTGTCTATTAGTCTTCTCCTACTAGCTTTCAGGTGTAGCGTAAGTTCTAAAGTAAGCCATAGTTGTGAGCTTCAGGTTTCTTAGAATTATTTGTAGAACAAAGCGGCGGGCTGTGAACTTTACCCCAAAATAATTACACGGAAACTGTATTCTTTTAAACACTGCCTGGCCCATTATCTGTAGCCTCTTATTGTCTAATTCTCACATCTTCCTTTAACCCATAGTTAGTAATCTGTGTAGCACCACGAGTTGTGACTTACCAGGAGAGATCTTAACCTGCGTCCATCTCGGAGAGGAGAAGCATGGAGACTCACTATGGCGACTGCCTGAAGCGTCTCCCCACTCCTGCTACCCAGCATTCTGTTCTGTCTACTCCGCCTACCTAATTTTCTGTCTCTTAAAGGGCCAAGGCAGTTTTCTTTATTAATAATGAAAGTAACACATAGACACTCCTCCACCAATTATTTTATGGCCTCTTAATGCACACAAATTTTAAAGCTTTTTCTACATTGGATTTTTTTTTTTTAGTATCTTTGGTGCATGCATATGTGTACACTATGTGCTAGTGTGCTCACATGTATGTGTGTATGTAAAAATCAGAAGTCTACATTTTAGGTGTCTTTCTCTATCACTGTCTATCTGTCATTTAGGACAGGGTCTCACTGAATCTGGAGGTTGCCATTTTGTCTTGGCTGACTGACTGACTGGCTGTCTACTGAATTTCCCAGGGTCTACCTGTCTCTGCATTTGCGTGTATACACACACACACACACACACACACACACACAGTAGTGCTGGTGTTACAGATACATACTTCCATGCCATCTTATATTTGGGGACTGTGACACTTCACAGTGAGCCATTTCCCTAGCCCTGCTCTTTTTATATCTTTTAAGAGGCTGACAAAATGGTGAGTTGTGGAAGGAGATAGCCAGTTCTCACAAATTGTCCTGTGACCTCCATACATGTGCCATGGCATGCACGTCCATACTTATACACACAAAAATAAATAAATATAAAGTACCTCAAGGTTAAAAAAAAAGTAAAAATAAAAAGTCCTCTACTATTTTCTTTTAGCAGTTTTCAGAGCATTTTTCTCCTTACAGCTTCAGTATCCTTTAATTTTGTTCCTGCTCTACTATGTATCTTAGACCACTTAGAAAAAGAAACATATTTTCGTTCTAGGCTGCTTAGAATAGACTGCAGTGCAGTAATCCCCAAAGGTGCGCTCGCTCTCTCTCTCTCTCTCTCTCTCTCTCTCTCTCTCTCTCTCTCTCTCTCTCTCTCTCTCTCTCTCTCTCTGTCTCTCTCTCTCTGTACATGTGTGTGACTTTATTAAGATGTAATTTATGATCCCATGAAATGTACTCATTGAAAGTATGTAGTTAGATATTCTTGATATATTTAGGGCTGTTTAACTATAACTATCACTCCTGTCTATTCTAGAACACTGCCATTATCCTAAACTCAGACTTCCATCATTAGCAGCCGCTCTCCCATCTCTCCTGTCCCAGCCCCTGCATCCACACATAACTTCCTCTGTGGTCGGCCTCTTCAGGATGCTCATGTGGTTGCAGTCACACAATATGTTAACTTCTGCCTCTGGCTTTTTCTTCACTTAATGGAGTATTTTTAGAATTATCTATGATTTAGCATGTTTAAGTACTTTATTCATTTCTGTGTCTGACAAACATGTTGCTTATTTATATTTGATATTTGTATCTACACTGTGTGTGTGTGTGTGTGTGTGTGTGTGTGCATGCAAATGTGTATGTTAGGGATCATTGAGCTCAGGGCCTTGCATATTCTAAGCATGGGTACTTTGCTATAAACATGCATGTGTAAGTTTTTGTTTGAACATTTGCTTTCAGTTTGCTTAGGAATAGAACAGCTAGGTCACATGGTAACTCCATGTCACATTCCTACCAGCTTTAGGTGAAGGTTGTATTTCTCTGCATCCTTCCCATTTTTTTTTTTTTTTTTTGGTTTAAAGGCGTGTGCCACCACTTCTGACTGTATTTGTATATTTTCTTGGAAGAAATGTCTGTGTAGATCCTTTGCTTATTTTTTTAAGACAATAACAAAAACCTTTAAGTCAGATGTGCTAACATGCTGCTCGGGAGGTAGAGACCAGAGGATCATGACATTGAAGCTAGCCTGGGCTATATAATGAGATGCTATAGGGGACTGTATCTTTAAGATTTATTTTATGTCTGTGAGTAAGTATTTTGCCTGCATGTGTATAAGTGCGCCAAATGTGTCTGGTGCCCACAGTATGGAAGAAGGCATTGGATCCCCCAGAAACTGGAACTAGGGATGGTTGTCAGTGGCGTGTAGGTGCTAGTAATCAAACCCAGGTACTCTGGCAAGAGCTGGTGCTCTTAACTGCTGAGCCATCTCTCCAGCCCCTACCTCCACTTCACCCCATATAGCTCCATTTCCATTTGTTTCTCTTTTAAGTGTTTGGCTTAGAAGAGTTCTCTATATATCTTTATTTGTTCCCTAGTTTGTTATTTGTGATTTAGATACTATTTAAGAAATGATTTCCTAAGTTAAGATCATAGAAATGCGGGGCTGAAGAGATGGCTCAGTGGTTAAGAGCACTGACTGCTCTTCCAAAGGACCCGGGTTCAATTCCCAGCACCCATATGGCAGCTCACAACTGTCTGAAGATCCAGTTGCAGGGGATCTGACACCTTCACACCAATGCACATTAAACCATAAAAAAAAAGATCATAGAAATGCTTCTTAATAAGAAATTTATAGGGACTAGAGAGATGACTCAGAGGTTAAGAGCACTGGCTTCTCTTCTAGCAGTCCTGAGTTCAGTTCCCAGCAACCACATGCATGGAGGGAATGTTGTATACATAATAAATAATAAATAAATAAATCTTTTAAAAAGTTTATAATTCTAAAAGCGTTTAAACTGAGGTCTCTGATCTATTTTGAGATGGTTTTATGTATGCCTGACCGTTTTCCTTTGGGTGTGAATACCCAGTTGTCCTAGTACCATTAGTGGCAGACTATTCTTTGCCCATTGAATTTTTTTGACTTTGTCAGAACTCAATTGAACATAAATTTAAGGGTTAATTTTTGGACCCAAAATTCAATCCTATTTGATCTATTTTTGTTCGTATGCCATACTACCTTGTGGGTTATTATAACTATTATATCAGCTTGACTTCTTATAATGTGAAGTCTGGTGTTTGTCAAAGTGTTTTTATAGTTGTTGGGAAAACTGAGCACAAAATAGCAAAATTGTCTAATAGTTCATGCGGCAATCATCAGCCCATCAGCACTTATTGAGGCCATTTATTGTATTTCCTTTTCCCAGGGATGGCATAAGCAGGAAATAATTTCTCTCCCACTTCATCATATTGGAACTTGGTGTGTGTCCATTTGTATGTGTGTACATGTGCCTCTTTTGCTATATGTGCAGCTTTACTGCATAATTTCACTAATAGTCACATTTAGAACCTTAGAGCAGGTCAGCAAGTCCCGTTTGTTCCTCCTTAGAGATGCCAGTATTGATCAAAGTACATTAGTGGTGGTTTTGTGTAGAAGCTTGCAGTAGTACTCATTGAAATTCGACTGGCTGTCAGGCAAAGCATGGGTTTTGGAAGCTTCCATTAGCATTAATTGCCCCTAATGCACCATCATTTTTGACAGTAATAAGCCAAACAGGGGGAGTTGTTACTCTCAGCAGGAAGACCACATTTCCTGGTGTTGAAACATTTTGGAGGATGTATGCAGTATACAATGCAAACAACAACAACAAAAAATGGTTTGCTCTTGTGTGAAGCAGGCCCCACTGCATTTAAGTGGCACAGAGCCCCTTTCCTGTTTGAGGCTGACCCCACAGCACTGGTTTGAAGGAAGAGCTAACCAACAGACCAACAGAGACCCTGAGTCAGACTCTTAAAGCAAGCCTGAGAAAGCTATGGTCTTTATTGTACAGTTTGCTATAAAAGAGTGACATGAAATGCTTTTCTTTTGACTATTTCCAGAGTTCCTTTTTTTTTTTTTTTTTTTTTTTTTTTTTTTTTTTTTTTTGGGGGGGTTTTCTCTGTGGCTTTGGAGCCTGTCCTGGAACTAGCTCTTGTAGACCAGGCTGGTCTCGAACTCACAGAGATCCGCCTGCCTCTGCCTCCCGAGTGCTGGGATTAAAGGCGTGTGCCACCATCGCCCGGCCAGAGTTCCATTTGTAATGAGATTTTAGGAGCAAAAAGATTTGTTTTAAACTGTTCTCTACTCACTAACAGCCCTGCAGTGTTTCTGTGCAGCAAAGGAAGCTTGTTCTTTGGCAGCCTTTTAAAATAGGAAAACAAACCAAAATGACTCAAGTTCATTACAGTTTGCCCTTGTGTGCATTTCATATATCCATATAATCTGGGAATGCTCATGCAGACTCCCTCCAGACATTCGGTGGGATCTCAGTGAGCACACTTTGATGGCTGTGTTACTGCTCATGGTTAAGAAATGTGATGGCTTCCTTATTGCTATGTTCTGGATAATCCCAAGAACCTTGTACAATCCTTAAACATCCTTTTATCCGCTTTGGTCTGCTGAGAGTAAAACGCTTATTTTGAATATATTTATTGGGTGATGCTTTCTTATTTTTAAATTTACCCTTTGACAATTTCATTGACAGTATTCTTATTCTCCTCCCATCCTTGTCAGCTCCTTCCTACAAGTCTCCCTCCCATTTTCATGTTCTTTCTTTCTTTCTTTCTTTCTTTCTTTCTTTCTTTCTTTCTTTCTTTCTTTCTTTCTTTTTTGCTTGTTTTGAGAGAGAAACAACAGGAAGTTAGGGAAGAAGGGAGGTGGAGAGGATCTGAGAGGAGTTGGGAGAGGTGAAAAATATAATGTATATAGAGCTGGGTGGTCCATAGCTTTAAACCAGCACTCAAGAGGCAGAGGCAGGTGAATCTCTGAGTTCGAGGCCAGCCTGGTCTACAGAGTGAGTTCCAGGAAACCCGGGGCTACATAGAGAAACTTTTTCTTGGAAGTCAAGGAAGGAAAAGGGAAGGGAGGGAGGGAGGAAGGGAGGGAAGGAGGCTCTGATTCTGAACCTGTGAATGGTGAGGTCCGTGAGGCCTTTAGTTCTTCCCATGGATTGCCTTATTCCATTGGATGGCCTGCATCTCCTTCCTCTGCTGCCATAACCACCAAGCCTAGCTCATTGCCAGGGAGTGATGCCAAGTATAAGTCTGTCAGTTGCATATCCACAAGTAGAGGTGATGTCCCACGGCTTCTGATAAATCTTTCACATTCAAAAGTTTTCTTAGGCAAAATAGAAAACTCTATTTAGCCAGATAATTGAGGCTGCTGTCACAAAACAGTTTTTATTGAAGCAGGAGAGAAAACTGCTGAAAAGGATTACTTTAATTTTTCCTCTGTTGCCCTTGATTTGTGGCTGTCATGCCTTGATGTGGCATTTTGGAAAATGTCAAGGCTCTCCTTTCATTATTCAAGCACAGGCCGCTTTCTATTGCTTGATCTTGACACTTAGATGGAACCTTTGGATTTGCCTAGGATTTCTCTGAGTTACACTCAAAGCCTATCATGTTTGGAAGGCTCACTGCACATAAATGTGCCTTGGGTTTGCATAATTTACACATTCAAATTTAGATTTTTTTTCTTTTTTCTTTTTTTTTTTTTTTTTTTTTTTTTTTTTGGTTTTTCGAGACAGGGTTTCTCTGTGGCTTTGGAGCCTGTCCTGGAACTAGCTCTTGTAGACCAGGCTGGTAGATTTTTTTTTCTTGAAGGTTTCTTTATTATGTATACAGTGTTCTGCCTGCATGTATGCGTGCAGGCCAGAAGAGGATACCAGATCTCATTACAGATGGTTGTGAGCCTCCATGTGGTTGCTGGGAATTGAGCTCATGACCTTTGGAAGATCAGGCAGTGCTCTTAACCTCTGAGCCATCTCTCCAGTCCCTCGGATTTAGATTTTTAACTGAAAAATCCCCAATGAATGGACTTTTTAATGTGTTTTCTGTCTCTTTTGGATATTTACATTTATTTTGACCTAATTTTACATTTCTTATTTTCTGGCATTAGCTAGCTCCTCTTTTTGGAATTTTTTTGTAAAGGAAGAGCCAGGATGGTCTGACTTGCACTTAGAACAGACTTCATACGACCAAGGGTTCTTCTTTGCAGGTGTCGTTAGTGAGTTAGTTGGATGCCCTGTTTCATTTCATCCTTACTCAGGAAGCCTGCCTGAAGGAGCAAGCCTGTGTCTGGACATTGTATTCGTGATTCTAATTTCACTTCTGCTCACATTTCATTGATCAAAGCAAATCATGTGCCCCACTGAGACTCCAAAGGTGACAAAGGCCATAGCGTGCTGACACATGTACAGCAGAGAGTGGAAAGTACTTGATGAGCAGCATAGAGAGCCACCATGGCATCTTATATCTTCATGGGAAGGGCTGATAGTGAGGAACCTTGGCGTGTGGATTGTGAGTGCCTGAGCATGAGTGCATGACCTCTTCAGCCTGACTCCCTCATCTGACAGCACTGCCTTCCTGTTGTACAGATTGACTCGGCTGTACAGAGCCACTGCCTTTCATTGAGTAGATACTAAGTAAATCTTTTCTGTTGTTAGTACTTACTGCCGTGAATTATTTAAACATTACTATGTAAGAAATTCTCCCTTGTTTGTTTGTTCGGTTGGTTGGTTGATTTTTTCCAAGACAGATTTTCTCTCTGTAGCCCTGGCTATACTGGAACTCGCTCAATAGACCAAGCTGGCCTCGAACTCACAGAGATCCACCTGCCTTTGCCTCCTGAGTACTGGAATTAATGGATTCATCACCACTCAGCCCCATATTTATTTCAAAGGACTTTTTACTCCTTTTTTTTTTTTTTTTTTTTTTTTTTTTTTTTCGGGACAGGGTTTCTCTGTGGCTTTGGAGCCTGTCCTGGAACTAGCTCTTATAGACCAGGCTGGCCTCGAACTCACAGAGATCTGCATGCTTCTGCCTCCCAAGTGCTTTTTACTCCTTTTAAAATACATACCAAAGCCAGAGAAGTGAGGAAGGAACAATAGCCAAGACCTTGCCTTTTAGGGCTCAGGATGGGAGTGGTGTGAAATGTCATCTGACCTGGCAGGTCGCTTTTACTATGTTCTTGAAGACTCCTGTCCTAGAATTCTTTTCCTGCTCTTATTCACTTTTAAGAAAAGAATGTTTTAAAGCAGTGGTATAACTCAGTTGGTAGAGCACTTGCCATTTTTACACAAAACCCTAGCTTCAATCCACATAAAATCAGATGTGGTGGCACACCCTTCTATATCAGACATTCAGGAGGTGGAAGCAAAAGGTTCGCAAGTGCAAGGTCATCTTTGGTTACACAGTTCAAGGCTAGCCCAGGCCACCTGAGACTGTCTCAGAAAGGAAGGAAGAAGAGGGTGTTGGTCTGTGGGTGTGCTTCAGTGGTGGTCCTTACCTACCAATGCAGATACATACAGGCACTCATGTGCACGCATAGACTTTGGGTATATAGTAGCTCTCTCACACCCACCCGCTGACTTGATGAATGTCTTCTGTTTTGCTGCAGCTTAGAGTCAAGATCTCCACTGAAGTTGGCATCACAAATGTTGATCTTTCCACTGTGGATAAGGATCAGAGCATTGCCCCAAAAACTACCCGGTAAGTGGGGTGCCACTACTTACTGGGGACCCCTAGGCTGCAGAGCTGGAAAGAACAAACTAGGTGCTGTGCCCCTCCAGGTGGTATTTCTGTGGTGGCAGTGACCCTGTCCTATCCCAAGAAACTGCAGTTCCAGTGGTGTAGTGTACTCTAGGGATTCTGGTGGGTGTGTAAGCAGATGTGGGGATTGTTTGTACTATGTTTAGTCCGTGAGCCAACAACACTTGTTACCTCAGGCTCTAACTCTTGAGTCCACTCTGTCATTCACGTTATTTAGTTCAGATAACCTTTCTTTCTAGTAAGGAGACATACTCAAAAAAGGAAACAGTAGATTAATTTGTATTTTACTGCTGTCTAATTCAGAGTCCTGAATTAGCTTTTGGTATGGCCTCATGGAAATTGTGGGCAGTGGAAAAAACTAAAAGTCTAGACCTTGGAAAGCCTTCGACCTCACTGTGAGACTCCTGCTTCCCTTCCCTACCCACAAAAAGCACCACTAATGACCACAGCACTTGCTCTTGCTGAACCAAAGCACAGCTTCAGGGTCCTTATTTTTTTTTATTATTATTGAATGTAACCTCCTTGGTAACCATTAATATTTTTTAATATTGAACATTTCATAAATTTCTGTGTCATCTTTGCACAAGGATCATGGTAATCTTCTCTCTGTATAGTGACCAGTATTTAGGTACATGTGCTGAAGTTAGCATCAGCCATTGCCATTTGATCAGAGATAGCCAGGATGCCTGGTGAAGGCCATTTGTCAGCATCAAATATGTTCCTTTTCTGGGGGAGAGATGGGGAGAAGCTTGTCTCTATCTCGGGTGTAGTTCAGATCCCAGCTTTACTCGGATGGAGTGGCTCTAGAAGCAGATAGCTGAACCCTGGAGCTGTTTTGAAGGCAGTGAATGCTTTAAGCCAAACTCACTCCTTGTAAGTCATGTAGATCTGGACTTCCTGTCCCTGACATGGTTGTTGCCATAGTGATAGTGGAGATATGAGCACTATTTGAGAATGCACTAAAATAAAATGTCTGTAAGAGTGGTTGCAAAGTTATTTCTTTGTAGAGTTTGTTTTGATGAGTAAATATAAACCAAAAGTATCAAACAAAGCCAGATGTGAGCTTCGTAACCATTTGGCTTGTTGGTCCTTGGCTCTTTCTCTTCAGTCCCAGGAGATAGTTTTCTCTGCTGTTCTCAGTCCTGGCCTGTGCCTGAGATTGTAGCTTAGTGGTCTGGTCAAGCTTTCTGGTCTACCTTATGAGTTCTATCTCCAGCACGACAGAGGGAGGGAGGGAGGGAGGGAGGGAGAGAGAGAGAGAGAGAATGCCTCTTCAGTCCGACTTTATTGGTCCACTTTGCCTCTAGGGCACAGATATTTCTGTACATTCCATGGAAGTGGTAAAATAGGACGGGGACAGTTGGGCACTAATGCCTGTTCTTAGGCAGGGAAACCCTATCAGAAGTCTAACTATATAATATCTCTTTCAGGGTGACCTACCCAGCTAAAGCCAAGGGTACATTCATTGCGGACAGCCATCAGAACTTCGCCCTGTTCTTCCAGTTGGTAGATGTGAACACTGGTGCGGAGCTCACCCCTCACCAGGTCAGGACGAGCCCTGTTCTTCTGTCCAGAAATCAGATATACATCAGAGCAGTGAGGCTCTGACACAGACGCAAGCACACATCACATTCCTGCTTTCAGAGCCTGGCTTGTCTTGTGTGACACACGTAGCTGAGCTCAGTGGCTTAGACCTGTAATCATAGCTAGCGCTTGGGATAGCTGAGGCAGGAAGGTAAATAAGTTCAAGGCTTTCCTAGGTTATCAGGTGAATTCAAGACAAGCCCAGCAGATTCGTGAGCCCTTCGTGAGCCTGTTTTAAAATACAAGGCAGAAAAGGGCTGGGGTTGAGCTTAGTGATAGAGCACTTCCCGAAAGAGCGGGGATGGTGGGGAGCTGGAGAGAGACTCATCAGTTAAGAGTACTTTTGCTCCTGTGGAGAACCAGGGGTCGGCTCCCTGCACTTACACACATGACTGCTTACAGTTGTCTGCGACTCCAGTTCCAGAAGCTCCAGCACCCCCTTCAGGTCGCCACAGCCACAGGCACACAGGCAGTTGACTGTCATACTCACAGGCAAAACACTTAAATACATAAAATGAAGTAAATGCATTTTAAAGAGTATCATTTAGAAGATGTATTCAAGGCAGATTAACACTTGAGAGGACTTTTTTTTTTAAAAAAAAATTCTTTTTGAAACAATTTGGGGAGGGGGCAGGGCTGTTGTTTTGTTTGTTTCCAAGACAGGATTTCTCTGTATAGCCCTGGCTGCCCTGGAACTCAGAGATACGCCTACCTTTGCTTCCCAAATGTGGTGGGATCAAACAATATGCCACTACTGTCTGGCTTGAAACAACTTTGAAAGAAATGGAAAACCTAGTCAAAAAAACAAAAACAAAAAAACTAAAATGTTTTTTGTTCTTATCAAAGTAGATTTTCTGTTTTAGAACTCTAAAAAATAGCCTTTCAAGTTTGTATCTATTTTATATTATGAAAACAGAAGGCATTATGTGTTTTAATTTAAATTTTTTTTAATTTTATATGAATGAGTATTTTGCCTTCAGGTGTGTATGTACACCACATGTAACTGGTGCTAGTAGAGGCCAGGCGAGAGCATCAGATTCCCTAAAACAGTGATCGCAGACAAATGTAAGCCCCTGTGTGGGTTAACCGTTGAGCCATCTCTTCATATTGTTCAGGTTCATATAATTTTACTTGTAATCCCAGAACTTGGCCCTTCCTCCCCTTTTGTACATGTATATGTGTGGGTGTTTGTATGTATGTTCACATGTGTATGAGTACATGTGGGGGTTCAAGATTGGTGCTGAGTATCCTCTGTTACTGTCTGTCCTCTGAGGCAGGGTCTCTCGCAAGCCTGGAGCTTGCTGTTGGAGCTCCTCTGCCCCGCTGGCTCACTCTAGGGATTTCCTGTCAGGGTTGTAGGTGGATCATCTGGTTCTTATGTGGGTTCTGGGGATCGCACTTCCAGTTTCTTGCTTGCCCATCAATGCTTTACCCATCTTCACAGCCCCATTCCCCATTTTTAAATACTTGCTTTTCTCCCCTGTCCTGTTCAGCTCTGCTGCAACCATCTAGCAGTAGAGGAGGTTCTTCTGCTACAGTATATGTTAGCGTCAACTGAAGCCCTGTTAGAAAACCATTTACCTTTAGCTGAGCAGTAGTGGCACACGCCTTTAATCCTAGCACTTGGGAGGCAGAAGCAGGTGGATCTCTGTGAGTTTAAGGCCCTCCTGGCTCCAAAACATCTAGAGCTACACAGAGAAACCCTGTCTTGAAAAACGAAAAACAGTAACAACAACCACAAAGGGAGGAGGGTTCTTTTAATGATAACAATTTCATAATGCTTAGAATTTAAACTTGGAACTTAAAGGAACTTTTTTTTTATTTATTTAATATATATACAATATTCTGTCTGTGTGTATGACTGCAGGCCAGAAGAGGGCAGCAGACCTCATTACAGATGGTTGTGAGCCACCATGTGGTTGCTGGGAACTGAACTCAGGACCTTTGGAAGAGCAGGCAATGCTCTTAACCTCTGAGCCATCTCTCCAGCCCCTTAAAGGAGCTTTTAAGAGGGACAGCAACATAGCTCAGTGGGTAAAGGCTCTTGCTACACAAGCCTGTCAACTTGAGATCCCTCCTGGAACCCACAAAAATCTGGAAGATAAACAACTACACAAGGTTGACCTCTGACCTCCAAACATGTAGTGCCATGCATTCCTGTGTAAATATCACTCTCTCACACACACAACAATAAAGATTTTTTTTTAAAGGAGCTTAAAAGATTTTTTAATCATTTCCCCAGAAATCCCCTTGTCCTCGCCCAACTTCCCATCTCTTGACCTTCAGTCCACAAGAGCTGCTCTTGACTCTGTCACATATATGGTTAGGTATTGTACAAAGAGAATTTTAGGTAAATATTTTGAATACTGAAAACCATTGTCAAAATGGGCTTTATTCGGTGCATTGTACTGATATGCTAGCAAGAACCAGTGAACCACTGAAATGGGTTTTTCTGCAGACCCTGTTTCTTGGGGCTGTAGGTGCTGCTGTACCTGTGCCCCTGGGACCACAGTCCTTCTTTACCCCCAAACTCCAGGCAGTTTAGCCAGGGCCTGTGCCCATACTGACTTTTAAGAACTTTAGCTTCTCGTGCCAGGTAGTGGTGGCACAGCCTTTAATCCCAAGACTTGGGAGACAGAGGCAGGCGAATCTCTGAGTTCTGGGACAGCCAGAGCTGTTACACAGAGAAACGCTATCTTGAGAAAAACCAAAGAAAGAAAAAAAGAATTTCAGCCCATCAGCATTCCCTAGTTCTTTCCTTGAAGTACATTTGCCATCCACATAGCACCAGGAAGATATGAAGAGAAGAAATCAAGAACAAATTGGGAGGGCTTTGAGGTAGAGCAAGAAAATAGAAGGAAATGAGGCTTTGTCTTGATTGTCCCAGGTTCTTCGTGTAATGCGCTTAAGTGGCCTCCCATAGGGGTGACATCTTGAAGATGAGTATGGCAGTGGGGCGCCCCACCCTGACCAGACAAGACTGATCGTAGTCAGGATGCTCTGCATTGCAACCTCCCTTCTTCAGTAATTTGATGTGTGGGATCACAAATGAGATCTCTGCTTTGTGTACAGGTCCAGCTCTAGCTGTGTCCCTATGGCAACTCATTTAATGTTCTTGCCTTAAATCTGTGAATGTAGTCAACCTCTTGTCTTGTTGACTTCTTTGTCTTGATGCCCTTGAAAGGAAAGCCTTGTGTGGATATTAAATTTTGTTGCAGTTCTAACACACGCTGGCAGAAGATCTTAGTTTCTTGTGCCATAACTGATGAGACCCAGACCCACTGTACTAAAGCTCAGGAGCTACAGTTGCTTGGTTGCTGGTGGCTCTTACTCACCAGGCACTGCACTGCACACAAGTGCACCCCAGGAAGCTAATATTTGTGCCTTAAAGAAGAGACGTCAGGATACAAGAAGATTAAGCAACCTTCAGCTCCTAAGTGAGCCAGGTCACTGTCTTCAGGACCAGGCTCTGTGACACCAGGCTACTCTATTCCTATTAGAACTCTGCCTTGTTATCTTTCGACAGCAGAGTGTTCATAGCCGCTGGAAACCCTGGGAAATTGAAAGTGGTCCTCTTGCAGTTTCCCTTCATCTCCCTTCTCTTCACCCTCTGGTGAAGTTAATTGGGCATCAAAGTGGCCAGAAGAAACTGCAGCAGCAGAGGGCAAACTATCACAAACTGGGCATTCAGCCTCCCAGTCACTAAGCATTGACTGGACTCCTAAGTTCCTGTCCTTGTTCAAGTAAAAAGTTGTCTCTGGGGTAGGAACTAGGGTGGGGTGACTGCTCCTTCCCCTCTCAGGAGCAGGTCAGAGCTCTCACTATGACAAAGAAGTAGCACTCTGTTCCCGTGTTGGGCCCACGGGGAGTTCTGAGATGGTCAGGTGGCTTTCTTGTTCTCTCCAGACATTTGTTCGACTTCATAACCAGAAGACTGGCCAGGAAGTGGTGTTCGTTGCTGAGCCGGATAACAAGAATGTGTATAAGTTTGAACTGGACACCTCTGAAAGAAAGATCGAGTTTGACTCTGCCTCTGGCACCTACACACTCTACTTAATCATTGGAGATGCCACTTTGAAGAACCCGATCCTCTGGAATGTGGTATGTGCCTGCTGGGTGTGCAGGTGAGGGCTGCTGTGCTGCACCTCACACTGCAACCTTGCTGTGAGGTCCTACATTCTTCTGTACAGAGTTCACACTCTGTGGCTTAGCACAGACTGGATGCATAATAAGTACTGATCAAATGAATGAAATATACACAGTCCAAGACTTCTATAATCTATCAGAGGTTTTCTCGCTACTTCAAGGCACTGTGGGGGATACATAGATGAAGAGATATGGTCTTGGCCTTTGAGATCTATTATAGCCTTGGAAGAACAGGGCAGTGAGTGGTGAAATGTAGCTGTGTAGAATGCTAATAAATAATGTCTAGCAATTATATGATATATATTACAGGTTACATGACTCTTCCAGGCCTTGCTGTTTTGATAGTTCTAATGATAGAAACATATCAAAAGGCAGCTTTGGAACAAGGAATGGAAGCATCACAGGGCTTCCTGGAGTAGCGTCTGGGAACACATGCTGAGGAACAGCCTCCCAAGAAACTTGATGTACTCTCAGGGACGTGAAGGCTTTGGTTTTTCTGAGCCTTGAATTTGAAGTGATGGGGTGGGAAAATGGTAGAGGGTAGATATAGCAATCAGATAGGGCTGGTCTTCATGCAGGATGAAGGGGTAGCTGCCTTTTTTTCTGCTATTTTCAAGATTTCTTCTCCAGGACTTGAAGATACTTTTCTACAAGAATGCATTTTCAAAAAAAAAATAAAAAAAAAAAAATAAAAATAAAAAAAAAAAAAAAAATGAATTTTCGAGGAGGGGAGGGAGGGGGAGGAGGAGGGAAGGAGATGGAAATTTTTAAATATAAAAAAAAAAAACCATAAAAAAAAAAAAGAATGCATTTTCATTTTTTATGTGGTTAAATCACACTTCCTGAGACACCTGGCAGTTTGTTATTACAGCTGTCGCCACCGGTACACCAACTGGGGTTTTCATATCGAGCAGCTCTTGGGGCTTTCCCACTATTCTGGTGGGAAATCGGAATCCGTGCTCTAAAAGGCACTTTCAGCAAATGCTAAGTTTGTTCTTGAGATTGTCACTGGCTCCATTTGTCAGCTGATGGATGAGAAGTGTCTGGACTACAGAGAGCCTTTTCAGTCATGGCTTCCGTCTCTTCTCATACTGTGCCTCTGAAAGCTCTTCTTGTTTTTCAGGCTGATGTGGTCATCAAGTTCCCTGATGAAGAAGCTCCCTCCACTGTCCTGTCTCAGAACCTTTTTACCCCAAAGCAGGAAATTCAGGTATATTCCAAAGGTGTTATCCACTCAGCCCAGAGTTGAGGTGGACCCAGGGAAAGAGCAGCAAACTTCTGGGCTGTGGCTCTAGCCCTTTGGCCTATTTACATGATACTTTATGGTGTAAATTTTGCATCTCTGGAAGTTGGGGGCGGGGGCAAGTTATCAGTCCCACCTTCCAACTGAAAGTATAGCGGAGATGAAATCAAATCCCAGATCGCCCCTGGGCAGCCTGAGACATGACTAGGTATAGGTCTCATCCTCTCTACTGACTAATACCTGAAAACTCATGGGCGAACAGGGCTTTAATACCCTGGGCAGGTCCTTGTCTGTATCAGGCCACTTGTGTTCCACAAAATAAGCAAATTCTACCCAGCCCAGCCCATGGGATGTTGTGAGGACAAAAATGGATAAGAGCATTTAAATGTCTCTGAAACCCTTCATAGAATAAACACAAAGTTGTCAAGGAAGTGAAGTGGGTCCCTTGGTGAACTGAGATTCAGTCAGTGTAGTAGTATGGAGCCCGCTTGAGTGAGTGTGAAGTGTGAAACACAGGCTCCTTACTCTCATTGCACTGCTAAAATAATGAACAGTGGCCATTTGTTGTGGCCCATACCCATATCCCAACCCTGGCGAGGTGGAGGCAAGAGGGTCATGAATTCCAACCACTAAAATGAAGGACAGGTGCTCAAGGAGCAGGGTAGAAGGGTTCTTTCTAAATCCTTATGTTCTCTGCTGTTGTTTAGGAATGCAAAATAAAGGTACATAGCAGCATTATGTATGACCGTGAAGGAGGCTGGGTGATCTGTGGGATAGACCAGGTGGCAGCAACCACCCTTAACAGCAATGTTGTGAAAGAGGAGCCAGGATGAAAATTTAGGGTCTGGAGCCTGAAGCAGAGCTGCCTTCTCACGGAGCTGTGTTGGCTGGTCACTGGCAAGTGGAAAAGAGGCTGCAGTTAGACACTGGAGAACGGATATTTGAAAAGCTAGGAGTGCAGTGTTATGGCTCATTTGTTTCTCACAGGATGGTTACAAGCCTAGCAGAGTGATGGATGCTGTCTCTACTCCCATCTCTACCTAGAAACTGAGGCAAAGAGTGACATGCCTATAGTCTCAAGGCCAGACATCTCTTTGGGCCTAAGTAGATCACTGCTGCTTGTGCTAGCTCATGCTGTTGAGGTGAGCTGCTCAGAATTCCCTGTCTGCTTGCTCAGGAAAAGATGAACAAGTCTCAGAGGCATGCTAGCCAGCTTTCTGGTTTAACTCTAGGAGTTAGCAGAGCTGGAGAGTGGGTCTTTTCAGACCATCTGTAGAGCCAGGGCTGGGAAATAAGAGTGAGTTAAGGGTAGACCCACCTGTGATGAGGCCCTGTTAAATTTTAAGGGGTAGTAGGGGGAGTTACTGTTAGTTGACCAAGTAACATGGCCTAGGAACCGAGAAACACTGTGAAGCCCGGAGTCCTCTTTGGGTATAACATCAAAGCCATCCCTAGGCCTGATTCTCCTTTTTGACACAAGCCAGGTGGCCCTTGACTGTCCGCATTGTCCAGTCCCTAAAAGGCAGTGATTCTTTTTTTTTTTATTTTATTATATAAACAATATTCTGTCTGTGTGTATGTCTGCAGGCCAGAAGAGGGCACTAGACCCCTTTACAGATGGTTGTGAGCCACCATATGGTTGCTGGGAATTGAACTCAGGATCTTTCTTTGGAAGAGCAGGCAATGCTCTTAACCTCTGAGCCATCTCTCCAGCCCCAAGGCAGTGATTCTTTGAGGTAGAAAGGCTGATCATATTCTGTTTGGAACCAAAATAGTGTCCTAGGAAGAGAAATCTGGGATCAAAGCCACCTTTGAGGAAAGGCATAAAACCAACCCAAGGCTTAGCCTCTAGGAGGTGTTTCCTCTGCACGATGCTGGGCATTTGGTTGCTGGTACAGGGGCAGCCCCTTCTGAGGAGGGAGGGCCCATTCTGAAACTTTGTGGTGTGTCTTCTCTTTTTAGCACCTGTTCCGAGAGCCTGAGAAGAGGCCCCCCACAGTGGTGTCCAATACGTTCACAGCCCTCATTCTCTCGCCCTTGCTCCTGCTCTTTGCACTGGTGAGTCACCATAATTAGCATGGGCAGTGTGTCTGGCTCTGGGAAGAGAGATGTAGCCATTCTAAATGAGTCTTTGTGCTCTGGCCTAAGCAAGCTCTGGAGGGGTCCAATCAGAAAGTTTTAGAATAACCATACTGCCCTAAATAAACCCATCCATTAAAAGGACCATGAGAAAATTCCTACCAGCTGCTGACAGTGACGGAAGTGTAGTCTGAGATCCCCGGGGGGATGTTGATGAGAGCAACATCGAGGTCAGTGTCGATTGCTCCAAGAATGGAGAGCGCGCTATACATTCCAGATTTCCTGGGAGCATGAAACTGGAAGGAATTGAAAGTCCACTTAGAAGCAGTGTTAATTAGTCTGCCCACACAATGGAATGGTGTGCCAGTTAGCAGAATGATAGATCTGTGCACTGGTGCCAACAGTGTTACAGAAAGAGGTGGGCAAGGAGTTAGGTAAGTACATTTAGTGTAATCCTCTTTGTGAAAAAATTGTTTGTTTGTTTTTTAGATTTATTTATTTAATATGTATACAACATTCTGCCTTGATGTATGCCCACATGCCAGAGGAGGGCACCAGATCTCAGTACAGATGGTTGTGAGCCACCATGTGGTTGCTGGGAATTGAACTCAGGACCTCTGGAAGAGCAGCCAGTGCTCTTAACCTCTGAGCCATCTCTCCAGCCCCCTGTGAAAAAGTTTTTAAAACTATATTAATACTAGTTACCCTGAGGAGGAGACTTGGAGTTTATAGCAAAAGGCAGTTCCTAATTTTAATAGTTCTCTGTGTGTGTGTGTGTGTGTGTGTACATACATACACATATAGATAACATGTATGTTTGGTTTTGGTTTATTTGAGACAAGAATTGCTCTGTGTAGCCCTGTCTGTCCTGGAACTCGCTCTGCAGACCAGACTGACCTGGAACTCAGAGAGAGATTCCCCCTGCCTCTGTCTCCTAAATGTTGGGATTAAAGGTGCGCACTTACACCTGTTTTATATATCTTTTGTGGGGGGGAGGGAAGACTGTCTTGGAACTGGCTATGTAGACTATGCTGGCCTTGAACTCACGAGATCACCTGCCTCTGTTTCCAGAGTGCTAGGATTAAATACATACATCACCATGCCAGACTCAGTTTATATATTTTAACCAATTAAATTTTTTTCCTTTTTTTTTTTCTGAAAACCATAAACATAGATACCTAACCTTAAAGTTCAAAGAATTTGGCCAAACAAAAAACAAAATTTTAGATATTATTTTTTACAGGCTGCCTATGTTTTAATAATAACTGGTTAATTTTCAAAAAAGGGGAGTGACCACAGACTTTTGTAAACAGGCTTGTAATGTTGGTGTCCTTGTATTGGGGTGATGGAGTTTCAGAAGGCATGGAATCAATTATGAGGACATGTTCCTACTGTCCATAGCTTATGGTACCAACCTCTAGAGAACTTAGTGCAAGTGTCGGTCGTCACTTCCTCATCAATGGAGCTTTTGACATTTTGGTTCCATGGTTTTGCCTTTTTTAAAATAGAAGAGTTTGCCAACATTGAAAATGATGCTCAGGTTGGAGTTACCCAAGCATAGTTGAGAGCAGCTGCTCCACTGCTATTCAGAAAGATGAAGGGACAGGTCTTCCTGAGGACTCAGAATGGGGTGTTTGTCGCCTGGGAAAATCCCTGTCTTTCTAGTGTGTGTGAACTTTGAAGCTCTGCTGCTTGTCATTGGATCGGTGCCGGCATAGTATAGAACTATTCCATGTCTAATATAACTCATGTTCTAATCTTCATTCAGTGGATCCGGATTGGTGCCAATATCTCCAACTTTACTTTTGCTCCTAGCACAATTATCTTTCACCTGGGACATGCTGGTAAGTGCCACAGGCTGCTAATTTCATTTAACCTCCTCTGACATTTTGCCTGCCACAAAAAGAGCCCTATTAAGTAGGTCCACAACCTATTAACTATAATGACTTAATAGCATAACATTTCCCTCTTCCTCTTGGCCTTTTAGGACAGTTAATATGATGATAAACCTGTTTGGCCCATCAGCTTAGAGCATCTGCCACTCTATTGGGCCTCATTGTACTGGAGGGGCTGTGGCAAACCATTTGCCCTCACATAATAGCCCTGTTCATTCCCAGATTACTCACTTAGCGTGTCTCTACACTGAGACATCCTCCTGGATGAAGAGCATTTAATACAGTTCCCAAAGGTTCTCTTCCGCACCACATCCATCTCCACATTTGCTGGCGGCTCTCTGGACAGTAGTAGAAGACAGTCCCTTCCTCTGTCAGACACACTCTTCTCGTTGTTCTCTGAGGGTGTAGATCCTAAACACCCTCAACATACAGGCAGTAAATTCCCGGGTCAGCAAGCGTTTCCAAGCCTTTGCATATCACTGGAAAGTTCAGTGTTTTAATTCCTTTGCCTCTCCAAGAAGTCACCATCTCAGCATCTGTAGAGCATGGCTACTTCAGTGCTCCGTGGGATCTCTTGACATCCAGGAAAATGTGCATCTGAATTTTTCTGAGAACAGGGAGACTGTACCTTTGATCAGATTCTCACAGTGGTCCATGACCTTAAAAATACTTAAGCATCCCTGCGGTAGTTCGTCTGTCATCCTGAGCAGATCTGGCAGGGTGACCTTTCTCCCCCACTAAGTTACTGTACTTGAATGACAGCTCTCCTGGGTCAGACTAGGAGCAAGACCTGAATAGAAATGTATTTAAGGCCATGACTTTTCGTGCCAGTGTGCTTTTGTATGTATTTCATCATTGGATTCTCATTATTCAACCCTGATGGGGCAGGAACTATGGTCCATTTGATGGTAAGAGAATATGGTCTCTGAGAACTACAAGCTGGTAAGGCCATAGCCTGTACAAAACCCAGGATTCTCGGTGCCTGGGTCTTACTGAGCCCTTTCCACTGAGCCTTCCCAAGACTATTTGCTTACATCCTAGCTACAGTGGCAAATCATTCTTGGTATGGTTCTGATGAAAAGTCAATGATTCATTCATTGGTTTATGTCCTGAATATTTTTATTAACAATTTGAAACATAAAATAATCTCAAATGTTATAAAGGCATAGCCCAACATGAAGGGAACAGAAAGTAGATAGGAATGGGCCTGTAGCTCAGAGAGAGGTAAGGTAGCTGATGTCAGATTTTTACCTCTAGATTTCTTGGTAAATAAGGCTGAAAAACAAGGATATTGAGTCATCTACTTTCTGCTGCTGAGATAAAAGGGTTAAACATAAAAACTGCCTAGAAATGCTGGCCTTAATGGCACAACAGGCCCCGTCCTTCTCTCTTCCCCGTTGTCACTGCTTTGTTTAATTGGTTGTCACGACAATTTTTGTAGCGATGCTGGGGCTCATGTATGTCTACTGGACTCAGCTCAACATGTTCCAGACCCTGAAGTACCTGGCTGTCCTGGGCACTGTGACATTTCTGGCTGGCAATCGAATGCTGGCCCAGCAGGCAGTCAAGAGGTAAGGCTGGGGACGGACCAAGCTCCAGGGTGAAATAATAGCTGTTTATATAGGCACTGACAGCCTAGCTCTGAGACCACAAAGCTATGTGACAGAATGATTGGCATCCTTAGGAGTAAGTCTGACACCTTCATCCAGCCTGTTAGAAAAGCCATAATCAGGTCTTTTAAAGAAGAAAGTAACCTTAGTGACCAGTCGTAGATGTTAAAGTCGCAGCATCCTACACATGAGAAAAAGGGGAATAACTGCATTTAAAGTGTGTTAGATACGTGGCGAAAAGCTGTTAACTTGCTGGCTGTGTGAGAATCCTTCTTCTTACCCTACCCTCCTCCTGTGCCCCCAGAGTGCCACCTCTGGGACTCTGGGTGGTGCCAGAGCTCTTCCTCCCACCCATAGGTTTATGTTCTTCCCCTCAACAGTTGTGTAGGCTTGGCGGCAGCTCACACTGCTACCCAGGAATCAGACAGCCTGAAAGGCAAACAAATGCTCAGACCTTGACATGGTGGCAGCTTGACTTTCAGAACAGAATTGGAGGCAAATTTAAATGTCACATAGGTGTTTCTCATTGATTTGACTTTATTAGAACCTGACTGATTTCAGTCACGCAAAGGCCAATAAGAAAAGGTCAGAATTGCTTTCACCTTTGAAAGAAATCATTTTCAAACGCACCCTGCTTTCTCCTCTCTGGGACTTAAGCTGGCAGAATGGAACTCAGTAGCATGCCCTTAAACAGGCTGCAGTTAGATCTGTGCTTCAAGAGGGGTGTTATCAAGGAGAGCACTGATGACTGGGCAGGGTGGGGTCTCATTGTAAGCTTTGGAGTACCCCACCGTGAGCTCCTGTAAACATTACTGACTTCCTGTGCCAGGCTGGGTCCCATCAGAGCTGCCCTCGGTGACTCTGGCTGCTTCACTCTCTGCCACTGTGCTTTGCATCTAGAAAAGGCCAGGGCTGGGTTGTGTTTCCCAAGCAGAATACTTTTCCCTTGCAACAGCCAGTCTGGGCCCCCAAAGAGAAGAAAGCTGGGCTCTGCTAACTTCTTTCTTCTCTGGAAATTGTCCACAAAGTCATGGGGAGAGCAGTGTGAGGAAACCATTCCCTGTAGAGTCCATGCAGCAGGAATTCCTGCTATGAATCCCAACTTGTATGTGCTTGCTGGGAAGAACCATGACTTTCATTAGCAGCCCAATAGCTCCCCAATCTCTCAGCCCCCTTACAAGTTTGACAGCGTGTGCTGCCTGGGAAGAGGACTAGCCTTGACAGGGGCTCTGGTTGGGTTTACCATGTGTGTCCTCAGCTTGTTTCTCTCTGGCTGTCCTTTCTTGATTCTCAAACCCTCTTTCCTTTGGCAGGATCGCTGCAGAGCAGAGCAGTAGATTGGCAAAATATAGGACACTACGGTAAAGATGAAGGGTGGCTCATCCCAGGAGCAGGCTCCCTTTCCCATCTTGCCCACCTCCTGCATGCTAGTTACTGTCCCGTTTTCAGCCCACTCATTCCCCACACTGTTCCCTACACCAGGTTGAATTCTGAGGCCTTTTTACAACTTGCTGGATGAGGTGACTGAACCAGGGCGATTTCCCCATGGGATTCTAGTAGATACACAATAACCCTGTGTGAGAACAAGAGTCGAGGATAAGACAAGTCTGATTTGGGCTTCTTCAACCACCCAGACTTTGTGAATTCACAAAACAGTGGTCCCATGGCAACTCCTGGCACACCTTGTCACTATTTCTAGGCCTTCCCGTAAACACTAATCTCTACTTGGCCGAACGACGTGATTTGGTGAGATTCAGTTGTGAGTGACTGATAACCATGGATCAAAGCCAATAGCAGAATCCTGCCTGGACCTCAGAGTGTGGCACATAGCTGTCCCCTTTCTGAGGGCTCTTGTTGAAGAAACAGTCAGTGAGGACCGGAGCAAAGGCAGGGTGCTGTTTCATGGATCTGCTCCTGTAGATGAGGAGCCCATGCTGTTTTCAGATTTCTGTCTGGGATGTCACAACTGCTCATCCCCCTCAGTCCAGCACTGTCATGGAGACCCATGGAGCATGGCTATCACCCAGTAGCACCATCTCCCTCACCTGGAGGTGGGCTGGGTTGGGCCTGTGTGACATAGTTGGCTGACCTCTGCCTTAAATCACAGGTAGGACAGAGGTATTTTAATTTTCACATCATGTCTACTTTTATCCCTTACCTTGGAAATAAATAGCTTTTCTTGCCAAAGAGAGGAAGCAGATTCCAGCACACCAAAGTTTTAATCCTCTGAAAATAGGAAAAGTCGATAAAAACAGAGGGTTTAGAGCTTTCTCAATTCAGTGTGAGTATAAGCTGGGTCACCTTGTCTGCAACACAGAGAGAAAGTGGCATTTTTAGGGGGTTGGGATTTTTTTGTTTTGTTTTGTTTTTTGTCCCCTTCTCCCCAGTTTTAAGCAAGGTATAGTACCAGACATGGTAGCTTACACCTGTAATCCCAGCGTTTGGAAGGCAGAGGCTAGAGGATCAGGAGTTTAGTATCTCCTGGGCTATAGGAGACCCTGTGGCTAAATAAATATTGAATAAACAAACAAAAGTAAGCATGTAGTCATGCAACTATTGCCTTGGTGAGATAGACCCATTGCAGTCCAAGAGGCTCCCTGCACCTGTGTGGGCTGTCCCTCCCACCACCCTTGTGTCCTGGCCTTCCCCATTCAGTTTTGCCCTAAATTTTAGTTGCTCTGAGGTGTTTGCCTTCAGAACTAGTCTCTGAACTTGTTGAGTTCTTTCATTCTTTACTCTGACTTTGAAAACTCTGACCCTCCTGTGGCACGAGTCTGTTAGAGCCTTTGAGACTTGTGGATTCTAGGACCAAATGTACAGGTTTACCCCACCCCCACCCTATGGCTTAGTGCTGCTGGCTGGTGTCACATGTTGATTTGAGTGGGTATAATGGATGATCTCAGTTCCTGGCCAAGGTCTAGAGTTGTTAATTGTGCCACCTCATTTCATATCTTTGCTGTCTTTCCAGTGTGGACATTGCCAGGCACACACCCTAATGTTAGGAATTTCTGAGCATTGGTAAAGAATTAGTGGCATACACTCTGGTCCTTAGGACCTAACACTGTGCCTCCTGGGAACTGCTTTAGCAATTGGTTTGCAGCCTGCCATTCTGTGAGATAGACATAATCTCTCCAGTCCTCACCATGACCCGCTGCCCACCAAGGACAGAATGTCCTGCTCCTGTTTGCCGTGCGCTCGCTGCTGTCATCTCCTGGTTGCATTCTGCTTGGATTATCAATTTCTTTTCTCTTGCTTCCACAGCTCTGAGAGTCAGGGGAAGGTGGGAAGAAAGTGACGGAGAGATTCTCATATCATCTGAGAAGTGCACATCCCAGCACTTAGGAGGCTGAGGATTACAAGTTGGGGACCAGCCTGAGCTACATAACAAAACAAACAAACCAAAAATACCCCACCATAACAAACCAACCAACCAGCCTACATACAAAAAGAGAGAGAGAGAAAGAGAGAGAGAGAGAGAGAGAGAGAGAGAGAGAGAGAGAGAGAGAGAGAGAAATAAGAAAGGAAAGGAAAGCAGTGGTTTTTGTGAGCCAAGTACCATTTTTCATACTCATTCTGTATTGGGTTAGCTGCTGAGTCTGTACGGCAGGGTTAAACTTGTCTCTTTTTGTGATTGAACTCTCCCGTCTTTCGGCCTGTATTGTGAGGGTGTGCCTGGAATTACCTCATCTCTCCTTTCTCATGCTCCTTCCTTAGTTATCAGGTTTGAGTCATGGTTTTCAAGCCCAATAGGCATCAGTTATTTTTTGAAATGAAATGGGGCCTATATAAATGGAACCAGTAGATACAGGGCCGTCCCCCTATCAGGAACATCTTCCAGTGGGAGAATAACTTGATCTCCCTCTTGTCCCACTTAGGAACCATATCCATCAGCAGAAACCATCAGTGACTGTGTCTGTCTTCCTTTTCTTCCAGAACAGCACACTAGTTCCAGAAGGTTGAAGACCTGACCTGAAGTGGTTGTTGAACAAGGAGTGAAGACGATTCATAGTGCGAAGAGAGCAATGAGGGGAACAAACAGAAAATGAAAAAGTCTGTTATTTAAAAAGAGAGAAAGAAGCCGAGCTGTGGCTACACTTTCCCTTGTTTTCCACTTTCTGTTTTACAGAGCAGATGTGTTTGGGCCCAGATTGTCTGTCCCTTTGTCATGATGCCTGGCAAGATGCTGTGAATGTCCCAGACTACCCAGATGTTACACAGAAAGGTTGAAATCTGTAATTCATCTACTTTGGAATAAAGAGAATGGTGATAGGACAGAGGTCTGGTTGAGAGTTTATCCCGTTCACGGATCCTGGAGTGTGCAATGTAAGGGTGCAGCTGGGGCTGGGCTGTTAGTGTCTCAGAGTCTTTACTTGGTCCTGCTCACCTTTCTTAGTACTGAGAGTGCCTAGAAAAGCCTGCGTCCTTTCTGCTCCGGCAATGAGCACTTCGTAGGAGCCACACTTGTATTTACAGATCCTTTGTGTTCAGCCACAAGGACCTGCTCTAGACTTTTCCTTGAGTGTTTAGACTTGGCGTGTAGAGTTGGAATTGGCTCCAAAAAGAAAGCTGACTGCCTCCATCCGGTCCCTCTGTGACAAAATACCATGTAGTAGGTTGGTAATTCAGAAACAGTGAAATAGATCATTTATAAGCAGTGATATAGATGATATATAAACATGCTGGGAGATGGGAGACCTGGCTGCAGGCTGGCCACGACTGAAGTCAAGGGCTTCCCTTTCCTGCCGGCAGTGAACTGGGCTGACTAGGGAAACCAAGAGGTGGGAGTCCTATCCAATTTTGAATGCTGTGATTATTTTTGCACTTTTAATCATTCCGGACATCCCATCATCCAGGCTTCCCAGTTTGTTTTTATTGTTGTTGTTTGTTTCTGTTTTTGTTTTTTAAGATGAGGTCTCTCTGTGTAACCCTGGCTGTCTGTAGACCAGGCTAGCCTTAAGCTCACAGAGATCCTCCTGCCTCTGCCTCCCGAGTGGTGGGATTAAAAGCGTTCACTACCACCGCCTTACTACAGTTCTCAATTTTTAAGGTTTACTTACAATAAAATGGCTTTTTTTTTTTTTTTTTGAGACAATGTCGTGTGTATCCCAGAATTTACTGTGTAGCCAAGGACAGTCACCTGGTTTCTGAGACATTGTCTCTCACTGGGTCTTGGGACTCACAGACTAGACTAAACTGATTGGCCAGTGAGCCTCAGGGGTGCGTCTTTCTTGACCCCTCCCTGACTAGGACCACAGGCACGTGCTCCCGTGCCACCTGGCTTTTATGTGGGTGTTAGGAACCGAACTCAAGTTGTCATGCTAGCTTACACAGCAAGAACTTGATCTGAGCCAGCTCTCCAGCTCAGCTGTTCTGTATCTCTGTGCTTTATGATGCTAAACCTAGGAGAGGCAATCACATAAACCACATTTAAAATATCAGATGGACAATAAAGGAAATCGAAGCGCAGATCAGGATAGGGAATTTTATTGTATTTACAGAGGAAGGAGAAAGTCAAAACTGAAGTGGAAGTAACTGGGTCCAGTTGTTTGGGGTACGGGTGGCCCAAGCTTCTGCTGAAGGCTTCATCCTTGGGAATCCCTGCTGTAGAAAGAAAGAGACACTCAATCTAGACTCTAGTAAGCAGGGGCAGAGCTTCTGGATTCCCAGAGGTGGGAGGCAGTGGCAGAAAGATGCTTATGGCCGCAGAAATGTCAATCCCACTCTTAGCCCCTGCCCTGCTAACCCGCTGCCACTGAGACCCTGGACTGGTCACTTCCCTTCTGATGAGACCACTTCTGACCCGTAGACAGGACCAGCTTCTTCCCGGACAAACGTGCCGCACCCTACAAACCTTTCTGTTGGTCATAAGTTGAGCAACCTCACAAGAACAGGTGGACATCCTCACTGCTACCCCTGATCTGAGCACAGCTGATCTGGGCCCAGCCTAGGCCTTCACACACAATATCCTGCTTTTAAAGATTTATTTACTTAGGTATGGATTTTATGTATCTGGGTGTTTTATTTGCATGTATGTCTGCAAACCAGAAAAGAGCATCAGATCCCATGGGACTACAGTTATAGATGGTTGTGATGTGGGTGTTAGGAATTTAACTCAGGACTTCTGGAAGAACAACCAATGCTCTTGACTGCTGGGCCATCTCTCCAGGCCTTAGGCCTCTTCCTTTGGACTCCAGAGGGAGATTACCTGGTAAGAGGCCCTGAATGGAATTCTTAGAGGCAATATTCTCACAGAACTAATCTTTGAGCCCTTAGAGTTCACCTGCTCCTTTTGTAGAGGAGGAAATCATGAACAGAGAGATCCAGAGCCAGGCCGGGGGTCCAGGCCTGCATCCTGCTTCCAGTCTGGTTCCCCACCCCCAACCCTGATCATCTGCCTGACAGTGAAGCTGGTGAGCTTTCTGGTTCCGAGTGCGCATGGCCGGCTCTGATGGAGCTTGTTTTCAGCCTGCTGCAGAGCCCCTGACAGAACTGCACCAGAAGCATGTGTGCTCTGTTTTCGGTCAGGCTGCCGAATGCAGCGTTTCTGGACCAGCTGGTCTCTTCCACCCTGCCTCCTCCGCTTAGCTTCAGTTTTCCTCTTCTGTAAAAGGGGAAACTTCTCCATCTACCCTGACTCTCAGTGGAAATGTGAGGGCCACCGAGATGGGGAATGACCATCATGGCCAGCTCTGCCTCTGCCTCTCATGACAGCGTCCTGCCTGCTCTGGTCAGCCACTGGGCATGGCAGAGCTGGCCTGTCCTGGGCATTATAGGTTCATGGACTTCACAGGGGATCCGAGGTGTAGCCTTCTTACCGCCACAATGCAGTCCGTTGGGACACCCGTTAAAACTCAGGGTCTGAGACCCAAACCAGAAGCATTGATAACATTTCAAGACACGCCGAGCCTGGCCTATTGATCTGCACTGGACACACTGACACATCGTGCAGTCCCCTCACACCCCTGAGGCCTGCGGGGTGGGGGGGGTGCTGTAGGCCCCACACCTGCGAAGAGGTGATTTTTTGCTTTTCTTAGAAACCCAGAAAGAAGGACATCTCTAAAGTCCCTACAGAAATCTATCTGCCTCCTCCCTGCCCCCCCCCCCCGTCACCTGTGACGTACAGCCCCCTTCTCCCTGCCCCCATCACCTGTGCTTCTGCAGCAGGGCTACCAAGAGGCTCTCCAGCGCCACCTGCCTGTGGTCCGCCCACATGCTGTCCACCTGCCGGCCAGGCCGTACTCTGGTTCCTTCCTGGTTCCTCTCCCTGTGGGTTGGGGAAGGAGAAGCAATGAGGTTGTCAATGGGTAGACTGTCCAGTCGGGAGTGTAGCCCTTTGCTATTCCAGTATCTGATGTGGATTTTTAGGAAACCCACTTGCATTCAGCAACACCTGGGCAGCAGCGTGCATGGCAGTGAAATATGGAGCACACGTATGTGTACCGCTGCAAAACCCTCCCCACAGATCGCCAATCTTGCAGATAGCACATTAAACAAGTGGTCCACTGTATTGTCCTCCAGTAACAGGACAACCCATTGTGCGGCAGCTTCTGATACTGTGGCCACAGCGTGTACTGATTATGAAGGGTACCCTGGACAGGTTCACAGTGAAGGACCGTCTAGGAGGCAATGACATCTAATAGTCAAAGTTGTCCAAGTCAAAATCATCAGGCATCTTCCAGATTAATCTTAAAGATATGCAAAGGACTGGAGAGATGCTCAGCAGGTAAGAGCCCTTGTTGTTGTAGAGGACTCAGGTTTGATTCCCAGCATCTGCATGGTGCCTCACAGCCATCCATAACTCCAGATTCGGGGGATCCAAGGCCCACTTTGGACCTCAGAGGGTACCCTGGCATGCATGTGGTACACAGACATACATAAGAAATGATACGCATAAAACAAGACTGCTGATGAAAACAGATACGGTGATGAATAAATGGAGCTGGATCCCACGCTGAGCCTAGGGTCAGAGAAGAAATAATTATAAAGGATTATAACTCAACTGATGAAATTTGACTGTGTGTCGTGAGTGACGTGGCACTGAGGACAGGAGGGGGTGGGGTTTGTTAGGAGACACAAGCACCACGGGGAGGGGGGATAAGGTATTGAGAACTGTAATGCGCAGGCCTGCAGTCAGGAGGCTCAGAAGCAAGTCATCCTCAGATACATACCGAGTTCAAGACCAGCCTAAGCTATACAAGACCCTGTGTCAAAAGAAATAAGAAACTTAATAATGGCTCAGTGAAAATGAGACCATCATCATGGGAAATGTGCATATGTCTAGGTGTGTATGTGTATGTTACTGGTCTAAGGAAAAATGATAAAACGTTAGGCGCTGTTGACTCTAAGAGTACTACTATAGCTTTAAATTTGTACTTATTTATTTTTATATGTATGGGCTTTTCGTTGTTGTTGTTTGCCTACATGTATGCCTAGTGCCTATGGAGGCCAAGATGCCCTGGGACTGGAGTCGAAGACAGGTGTCAGCCTCCATCTGGGTGCTGGGAATTGAACTCAGACCCTCTGCAAAAGCAACACATGCTAACTCCATCCCCATAACATTTTTGTATATTTGAAGGTTCTCCAAAACAAAAACTTCAAATTCAGGCTGTTTGGATCTTTGCCTGGCCACGTTCTGTGCATCCTCTAGAGATGACACATGGGGTCTGTCTGGGAGGTAATGACAGTTGGCCTCACAGATCTGAGAAGAGACTTATAGAGGCTGCTCTGGCACAGGTTCCTGTGTCCCCAGCTGGGTCCTCATATATGCGCAGGTCCCCATGCCTCGTCTTTGTTTCTGGCTTGGAGTCCTGATCAGATAGGAACAATGACCATCAGCATTGTCACTGCTGAAGCCAAGGACAGGGAGAGGCACACAGAAGGTAAGTGGAGGTTCTATCTGTGCGAAATTCAGAAAGGATGGACACCAGCGGTTCTCAGTCTGTGGGTTGCCGCCTCTTTGGGGGTCTCTTTTTTTAAAAAAAAATATTTATTTATTTATTATGTATACAATATTCTGTCTGCCTGCAGGCCGGAAGAGGGCACCAGACCCCATTACAGATGGTTGTGAGCCACCATGTGGTTGCTGGGAATTGAACTCAGGACCTTTGGAAGAGCAGGCAGTGCTCTTAACCTCTGAGCCATCTCTCCAGCCCAGGGGGGTCTCATACCAGATATTTACATTACCATTCAGAAGAGTATCAAAATTAGGGTTATGAAGTAGCAACAAAATCATTGTATGGTTGAGGGTCTGTATTAAACATGAGCTGTATTAAAGGGTCACAGCAGTAGGAAGCTTGAGGACCACCAATATATACATACTGTGTCAGGGAAGAAACGAAGCTTGGCTCCCATCTCCTGCATCAGGCCTTCCCAGCTCTCGTGCAAGATAACTGGGGAGGAACTACTAGAATGTCTGCTTACCCCTGCTGCCTGTTCATGATGTCCTGGAGCAGTTTGCGGGCAGACAGCTGGCCCAGAACTTTCCTGTAGCTGTTGGTGAAGATGGCATCTGCATATCGCCTCATCCTGTGCAAAAGGGTCAGAGGTCAGGATGGGGCCCTGGGAAAGGACAGTGCGAGCTACACTATATCTCGGTACAGGCCTCCCTCTGTTCTTCTGTGTTCCCCTCATGCCCACAGAGACTCGGAGCCTGACTGCGTGTCTTCCGGGGCTCCACGACTGGTCCCTGCCTGAGCTGAGCAGTGGGCACTGTGAGACACAGCTGGTGGCTCCAGTTAGCATCCTCTATTATGGGGAGGTCCCGGAGGTGCAGGCATCCTGGTTGCTTACCTGAAGGGCAGTGAGGTGGGCAGTAAGCAGTGGGAGCCACTGGTAAGGGTGAGGATCACAAAGAACACCCAGAGTGGCATCCTTCACCTCTGGGTGGAACCTGCACAAAAGACCAGGAAGGCACACTCAGACATAGTCACAGCATCCCCAGGGCACCACTCCATGGCATGCCCTGGTCCTCGTCCTTTGGCTGTGGGACTTTGAAAGTCAGACACACTTAGATTTAAATCCAACACTATCTGTCCTCAGCTCTGGCTTCCCCACCTGCAACGAAGTCACAGTAGCCACCTCATGAGGCTGAGTAGAAAATCAATTAACATAGGGAAACCGCCTCTCCTGGAAGGTGTGAGGGAACATACACACTCAGGAGAGACACAGGAGAGAGCATCGCCCCCTGGCTGACAGACAACAGGGGACAGAGGACACCATGCCATGCTCAGATCCTAGTTCTGCTCTCACTACCTGAGCTCCCCACTACAAGTGCCTTAGCCTATCTGAGCCTCAGTTTCCCCAGCCACAAAATGGAGATAATAACCATAATTATCAGGATAGGTGATAAGAAACACCCGCAAGGAACTCCCCAGAAACTCTTGCTGTGGACACCTAACACTTATTCAGAAGGTAGATTCACGCCATTTCAGTTTGTGTGGAGTTGGAGCAAAGACAGAAACTTCCTGTCCTGGAAGCTGACATTTTGAAGGTGGGGTATGAGACAGAGTCTAGAAATGGAGCCAAGGCTTGTCTGGATTTCACTGTATTGCACAGGCTGACTTCTAACTCATAATTCTCCTGCCTCGGCACCCACACCCAGCAGAATTGTTACGTTACCCAGAGCTCTGAAAGGGAAGGACGGAGCATCAAAGTGTGTCAGAATCTTCTCACAGACTTCACACTATGCTCTGCATTAGGGGAAGAGCTGCCTCGGCTCAAGAGTATGTACCTGTCCACTCTGGCCTGCTCTGGTCTGGGTCTTCTCCAGGATGTCTGCTCTGGAGGATCTGATTGGTCCCTGAAAGGCTCCATTCCCGTGATTCCTCTCTCCCATGTTCCACTGAGGGCTGATTTCTGCAGGCAGGACCAGCACTAACCAAGTCCAGAATGCCTGCCTAGGTTCACTTCTCTTCAGGCAACAGGCCCCTTCTGCAGATTCTGGCCTTCTCTGGTCAGGCATGCCTTGGGTCCAGAACTGTTCACTGTGGCCCCAGGTCCCTCACCCCACACCAGGCCTCTCAGGTACATTTTCATGTGACTGTCTTGTTTCTTGTATCTGCACTCCTTGTCTTCCTCATGTATCACACTGCAGCTTTCCTTTCCCAGCTGGGCTGGGCCTCTCCAGAAGTGGACTTTCCAAACAGGGAACTCTTTAGGTATAAGGAGAGTCCCTTGACTACAAGTCACTGCAATTCCTGTCTCTCTCTGTGACACACTGGCTCTTCACCCTCTTCGTGTCTTATCTCCAGACCCCTAGTGAGTCTCTCTCTCTCTCTCTCTCTCTCTCTCTCTCTCTCTCTCTCTCTCTCTCTGATTTTCAAGACAGGGTTTCTTTGTATAGTCCTGGCTGTTCTGAAACAAACTCTGTAGACCAGGCTGGCTTTGAACTCACGGAGATCCGTTTGCCTCTGCCTCCCAAGTGCTGGGATTAAAGGTGTGCGCCACTGTGCCCATCTGGCCCCTGATCTCTTTACTTCCATGATCAGAAACCCTCTGACATGAAGTCCAGGCCCTGCTGTTAACTTAAGCTCTCTTCTGCCTCCTCCCCTCCTGCCCTGCTCCCTGGAGTTCAAAAGGAAATCCCATCCCCCACCCCCACCCCACTGTCCCCACCTCCACCCATGGCCTGCCCTGCCTAGCTTCAGAGCAGGACTGTCAGCCTCAGTTCACAGCCAACACTAGAGTCGAGGAAGAAGGGATTTCTCAGATGATTTCCCCCATCAAAATAGCTTGAGAGTGGGCCCTTACTTCCCAGGCCAGCGGACTTCCTCCTGCTCACATGCAATACCCTAGCCACGGTTCTCCCTATCCATGAGGCTTAGTTCAGGGTTTATCACCTGCACCTGGGAAAGGGGTTAAAAAAAAAAAAAAAAAAAAAAAAAGGATAGCTTTTGTTCCTTGTCATGGGGCCTCCCAGAACTACAAAGAGGAACAAACAGGAACACTTGCTTGATTGGCCCCTCCCTCTGCGCACCAGTGGTGCCAAGGAGTTGAAAGTAAGCTCACTGGAGAGCAGACTTTGGGGGGACAGTTCTCACAAGTCCAGCAACACCCCATTCATTCATAAGAAGGTTCGGGCGCTGCACAGCCTGGTCAAGCAGGGGCAGCAACACTTGCCTTTTGTCCCAAGGATAAACCCAGACTCCACAGCAGCCCCAGCTATTGCATGGGGTTGCCCAACCCCAGTGGATAAACAGCAGAACAACAAGAATCATTTGGGCTGAATGGTGGTGGCACACGCCTTTAGTCCCAGCACTCAGGAGGCAGAGGCAGATGGATCTCTGTGAGTCTGAGACCAGCCAGGTCTACAGAGCAATTTCCACAACAGCCAGGTTTACACAGAGAAACCCTGTCTCAAAAAACCAAACAAACAAACAAACAAACAAACAGAAAACCCAAAACAAAAACAAACAGAAACAACGAGAGAAATAGTTTTCAACTATTCTCCTGTGTGACAGAGTGGCCAAACCCAGCTGATTCTGGCAAATTTTAATGTACTCTAGATCTTGGGCATGGTTAGCTATGGGATTGGACATAGCTGAGGTCTTGGGTGTTGGGAGAGAGGGGCATCAATTCTCATCAGCTGACACCTTTTGACAGCCTCCTGCCACAAGCACCACAGGAATTCTACAGACACAGGGAGGGAGGGGGAACTGTGGCCGGTATGTAAAAGGAATAAAAAAACTTACAATTAAAACAAATAAATAACAACAACAACAACAAAAAGAATTCTACAAACACACATCCGTGGCAAATGGCAGGTCAGGTCTCAAGTGTCCACATGAACAAGGGTCTCTTTTCTCTTGCAAAACCCCCGAGGGACACTTCCACCTTTGTTAAATGTTCTCCTTTGCAACTGAGAACTGCCAAGCGTCGAGATTCTCAATTCTGAAGTCATTTGACTAAAAACACCTCAAGTTCAAGAAAGTCTGAGGCTGAGCATTTCTGTGGTGTGGGCGACAGAACCCAGGGCTTTGCACATTCTAGACAAAGCTTTAAGACTGGACCACACCACACACGAAATCTTAAGTGTTCAATGAGAAAGCATTTCCCAAAGAAGGATTTGAGACAGGTTATGGTGGAAAACAATAACGATAAGCACTTCAGGTCTATTTTCAAGCAAGGTGTAGGGATCAGGCATGCGGTCATAGAAGCCTCCAAAACCCAATAATTGTGACTGAAAATTAGAACAAGGAACATGGCTGCAATTGAGGGAGACAGCAAAATGTTATCAGTTTCCAGGCAGTTACTGAGTTGGTTCTGAGTGATCGATGAGCCACATCGATCTCTACAGCAACTGGGCTGCTTTCAGATGCATGGTTGAGTCCTGTCCTGTCATTGACAGGAGAATCCAACCAGCTCATGTCTCAACCCAGAAGCCTACCCCACACCCTAGAAGGAGCCCCCAAGACCGCCCTCCCTTCTCACCAATTCCTGCAACACTTCTGCCTGCCTCTTCTCCATGACCAAGTGCCATGCCTTTCCCACAGTGCCTACATGGCATCAGCCACCAAAAACACATTCCAGAGTCTCTACTATGCAGTCACTGCACTCAGAACGGGAACTTCATGTCCTCACCAATCTGTGGACACAGAGGCTGGCCATGGGCCATTTGACTTGGTTTCCGTTAGTCGGTGAGATGTCAGATTTTCTTGTCCCTTGCCAGCCCTTCCCCCAGGACCGCTCCCTCTCACCTCCAATACGACAGGTGTCCGGCTCCGTCTGAGGACTGCTCGGGTCCCACTGACCTCAGGCATCTGCTCCAGCCACAGCCGTGCGCTCACATTTATACCTTAATTTCCCTAAGTGTCGTCCGCGTCAGAGAGTCGATTACGCACGAGTCATCTAATGCACCGTTTTTAGCACGACACAGACGATCTCTAATGGGGAAAAGTGGTGTTTGTGCCCCCACAAATTAAGGTCCATACCAAACTTTCCCTCTGTCTATGAGGGGGTGAACGGAATCTAATGCTGAATGACTATTCTGAGAAAAATAGTGAATAATACTGAGATTCTCGTAATTATAATATTTACAGCACTGTCATGCCTTTGTCCGTCCTCCCAAAACTGTGCCTTTTCAAGGTCACATAATTCTGTTTTGTTCACACGTAACTTTATTTCACTTTGGAGCAGACGGTCTTACCAATAAGTGTTTTATTTTTCCCTGAGGGAACATTGTTCGCTGTCTCCCTGGTCATCCAGTTCTCAGAATCTCCCTGTGTTTGATCTACACCAGCTGCTGCCGTCCACCAGCAGGTTTTGACAGCCGGCCCCCACAGCAACCTCTGTCACGTATCAAGACAGCCCAACATGGCAGCTGCCTCAGAGAAGTGTGAAGGGTGAGAGAAGAGGTGGAGGCCTTGGGAGAACTGAGATGTTCCCAGCACACACACATCTGAGCAGAAGCCCTGGCTTCCTGTGAAGCTCTGTGGACTAGTGAGAGATCGCCACACAGTCAGAGATCTGCCTCCTCTTCCATGCCTGTAAGTCACAACCTCTGTAACCGTTCCGCGCTCCTTCTACCCTCCAGGCCTCAGGTCTACGCCAGTGAGTGACAGCTTCAAACTTTTTAAAAGTTTCTTTTCTTTGGAAACCTATCTAAACCTATGAAACAGATTCTTAAGTGGGCCTAAATGAGTTCTGGGGTGTGTGTACCTGCAGTGCCAACTTCTTAGGAAGCCGAGGCAGGAGAATTGCTTGAGTCCAGGAGTTCTAGTCCAGCTGGGGCAATATAGCAAGGCTCCTGCTCAAAAGGAGGTGGGGTAGAGACGGTCAGTTCATAAAGGGTTTGTGGGGGGCTGGAGAGATGGCTCAGCAGTTGAGAACCCTGGCTGCTCTTCAAGAGGATCTGAGTTCAATTTCCAGCAACCAGATGATGGCTCACAACCATCTGTAATGAGACCGGGCGCCTTCTTCTGGCCCGTGGGGAAATATGGAGGTAGAACACTAGACATAAATAAATAATTTAGAAATAAAGAGCTTGTGCCGCAAGCATGAGGACCTGTGTTTGGATCCCCTGCACTAACATACAAAACCTGCCAACAAGCACCTGCAATCCCAGCACTAGGGAATGGAGACAGGAGGATCCTTGGAGCATCTGGTCAGTTAATCTAGCCATGTCAGGGAGTTCCTTTTCTCAAAAAATAAAGCAGTGAGAGATTGAGGAAGATACTCAATAGTAACCCCTGGCTTCCACACACACATTAGTCCTACCACTACCTTGTACAACACACGCACACAAGCACATGCACACAAGCACATGCATGCTCACATGCACACACACCAATGCACACACATATGTGCATGCACACACATATGGACAAGCACATACACACATGCATATGCATGTACACCACACACACACACACACACACACACACACACACACAATTGTGCTGCCCTGAAAGTAGACAGGGGACTGGAGGCCTCTCCCCCTGTTCCTGAGCACCTCAGTGGTTCAATTTGAAGCAGGCACTTTCTGAGAATCTCCTAGCGGTGATATAGCCCTTCCTAGCCTTCACTGAGCCATGAGATGTTCCTCACAAACATGAGATGTTCCTCACACAGGTGAAGGCTAAGGGGCACGTCGCCCTACTGGCCATGTCTGTACAAAGTGGTCAGATCAGGACATAGCTTAAAGAATTAAAAATAAGCCGGGCGGTGGTGGCGCACGCCTTTAATCCCAGCACTCGGGAGGCAGAGACAGGCGTATCTCTGTGAGTTCGAGACCAGCCTGGTCTACAAGAGCTAGCTCCAGGACAGGCTCTAAAGCTGCAGAGAAACCCTGTCTCGAAAAACCAAAAAAAAAAAAAAAAAAAAGAATTAAAAATAAGATGATAAGTTTAAGATAAGTACCAAAAACACGGAATGAAACCAATAAATGAACTGATAGGTCCTAGCAACAGGCAGCTGGTTGGGACAGTTGGTGCTGTTGGGATCCTCAGAGCAATGGGCTCTTGGGCAGATAGGAGAAATGAGATTATTGCAGTAAATATAAGAGGAACCCTGGAGAGCTGGACTTCCTGAGGTGCGAGTCTCTGGGTTGGGTACAGATTCAAGACTCATAGAGGTGGGAGAACTGGAGTTTGACTGCAGAGGAAGTCGTAAGCCAGCCGTGCTAGGCCCCACATATGCCTGACCTCCGTTCCCTCTTGTGGAGCTGTGTGCTGGGCTCAACTCCTGAGTAAAGAGTGTTTAAGGTTCAGGCGCGGCACGGAGTGAGCTCTGCAGTTAGCTTCGAAAGAAGAGGCCGCAGAGGCACTGTGAGCCAGTCAGAACCGGTCAGTGCTCAGACTTCCAAACTGAGGGCTTCTCAGGGCCCGTTGGCCCTCCCTCAGCTCCTAACACCGAGACTATCACAGCAATCACTTTGCTCTCTTTTTTCTTGCCACGCTGGAAATCCAACCCAGGGCTCCGTGGAAGCCAAGCAGGCGCTCTACCGCTGAGCTGCTGGCCCAGTTCATTTATTACCGAGCTTCAGTCCTTTAGGGATATCATAAGTATAAACAGCTGCGCCACCGTTGCCACAGCCCTGTCTCAGAATGTCCCTTACTTCAAATCACACATCCCTTCCACCCATTTGCCACTCCCTCCCACGGGCCCAGGCAAAAAGCAGAACCTATCTGAGTCTGTCTTTATTCTTCCTTTCTGGGAATCCCTATGTATTGAATATGATATGGTATATGATAGGTATTCCCCAGCATATCAATGAGATGAACACATGGGGATCCATGCATCAATAGTTTGGTCTTTTTTCTTCTGCTGTCTGGCTGTATAACAGCTTGTTTATCCACTCACCATGAGGGACATTTAAATTAATTAGTTGGAGCCTATATATTAAGAATCACTCTACAGGCCAGGTGGTGGTGGCACATGCTTTTAATCCCAGCATTTAGGAGGCAGACGCAGGTGGATCTCAGTGAGTTCAAGGCCAGAGGTCTACAGAGTTCCAGGACAGGCAGGGTTATACAGAGAAATGCTGTTTCGAAAAACAAAAACAAAAAACAAGCAAAAAAAAAAAAAAAAAAACCACTCTACAGAGCTGGAGAGAGATGGCTTAGTAACCAAGCAGCCATTGCTCTTTCAGAGGACTCTTATTTGATCCTCAGCACTCCCATGGGGGACACACAACCCTCTGTAACTCCAGTCCCAGGGCATCCAACGTCCTCTTCTGGCCTCCACAGGCACTGCATGCAAAGGGTGCTCAGACACACATGCAGGCAAAATACCACACACAAAATTAAAAAAAAAACTAAGCTGGGCCAACTTAACTATGGTGGCCCAACTTAATTCCAACACTGGAGGCAGAGGCAGGTAGATCTATGTGAGTTCAAGGCCAGCCTGGTCTACAAAGTGAGTTCCAGGACAACCAGAGCTAAACAATGAAACCTGTCTTGAAAAACCAAAACAAACAAAAAAGAAAGAAAGAAAGAAAGAAAGAAAGGAAAAGAAAAAAATTAAATTATATTTTAATAACACAATTCTATGAAACTTTGTAAGATTTACTGAGAATGAACGCATTCATCGCTCCTGGAGATCTCTAGGAGCAGAACTGCTGGGTTGTGTGATAAGAGAATATTTTGAATATTGAAAAATCTTCCGAGGGTGAAATGGCTCAGAGAGTGAAGGTGCTTGCTGTACAAGAGCCCGGGTTCTGTCCCCGAAGCCTACGGTAGAAGGAGAAAACCAGTTCCCAAAAGTCGTCCTCTGACCTCAGAGGTTCACTGTGACATATGTCTGCTGGCGTGTACACACACACACATGTATGTGTGCACAAGTCATACACACAGAAAAGGGAGTGGAAGAAGACGAAGAGGAGAAGGGGGCAAGGAGGAGAAGGACTGCCTGGCTCTCCCTCCAGGGCCAGGAGCACTGTCTGGCCAGTTCTTAGGGAAGCATCTCTTTCCTTCTCTTACAAATTCCCATCATGCAGCGAAGTGGCAGCGCACGCCTTTAATCCCAGCACTCCAGCACAGAGGCAGGAGGATTTCTGGGAGTTCGAGGACAGCCTGGTCTACAGAACAAGTTCCAGGACAGGCTCCAAAGCTACACAGAGAAACCTTGTCTCGAAAAACCAAACCAAACCAAACAAAACAAAAAACAAAACAAATTCCCATCAAACACCTAATTAGGCCCCTTCAGAGCCTACAAGGCTCTCTGAATTAGCTCTCCTGAGGGCCAGGATCTCATTTCTGCTGTTATGGGAATGTGTGGGTCTCGGTCTTCTGTTCTGCATTTGGGCTTTGAGAAGTACGGAGACCCAGCACTTCACCGGTGCCTTCAGAGGCCCTAGGAAGCAGGACCTTCAATTCCAAAACACACACAAAAGTACTCAAGAGCTGGGTGAACAGGCAGGTCACTTTAGACTGGAAGCACTTCATCAGACAGGACAGGGAAGAAACCTAAATCAGGCACCCTGGCTTGGGTGGCTGTTGGATTTAGAGGAAATAGCGCTCTGTCCCATGCATGAATCTGGGTAAGGCCCTCAATCTGTCTGCAACCCAGTTACTACACTTGCACGGTAGGAATCATGGCATCTAGCTCCCCAGTGAAGAAGCAGAGACAGGCCTAGGCAGATCCACTGAGCCCTGAGCTCAGAAACCAGGCAGCACGGTTAGGGAAGCTGGGAGCCATCTTGTTGACAAGCTTCATTTGCTCCCTAGGCCATTAAGAGGACGGAGGGAGAAAGCCAGAAAGAATCCTGAGAATGAAAATCCAGCCTCCACCTCCCATTCCCATCACTGCTGTGGTTGGCCTGGCTCGGGGCTGGCTCTTTCCGGAGGAGTGCTTTTTAACCCTGCCTTAATTAGTGATCGCGGCTGTGTCTAGGGTCCCGGGGCTTGAGCTGGAAAAAAAAAAAAGAAGAAGAAGAAGAAGAAGAAGAAGAAGAAGAAGAAGAAGAAGAAGAAGAAGAAGAAGAAGAAGAAGAAGAAAGAAAGAAAGAAAGCAGCTCCAGAGAAAGACAGATTCTAAAAGGACCCCAAAGGCTGGGGCGGTGCGACCGGGCTGAGAGGGCGACAGGCAGCACATTTGTGTTGCCGATTTCCAAGGTGGGAGAGTCAGCCATTTAAAGGGGGAGGCTGCTGAAAGCCGGGTATGGGAGACCGGCGGGAGAGCCGTCAACAAAGGGGGTCTATCCGCGGGCCTCAGACCCGGCTTTGTAAATGCTGCTTTCAAGTCCTCCCAGAAGGATGAGAGCATTCCCAGGACTCTGTGCAGTAGAAGGGGAGGCCCAGACCCTAGACTTCCCGATCCCATTACCCTCGCTCCTGCCCTTAGGGGTCTGTTTATGGAGTCAGCAGCTGCAAGTGTCACTTCTTGTAGGAGCCAGGCGGTTGGCCTTCCCCTGTGGCCCTGGACAAAGTCACTTGACTTCTCTGAGCCTTAGTTTCTTTTTCTGTAAACTAGGCCAGCTGGTCCTCTCTCCTTAGCTGTGTGGCTCTTCCTGGTCAGCCTTGCTTCTGACTAATTGGGACTCTGCGCAGTTCTCTTCTAAGAAACGACTGCACCCAAGGAAGCGAATGCTCAAGGAAGAAAAGTCAAGCCTTGCCTAGGGTCGTTGGCCTCTGTCTCCAGCTTCTTAGGACACAGAGGCAGAAGGGTCACAGAATCAAGAACCACCTGGGGGCTATATACAGAATTCAAGGTCAGCCTAGGTAATTCTCAAAATAAAAAGTTTAAATTTAGTGGGCTGATGGTGGCTCACAGCACTCAGGAGGAGGCAGAGGCAGGTGGATCTCTGTGAATTTGAGGCCTGACTGGTTTACAGAGCAAGTTCCAGGAAAGGTTCCAAAGCTACACAGAGAAACCCTGTCTCTAAAAAACAATAACAGAGAAGAAAAAAGGTTTAAATTTAAACGGGGAGAGGTTGAGGCTGGAGATGTAGCTCAGCGATATGGCCCTAAGTTCAATGTGGCAATAAGTTCAAAGACTTGAGTCTCCATCATGGAGTAAGCTGGGGGAGACGTTGGGAAGGCATGTGTAAGACCTCTAGGTTACTTGGAAGTGCTGTCCCCTTAAGTAGCAGTTCCAGCATTCTCCTTGCTTGCAGCATCTCAACCTGTGCCATTGAACTGTGAACATGATGCTGTAGTGTGAATAGAGTTAATACAGGCATCATGCCACGGGGATGCTCTTCCCACTTCAGGCTGCCTCACCCTGTCGAAGGCCTTGGACCAGTCCCTTCAAAAAAAGTTCTCTCTGCCTGGTCTCCCTGGGATTGAATGATTTTATGCAGGGCGGGGGTGGGGTGGGGGATGCTTTCTTCCTTTAATCCCTTCTAGATGCTGAGGACCAGAGCTGAATCATCATTGATAGCAGGTGTTTCATCAGAGTATGGTCCGAATGGCAAGTGTATCGGTGAGGAGGAGGGTTTGGTAAAAGAGCAGAATCTCAGGGTCACTAGAATTTTTATTCCAGGTTGCTAAGACGCCAGGCACACAGGACGGTCTTAAACCCGGCGGCTCCAGGCGGGTCGTAGCCGCAGGCAGCCAGGAGATGGCGCTGTTCCCCAGTCTTTGGTGGTGTCGGGCTTTGTTTCCAATGCCGGAAGCCCCTTGTTCCCTACCAAAGGCTTTGTTTCCTGTGAAATCCAAGCTGGCTCCCGTCAGATCTGCCCTGCCACACTTTACTCTGTCACCCAAGCCCTCTAATCTTTCTCTTCCTAATTCATACCTAGGTTCTTAGCTGTGTTTCCACTTACGGGAGCCTAGGTATCTCCCTGCCCCAGGCCCTGCCTCAGGACTCAAGTATATCAGCCTCAGCTCTCAGCACGCCTAAGGATCTAGGAGCGGGCTTCTCCTGGGATCCCCTCTGCTCACTGAAGTCCCAGGGTTAGCACGTCTTAGTGACAATGGGTCCTACAGACACAAAGAGGAAGTTATTTATTTTCCCATCACAGGCAAAACCCAAAGCCCCGTCTGAGTCTCCAGTTCCCAGTTTCCCATGACATAAAAATCCTCAGGGCTACAATAAAGCCTCATTTCCCCTCTGTGGTTCCACTTCCTTTAAGGGACTCAGTAGCCCAGTACCAACCACAGCAAGCAGGGCGGCAGAGTTCCCCTTCAGAGCCTCAATCTCCCAGCTCACCTTTCACCCACTCCCAGTCATTTAGTCCAGGATCAGCCCCTCCACCACGCTTCCACTCCCAGCCAGGAGTTAGTAACTCTGCTACTAATCTCCAAACACCCGAATTCATGGCTAGGACCCGGCTTGCTGCTCTGGTCCTATCCACCCAGGGCCAACAGTTAGCCTTCATTCACTAGACTCCAGCTGTCCTGAATTCCTGAACAGGGTGGTGACATACACCTGCTAGCCACACGGCATCCACGACTTTATCACTCAGCTACCTGGATTAGGGACACCTAGAACTTCCGCAGCAGGATGGAAGAAGCTGAACACTGAGATGGGGGACGGAATGTCCAGTCTCACATGGGCAGTAAGTGGGGCTTGAATCAGAGCGGGTGTCTGTCTTTCATGCTAGAACAGCGTTTCCTTACACCCTGGTCCAGCTAGAGCACCCCAAGTCTGATTTTTCTCCAGCCCCACAACAAATTGCGGATTTCACATGACGTGGTGCCAGTCTGTGTGTGTGTGTGTGTGTGTGTGTGGTCTCTGTTGATCCTGCCAGGGGGAGTGCCCCACAAGATAAGTGAGACTTCCGCGTGGTTCCTGACAGGGCCGCTGTGGTGGAAGATAGCTCTGCATGTCACATACGCTCGTCACAGTGGGAGTGGTAGGATGGCTCTACAGGGAAAGGTGCTTGCCACCAAACCTAATGACCGGAGTTTGATTCCCCAACCCGTAAGGTGAGAGGAAAGAACTGACGGCCACAAGTTTTCTCTGACTTAAATAAATGTCATAAGAAGTTTTAAACGAGTAACATTTCTGATTAACATCAGAACGCTTTTGATGGAGTGATTTCACAGAACCTAGAGCCCATTGACCCAGGTTCTGACCCAGTTTATGCTTCCCTCAGTTTGGGGACGGTCTCTCATGTAGACAAGCATTCCAGAATGCTAGTCAATGCGAAGTCAGCGCGGGTTGATTTATATTCATCTTCCCTTCCTGCTTTCACCCATGCATTGATAATCTTCCCGTCAGACAATGCCCGCCGGTGCTAAGCACCATGCTTGGAGTTCAGGAACCCAGAAATAAGACACAAGCTGGTGTTTGTGGAGCACTCGTCTGTGCTGTGGGGGGACCTGGGCTTGCCCTGGTGGAGATCCCACTCTAGACAGGAGGCAAGCAGAAAATTACGTCCAGGGTGGTGTGCACAATCTATGACAAAAGTGTGTTCTGCGCTAGTGGAGCAGAGGGGGTGCAGGTTCACTTTGTCAGCCAGCACAGAGGCCGTAGGAAGGACATGGCATCGAGAGCAGGACTCAAAGTGAGAAATTCAGGGCAGCATGCGTGAAGGCCGGGCATGACATTTACTGTAGCAGAAGGGAGGGTTCTCAGATCTTTTGTGAATGGGGTGTGCGTGTGTGCGTGCGTGGGTGCGTGCGTGTGTGTGTGTGCGCGTGTGTGTGTATGTAGAGGTTCCTGTGTGTTGCAGATGCTCACGTGTGTGTAGATGTTCCTGTGTGTTGCAGACATGCACGTGTGTGTTCCTGTATGTTATATATGTGCACATGTGTATAGAAGTTCCTGTGTGTTGCAGGTGCATGTGCATATGTATGTAAAGGTTCCTGTGTGTTACTGATGTGCACGTGTGTATAGATGTTCTTGTGTGTTATAGATATGCATGTGTGCGCGCAGAAGTTCCTATGTGTTGCAGATGCATGTGCATGTGTGTGTAGAGATTCTTGTGTATCACACATGTTCACATGTATACACGGAGGTTCCTGTGCGTTACAGATGTGCACATGTATATAGAGGTTTTGATATGTCACAGATGTGCACATGTGTGTAGATGTTCCTGTGTGTTGCAGATGTACGTGCATGTATGTGTAGATGTGCACATGTGTGCAGAGCTTCCTGTGTTACATATATGCACATGTGTGTAGATTTTTCTGTATGTTACAGATGTGCACTGTGTGCAGAAGTTCTTGTGTGTTACAGATGCATGTGCCCGTGTGTGCAGAGATTCCTGTGTTACAGATGCACATCCATGTGTGTGCAGAGGCTCTTCTGTGTTACAGATGTGCACATTTATGCAGAGGTTCCTGTGTGTTGCAGATGTGCACCGTGTGCAGAGGTTCCTGTGTTACAGATGCACATCCATGTGTATGCAGAGGTTCTTGTATGTTGCAGATGTATGTGCACAGGCAAAAGCCAGAGGTCAGCCTCAGGCATTTCCCTCAATCACTACTACACTTTTACTTTTTAAAATATAGGCCTAGGGGGCTGGAGAGACGGCTCAGTGGTTAAGAGCACTGCCTGCTCTTCCAAAGGTCCTGAGTTCAATTCCCAGCAACCACATGGTGGCTCACAACCATCTGTAATGGGGTCTGGTGCCCTCTTCTGGCCTGCAGGCACACACACAGACAGAATATTGTATACATAATAAATAAATAAAAAAATAAATAAAATATAGGCCTAAAGGGGGCTGGAGAGATGGCTCAGGGGTTGAGAGCAGTGACTGTTCTTCCAGAGGTTCTGAGTTCAATTCCCAGCAACTACATGGTGGCTCACAACCATCTGTAATGAAATCTGGTTCCCTCTTCTGGCCTGCAGGCAGACATGCAGACAGAACACTGTAAACTAAATAAATGAATACATCTCTTTAAAAAAATATAGGCCTAAAAAATATAGAGGGGCCTGGTGGTGCACGCCTTTAGTCCCAGCACTCGGGAGGGGAAGCAGGTGAATCTTTGTGAGTTTCAGGTCAGCCTGGTCCAATAGTGAGTTCTTGGACAGTAAGGGCTGAGCCATCTCTCTAGGCTAACTACTTTATTTTCCAAGACACTCTCTCACTAATTCCACTGAACTGGCTGGTCGCCAAGCCCCAGGGGTTCTTCTATCTTTGTCTCTCCAGCACCGGAACTGCAGGCATGCTGCTAGGCCGGACTTTCACATAGATTCTGGGCTTCTGAACTCTGGTCCTCAAACTTACACAGCTAATTACCAGTTAAGCCCCATGCCCTCAGGTCCTCTGTGTGCTTCTGGTATTGACTGATTCCTAATGCAACTGTTTGGGGCAGAACCTAGGATTCTAGGGTATTAATTAAGACTCTAACTTATTTTGATATGAACCTGGGTCCGTGGCTTCACCAGTAGCAACTGTAGATGATTTAGGCCAAGCTTTGCAGGGTATCAAATGCCACACTAAGGAATTTAGTCCTTTCGTGCTCTCCATGGAGAGGGGTTACTGGAGGCTTTCAAGGCCTGGAGGGATGGTTTGGGAAGGAGAACGTTACCCGCAGCCTGAATGAAGAGAATCCAGTTAGGAAGCCAAGGCGAGTGAACCCAGGGCCTGAGCCATTGTGATGGTCTGAGGCTCTGGAAGATGACCATGGCTTAGGGCAGCCAGTGAGGGAAGCGAAAGAAAGGATGCTGGAGTGAGTCTCTGGGGTAACTGGAGGGAGGGTCAGCATGCTTGTGGGATGGGATCAGGGTAAGAGGGGCATGGCAAGCTCCAGTTTGCCCGCGTCATGCTTGGACTGTCTTAAGGCCTTCAAGAAGACCTGGGTAGCAGGAGGCCAAATCTGGCCTAGAACTCAGACCTCCCTTCCTTCCTTGAAGGGCACCGGAGTTGGGGGAGACCTTGGAAAATTTACATCTGCCTTCAAGGTGGGTGAAGCTGAAGCAGAAAAGGAATCCAGGCTGGTGAGATGGCTCAGCAAGCCTGGCCGCCTGAGTTTGATACCCGTAAGGTGGAAGGAGAGAACCCACCTTGCAGAGTTGTCCCCTGACACCCTCCAAACACTAATAATAAAGTCAAAAGAAGACCCTAGGAGGAAAGCGAACTGTTTTCTATCAGCCTTGTCTGGTCTTTGTAGATGAGGTAACGGGAACCCAGATGAGCAAGCAACGCGATGAGCAAGCCCTCAGCCCATGGAGATGGAAGTGGGATCCTAAACCCTAGCCTGTTTGCCTCTAGCTCTCAGATCCTCTCCTCTGTGGAGTCTCCAAGAGGCAAATCCCAGCCCCCAGTTCACAACCTAACAGTTCCAAAACCTGGTCTCTGTGTGTGGGGGGGGGGGGGGATGAGGGGGGAGTAGGGGGGAGAGGAGAGGGGAGTGGGAGGAATGAGAGGGTAGAGGAGAGGAAGCAAAGAGAGGTGGTGTGGTCAAATAGCTTGGTGGCAGAACCTTATAGAGCATGCATGCGGTCCTGGGTTCCATCCCCAGCGCTGGGGAAAAAAACAAATAAATAAAAATTGTGAGAGAAAGCCAGTGGAGGCGGACACCTTCAGTGACCAAGTGTTGTGTTCGTCACCTCCCCCGCCAGACTGTGTGGAAGCTAATCCCAGACTTCTAACATTTTACTGATAAATATTTCAGTCAGTATGTGTCTCAAAAAAAGATAAGAGTTCTTTCTTTAACATAGTTACAATCCCATTATCACCCTTTAAAAAAATCTAACCATGATTCCTATTAAAGAAACCTATTGAGGGCAGTTTGACAAGACCTCAGAACTGAAGCTAGGCTGTCTGTGCTTAAGCCGGCAGTCACAAACCCACGATAAGGAATTTAAATTCTCCCAGGATAATCACAGCCGAGGGGAGGAGGAGATTGGAAAGGCAGGGGATTTTAGAAGCTTGTCAGGCCCTGGGAAGAAAATAAAATGTGATTTAAAAAGGCGGGGGGAGTTGTAGAAACATTTGCACAGAATGAAAGAGAAGACTCGCAGACTTCCCTCTTCCTTACCCAAGGGCCTTTAGTCAGAAATGAGAAATGGGAACAAGATCTAAAGCGAAATCAATCAAACAAAAAGAACAAATGAAGAATCGCAACAAAACGCAACTAACTGCAAGGAGACAGATTGACCGGCTCACTTCCCTCCCAGGCCATACAGTTGCGTGTCATAGGTAAGGGCAGTTAGTTAAACCGCGCTCCTCGGAGGTCTGCCCATTTCCTATTAACTGATCCGTGAGGACTCTGTCCCCCAACAGGGGCGGCAGGAGAGCCAGTTTCCAAGTTCAGATGGTCTATGAACTTACTCTTCAACCTTGGGCAAGTTAGATTCTATCTCCGAACTGATCTGTGAACAGAGGGTGGTAGACTCCCAGTTTGCTGTGCCGATCAGCTACCTAATAAAATGCTGCCTGGCTCCTGGGGTTCAGAAAGTGTTCCTGGGATTTGGTTCGATGTTCCGTTGCATGTGCAGAACGTGCCGATGAGCTAGGTGAAGGATGCTGTGGAGATGCCCCGTGCTTGTTAAGCTAGTTCGTGCTTCGGAAACATCCGGGGCTGTACTCTGCTGACCCCAAAAAGAGAATGACAGGCAGCCCCTTGGGAAGCTTCTGGGAAGTGGTTAGGAAGGCATGATGCTTGAAAGCCGCTCACAGCCATCCGCGGATGGAGTGGGCTGCCCAAAGCCCAGGAAACAAACTGTACAAATCAGGTAGAATGACTGTCCGGTGTCCCCTGCCACACACACACCATGACAGGGAAAGGATTTGATGGGTGGCTGCTAGGGATTGGGTAGGGATGGAGCTAGGGAAGAAGGGGCTGGCAGAAGAGGCCAGATATTGCTGTCCTCTGTTTCTGGATCCTGGGACAGGGGCCTGTGGAATTGCATTTGACTTAAGAACTGTACTGGAGGGGAGCCAGACAGAGTGGGCGAGAAACAGAGCAGACTCTGTCCCCGGGCAGAAGAGAAGCCCTTTCCAGAGGCCTGCCTCCCACAGGCTGCAGCATCTGGAGAGAGGAGACGTGCTGGCCCGCAGCTCCAGCTGTTCCCACTTCTGCTTCCAGTTCCTCCAATGGGCCCTGCTGTCTCCATCAGCAGGTCTCCACCCACCCAGTTCTCTTCAGGAAGGCAGCCTCGACTCAGACCTCAGTGCACACTGCTACTCTCCCTGCATGCCTGTTTCCAGCAAACCACTGTACTACTGACCCTTAAAGACAAAGAGAAACAAAGCTGTGCTGGCCACCAGAGTAGCTCTTTCTGTATTTGCCTCTTCTTAAAAAATGAAAATTTTAATTTTTTTTAAATGTCTAATTGTTTAAATTATTTATTTGCATTTTATGTGCTTTGGCATTTTGCCTGCATGTGTGTCTGTGAGAGAGTGACAGATCTCGGAGTTACAGATGGTTGTGAGCCGCCATGTGGGTGCTGGGAATTGGACTGTGGAGCTCTGGAAGAGCAGTCCATGCTCTTAACTGCTGAGCCATCTCTCCAGTTCCACTATTTTTTTTTTTTTTTTTGAGACAGAGTTTTATGTAGTCCAGGCTGGCTTTAAACTCGCTTCATAGCCAAAGATGACCTTGAACTTCTGATATTCACGGCTCTGCCCGTCCCCATCCCACCATTGGAATTACTGTGTTCCACTCTGCCGGGCTTGTGTGGTGCGAGGATGGACCGAGGACTCTATGCTCTCCAAGCTGAGCCACATTCTCAGCCCTGGTTTTTGCTGTTGTTGATGTTAAGTTTTGTTTTAAGTTCAGGTATCATCGACCTAGAGTTTGTAGTGATCCTCCTGCCTCAGGCACTAGTACTGAGGCTCCACTATGTTTCTACTCAGACAGCTGTGCGTGTCAGATGGGATTGGCTTTTGGACCTGTTGGCCCTCACATCCATTTCTGTGGGAAATCAGAATCCCACTGAGGTCAACAATGGCTCTTGAAGACAATGTCCATCACTTCCAAGTCCTTTCCAGCCAGCTCTGGCCCTTCTGTAGTTATACTCACAATGGACAACTATCTTCTCTCTGGTCCATGCTAGTCATCTCTGTGGTGAGCCAGCTGAATGAAAGCGTTCTAGCAAGAACAGCCGGGCACCAGCAGGTCTTCCCATCCACTTGTCTATACAAGGTTAGGCCTCAGCTTTGGAAGCCGCCCTGAAAGCCGTTGGCCTCCAAGATGCCCGCCTGATAACTGTTATGTTCGGACGTGGCACTTGGTGACAGAGACCCATGGAGAGGGGTAGATGTGTGGAGGGCGAGTAGAGTCTGGAGCATACTTCTCCCACAGCCCAGGGCAGAGCCATTAGCACAGTGGTTTTTCAAATGTGGCCCCAGCTGGCACTCTGGCACTTACTGGGAACTGTGTCGAAGGGCTGCACATACCCCACCTACTGGAGCAGGAAATGAGGACTTCAGACGCCCGCCCGGGTTTCTGATCCTCTGCTCTCCGCTCATTCCCTAGCTTTAATATAGGCATCGGCCCCACAGAGGCCACCCTGACACTTTCTCTCCCGTGAACGTTCCTCTCACTGCCTCCCATCTGCCGACGACTGGTATTTGCTCTAATTTAAATTGTTTTCAGAATAGAAAATAAGCTTCTCAGAGGTTATTGCATTACCATGACAACCTGGCAGCTGGCAACACAGAAGCAGGCAGTACAAGTAGCTTGGGGTCTCAGGGGCACTGAAGTAATTGCGGCTCCTTTCCTAGGAGGTCGTCGTATGCAGGCATAGTCTCGTTGTTTCTCTTGCCTCTCCCTCCTCTTTTCTCTATTTCCTGCTTGGCCTTTTAGCCCTCCGTCACCTCACTGTGAGCAACACATGTTCTAATCACTCTGTGCCCTCCCGGAGGCTGCTGTGTGCAACCTCTTCTTTGAAAATAACAGTATCATTGTTCGGGGGCTGATGGGAACAGGGATAACAACTGAAGTTGGCTCTCTCTCTCTCTCTCTCTCTCTCTCTCTCTCTCTCTCTTTTGGGTTTTTGAGACAGGGTTTCTCTGTGTTGCTTTGGAACCTGTCCTGGAACTAGCTCTGGTAGACCAGGCTGGCCTTGAACTCACAGAGATCCGCCTGCCTCTGTCTCCCCAAGTGCAGGGATTAAAGGTGTGCGCCACCACCGCCTGGCGCAACTGTAGTTTTTTTCTCACTTAAATGTTATATGCAAATTGTCTTGGACTGGAGAGACTAGCAACACTTCATGCTTCCAGAGGACCCAAGTTCAGTTCTCGGCCCCCTTGTCAGGTGACTCACAACTGCCCGTAACTCCGGCCCCGGATCTCACATCCTCTTCTGGCTCCATGGACACCTTGCATACACACGCAAATATGAATTAAGATCTTAAATGTTTACACTTTTTTCTTAGAGTGATTAATATATATCTTCCAGGAACATATATGAATTCAACATAAAACCCAAAGGCCCCAAACGACATACATTAAATATGTTATATGCCTGTAATCTCAACACTTGGGAAGTAGAGACAGAAAGGTTAGACGTTCAAAGCTAACTTCAGTTGGCCTGGGCTCCATGAGACCTTATATCTACAAAACAGAATAGAACAAAACAAAACAAACAAATGGATTAAATGTTGAGCTGGGTGTGATGGCATCTGTAACCCCAGCACAGGGGACATTGAAGCAAGAGGACCAGACTGGCCTGTGTGGCCAGATTCCCTCTACACCACCCATCTAACCCAGGAAGCCTCTTCTAGGCTGTAGGTGCTGGGTCTCCTACCTGGAGAGACCCTTCTGTTTTTTGCACATCCTTGCTAGACACCTGTGTGCACTGTGCAGGTGCTCTTTTACCTCCCGGGCCTGCCTCCTTTCCTTTAATTGCCCTAAGGATCCTTCTCCAGCATTCCGAATTGTCTCCTGCTTTCTGGTTTGTTTTGTTTTGTTTAGACAGAATCTCAGTATGTGGTCCAGACTGGTATAAAACTCAAAATCTCCCTTCCTCAGTTGGCATTGCAGGCAGGCATCACCAGGCTTGGCCTGTCCCGTGCGTTTAAAAAGCCACGTAGTCCACAGCATAGATGCCCCTCATTTGTCTAACAGTCCCCTGTGGGTGACTATTGAGCTGCTGCGAGTCTTTTGTTATTGCTATTTTGTTGTTTTTTTTGAGACAGAGTTTCTCTGTGTAGTCCTGGCTGTCCTGGAACTCACTCTGTAGATCAGGCTGGCCTTGAACTCACAGAGATCTGCCTGTTTCTGCCTCCCAAGTGCTGGGATTAAAGGCACACATCACCATGCCTGGCTGTTATTACTATTTTTGTTCCATTTTCTATGACTCAGAGAAAGATGTGCCTTGTGAACATTTTCAAAGAAAACGTAGGCATCCTCCTACATTGCTTAGCTACGAAATATAAAAATAAGGGAGGACTTACTGATCCAAAATAAAAAAAAAAGCCATTCCAAGATCTGACTTTTCTTTCTAACAGCGTCTTATCTGACTCTATTGAGTTCTTACGTGTGTGGTGCACATATATATACACTCAGGCAAAACACTCATACACATAAAATAAAATAAAAAATTAAAAACTAAGTATGCACTCAACAAATATTGAATGAATGAATTGCAGGTTTGTTTGTGGTTTAGTCAAGGAGATCAAAGGCCTTTGTGTCCTGGCTACAACACTGAGTGTTTATTATATATCAGTGTTCTGCTTGCATGCGTGTCTACAGGTCCAGAAGAGGGTTATGAGCCACCATGTGGTTGCTGGGAACTGAACTCAGGACCACTGGAAGAGCAGCCAGTGCTCTTAACCTCTGAGCCATCTCTCCAGCCTCACAACACTGACTAATGTTGTGTTACTCAGACTCACTGAGACAGATGCCGGAAATAAACAGTCTAAAAGAGGATTGATTTTGGCCCACAGCTTCAGAGGTTTTGATCTGTGGTTGCTTGGCTCCATTGCTGTGAGCCGGAATCACCGCAGAGAGGCTGTGGTACACAGCTGCTCACTGGGCAGGCAGGAAAGTATGGGGAGGTACAGGAAGCCACTAGGGACAAAAATTTATCTCCCAGGCCTAAACACATCAGGCCTATTCCTACCAGGCTCCTCCCACCAGGCTCCTCCCAGTGATCTACTTCCTTCAAGTGGGTTCCACCTCCTGATCCCTCCCACACCCTCACTCAATAGCATCATCAAACTATGAATCCATCAATGGACGGAGAGTCCTCAAGATTTAATCAATTCTCCAGAGTCCAGCTCTGAACTCGAATACAGTGGAAACAAGCCTACAACACACGGGCCCCTTTTGTTTTAAGGTTTATTTATGTGTTTGAGTATTTTTCATGCATTCATGTATCTGCACCACATGCATCCCTGGTGCTTACAGAGGTCTGAAGAAGTCAGATTCCTTGCAACTGGAATTATAGACAGTTGTGACCCGCTATGTGGGTGCTGAGAACTGAACCAGGGTTCTTTGTAAGAGCAAGAGTGCAATTATAACTACGGAGCCATCTGTCCATCCCCATCCCCACCCAAGAGAACCTTTGGAGGAGCCACCTCATATTCAGAATGCAACAGCTTACAGCTAGATTCACCATTCAACTTCTCTGTCTCAGTTTCCTCAGCTTTGGTGGGAGGTTCATGTGAGCAAATGCAGGCTATAGATCCATCACGAGGTGGTCAGCAGCAAGGGCTCAACATTCCTCTCAGCCAGAACTCGGGGTTCTGCTTCTCTCAGTGGCTGGTGCTGCCTGGAGAGTCCCACGTGGGGATGGAGAAAGCTTCAAGGCTAAGGTAATGTGAGCGGGGGCCCTGGAGGAAGAGTGGAGTCCAGGGAGTGTGGTGAGAGGCCCGCTCCCTCCACTGAGTTCATTAACTACTCAGCAGAGACGATGGTACCCAGCTTCGTCTCCCTCTGGGAGATGGTCCTGCTACAGAAGTCCCTCAAGAGGAAAGCACTACGTAGCTGAAAGGCACGGCACTGTTGTTATTCAACTGGAAAAGTGCTTTTGCAGGACAAGTGAGCCAATCCCTGCCAAATGTGAGCTTGCTTGTGCTGTGTGTAATTGAATATTTAGTGTGGATTTAACCCAGGGAGTCAGCAGTGCTGTCAGATCCAAGGTTAATGGGGCACTTAATAAATGCGGAAGTAATTAATACCAGCCAGATGCTGGTGTGGGGCCCATGAGACTCGGGCAGCTTCCATGATAGAAGTGCTTCAGAGAGTCAGAGTTCTGGATCGGGGGATGGGGGCCTAGGGAGCCTTGGCCTGGATCTGCCTTTCTACTGTGTGCTCTGCTGAGAAATTGATATTTGCCTCTCCTGAAAAACCTCTCATGGCTTCCAAATGTGTCTGATGTTTCTCCTGGATTCTACAAACACTTCTTGCACAAGACTCAGAATACTCTAGTATAGCATGAATTTGAATTGGTTTAGATAATAAAGACCTGGAATCAGATACTGGAATAAAGGCTGAAAGATCAGAGAAGTAATGGAACCAGTCACTAGAGAGACCTTACCTCTACTGAATCCTCAGACCAAAGGGGGCAAGAGCCTATCTCCACGAATCCTCAGACTGAATTGGGTATCCCATCTTGACAAGTCCTTAGACTGCTGTGAGCTCCCGTCTCCTCCCACCTTATATTCCTCTCTGCCCAACCATGTCCCTTCCTGTCTCCACCTCTCTAGTGCTAGGATTAAAGGCATGTGACTCCCAAGAACTGGGATTAAAGGTGTGTGCCACCACTACCTGGCCTTTATGGCTAACTAGTGACGAACTCTGCACTCTAATCTTCAGGCAAGCTTTATTTGTTAAAACACAAACAAAATATCACCACACTCTATTGTTCTAGTTTAAATGAGGCTGGAAGATTGTAAGTTTAAGGCTAGTCTGGGCAGCACAGTACCTGTCTTAAGAAAAACAAAATGAGGGAAGGAGAGAGAGAGAAGGGTGGATGGGGGAGGGGTTTCAAGAAAACACATGTGGCACTAAAGTAAAATAAAGGACTATTTGGGGGAGGGGGCTGGAAAGATATGGACAAAGGGAAACAGAATGAGGATGGCATGATGAAGGTCACTACTTTGTGTGCTATGTATTGACATGGCTGTCACTCATCAGTCGTCCTCATCAGCTTAGACCATGAAACCCAATATGGACAAGTTCAACAGAACCACCATATACGGGCTGCCCATGCAGGCTTCAGCACTGCCAGGGCATAAATTTCAATTTTCATTTGCCCACCCGAGCAGTGTCTTGCCCACTTGTCCTCAGTGTCTGGCAATAGTCTGTGCATTTTTGCTGAAAACTTTTTGAATTTCAGAATGGCCAGGGTGCTTTGATTTTCTTGGGAAGAGTGTGGTGGTTTGAATGAGAATGCTCCCCATGGGTTCATGTTTGAATGCTCGACCTCTAATTAGTAGAACTATTTGGGAAGGATTAAGAGGTGTGGTCTTGTTGGAGTGGGAGTGACCTTGATGAAGGAGGTGTGTCACTGGGGGTGGGCTTTGAGGTTTCAAAAGCTTTTGCCAGACCTAGACTCCCTCTCTTAGTTGGGGTTTCTATTGCTGTGAAGAGACACCATGACCACGGAAACTCTTAGGAAGAAAAACATTTAATTGAGGTTGGCTTACAGTTTCAGAGGTTTAGTCTGTTTCGTCACTGCAGGGAGCATGGCAGTGTGCAGGCTGACATTTGCTGGAGAAGGAACTGCTACACGCTGATATGCAAGCTACAGGAAGTAGACTGTCTCATTGACATGACTTAAGCATATGTGTCCTCAAAGCCTGCCTCTACAGTGACAAACTTCCTCCAAGAAGACCACATCTAGTACAACAAGGCCACACTTTCTATAGTGCCACACCCTTTGGGGACCATTTTCTTCCAAATCACCACTCCCTTTCTGCTGCCTGTGGATCAGGATATAAAGCACTCAGCTATTGTGTGATAATTAATTGTGATTTGAACAAAAATGGCTCTCATAGACTCACAGGGAGTGGCATTATTGGAGGTGTGGCCTTGTTGGGGGAAGTGTGTCACTCGGAGTGGGCTTTGAGGTTTCAGAAGCTCAAGTCATGCCAGTGTCCTCTCTTTTCCTTCACCTGCTGATCCAGATGTAGAACTCTCAGCTATCTCTCCAGCACCATGTCTGCCTGCACACTGCCATGCTTCCTGCCATGACTAATTGACTAGACCTCTGAACCTCTCAGTCAGCCCCAATTAAATATTCCTTGATAATAGTTACTGTGGTCATGGTGGTCTTTCACAGCAACAGAAACCTTGATTAAGACAGAAATCGGTACCAGGAGTGGGGTATTGCTGTGGTGGCAGACCAGACAATGTTTTTGAGAACTGCCTGCCTCTGCCTCCTGAATGCTGGGATTAAAGGCATGTGCTGGGTTTGCAAAGTAGACTGCTAGACAGTCTGGCCCATGGGCCTCAGAGATCTGCCTGACTCTCTTCTCAGCCCGGGAATCACACACCGCCACACCCACATTTTAGGTGAGTCCTGGTGCTTAAACTCAGGTCTTCATTCGTGTACAGCAGCCCTTTGCTGACTGAGCCACCTCCCCAGCCCTGCTACCTCTTACTTTTCACCACCTCTCAATCCATCATCATCATAATATACAATAATTCATAATAGATTACACAAGGGATTAATCCGTTGATGATAAAGTTACAGACCTTAAAATGCACTCACTTCTCCAAACCCCCCAATTCATAAATACCATTGGACTCTGGGACACATTCCGCTCCGAAGTCTAGCATGCGTCTACTTCCCTTCTCCACACCCAGTGTAGCTGTTGTTCTCATTCACAACTGTTACTGTAATAGGATGCTCTGGATGAGAATAACCTGGGGAGGAGCGGGTTTATTCCATCATTCAGGAAAGCCAGGGTAGGGACTCAAGCAGGAACAGAGGTGGAACCGCGAAGGGCACTGCTCCCTGCAACCCTCTGGTTTGCCCAGCTACCTGCCTAGAGATAATGCTGCCACAGTGCACGGGGCCTTCTGACACCAATCAGCAGCTAACAAAACACCTTAGACATGGCCATAGGCCGATCTGAGCCGAGCAACTCTTCAGTTAAGGTTCCTATTTCTCAGGGGACTCTAAGTTTGCATCACGCTGGCAGTTGAAGCTAACCATGACACCGATCATCCAGGGCCCACAGAAAGCTGCCCTGGTTCAGTCTCTGCTGCTCCTCAAACTCTCTGAGCAGACACATCTGTAGCATCTGTCTGTCTCGCACAGGCTGGCTGCATTGTGCAAGTCTCTCTGAGCCTTGAGGGAGTTACTAGACATCCCCAGGGTTGGCTTCCTTTACCCATAAATGGAAAATATTCTTAGCCTTTAGCTGAGTAGGCTACTGATTGAGTGCAAAGCACATGGTATCTAGTCAAAACATAACAGACAGCAGGCGAAGGGCTGGGGTGATGGCTCGGTGGGTAACGTGCTTCTGTATGAGCATGAGAACTTGAGTTCCAGTCCCCGGCACCCATGTAAAAGCTCAGCACGGTGGCTTGCATCTGTAATCCTAGCACAGGTTGACACTGGGTTCACGAGTCAGCCTTCTAGCAAAAATGGAGGGCTCATGTTCGGTGAGAAACCCTGTCTGAAAAAGGTGATGAACAATAGAGGAAGACACCCAACATTGACCCCTGACCTCCACATGCACACACAGAGGCGTGCACCTGCACACACATGCATCCACTACATACTAAACCACATGCAGAGACGCAGGAAACAAAACAGTTAACTTAGTGCAATGCTCGTCCTGCCCCATGTTGAGTCATGTTAGACAGCACAGACGTTATGGTTAAAGACAAGCCTGCCGCAGAGCTGCGCTGTGTGCTAATGGAGTCACAAAGGGCTCAGGGAGAAGCTAAACTCAGCGGGAGTCCTCTAGACACGCCCAGAAAGTAAGCAGCTGTGCCTGCAGCAGCCATAGTGGGGATCTTCTCACCTTTGCAGACAGGTAGTAACATGTCTCAAAGCGCTGGATACTTATATCAGCTTGCTAGGGCTGGGCTGTCAAACTCTGTCCATGTCACACACCAGATGACTTGAGCAGCAGACATTTATTTTGTTAGCCAGGAGTCTGAAACCAAGAAGTCTGGTGGCACTTCTGAAGGCTTGAGGAATCTGTTCCAAGGCTGTGTCAGCTCCTGGTGATTCAGTGGGGTGGGGGAGAGGTTCTTAGTGTTTCTAACCCTATAGGAGCATCTCTCTAGGATGCCTTTATCGTCAAATGACAGCCTCACGTGTGTATCTGGATCCAACCCTTTCTTTTTAGACTAGATTTTAACACAGGGTTTCTCTGTGTAACAGTCCAGCTGTTCTGGAACTCTCTCTGTAGACCAGGCTGGCCTTGAAGTCATGAAGATCTGCCTCCCGAATACTGGGATTAAAGGCATGTGTCACCACTGCCCAGTGCTCATTTTTCTCTTAAAAATATTTATTACTGGGTTGGAAAGATGACTCAGCACTTAAGAGTACTGGCTGTTCTTCCAGAGGACCTGGGTTCAATTCCCGACACCCTCACAGCAGCTCACAACTGTCTGCAGCTCCACTTCCAGCGAGCCCAACACCCTCACACAGTCGTACATGCAGGCAAAACAACAATGCCCATAAAATAAAAATAAATTATTAGAATATTTATTGTTGTGACTGTGCGTGTATGTGTGTGCATGCTGTGGACACATGCTGTGGACACATGCTATGGCACACATGCTATGGCACACATGCTGTGGACACCCGTGGAGGTCAGAGGACGACTCGATAGAGTAGATTCTCTCCTTCCACTTTTATATGGGTTCCAGGGATTGTACTCAGGTTGTCAGACATGCGCATCAGCACCCTGACAAAATAAGCTATCTCCACGGCCCTGTTTGTTTGTTTGAGACAAGGTCTCTATTTAGTCCTGGCTTTCCTAAAACTTGCTATGTAGACCAACTTGAGTGCTGGAATTAAAGGCATGCGCCACCACCGCTCAGCTTCTAGTTACTTACTTTTTTTTTTTAAAAAAAAAAGACATTGTCTCATTATGTAGCCCGGACTGGGGCTCACTATATAGTTCAAGCTAGCCCCCAACACATGACAATCTTCCTGCCTCGGGATCCAAGTGCTGAGATTACAGGTGTGAGCCACCATGTCCAGCTGATTGATTTTATAACGGTCCTGTCTCCATGACTTGGTAAAGCTCACTGTTGGCTATGACCATGAATACAGCGGCAGAGTGGTGGATCATGGCCTCCATGGAGTAAGAAGCTCTGGACCACACACCCAGCAAGAACAAGCGGGAGAGGCCCTCGGTTGCTGAGTAGTCCCTGTCCCAGCTGGGCCCCCCTCACTGAGTTTTTCCCCTCACAGTCTCCAGATCTTTGGAAGGAGGGGAAGGGCTTAGGGAGTTCTACTGTCTTGAACACCATCAATAAAGTTGCTGCCCCTCCTTGCCCCCAAAAAAGATCCTGTCTCCGAATAAAATCACATCTGTAGTGAAGGCGGGTTCCAACATATCTTTGTGTGTTGGATTAATAACTCAACCATCAAACGTCTTCCTTGCTGGGCATGGTGGCTCATACCTTTAATCTCATCACTAAGGAGTCAAAGGCAGACATATCTCTGTGAGTTCAAAAACAACCTGTCTAGGTAGAGACTTCCGGTCCAGCTAGGGTGACATGGTGAGACCCTGTCCCAAAAACAAAACACCCTCCACAAACAAAACCATTGTCCTTTTCCAGGATTTAGGGCAAATCCTGTATTAAATACATATTCCCTTCAGACCTCAGTTCCATTTCTGTATCAGCTATTTTTCTGTCTTTTTTGTTTAGTTTTTCTTTATATATATATATATATATATATATATATATATGACTATATATACATGTATACACACACACACATATGCTCATCTTCTGATCCCCTGAAATTAGAGTTATAGAAGATTTTGTGCCACCTGTGGGTGTTGGGAACCAAACTCAGATCCTCTGCAAGAGCAACAAGTGCTCTTAACCACTGAGCCATCTCTCCAGCCCCTATTACTTGCTTATTGCTGTGATAAAATACTTTGACAAAAGCAACTCAGGAAGTTTGTTTTGGCTCATGGTTCAAGATTATAGTTTATCATTAGCAGGAAGTCACAGGAGCGGGAGTCCGGAGATGCATGCTTGAGGTTCCATCCTCAGTATTGGAAAAGAAAAAGAAGAAAACAGAAATCTGTCTACACAATTGATTTGGGGGCTGGGCTGACTCAGTGGGTAAGAGTGCTTGCTGAGCAAGCATGAAGACCTGAGTTCGAATCTCAAGTACCCAGTCCCAAGGCACAGTGGAGACAGGGTTACTGGGGCTGTCCTATCTCAAGGGAATAACATGGGGCTGTAAGAGCAGGAAACCTGATACACGCCTCGAGTCTCAGCATGCATAGGTACATATGTGGGCATACGCCACACCCATACCCACCACCCACACCAACACCTACACACCCCACACACAGTAAAAGATTTAGGGGTCAGGGCCGCAGTCAGCTGCCCTGGGACTGGAGGATGAACTCTGGAGATGGTTTATCCATTTGGCTGCCATGCTGAGTGTTGTTGACAGGAGGCTTGGTAACTGCCCATGTGAACCTCACTATGTGGGATTTCCCATGAGCGAGCAAGAGAAGGCAAAGAGGAAGTCCCAGTGTTTCTCTGACTTAATCTTGGAACTCAAGCTCTGTATTTCCCCCAATATCCTGTGGATCACACTCCGCAGCCCCGTTCAGTGTAGACTATAAAAGGCATGGCTATCAGGCACCAATAACATCACTGGCTCCACCGCGCCAACCCCCGCTGACCTGTCTCACTTATTCCAATGCTGTTATTTGCCTTTCAAACACTTACGGCATTATGGATTCCATACCCATTACTTAATTTCACACTCTTTCACTTGACTTCATAGGAGCAGGGATGTTCAGTGGCTGCTTTTAAATTTATTATTTCTTTTTGTCTGGATTATAGCACGTGGATCTGTTTGTCCTTCCTCTTACATTGCTGGTTTCTAGCTCAGACTTAGAACTGAGTTCTAAACAGTGTGGAGACAGTCTCTAATCAGGCAGGAGGACAGTCAGGGCCACACTGTGAGCCCCTGTCTCAAATCAAACAAAAAATTCATTAAGGCTTCACCCTTCAGTGGGAATTTAGGGAACAGGAGGAGGAGGAGGAGGAGGAGGAGGAGGTCGGGGGAGTCGTAGTCCCTGTAAATCCAGCAGAGCGGAACCTGCTGGTGCTTCGGTTGCACCGCTTCCGGTTCACAAGGAAACACTTCCGGTGCAGCGGAGCGGCGCGGCGGTACTGGAGGTAAGTATTCAGGTGCCGGTGGTCCGGCTGGACTTTCCGGCGGGCGGGATCGGGGCGGAGCCGCGAGTCGCAGCGGCTCCCCGGGCCGCGGAGGGAAGTTCCTTGCGTTGGACCGTCTGCCTCCCGGGGAGCCGGGGTCCCTCGCCTGGGCCAGAGCTCGGGTTCTGTAAGGCCAAGGCCCAGCCTGCCCTCCGCCAGGTGGAGCCCGGGCATGGCATCTCGCGTGTGCCCAGTGATGCTGTGTAACCTCGGGCGTCTCGCGGTTTCCCTTCTCGGTTTCCTCCTCCGCAGGGGGGGCATAGGCCTGCGCAGAGGACGGAGAGAGCATATCTGTGAAAGTGCTTGGCTGCACAGGACGAGCTTGAGAGAAAGCTGTTGGAGAAAGGGGAGGTGATGCGGTGGCCTCCCACGTATCCGCGGTTTCAGTTACCCGTAACCTGAAAATAGTAAGCGGAAGACCACAGAAACAAACAGCCCGGGGCTTTTAAACTCTGTGGTTTTGAGTAGCGTGCTGAAGAACTCAGTGGTAGAGTGCCCCAGCGTGTTTGAGCCCCAGGTACAATCCCCCAGTACTGCTCTGCCCTGCCCCCATCAAGAAAGAGTAGCGTGACGAAATTTACAACCCTTCCTGCTCGGGACATACGTCATCTTGCTCAGCCGACCCTGTTATGTGTGCTACCTATTCATTAAGTCATTTAGAACAGCTGACTGTGCTCAAGGAACCCAGTGTAATCAGCGCAAGAGGAGTAATGCTAGCCTTTGGGTTTTTGCCAAACTGAAGCCAAAAAGTGCTACTCTTAGGTAAAAATGTGCTTGAAATAAACAAAATAAAACAAATCTTTAGGCTAAAGTTGCTAGAACCTTTGGTAAGGACAAATCTTTTGTTGCTGTTAGTTTTTGTTTGTTTGCTTTTCGACACAGGGTTTCTCTGTAGCTCTGGCTGTCCTGGAACTCACTCTGTTGACCAAGTTGGCCTTGAGCTCAGAGACCCACCTGCCTCAAGCCTCCCAAGCGCTGAGGTGGGGGGGGGGGTCAAAGGCCTGCGCCACCACTGCCCTACAAGAACAAGTCCTGTATCTGAAATTATGAAGGAGAAAAATTGGTGCTGACTGTGGTGTTGTACCATCTACTCCCAACATTTGAGACTTGAGGTAGGATAGTGAGTTTGAAGTCAACCTGGGCCCTAATGCCAGACCTTGTGTACAAACAAGGAAATTAGGGCTGGAGCGACAGCTCAGTGGGGAAGAGCTCTTGCCGCTCTCCTAGAGGCCTGGACTTCAGTTTCCTGCTCTCACGGCAGGCAGCTGCCAACCAGCTCCATAGTGTCCAGTGCTTCTGGACGCTTGAGGTTTGTGCACAATACAGGCAGACACAGGCAGCTACTCCTAATTAAAAATAGGTCTTTAAAATATTCCAAATCAGGGCTGGTGTATAGCTTAGTTGGGGGCGTGCTGACCCAGCAAGCAGGAAGCCTTGGTTTTATCCATGGCACCGGAAGACCTGTGTGGTGGAGCTCCTGTACTCCCGATCTTGGCTGCAGTGCACATTTGAGGGCTACATGAAAACTTCTCTGAAATCTAAATAAATAAGTGTTAGTTTTGCTTTTGTCCCTCTTGTTGCCAAGGTTACAGCCACAGTGCCCAGTTAGTGTTTACTTAGGGTAGCAAGGCCGTCGCATCTATGAGTAGACAACATGGACAAGAATGCTGTGCGTCAGTCGGCCATGCCCTGAAACAAGAACACAGAGCCACTGCCTGCGAGCAAGGATCGGCTGCATAGGCTTAGGAGTGGTTTGTTCTGAAAAGCTCTCCATAGAGGCTGTAGCTGCCAACGAAGCTCCTGCCACATACCCCGTAGAAGCAGAACACACTGAAAGTCATTGCAACGTGCCAACAAGTGAGGAATTGGAAGACGTTGCTTTTCTGTGATGGAAGATGTCAGTGAAACAGCTAACAATGTGGTTTCAAATTCTACGTGCCTCAAAGAGTAAGATTATGGATTCTAATCCTTGGATGGAACAAAACATTGAAGTCATCCATGTGATCACTTAAGGACAGTGGCCACTGCAAACATTATGATGAATTAACGTACAACTTCTAATGGATATGCTGTAAAGCATATTTGTTTATTTTTAGACAGGGTTCACTATATAGTTATGCCTGGCTCAGAACTCACTATGTAGACTAGACTAGTTTCGAACACACAGAGATCTGCCTGTCTCCCTAGTATTGGGACAGAAGGCATGTGCCACCATGTCTGGCAATTGCAATGTCTTCCTGAAATGTTTTTATTAGGTGGGGTTTTTAAGGTCAAAGTCTGGGCTCTGTCAGTGCCGACAAGGTAGACTTGGCCACTGGTCTTCAATTTATGAGACAGCTAACAGCGAAAAGCAGTTAGAGGAGATTATTTGGTGCTCACACATTGGGAAAAGGAACAAGTAAAAGAATCCTCTGACTTCCAAGTCCCTCCCTGAAGTACTGACATGATGCTAAGGTTTAGATAGTGGGGCTGAGGTGTGCATAGCTAAGCAGCCTTGTCAGGAGTTGGTCCCTTCTGTCCCTTGTCCGCCACTACCCTTGCTCCAGTCTGCCCTACAAGGTGGTCTGATACTTTGTAAAAAACTGCGAAACCTCTTTCTGGACAAGTTTCTCTTGTGATGGCATCATGGATTCATTCTTCTCTTCTCCCAGGGTGAGATCTTCCCTTTCACCGGGTGTGCTGGCATGTGTCTTTAATCCTAGCACTAGGGAAGTAGAGTCAGGTGAGCTCTCTGAGTTCATGGCGGTCTACATGACGAACTCCAGGCTAGCCATGGCTGCACAGAGAGACTCTCACAAACAATTGGAGTATCTCCTTTTCCAGCTATGGTGGATACAGTGCTTATTTAAAAAAAAAAAAAAAAAAGCTGGGCAGTGGTGGCGCATGCCTTTAATCCCAGCACTCGGGAGGCAGAAGCAGGTGGATCTCTGAGTTCAATTTCAGCCTACAGAGCGAGTTCCAGGACAGCCAGTGCTGCACATGAAACCTTGTCTGGAAAACCACAAAAGAAAAGAAAAAGGTTCTCAGCTGTCACGGATCCCCACCCACCTTTACCCTCTGCTCCTGACACCCAGCCGTTTCCATCCCTGCTGCTTGAATGGTTCCCCTTCCTTGTCGGAAAGGCAGTGTAATCCTGCACCACACACCCACCTCACCACCATGCTTACGTCATCACAACCTGAGCGTGAGCCTTGGTACTCACGTGGGAGGAGAGAACTGACTCCTGTTGACCTCTGACCGCCACAGGTGGTTCTCCCCACGCTAATGATAATAGATTTATTTTAACGTATTTTATGTGCATTGGTGTTTTCCCTACATGTGTGTCTATGTGAGGGTAGCATAGATCCTGGAGTTATAGACAGTTGTGAGTTGCCATGTGGGTGCTGGGAATTGGACCCGGGTCCTCTGGAAGAGCAGCCAGTGCTCTTAATCGCTGAGCCATCTCTCCAGCCCCTGTAATTCACTTTTTTTTTTTTTTTTACCCAACCACACTCTGCTCTCTTAACCCTCCTTTCTCCTTGATGGTCCAAAGGGGTCCAGTCTTATTTTATTTTTATTTATTTATTTTTGGTTTTTCTTTTTTTTTTTTTTTTAAAGATTTATTTATTATGTATACAGTGTTCTGTCTGTCTGTATCCTTGCTGGCCAGCAGAGGCCACCAGATCTCATTACAGATGGCTGTGGCCACCAGATGGTTGCTGGGAATTGAACTCAGGACCTCTGGAAGAGCAGTCAGTGCTCTTAACTTCTGAGCCATCTCTCCAGCCCTATAATTCACTTTTTAAAGATACCTAGAGACAAAGGCCAGATTCAACGACTTTTGTTGTAGTTTATTCTCATTGTTACTTTCTTGCTGGTCTCATCTGTAACCTTTATCATAGGTGTGTGTAGAGAAGAAAATAATATATTTAAGATTCAGTACTGTGCGTGGTATCAGGCATCCACTGGATAAGGAAGAGCAACTCTGGGATCTCATACTTTTAAATGACAGTAAGTGGAGCAGTAATTATATTTTGCAATCAGTCTGCACATCGGTTTCAGTCCACCAACTACCAGTTGTGACTCCCTTAGGAGGCAGCTTAGCTTTCCCGCAGACAAAATTCTTCCCCAACTTTGAGCAGTTTTGGGGAATTTGTCACAATCGCTATAAGGAAGTATCTACTGACACTTTTCTTTTCCCTCCCCCTTTTTAGTTGACTTCTCAGAACAGCTTTGGAAAACCCCCTCCTTAGGAGGCAGGAATCCCTGCCCAGAGTCTGTCCAGCACTGGGGAACAGTCGGGAGATGCTGACACCTCTGGCAGTTTTGGAATCTATGTTTTCAGAGTTAGTACTTGTTAAGTCTTGCAATTTCTCCACATGACTGTTGTTACTTATTTTGAAATGTTGGTTTAAAAGTATTTTTGAGGCTGAAGATGTAGTGTGGATGAAAATGTCTGCCTAGCGTGCACGATGGCCTGTCTGGGTTCCATCAGCACCGCATAAATGACAACTGGTGGTCTATACCTGTAATCCCCGTGCTGGGGAGTAGAGAGGGCCAGAGGGTCAGGATCGCCCTTTGACTCCAGCCTAGGATACATGAGACTGGTTCAAAAAATATCTAAAAGCAATTGGGGGGTGGGGCAGTAGAGATGACTCAGTGGTTAAGAGCCCTGGCTGCTCTTCCAGAAGTTCTGAGTTCAATTCCTGGCAACCACATGGTGGCTCTCAACCTTGTATAATGGAATCTGATGCCCTCTTTTGTCATGCAGGCATACATGCAAATATAGCACTCATATGCAAAAATAAATAAACCTTAAAAAATCCTCCCCTCCCAAAAAAAACCAATTTTAGGTTTACATCTATTTTGAGACACTATTGAGTTTTCAGATAGAATATTTGCCCTAATCAGTGAACCAGTATCAGTGCATCACCATTAAAGGGAATCAGAACTTGGTTCAGATTTACAGTTTCTTCCTAAAGCCCTCGCTCTGTACCCTGGCCAGAATAGCACAGTGCATCCAGCCAGCCTATTTCCGGAGACAACTCTTACTGGCCGCGGCAGATTCTCAGAATGTCCCTGTTTTAGGTGAGCCTGACGGTTTTGGGGATCACTCATTGGTTATTCTGCAGAAGAACCTCCTGGTTCAGATGTGTCTTTTTCTTGTGAGCAGACTGGGTCACAGGCTTCGAGAAGGACGGCCCTCACAGGAGCCTGCTGTGGGTGTGTGAGTGTCGTTGATATTGTCCAGGGTCTCTTGGTTTCAGGAAGTGGTCACGTAATTCTAAAGTTACTCCCGCTCCTCTTTGACACCGTACTTGTAGAAGAAAGTCATTGTGTGCAGCACTCATTGGGATTGTGGAAGCATACACTACACACACACACACACACAGAGGCAAAGTGACTGCATAAATATCTGCAATTCATATGAAAGATGGGTCTGTTCTCTGCCATTGACTTAGCCAGTTGTTTCTTTGTATCAATATTTCTTTTATACCTTGGGTTTTTGTTCTTGGTTCCCGACTTTGGCTGTTGAATCTGACTCTTGACCCTGGCAATGTTTGGTTCTGCTTTTTTGTTTTTAAAGTACTTGCATGCTTTCTGCCCCAGGCTCGTCCTGTTTATTCCTGCATAGAAATCATCCACTTCCTTAAGGAGTCCTGGTTTCTTTCATGGAAAAATGGCCCAGAAACCAGATCTGGACTCAGGTGTGCTCATTGCTACTGGGGCATTCTTGTTTTCACATTCTTTCAGTGGCCAGAGTGTATATATGTATGTGTGTGTGTGTGTGTGTGTGTGTGTGTGTGTGTGTGTGTGTATACATGGCTATAAGTATTTCTGTTTATGTCTGTGTCAAGCTAAGTGCCCTGTTCTGATGTCTCTAATCATTTAGTATCCTGTGGATGACCGTAGCTTCCTTCTCTAACCTGGAACCTCCTCCCCACTGCAGCACACCCACTGTCCCTGTGGTAGTTTGGCCCCGAAATCTCAGGGAGTGGCACTATTAGGAGGTGTGACTTTTTTGGAGGAAGTGTGTCACTGTGGGGGCAGGCTTTGAGGTTTCCCGTGCTCACAATATCACCCAGTGTCTCAGTCAACTTCCTGTTGCCTACAAGATGTAGGACTCTCGGCTACTGCTCCAGCACCATGTCCACCTGCATTCAGCCATTTCCCATCATGATGATAATGGATTGAACCTCTGAGACTATAAGCGAGTCATCCCAATTAGAGGTTTTCCTTGTGTTTCCATGGCCATGGTGTCTCCCTACAGTAATAGAAACCCTAACTACGACATTCCCCCATCACTTATAATCGATCCTGGCGTGTGTGCAGTGGCTTCACAACTGGACCTTGTGGAGAACAGCTTTTTTGTTTGTATCTTTTTGGTTTTTGATACAGGGTTTCTCTGTGTAGCCCTGGCTCTCCTGGAACTCCCTCTGTGGACCAGACAGGCCTTGAGCTCAGAGATCTGCCTGCCTTTGCCTCCCGAGTGCTGGGATGAAAGGCGTGCACCACCATGCTCAACCCAGGAAGCTGCTTTCAGCTGCTAGTTGAGGTGCATATGCGCTCCTTCAGCCTTTAGTTCTGGAGACACCGCTCATGTCAGGACCTTATTTCCATCACCTCTTCAGTGTGTTTAAGATACATTCAGAGTCAGAGTGGCACCCAGTATTCCATTCTGAACCTTTACATCATTTGTGTACATTAAAGTCTACTCTTTGTGATGTGACCATTTTTAGTGGGTTTTGACCTTTGGTGCTTAGCATTTTCTGTTTACAGTATTAAGTGGAGCAGTTTCCCCTCTGGTTGAACTTCATTCATAATTTGCCCTGTTGTTTCTTCAGTGGCTCCCGCCTGTCACAAGAACGTCTTATGAGCCTGTTAATATTATTATAACTGTTTCTACTCCTGTTCCCTAGTCTGGTCTCTATACAGCAGCCAGAGGCAGTGTGTGACTTCTCTGTCAAGCACCTTATAATGGCTTCACTTCCACTCAGAGTGAGAGCCAAAGCCCTTTTAATGGTCCACATGGCCCTGCCCAGCTTGCTTGCTCTCCTGCTCACCTTAGAGCCCATTCCTGTCTTGGAAACTTTGCCCTTACTATCCCTGCATTCTGGAATATTGTAGTAGGTGGTTAAATAGCACTCTTTGCTTTCCTTTTTTTGGGGGAGTGCATGTGTACTGGGGATTGAGTCCAGGGACTTGCATATGCCGCTGAACTACGTCCCCAGCCCTTTGCTTTTCTGCCTTGGCAAAAATGTCACTTTCTCAGCTCTTCCCTGACCACGCCATAGAAGATAACATGCCTTTCCTCCTCCTCTGGGTTTTCGACTTTCCAGCCCTGACATTCCCCTGAATGTGTCTAAGCGGACTCTCCAAAGTGGAAGCTCCATGACACACCGGAATGGCATCTGTCCCAGTGCTTCCTTGCAAGGGCCTGCCTTTGCTCTTTAGCCAGTGAGAGTCATTTATGCAAGGCTGCAGCCACTCTGTTGATACAGTTGTTTCTTTCTCTCACTATGGCATTGCCGAAGCTCCCCAGTCTTGATCACAGTGTGTGTGCCTGGCATGCTGTCCTTCCAGTGAAACCCCACTGTGTTCATGCTCCATCACCAGCTCCCTTCCTGCTGGACACTGATATGGCTTCCTGCCTTCCAGTGGTAGGAATGGTGCTGCCAAGACTGCTTTTGTACCTGGAGGCCTTTTCTTTTTAATTGTTTCCTTAATCTAAATTATAGGAAGTAAGTTATTCAGACAAAGGAGATTATCAGTTTTATGATCTTGTTATATGTTGGCCTAGTAGCCATTTAAAAAAAAAAAGCTTAAGTATATTATGACTTTGGGCACATTTGTTGATGGCTCAAAATGACATCAACTCTGTAAGAAGTCAGATCAGTCAGAGTGTACTAGATGTCTGTAGTCTTTCTCTGTGCACCTCCAGCTTCCCGACGCCTGGCCCTGTCTATCATAGGACCCCTAATCCACGCAATAACGATACACTTGGTAGGCTTCTCAGAGTCTTGAGCATGAAGCGTGGTCGAGGGCACTAAGTTTATGAGGTGCCAGTGGGGGAGTATGGCTTTCTCCAGCCTTGGACTAGGGCCAATGCCCTGGAGAGCCTGTCAGCTCCTCCAGGATCCGTGCTGGGCTGCCTTGGAATTCACTTCAGGGCCAGCTTAGGAGCTGCTCCAAGCAGTCTGCCTGCCGTCTGAGCCTTGCACCTTACACATGACCAAAGATGGTATCCCTCAGCTCTGTACCCCACCTGAGTCACCACAGTTGGAACCAGACAACATTGGACTCTTTCCAGAAGTCTTGGGGGAGGAAGGTCTGATGGCTCTGAGGATGGGGGCAGGGACAGTGAGTGATGGGGGTGGCTCAGGCTTCAGAAGGCTTCTAGAATAGACTCAATTGATGTGAGAATTGACTGTTTTGCTGGCCAAGCACATGACCTTCCAGAGTGACCAGGTTAAAAGGGAAACAATAATTTGTGTAAAACCCACTCTGTTTACGTAGTGGGCTGTTTTATAATCCTTCAGTTGTTTTTCATGTTGGAAAAATCATTTAAAGTAGAGGAACCACAAGGCCTAGATGAAAGACGGTCATATGGACAGACTGTGGTGGCGGGGCTAGTCTCTAGATAGCCCGTGGTGGCCGGGCTAGTCTCCAGACAGCCCGTAGTGGTGGGGCTAGTCTCTAGACAGCCTGCGGTGGGCAGGACTAGTCTCTGGATAGGCTCTGGTGGCAGGGCTAGTCTATAGAACCATATAATGTTTTTCACCTAGTTACATTTAAAGCAGGTAAACCAGGCATGATGGTATAGGCCTAAAATCTCTGTCCTCAGGGGTTGAAGGCAACAAGATCAGCAAGACCAGCCTGGCTATATGAAAACCTGTGTCCAAAAAAGAGAAATGAAATAAGTAAACAGAAAAACAGGTTTTGTATTAAAATATACCATAAAATTAACCTTTTTGGAGAGGGTGTCATGTAGTTCAGGCTGACTTTGAACTTGTGACTCTCTTGCATCCACCTCCAAAGTCCTGGAATTACAGATGTGTGCCTCTAATTGTGGCTCAAAATTTATCATTTCTAAGAACAAATTCAGTGTCATTGGACATGTTATGTCTCTATTACCCCTATTTCTGGACCTTCTTTACCCTCTTAGACTAAAGCTCTGCCACCTATGCAGAAACTGGCTTTCACAGCTGCTGTGCTAGCTTACACTCCCGTCAGCAGCTGTGGTGTAGGAAAGAGAATGACCTCCATAGGCTCCTGTGTTGGAAAGCATGGTCCCCAAGTGTGGAAGGACTTGGAGGTGTGTCACTGTGAGGTGAGCTTTGAGGTTTCAAAAGCCCACATTACCCACAGTCTCACTGCCTGTGGCTCAGGATATAAAAAACTCTCAGCTGCTGCTCCAGTGCCATGCCCGACTGCTTGCTGCCATGGTGATCATGGACTAACCCTCTGAAAATGTAAACAAGCCCCTAATTAAATGCTTTCTTTGCTAAGAATCACCTTAGTCATGGTGTCTCTCACAGCAGAACAGTGACTAAGACAGCAGCGCGGTTTCTCCACATTCTCACTGATGCTTCGTGCCCACTTGCCCTTTTTATATACTTTTTAAAATCCCCCCGTGTGTGTGTGTGTGTGTGTGTGTGTGTGTGAGAGAGAGAGAGAGAGAGAGAGAGAGAGAGAGAGAGAGAGAGAGAGAGAGAGAGAGAGAGAGAACAACTTGAGAGCTGAGCTGATTCTGGACTTCACCATGTCAATCCTAGATCAAGCTTAGCCTTCAGGCTTGGCATCAGATGTCTTTACCTGCTGATACCTGCTAAGCACCTCACCAACCCCACCAATCCTAGAGCTCGTCTTCCAGCCGAGTACTGGGACTACAGCCTTGAACTGCCTGACTTCCCATGCTCTCCTTTGTTTATTGTTTCTACACTTAGTTTTAGGGGACAGAGGCACACTTGCTGCGGCACGTATGTGATGGCCAAAAGACAACTTTTGGGAGTCTGTTCTCTCCTTCAATGCAAGTTGTCAGGCTTGGCAGCAGGCGCCTCTTCCGGATCCGCCTTGAGGCTTCTGTTGTACTGTTGCCTTGTGGGAGTTCTTTGTCGGTCTGAAGCTAGACCTTTGCTGTGTGTGTGAGTCACACGTCCTCCTCCATTCTCTGGCCTGTCTTTCTCTCTCTGAGAAATGTCCTCTAAACAAAGGGTTTTGATTTTTATGTGGAGTCTAATTGACCTCTTTCTTTTGTTGCTTGTGCCTTTGATGTCACATCTGGGAAAACATTGCCAAATCCAGTATTATAGAGATTTCCCCTAAGATTTCTCTAACAGTTTTATAGTTTGCACTCGTATTTTTAGATCTTGGGTCAATGTGAACTAATCTTTGTGTAGGGTACAAGGGTCCCGTCCAGCTTCTCTTGTTACTTTTGCGTGTGGACGCTCGGTTTCCTAGCACCGTTTAAAAGCCGCCCTCTCTTATGAGTACGTGTTTATCTGTAGCTCTCTAGTCCATTGGCCTGTATGTCTGTTCTCACGTCAGTGGCTCTCTGTTTTGACCACCTTAGCTTTCTAGTAAGTTTTGACGTCATAAAATAAGTAATTTTAGTAATTTAACACTATGAAACATATTTAACAATCTGTTTCAGCATATAATCAACATAAAGCATTGCTAATTAGATATTTTACATTTTTTCATAAGAAGTCTTGGAGTTAGGTCTGGTTTAATCTGTCACTGCAGTTCAGACCAGCTGCATTCGGGGCCACGTGCGGCCCATGAGCACCATACTGGGTCTCTCAGAGTCAGCTGGAAATCATACCGCAAGGCACAGCTCTGTCTCTGAAAGCACGAAGGCTGTCATTCAGGTGCCCCTGATGCCACAGTACACTGGTCTCTTTATTGTTGGGGTGGCAGAAGGATGCCACTTGTAGGTACCATGATGAAGAAGAAGCTAAGGAGGAGGGCAACAGAGAGGCATGATGGGAGACCTTGCACTCAGGCTTGGAGGTCAAGTAGGGTGTTGAGCAGCAGTCGTGGTGGGAAGGCTGTCCTGGGCAGATGGGAGCTTCATGATGGCTCAGGGTTTAAAAGACTCAGGTGCTCTTGGAGAACCACAGGCAGATCTTCCGGCTTTACCAAGGTATTAAGAAGGGGCTAGGGAGGCCGGGTGGTGGTGGTGCACGCCTTTAATCCCAGCACTTGGGAGGCAGAGGCAGGCAGATCTCTGTGAGTTCGAGGCCAGCCTGGTCTACAAGAGCTAGTTCCAGGACAGGCACCAAAGCTACAGAGAAACCCTCGAAAATCCAAAAAAAAAGGGGGAGGGCTAGGGAGCCAGGCGGTGTGGCACACACCTTTAGTCCTACCACTCAGAGAGGCAAGTAGATATCTGACTTCGAGGCCAGCCTGCTCTACAGAGAGAGCTCCAGGACAGTCAGAGCCATTATATAAAGAAACCCTATCTTAAAAAAAAAGAAAGAAAAGGAAGAAAAGAGAATGAGATAGGCTGGTAAGAAGAGAGGAGTTAAGCCAAGGCCTGACTGGTCCCCTTCTGCCTATCCACCAACTTCTTTTTTTTTTTTTTTTTTTTTTAAGATTTTTTTATTTAAAGCTGGGTGGTGGTACACACCTATAATCACAGCATTTGGGGGGCAAAGGTCTACAGAGTGAGTTCCAGGACAGCCAGGGCTGTTACACAGAGAAACCCTGTCTCGGAAAAAATAATAAGATTTATTTATTTATTATGTATATGGTGTTCTGCTTGCATGTATGCCAGAAAAGAACATCAGATCTCATTATAGATGGTTGTGAGCCACCATGTGGTTGCTAGGAGCTGAACTCAGATCCTCTGGAAGAACAGCCAGTGATCCTAGCCTCTGAGCCATCTCTCCAGCCACCCACCAACTTTCTTGTGTGGGCTAGGTTTTCATGCATCTTCTTTGCCTCTCCATTCAAATTTCTAGTTTAGAGCTGGGCTTGGTGGTGCATATCTCTGCATGCCAGCATGTGGGAGACTGAGAGGCAGGAGGGTTCCTTGAGTTAGAGCAGACTGTATTCCATAGGAAGATTCTCTCTCAAAATAACAGGAGCCAGGCTGGGTGATGGCACACACCCTTAGTCCCAGCACTTGGGAGGCAAAAGTAGGTAGCCCTCTCTGAGTGCAAGGCCAGCCTGGTCTAGATAATGAGGTCCAGGACAGCCAGGACTACATAAAGAGACTCAGACTCAGAAAATGAAAACAAACAAATAAAAAGTAAATAAATAAGTAAAATAACAGCATCAAAAAGTAATTTAGATCTTGTCACCTCCGCTTTACTTTTTACTTGGTCAAATCAAGAAGGTCTGGGTCTCCCAAGGTTTGCTCGTGCTCCCAGCCCATCTCACCAGCTTCCAGTTTCCCTCCTGACCACTCGGTGTGTGGGTCCCCTTTCCCATCCAGGGCTCTCCACATTTCCTTTTCTATCTATGCACAGTGTGCATCCCTCAAATGACAAGTGTGGCCGCTCCAGTCTGTTGCTGAAGCCCTGCCACATTCTCAGAGGCCTCCCCTCCCACCCCATACAAGAGCACAAGGTCCCTTTCTTAAATGTCTCCAGAATAGTTTTCTCTCTATATACAGCCTGTCTCCATGGTCACTCCCTCCCTTTGGAGCAGAGCTAAAAAACAGGCATTTGTCTATTTCTTTTTTCAGTCTTTGGTATCCTTAAGTGCTGTGTGACTAGGTGAATGAAGAAATAAACAAAATCAGATGGGTGTGCCTCAGTTGGTAGAGTGCTTACTCCGCTTTCATGGCTCCCTGGGTTCCAGCCCCAGCACTAAGTAAACTGGGAATAAGGATGAAAGCCTGTCATTCCAGCACTTGGAAGGTGGAGCCAGGAGAATTAGGAATTCATGCTCATCCTGGGTTAATAGCAAGCTCCAGGCCAGCCCATGATGAATGAGATACTATCTCAAAAGCAAAACAAACTGGGTGGTGGTGGCACACTCTTTTAATCCCAGCACTCAGGAGGCAGAGGCCGGTGGATCTCTGTGAGTTCAAGGCCAGCCTGGTCTACAGAGTGAGTTCCAGGACAGGTTCCAGAGCTATAGAGAAACCTTGTCTTGAAATATTTAAGAGAAGGGGGGGGAGAGGAAAAGAAAACACAGAAATGTGTAGGTCTTTAGTAAATGCATTGCTTGGGGGGTTTGCATTTGCTTATTAATTAATTAATTTTATTAGCTTTATATTTGGAAAACATCAAAAATTTTAAAAATTGAAAAATGTGCATATTCTCTAATTAGATTCAAGAATTGTTTACGCTGAGTTTCTTCATATTTTGTCTGTTCATGTATGCGTGGTATGAGAGGGCATTTAAAGATCACACATAGAAACCTGACATTCAGCCGGGTAGTGGTAGCACACCTTTAATCTTAGCACTCGGGAGGCAGGGACAGGTGGATCTCCTTGAATTTGAGACCAAGATGTTCTTCAAAACAAGTTCCAGGACAGCCAGAGCTGTTACACACACACACACAAAAAAACCCTATCTTGAAAAGCAAAAAACAAACAAAATACAAAGAAAGGAAAGAAAGAAGGAAGAAAAAAAGAAACCAGACTGTGGGGTTTGAAAGAAAATGCCCCCCCAAAGGGAGTGGCACTATTAGGAGGTGTGGCTTTGTTGTAGTAGGTATGGCCTTAGAAGAAGTGTGTCACTTTGGAGGTGGGCTTTGAGGTCTCATTGCAGTCTAGAGTCTCAGACCACTTCCTGTTGCCTATGAGTCAAGTTGTAAGAACTCTCAGCTCCTTCTCTAGCACCATGCCTGCCTGCATGCTGCCTTGCTTCTCACCATGATGTTAAGGGACTAAACCTCTGAACTGTATGGGCAATCCTTCTGTATTTGTGTTACTTTTATTAGTTAATGAATAAAGCTGTTTTAGCCCGCGGCTTAGCAGAATAGAACAAGGCGGGAATTCCAAGCAGATAGAGGAGGAAAGAAAAGGCGGAGTCAGGGAGAAGGCATGTAGCCGCCATAAGAGACAGACGCTATGACCGGATGTACAGATTAATGGAGGTGGGTTAGTTTATGATATAAGAGTTAGCTAGGCCGGGCGGTGGTGGCACACGCCTTTAATCCCAGCACTCGGGAGGCAGAGGCAGGCGGATCTCTGTGAGTTCGAGACCAGCCTGGTCTACAAGAGCTAGTTCCAGGACAGGCTCCAAAGCCACAGAGAAACCCTGTCTCGAAAAACCAAAAAAAAAAAAAAAAAAAAAAAAAAAAAAAAAAAAAAGTTAGCTAGAAATATGCTTAAGCTATTGGTCAAATATTATTGCAAATAATATAGTTTCTGTGTGGTTATTTCAGGGCTGAGTGGTCGGGAACAAATGAACAGCTTCTGACTACAGGAAGCCACCACAGTTGGATGTTCTCCTGTTTAAGAGCTGCCATGGTCATGGTTGGTGTCTCTTCACAGCACTAGAAACCCTGACTAAGACACTGACATTCATTCTTTTCATTTAGAATTTGGTTCTGGAGAAGTGTGACTCTCAAGAGGCCCTTTGCAGTGGTGACTTGGGTCATGGCCTCTGACCTGGACTTCTCGCCTCCTGAGGTGCCTGAGCCCACCTTCCTGGAGAACCTACTGCGGTATGGGCTCTTCCTGGGAGCCATCTTCCAGCTCATCTGTGTCTTGGCCATCATCGTACCCATTCCCAAGTCCCACGACACGGTGAGTCCTTCCCTAGGATCTCATCTTTCTGAATGTCAGGCTAGATTCCAGCAGACATCACCACAACCAAGATCAGCAGGGCTGTGCTGGCTCTTATTAAGTTAGTATGGTCTCTGGATTGGGACCAGGTGAATAGGGTTTTTTTTTTTTTTTTTTTTTTTTTGGAGACAGGGTTTCTCTGTAGCTTTGAAGCCTATCCTGGAACTAGCTTTTGTAGACCAAGCTGGCCTTGAACTCACAGAGATCTGCCTGCCTCTGCTTCTCCAAGTGTTGGGATTAAAGGTACGTGCCACCACCACCCGGCTCAGGTCTTTTTTATATTGATTTATTTTTTTGTCTCAGGGTCTTATTGTATATCCTAGGACTGGTCCCAAACTCAGTATCTCTGAGTCCTGAATGCTAGGTTTCTATTTCTTTATTTTGTTTTGATATGGAGTCTAGCTGTCTTTAGGCTTAAGGCAACCTCCCTGCCTCAGCCTCCTGGGATTACAAGTGTGAGCCATCACCCTTGGCTTCTGTTAAGACTCTTGTTAGCTCCTGTCAGACTGCTAAAAAAAAGTGTGCCCTCTCCTTCAAGGAGCGTCTTGTCTTTGGGAGAGATGCAGATATAAAGCAGTTCTTAGTGATGCGTGCCTGTAGTCCCAGCTCTTCAGAGACCAAGGCAAGAGAGTTGTGAATTCAAGGCTAGTCTGGGCTGTGTAGTAAGATCCTGTCTCCCAAAGTTGGGAATGAAAAGCAATAAATTTGCTTTCATGAGCCTGGCAGTGGTGATGCATACCTTTAATCTCAGCACTCAGGAGGCAGAAGCAGGCAGATCTCTGTGAGTTCAAGGCCAGCCTAGAGAGTGCGTTCCAGGATAGCCAAGGCTATACAAAGAAACCTCTGTCTCAGAAAAAAATTTTTTTTCTTCTATGAGAAGCACAAAGTACAATATAAGTGAATAACTAGAAGGAGGGACCAAATCCCATACCCTGGGCCAGGGCCGGGCTGCCCCTACTGCTGAGACAGAATGGTGGAGTAGGGGAGGTGGGAGGACAGCATTCCAGGGCAGGGGAAGTACCTGCGAGGAGCCTGCACACTGAAGCACTGAGCTAATCCAGGGGACCCGGGAGATGACTGTGGCCGGAACAGAGGGGACTGGGTGAGAGGTGGAGCCAGAGGTGTGCGCAGGACCCAGAGGGTCTGGAGACAGATGATGACGTGGTCCCATTGGCTTTGGGTTTGACTCTTATGCTATGAATGTCTTTACTCCGCAACACCTTCTTCCCCTCGTTCTTGTACAATACCCCCATTTTTTTGGACATTGATTAGTTGGAGAAAGCAAGTTTTTATCATCTGTGATCTATACACTCCAGGATTTGGATGATTACTTCTCTCTGTGTGATCACTGTTCTTACAGGAAGTTCCGTATAAGCACCTAAAGCCATTCATTCAGTTATTTGGTATACCCGTCATAACTGGTGCTTTGAACTTTCTGTTTTTATAGTCATGGTTGGTGTCAATAGGATCAGGGCGTCTGGCCGATGTGTACTGAGGTCATCATGAGTTCAGATGGTCTACTGAGCCTGAACTCTGTCCTAAATGGCTCCAGCATCCACTGCAGCTCAGTTTGCTGCCTGTGTGGATGCTGGGAACTGAACCCCGGTCCTCTTGGAAGAACACTGAGGACTCTTAACACCGCACCATTTCACCAGCTGTGGTGGTTTGAAAGAAAATGGCCTCCAAAGGGAATGGCACATTTAGAGGTGAGGTGTGACCTTGCTGGAGGAAGTGTGTCACTGTGGGGTGGGCTTTGAGGTCTTTTTTGTTCAAGTGTCCCTCAGTGTGACTCTGAGTTGACTTCCTGTTGTCTACAGGATGACTCTCAGCTATTCTTCCAGCACCATGCCTGCATGCAGCCATGCTCCCTGCCATGATGATAATGGACTGAACCTCTGAACTGTAAGCCAGCCCTACACCCCCCAATTTATAAGAGTTGCCATGGTCATGGTGTCTCTTCACAGCAATAAACACCCTAACTAGGACACCACTCTATTTGTTGTTTTAACTAGGCTTATTTTTTTTTTATTTTTTTGATTTTACTTTATATGTATGAACATTTTGCCTGCATATGTATAGATGAACATGTGCATGCCTGTTGGCTCCCCTGGAACTCACAATGGACTGTCCTGGGAATTGAACCCAGGTCCTCTGCCGTAGCAACAAGTACTCTTATCTACTGAGCCATCTCTCTAGCCCCATTTTAATTTCTAAATTCTATTTATTTATTTATTTGCTTATTTATTTGTTGTGGGGGGTGTGGGTGTGAGCTTATGTGGAGGTCAAAGGACAACTTTTGGGAGTTGGTTCTCTTCTTCCACCTTGTGGGTTCCAGGGACAGAACTCAATTTGTCAGTCTTCGTAACCTTTACGCTATGAGCCATCCCACTGACCTGTCTTTTGTTTGCGTGTTTTGTTACTTGAGACAGCATCTTCCTTTGAAGCCCAATCTGTCCTTGAACCCACTCTTCTCTCGCCTCAGCCCCCCAAGCACTGTGATGTGCACCAAGTGTGTGCCAGCACACCCGGCCGCACTAAGTTTTTTAGGAAAGAAGTTGCATCAGATAGATAGCTCCCACTTGTAATTACAGCACTCGGGAAGCTAAAGCAGGAGGATTCTGTAAATTTGAGGGCAGTCTAGACTCTAGTAAATTGTAGGCCAGTTTGGGCTACACAGTGAGACCCTGTCTCAATGGAAAGAGAATTGGAGTTCATCCAGCTGTTTAGAATTCAAACTGAAGACTGCTGTTTTTACTTGGGAGGCTACAATTATATCTTAAAACATTCTTTACATTTATTTATTTTGTGTGTGTGTGTGTGAGTGTGTGCATGTGCCAGTGTGTGTGTGGAGGTCAGAGAACACCTTTAGGAGTTGGGTTTTTTCTTCCACCATGAGAGTCCCTGGGATTGAATTTAGGTTTTCAAGCTTGGCTGCAAGTGCCTTTACCCACTGAGCCATCCTGCCTGTCCTAAACATGTATCTTTGGTTTATACTGGCAGTCTTATTTCCTAGAAAGATTAACAGAATGACTAATTTGGTCTGTCCTGCTGGGTTGGAGGTAACCAAGACCAACTTAGGTTCAGTGATTAACTAGGAGGCCTCACAGCTGTGGCTGCCACAGTGCAAGGCTATAGAAAGGGCGTGGGCCAAACCTGGAGGGAAACTGACCCAAGTCCAAAAATGCCCTTGCCGGAGCCACACAGGTGTGTCCAACTCCAGTAGCAAGGAGTGGATAGGTCATGAAGCATTGTTCAAGCAGGAACTCTGTACAGTGTGTGTGCGTGTGTGTGCGTGTTTGGGTTGTTTTTGTTCAAGATAGTCTTACATAGCAGAGGTTGGACTTACATTGCTGATCTTTCTGCCACAAGGGTGAGGGGGCAGAACTGGGAGGACTGGGAAGTAAGTGATCTGGGTGCATTATGTGAAATTCCCAAATAATAAATGAAAATATTAAGAAAAAGTACATCTTTTAAAAAATTAAAAAAGGGCTGGAGAGATGGCTCAGAGGTTAAGAGCATTGCCTGCTCTTCCAAAGGTCCTGAGTTCAATTCCCAGCAACCACATGGTGGCTCACAACCATCTGTAATAAGGTCTGGTGCCCTCTTCTGGCCTGCAGGCATACATGTAGACAGAATATTGAATACATAATAAATAAATAAATATTTTTAAAAAAATTTAAAAAAACCCCAAAACCTTTTCCAGTGTTTCAGTAGCAATATGGTGATGACGGTGAAGTACTGTGACCCCACTCTCACTGCCAGGCCAGCACATGGCCCTGGGATTAGGGCTTCTGCTTCCACTTTCTTCCGTGTGTTGCCATGAGACAGCCTCCTCTCCCTCACCAGTCCCTAGCTACACGCAAGGACAGGAAATAGAGCTGTGTGAGAACTAGACAGCAGAGCCAGCCGTTCTGAGTGTCACTGCACTGCTGGTGTGTGACAGCAAGCTGGGAGGTGAGGGGGGAGCTTTAGCTAGGGCACAAGGGAGGTCCCTAAGGAGGAAGGGAGCCTGGAAAGTAGGGGCAGCTTGGAGAGGCTCCTAGAGCCTGAGGGCACAGGGAAGTGAAGTGCTTGGTAGCTGAGGTTGCTACAGAGGTGACAGGGCAGAAGTGGGGTAAGGGGCCTAGAGAACAATGCTGCTCTTTGCTGTCTTGCTTAGGGCAAAACCGTCCTCTTCGTTGGCATCATATAGAAACAAGGTTTATTACTGTCTTTTGGGGTCAGAAGATAATATTTTTGGCTTCAGATGATGGGAAAGCCTTTGAAAAGCAAAAGAATGTCTTTCCTCTTGTTCCAGTAAGCTGATTTCCTCAACTGGTTTATGACTTCAGTGCTTCAATACTTAGCAGATTATTTGAAAGCTCTTTGGGGGCTAATCAGGGAAGAAAAAAAAAAGAATGCATATAAATGCTTCCCACCCCACCCCCTTCCTTTTCAGAGGAGAAACAAGTGCCTATTGGTCACACAAGCCAAGTCTCTAGAATTCTAAGCCAGATGGAAGCTTTTCTCATTGACACCTCATTAAGCTAAGACCTGAGAAAACATTTATTTGCTCCCGTCTAAGGCCAAGGCCACACAACCCAAGTATTTTCTTGTAGGCTGAATTCTAAAATATGAGATAGCAGGTCCTTAGACTGCCTCTGCTCGGTCTGGACAACACAGCAGATACACTTGCCTCTGAGCCAAGTTTGGTTGGGTGGAGGGGATGGTAAAAGGCTGGGAACTGGTGACATAAAGGCCTGACAACTTCTTCAGTTCCAGAGCCGACATAGTGGCAGAAGAGAACCGACTCCAGAGTTGTCCCTTGACCTCCACAGTGTACCCACACATGCACACACCCATAATAAAGTTGATAAGGTTTAGGCTGTCTGTAGTGGCACACGCCTTTAGTCACAGCACTCAGGAGGGTGGGGTCAGAGGCAGTGATCTCTTCAAGTTCAAGGCCAGCTACAAGTATATGGTAAGACCCTGTCTCAAAAGGAAAATAAAATAAGGATCCTGAGCTTCTAGACTCTAGAAGAAAGAATTGACTGCTGATGCTTGCCCATGAGCCAGGGACTGGGAGTGTCATCATCCTGTGGTTCTGTCGCTGGCTGGGCCATGGGGGAGTTTTTGTAGCCTGGACTGACTCATGGAGATGCTGTTGCTGTTCTTCAGAGTTGCCCAAGTGATGCTAACACATAGACGAATTTTAGGAGCAGGGGTTAAGTTTGAAATGACAGTTTGATGTCGCAAGCTGGGAAAGGAAGAACCTGGAGAAAGAGGAGAAAGAAGCTAGACTAGAGGCCTCAGGGTCACCCGCCAACCTGCTGCTCTTGCGCGCGCGTGCGTGGGGGGGGGGCGGGGGTCTGCTCCTGTAGCCCCGACTGGCCTTGAACTTACTTCCACTTAACATGCTTAATTGAAACCTAAGGAGGAGTTGCTGGACTCTGCAAGGAAAATAAGGTTCCAGAAAGGCCTGAACTTGACCCCACCTACCTACCCTGCTTGAAGTTTCTATGTACTGTTGCTGCTCCTAAGGTACCCTCTTCCCCATCCCCTAGATCTCACCAGGGCCTGCTTCCTCTGCTCCCTGACCCTGTAGTGTGATGACAGCTCCCAGGGTTTATCTCCTTCAGATGTTGCATCTCAAGAGGGCTGCCTTCCTGCTTGATCTAGTTCAAAGGCCTCTAGAAGGAACTGTATGCTGGCCCACTGTGGAAAGCAGTAGTCAGTGGGTGGAAGCTACAGAGCGAGAAGAGGGGAGGTCTAGTCCTATAAAAGCTGGAGTCCTGGGGAGCTTATGTAAAATGTACTACCTCAGAAACCAGAGGCAAGCAGACTCAGCTTGCCAGCTCTGCCAAGCCCGGGCAGCCCTCTTTAAAGGGGTTCCGGCAGAGCTGACTGGGTGCATTTCTAGGGAGGTCAGTGTAGCTTTTCCTAGGTGAAAGGCAGCAGTTTACAGGGTAGTAAACCAGACATGCTTGTGCATGCATTTAATCCCTGAACCCTCTAGGAAGAGGCAGGTGGGGACTCTGAGTTCAAGGCAAGTTCTAGATCAGTCAAGGCTGCACAATGAGATCCTGTCTTAAAGAAAAGAAAGCTGGGCATTGGTGGCACACACCTTTAGTCCCAGCGCTTGGAGGCAGAGGCAGGCAGATCTCTGTGAGTTTGAGGCCAGCCTGGTCTACAGAGTGAGTTCCAGGACAGCCAGGACTACACAGAGAAACTCTCTCAAAAACCAAAGAAACAAAAAAGGAAGGGAAGGGAAAGGAGGGGAGAGAAGGAAGAAAGAAAAGAAAAGAAAGCTGGGTGGTGGTGGTGCACACCTTTAATACCAGCACTTGAGAGGCAGAGGCTGGTGGATCTCTGTGAGTTCAAGGCCAGAACTCTGGTCTCCAGAGCAAGCAGAGCAAGTTCAAGGACAGCAAGGGCTGTTACACAGAGAAACCCTGTCTCAGAAAACAACAACAACAAAAACAGAAAAAGGAAAAAAAGAAAGAAGCGGCAGGGGAGAAAAAAATGGAGTAATGAGGAACTGTGGGTGGCTGCTCCCTCTGCTTCATCTGGTCTGAGCTTGCCTCCCAGGCCTCTTTTGGATCCGCTTCTGCACAGAAGGTAGACCCAGTTGGCCCCCTATGTGAGTGGGTATTTGCTTTGTTCAGTGGCTCTCACATAGCAGGTAGTAAGAGTGCACCTGGTAGTGCCCCGGGAGTTCATAGTTTAGCTGTTGGCTGAGCTGTCATCAGCAGCCAGCCAGCTACCAGCACGTATAGGCAGCTTTGCTTGCTCATGCCTCTGTCCAGGTCTGTTGTATTAATGAAGTCTCAGCAAACAGCTGACATGGTAACTGAGGCACAGTGGACTTGGAAGCATAGAGTCTTTGGAGCCGTCTGTCTCTCCAGCTCCTGCCTGTCCCAGGGAGTACTGACTTCCTTCTCAGGCCCCGTGCTGTGTAGGGAGTATGGTTGCTATCAGCATCCTGTCGTCCAGGGATGACAAGTCTCATGGAGTCTCTACATGACCACACACTCTTCTGGGCAGCTCACCAGAATAGATAGTGAGTGTGGGGGCATTTAATGTACTGCCCACAGAGATGGCACTTCCTTCCCTGAGCTCTGGGATAATGGCCTAGAGTGCCAGAGCCCTGTGCAACGTTCTGTGGAGGAACGGAGTTTCCCTGCCCATGAGGGCCACCATAACGCCCAGTCCTAGCATCCGGCAACTAGCTAACAGAGCCGGCTCTGATTCTGCCATGTAGTTGCAGTTTGGGAGGCAGGTGCTTGACTTAAGGACCTGTTCCTGAGAGTGCCATGCGGTGGGCAAGGTGAGGGCCTCGCCATGCTCCCACTAGCACCAGGCGGCAAGTGTGTGCCAGCTCATGTGAGAGACGACTGAACACACAGCAACCACAGGCTAACCAGTGGGAAGGACCTATAAAGTCCTGTCAAAGTATGTCTAGGATGAGCTTCTGGGAGTATGTGTGTATGTGCGTGTGTATGTATGTGCGCGTGCATGTGTGTGTACTCAAGCCTCAGACATCTTGTCTCTGCCTCCCTAATGCTGAGCTAACAGCTGTGTGCTGCCACACCCCACTTCTTACATGGGTACCGGGGATCTGAACTTGGGTTCTTCTGCTTCTGCAGCAAGTGCTTTACTCCGCATGTCGTTCCCTCGCCACACAGTTTTCTAATCACAGTTCCACTTGCCAACCAAGCAGCTTGGATGCCGTGTATCTGTTTGCCAGAGTTGAGCCTTATGGACAGCCTCCCCCACTCCCAGTTTCAGCTGGTATCTTGTCCTCTTCTCAAGGCCACTGCCTTGCTCCAACTCCCCGCCTCAGGCCTCAGTGAGTGATGCTGTGGGAAGGGCTAGAGCAGCCGCGTGAGGCTGACCTGCTGAGTTCTGTCCAACCTAAAAAGAGGAGAGCTCCTGGCAGGTCAGATGAGACAGTTCCCAGGCGGAGCCTGGGCACAGCTCAGTGTTTTTCTTTCCCTGGACTGTTTTCAAGGAAAGAATGACAGTGTTGAGTGACATTCTGTCCCGATTTACAGGTGCACAGCCACACGGAGCCGCACAGTGGAGAGAGCAAGCTTAGTGTTTCTCCCTTGACCCTGCACAGATTCTATTACCTGGGCCTGATGGATAGCAGCAATTTTCTAGCCTGTTGAACTATTCTCTCACCACCTCATAATTGATGGAGTTGTGTCCCCCAAAAGATGCCTCCAAAGACCCAGGAAACCCCTGACAATGGGGGCTTCTTTTTCCCTCAATCACTTCAGGTGAGGTGCGGTGTCCCCAGACTTAAAGGTGAGGCTGTCGGGTGTGTAGTCTGCTCTTCCCTGACTTTTCCTAGCCAGGCACATCTGAAAAGAAATTAAATCACTCATTTGTTCAGTCATTCCTGTCAGCTCAGAGTGGAAACTACCCCTGTAGTGCTAGGACCTGAGCATCCAGATCACACTGAGACAGACGCTTTGCTTCCCTGTGCTTGGCCATAGAAGGCCCCAGTGTCAGAGCCTTGGCGTCCTTGCCAGTCAATGAGGCCTAGTGGCTGCCTCATCATCATAAGGCCCAGTGTGCAAGTGAGTGGAGTATATTGACCGCTCTGCAGCACCCTGGGGTGAGCGCAGAGCATCTTACAGTGAGTGCTAAGCACCTCTGCAACAAGCGTATGCCGGGAAGCAATGCCCGTGGCCCAGAGTGAGAGGGGCCTGCCTGCAGACAAGGCTGAGGCTAGACTAGACTGCCTCTCAGAAGCCACACTGGGTCTTTTTAAAATTGGAAAACCAGCCCAATTGTGACTGTTTACATCGTTTTAGAAAATGGACTAGAAGTAATGTGGAGGATGCGAGGGGAGGATGCAAAACCTGGAGTGGCCGAGACACCATGGGTCCGAATGGGCAGAGAGGTGTGTGTGGCTAGGATGAGTGAAACCCGCAGCCTCTTGGAAGGTAGAACAAACAGGCCTTGGGATCAGGTGGAGGTGGGGGCTTCTCCATCAGAGGGGTCAGCTGAGCTCAGAAATGCCTTGCGAGCCAGATGGGTAGCAGTGCCAAAAGCTGAGGTGGGGGTGGGCATGGTGGAGGGGCGTCTGCTGATACGTTCAACCGTGATGGCTGCAGAGCATGCACACCCACAGAGGCCTGAGTCAGCCACACAAAGCAAACATCACTACAGCACTAACCTTCTCTCCCAGCTCCTCCAGGACTTCTGATCACAAGGAAGGGACAGGCAGAATCTAGAACAGAGCAGTCTTCATCTTCCAGAATGGGGTGTGAGGGGCTCCCAAGTGTAGAAAATAGATTTCAGTTACCACGGAAGCAGTAAGAGACACGAGCTGGCTCTGCAGCTCACCAGCTGAGAGCTCAGGCCAGCCCTGGTCCTTTCTGGGTACTGGTTCCTTTGTTTATGACCTGAGGCCCATCCTGGCACTTCGTCTAAATGAATGACACAGGACCTGTCATGCTAACTACAGGCATTGTTGGGGCCGGCGTGGTGGTGGTGTGATTGGTGCTTACGCCCAGCCTCACTGGAAGCTGCATGTATTGGATTTTAAAATTGCCACCCCCCTGAGGTTTCATTTTGTTTGTTATCTAACTGGTTAATTTTTTTTTTAATTTCTTGGCCAGTTTACATAAATAATAGTGTTGGGAGACCTTGGACTCCATTGTGAGTTCTGGCCGGAGGAGGCCCAGCAGCCAGTCCTGAGACTTGGTGGGGCGGGGCAGCCTTCGCACCTGCTCTCTGGCTGAGAAGGAGGAGTTGGCCAGGTCTGGGTTGGGCCTCTGTTGTAGGATCCATCATCCCCTGAGCTGCAGTTCCTCTGCTTGCATGATGGAGGCTGGGCCCCTGGGGGCTGGAGTAATGCCGGAAAATAAAATAAGCTGGAACCTGGGCTCAGCGAGCTCCACACAGAGGTGTCTGGTCCCAAGAAATCCCTGAGAGACAGCCTTGGCAGTGTGGAATAAGCCTTCCCTTTTTCCCCACGGAGAAGTGGCTGTATTGGTTTCTTTCCTGCACCCATCTCACTCAAGAGGAACCTCTGCCTTCCAGAGCAAGGATGTAGCCTTAGTCTGCTTTCTGATTTTTCTATTTTAACTTAGGATCAAAGGCTGGAAGATATCTTAGCAGTTGAGAGCTCTTGATTCACTTGCAGAGGGTTCAGTTTCCAGCATCCACGTGGTGGCTCATGGCCATAGGTAGCTCAGTTCCAGGAGATCCAATGTAACACGAATTCTAGTTTGTCTTAATAATAAAAACACAGAGTCAGATATAGAGGTTAATGCTGAAGATCAGAGAAACAGAGCAGCCAGCCACTAAAGATTCCTTTTACTTCTACCAATTCTCAGACTAAAGGGGCGATCCTGTCCTCTGACTGCACAGGCAAGTCTCAGACTGCAACTGTCTCCACAGATTCAATACTGTGTAGCCCAAGGTGGCCTTGAACTAACAGATATCCCTCTGCCCCTGTCTTCCCGAGTCCTGGGATTAAAGGTGTGTGTCACCACTCCCTTGGCCTATAGTGGCTTAGCTCTGCACTCTAATCTTCAGGCAAGCTTAATTTGTTAATGTATAAACAAAATACACATTCCAACAACCTTTTCTGACCTCCATGGGCACTGAGCACACACATGTACACAAACATACATATAAGCAAACTCAGATCATTGCTGCATTTCACCTGCTAAGGCACCATGCCACACACCCCACCCCACCGCCACCCGGCATGGATTTTTAAGAATAAACACTGCATACCAAGTACAACTTGCAGACAGACTCAGGCCATGGCTGGCATTTCCTCACCTAGCCTGCTTCTGGTTGTCCTTTGGGCCATCAAACTCCTTATGTTATCACCAAAGGAGATACCAAAGAACACCAGATGGGAGCATTCCCGATTCTTCTCTGGTACAAGTACAGTGGCCTGGGGCAGGCCTGTCCCTTCCTGGGGCTTACCTTTTTCTGCACAGTGAGGGCCAGACCTAGATCTGTGACTTTGAACTCTTTTTTTTTTTCTTTTCAGCAGCAAAACCTTTGTTTCAGCCCAGTCTTCCAAGGGATGCATCATAGGGTATGAAACAGGCAGAATGGAGCTGCCCCAGTTGCTGAGAATCTGGGGTTCTGGCCTGAGGCTGCCTCTGCGCTCCCCCAGGGCACCCCTGCTAGAGTCTACAGAACACAGTGTAGTGATAGCCCACCTGCCAGCTACTTGCTCTACTCCTAGCCCAAATTCTATGGATGCATGGGGGGCAGGGGGAGTAACCACCAGGAGTGCCAGCCATGGCAGCCTCCCTACAGCCAACCCTCATTAATGCCGGGACACCCTGACAGCCACTGGGTGTCACCAACCCTGCTGGTGCACCCTGTGACTTCACCTCCTCCAGGTGTCTGTCACTGTTCTCATCTTACACATAAGACATGGGACTAAGGAGCTCACAGGCCACTGAACTGGGAGGTAAAGGAGCCCAGATGCCACCTGGTGCCTTGTACTTTCGGGATCTAGTCTGGGTAATAATCCTTCCCTTGTGTTTCCGTGCCATGCTTCAGTTGGCCAAGGTGGATTCCTCTAAACAGAACTCTTTTAAAAATTCACCACACAGGAGGCGGAACAGTCCGAGGCCAGAGGTGCAGAGGTACTGAAGAAGCCCAAGGCTGCTGTTCCTTCCGCCAACAAGAGACCAAAGAAGGAGACGAAGAAGAAGCGGTAGAAGTAGAGAGGAGCCCATGGCCTTGGCTGTGGGGGCAGCCCTCCTGGGAGCCAGCATCCTGTTTCCTCTCCCGGACTGGCCCTGTCCTTGGCTCAGGGTCTGAGGAAATTGAAGCTCCCTCTGAACAGTCCCCAGGCTCCAGCTGTGCAGACCACCACTTCCTCTTCCTTCACTCTGTGGTGCACAGAACCTCTGAGAGCAGACACTGCCCTGGAGAGTCCTGAAGCCAGGTCAGGCTCACAGAGCCAAACATTCACATTAATCCTCGGGTCCAGCGGTCTTCAGACCAGGGCCGTCACACCACAGCGTGGAGCTGTTATCTAAGGCTACAAGCACACCCTCTCCCAATGCTTGGGTCACTTTTTTTTGTCACTTTCGTGTGTACAGAACTTCACATGTGTTCAGCCCACTGAGTGTGGCGGCCAGGTCCTGAAGATGTTGGGGATAGAAGGACAGCAGAAGGCCTAGGCCCAGTGATGCCTGCACGGGCAGGTGCTTGCTGAATGAGGCCAGGTTTCCTGGGTACACACTTTGTAAGCCTTTGACGTGGGCTTGTCACTGTCGGAACAACCTCTTTTCACCCATCCCAACATTCAAAGTGCCTTTGACTCTGATCTGTCTTCCCCGCATCTTTCATTCCCTGGCCAGTGAAGAACAACTCTATGGAGAAGTCAAATCCAATAAACCATCACGCATGCCGAGCCTGCTGTGTTGTCGCTAACGAGGGAAAGGGACAGCCTGGGTTTCTCTCCTGGGAGTGAGGGGAGCACTGTCCCCATAGAATGGGACAGTGTGGACAGAATGGGCAGCTCTGGTCAGAGCCCTCCGGGCCAAGCCACTCTGGGACAGGTTTTCAGAAAGGGTCCATGCTGTCTTTGTCATTGGGAACACTTGTGAGTTAGTTTCCACAGGGTCCAAGCCCCTCTTATGCTAGAGGTTCCTGCTGCCAGAGGACAACAGTGCTTGTCCTTAGGGATGTGAGAAATATGATACCATATGATACGATACGATACAATACGATATGATACGATAGAATACAGTAGAAAGCCTCAAGGCTCCAAGCAGTTCTGATCACATGCCCTGAATCAGCTGCCCAGGAAAACCCCTAAGACCACAAAGTCTGGTCAACAGGCTCATTTGCCTGCCAGACGCTTTCCCGAATGTCATCAGGGCTGCTGAGGGACTTAGGGTACCTGTCCATTTCAGGTGCCAGTCCAGGCCACTTGAGATGCCACAGCGGGACTGTGACCCAAGCCTGGGGTCCTGGCCATGCAATTTAACAGACATTTATCCTGCTGTGCTCTTTAGTGTTACCAGGGCAGGTGCTGTGGGGGTTCCTGCTTTGCAGAGGGCTTTGACAAGGCCTCCCGGAACCTCAGGTCTCAGGAAGTTCAGGGGCATTCTGCTTGGCAAAGGGCCACCTTGTGCAAACAAGCAAAGGGCTTCTGCTGAAGGTTTCTGCTTGTCAGTCACCTCTTAAATTCTTAGATCTCAAGCCACAGAAACAAGGGGCCTTTGTGGGAACCTCGGGTGCATCTGGCCAGGTGGGAGACTGATACTCAGACACGTGGAGTGAGGAGTCTTCAAGTCACAGCTGTGGGAGCCCAACCCAGGGGACCCATCTCAGGCCAAGGGGCAGCCCAGGTTCCTGGCTGAATGCAGGTGAGCAGCTGGCCAAAGGCAGGAGTTGAGAGCTGAGGGCTATGGTGGGTGTGGGGCCAGGCTTCTGTAGATCTGTCCCCTGAGGGAGAGAACGTCCAGCTCCCAGGAGCAATTCCTCCTCAGGGCCCAACTCCTTGGGTTACCTCAGAAGCTGGCTCCAGAGACCACTATAGGTCACAGGGTGCCTGTGCTTCCCCCATATCCTCCGCCCCTCTGGACTGTGGCAGAGATGGAAGCACTGGGCTCTTGTGACTTCTGACCATCTCTTCCTGAGTCTCCTTCCCATCTCCGGTTCCCACTAATCAGAGGGCCCTGGAGATGCTCCAGCCTTTGCCTTCTGCCTGACATCTACTCCCTGAGCTCTTGTCTAGGCCCCAGCTTTCCTGAGTTACCTGGGGATTCCAGAGCAGAGGAGCAATATGAGCGTGTGTGTGTGTGTGTGTGTGTGTGTGTGTGTGTGTGTGTGTGTGTGGTTTTTCAAGACAGGGTTTTTCTGTATAAATCCTGGCTGTCCTTGATCTGCTTTATAGACCAGGCTGGCCTTGAACTCACAGAGATCTACCTGCCTCTGCCTCCCTAGTGCTGGATTAAAAGAATGTGCCACCACTGCCTGGCCAAGATCTTTTATAAGGAGGGAGGCTGACCATCTCATGACCCACTGTCTTCAGGCAGGGAAGCTGAAGTTGAGGCCAGTGGAGTAGATCTAGTTAGAGTCAAAGGCCTAGGAACCAGGAGCAAGAAGAGGAAAGCCCAGGCACTAAGCCAGGGAGAGGGAAGGGGACTCTTGAGACTCCTCACCTTCTTGTTCTATTGGGACCACTGCCAAGTAGACGAGGCCCCATGGGGGAGGCCTACTCGCTTTTCTCAGTAGTTCAAATGCTCACCTGTCTGGAAACACCCCCACAGAGTGCCCAGAAATAGTGCAATCCAACATCTAAGTATCCCATAGCACAGGGGAGCTGGCAGTAACCATCACATCACCCAAATGCCAATCATTCCCAACTTCTCTCCAGACCTGACATCCTACTCAGCATCTCCCTGTAGACGCCGAAGGGCACCTCGACATCTACGTCATCATCTACAGCTGGTCTCTTCACCTGCATCTCAGGCCAGCTGGCCAGGGAGCGCATGGTCTTCCGCCTGGAAGAACATCTCTCCTAAAGGTGAATGAGTGGAGAGAGAGAGAGAGAGAGAGAGGAAGAGAGGGAAAGAGGGAGAGAGGGAGAGAGGGAGAGGAAGAGAGGGAGAGAGAGAGAGAGAGAGAGAGAGAGAGAGAGAGAGAGGGAGGGAGGGAGGGAGGGAGGGAAGGAGGGAGGGAGGGAGGGAGAGAGAGAGAGAGAGAGAGAGAGAGAGAGAGAGAGAGAGGGGGGGGCTGGAGAGATGGCCCTGACTGCTCTTGCAGAGGACCTGGGTTCAATTCCCAGCACCTGTAGGCAGCTCACAACTGCCTGTAACTCTGGCTCTAGAAGATCCAGTGCCCTTCTGGCCCTTGTGGGCGTCAACACATACACAGTGCACATACATACATGCAGACAAAATACTTGTGCATGTAAAATACATTTTAAAATCTTTTTTAAAATTGAAAGCTGTGCTGGGCAGTGGTGACAGCTGCCTTTAATCCCAGCACTCAGGAGGCAGAAGTAGGTGGATCTCTGAGTTCAAGACCAGCCTTGTCTACAGAGTGAGTAACAGGACAGTTAGGGCTGATATACAAAGAAACCCTGTCTTAAAAACAACAACAACAAAAAAAAAACAAGTATACAATTCAATTTTATATACGTATATATAAATATATACATTATAATAACCACCATAATCAAGCTGGTTAAAATATCCATCACCTGAGTTCTCTGTGTGTGTGAGAGTGGGTGTGCTAGTTTTGTGAATACTTAGTATCTACCTCCTTGGCACATTTTAAGTACACACAACAGTAGGAGACCTGAGATCACCTTGCTACAGGTGTTAGACCTGTGGAATTTGTTGCCCTGCATAACTGAAGCCTTGGGCCCTTTGGCCAGTATCTTACCATCACACCGTCCTCTCAGCCCCTGGCATGCACCATTCTGCTCTCTGATTGTGAGTTTGACAAGAGAGATCATAATATCCTAGATCTGCCCATGTCACTTAGTACATTATCCTCCAGTAGAACCCTTTCTGTTGTTGCAAATGGCTGAATCCTTCCTTCTTCCCTCCCTCCCTTCCTCCCTCTCTCCTTCCTCGGTCTCCTGAATGCTGTGATTATAGTCATGCACCACAATGCCCAACTTTTTTGTTGTTAAAATGAGTTATATGTTGTTGTTTACATTACCCCAGCACCACACACACACACACACACACACACACACACACACACTGGGTCTCCATGTGCGGCACTGGCTGTCCTGGAACTCATTCACTATAGGTCAGGCTGGCCTCAGACTCACAGAGATCTGCCTGCCTCGGACTTCTGAGTGTTGGAATTAAAAATGTGTGCCACCTGGCCTAGCCTGTTTGTAACTTTCTGAGCCTTTTTAAATGTTTACCTTACATTCCTGATGATGGGCACCAGGGTTCTAACTATTCCATGTCCTTGCCAACACTTATCTTTCTCTTGAGACAGCCATTCTAACAAGTGCAAGGCGACAGCTCCTGGTCTTGTTTGTACTTCCCCAAGGATGGGCGTTGAGGACTTTCAACATGCCAGTTTGCCGTGTGGAGACCGTCTTAGGAAACGTGTCTGTCTGTTCAGGTCTTTTGGCTGTTATTAGGTTAGGCAAATTGGCTTTTTTTGCTACCAGATTGCATGCATGCTATTTTAGACATTAGCCCTTTATTAACCGTGACTTGCAACTCTTTTCTTCCCTTCTGTAGAGTGACTTTTCATCTTGTTTCCTTTCTCATGAATCTTTACTTTGATGAGGTTGCACCTGTTGAACTTGTCTTTGCACCAGGTGCTTTTAGTGTCGTTTCCAAAAAGGAAAAGAAGAGAGAAGGAGAGGCAGGTGTGGCAGTGCACATCTTTAACTCAGGAACCGGAGGCAGGCAAAGAAATCTGTGAATGTGGGGCCAGCCTGGTCTAACTCAGAGCCTGGTCTAACTCTAGGCCAGCCAAGACTACATAGTGAGACCCTGTATCAAACAAACCCAAGGTCAATGTCAAGGGTCTTTCCTCTTCCTTGAAGCGTCCCTTTGTCAGGCCATATGTTTCAGTCTGCAATCTGTTTTCATGGGCTTGAAAGACTTTGTGACTTGAGTTCAGTTCCCAACACCATGTCAGACAACTGTCAACTCCAGCTGCAGGGGACCTTCTGGCCCCTGCAGGCCCCCACACTCCCATGCACAGACCCCAACACTCCCATGCATAGTCCCCCACACAGACACACCATGCATAGACCCCCACACAGACACACCGTGCATAGACCCCCTACACAGACACACTGTGCATAGACCCCCACACAGACACACAGGCATACACGTAACTAAAACGAATCTACTTTGAGATCAGGTTTGCATATCATGTAAGATGAGGGGCCAGTTTCACTGCTTTGCGTGTTGCTGTCTCCACGCCATGGACTGAAGAGAGACTCACTTCTCTGCTGCGCATTTTTGGTCTCTTGTTGAAGATTAATCGACAACATGTGCTTGGGTTTATTTCTGGGCTCACATTCTGTTCTCCCGCTCATGTGCTTGCTTTAATACCAGTATCGTCCCATTCTGCTTATTATAACCTCGTAGGACAGTTTGAAATGAGGTGCATCTGGCTCCATTTGAGCATCTGCCTTCGTTTGCGCATCTGGCTTTGTTCTTTCTGAAGACACTTCAGATTATCCAGGGTTCTTGGCACCATATGAATTTTAGAGTGATTTTTTTTTTCTATTTCTGTGAAAAAATGAATTCTGGAAGGAATTACACTAAATCTCTAGGTCACATAGGCTAGTATGTGACATTTTAGCAGTATTGTTAGTTCTTCCAGTCCATGAACATGGGAAATCTCTCTTCAAGGCTTGAAGGGTCCTGTGGCTTGCATATGGCTTGTCTCCTAAGGTCTCCTGTAGTAGAAGCCTGGTATCCAGTGTGGTGGTATGGGATGTGACAGAAACCCTTCAACATATGGGCTTAATGGGAGCTTGCTCTGGCCTTGGGGGGCGTCACCCTCATAAGGGACTGTTGTTCTCCTGAACTGTCATGAGAACTGGTTAGGAAAGCATGAGTCGCCTCCCTGAAGCCTCTCTGGCTTCATATCTGTTGAGATGATCCCACTGTTTCCAAGCATGCCTCTGCCATGATGTTATCAACCACTCGCACTATGCAAAGGCCAATCTGAGAGATCCTGTCTCTCATTCATGCCATCTTACTGGGACAAAGGTCAAGTTTCTCTCCAGAACCCACAAGGGCTGCAAGAGCTATTCCTCCCTATCTCAGTTTCCAAACTGTGGGCTAAATAAACTAATAAAATAAATTTAACAAATTTAATAAACTAAGTAAATTTTCTAAATTTAATAAACTAAATAGATTTTCAGTTTCCAAACTGTGAACTAAATAAACTTTTCTTCTTTTTAAAGTAGCCAGCCTGGGGTATTTGTTATAGTACTAGAAAACATGCCAATGCAGAGGGCATCTTTTTGGGAGCAAGAGTGCTAGGATTTGAACTCAGAGCTTTGTGCATGGTAAACACATGCCATAATAGCAACTAATAATAAGCCAAACATCTGAAAAAAAAAAAAACCTTGGAGTCATCCTTGATTTGCTTAATATCTCTGTTGATCCTTAAATATCTCCTTGCAAGTCAAAATCTCGCCACTTCCTGCCACTGTTGAAGTCTGGACTACCATCATCTCAGCCTGGACATTGAACAGCCTTCTCGGGGTCCTCTGTTCTCAGTACAGCACCCGGCACTGGCCTGTTAAAAAATGTGAGACTGGGCCAGCAAGATGGCTCAGCAGGTAAAGGTGCTTGGCTCTGAGGCTAAGCTGAATTTGATCCTTGGGAAATACATGGTGGAAAGGGAGAGTCAACTCCAGCAAGTTGTCCTCTGACTTTCACATGTGTGTGCCTGACTCCCCTCCATACAAAATAAATGAATGAACAAGCAAACAAACAAATAATGTGAGAATTAAAAAAAAAAAAAAAGCTAAAGAGATCATTTCTCTCACTCCCCATCTCCCTCGGGGAATGGCCAAAGTGCTCACTGGAGCCCACAGAGGTTATAAGAAGCATGTTACCGGGCTGGGCGGTGGTGGCGCACGCCTTTAATCCCAGCACTCGGGAGGCAGAGGCAGGCGGATCTCTGAGTTCGAGGCCAGCCTGGTCTACAAGAGCTAGCTCCAGGACAGGCTCTAGAAACTACAGGGAAACCCTGTCTCGAAAAACCAAAAAAAAAAAAAAAAAAAAAAAAAAAAAAAAAAAAAAAGAAGCATGTTACCTCCTTTGACCTCTCCCCAACTCTATTCCATTTTTACTGGCTTCCACCTTCCAAGACATCAGGCAGCCCCAGCTCAGGTCTTTTCAGCCCCATGTCCCTTTAAATACGATACCCCAAAAATATCTGTTCTAATCCCCAAGCCTGGGTGTGGGGGGGGGGTGGTGGTGGTGGGAGGAATGCAGGTATAATCAAGTGAAGGATTTGAGCAGGGAGAATTATTCTAGAATATCCAAGTGGCCCGGTTTAATCAGAGGAGCCTTTATAAGAAAAAGAGGGAGAAAGGAAGTTGAAGTCAGAGAGGGTGTGACCCAGAAGCGGAAGTTGGAGCCATGAGCAAGAATGTGGGCTGACTGTGGAAGTCATAAGATGAAGTAGAGAATTCCCGGCACCCCATAGAGGAAAATACTTCACGGTGAAAACCAGCATCTTGATTTTTATACAGAGAGAACCATTTTGGACCTGTAATCTTAAGGACTAAGAAACACTAGATTTTGGTTGCTTGTTGCCTAAAGGAAGTGAGGTGTGTTCCTTTCTTAATATTAATTGTCAGCCTGACAGGATCTAGAGCAGTGGTTCTCAACCTGTGGGCTGCGACCCCTCTGGTGATCAAATGACCCTTCCACAGGGGCCATGTAGCAGATATCCTACAGATCAGATACTCAGATTATGATTCATAACAGTAGCAAAATTACAGTTATGGAGTAACAATGAAAATAATTGTAGGGTTGAGGTCAGCACAATGTGAGGAACTGTATTAAAGGGTCATGGTTTTAGGAAGGTTGAGAACCACTGCTTGAGAGTCACCTGGGAGATGTGTTTCTGGGCCTGCTGGAAATTGCCCTGTCGATTGCAGTGAGTGAGGAGGGAACACCGGCCCACTGTGGGTGGCACCATTTCCTGCTGGGGTCTGATTGGCAGCATTCAGTCATCCTTCTCTGTTTCCTGATTCTGGATGTGACATGAACAGAGGCTTCAAGCTTCCTCTGCCATGGTACCTCCATCGTGATGGGCTGTACCTTTGAACGTGGGAGCCAAAATAAACTGTCCTTTCCTTGAGACGTTAGGCAGAGGCCGGGGCTATAAACAATACGTGCCAGGTTGTACACTTTAAGATGCTTAATTTTATGGTTTATGGTATGTGAATTTGACCTTAATAAAGTTAAGAAGTGGAAAAACAAAAAACAAAAGCTCAAACCAGGCATGGTTTGGTGGCCGTTGAGGCATGGTTTGGTGTCCCAGGACTGAAATCTCAGCACCTTGGAGATGGAGGCAGGAACAAAAGCCCAAGTGAGTCCAAGGCCTGCCTGGGCTTTTCTGAGCTTTTCTTCTCCCCCAGCAGAAGCCCTCCTGGAGAATTCCAGAAGGGAAGAGAACAGCAGCATGGCGAGAGTGAGGACCGGAGTCTTGAAACCTCAGTTCAATTACAGGCACCTCCATGTCCTTATCTGCAGAATGATGGCATTGCTGTCATCACCAGCCAAGTCATGAGTGTAAAATGCCTGCACCCTCAGAGACTTAGTCACTACAGTGTGTTGTCGGGGGGGGGGGCACCTGCTCGTGCTCATGCGACAAATGCGTGCAGCCATCTTCTTTTGAGTCCCCTTGGAGATTCATCCCCAACCCCTCCTCCTTGGTCCCACCATCCCAATGCTAGAGGGACCGGTGTTTCTGGGCGCTGGGGGTGGAACTCGAGTCCTCAGGCTTGCACAGCAAACCCTCTACTAAGTGAACCATTTCACCAGCTCCATTCTTTCTTCTGAGAGCTCATGTTCTACTTAGAGCACACAGAAGGCAAAGAGAGAAGAATATACTGTGTGCGAGATGGAGGATATGCTATGGAGGAGGAGTCAATAGGGCTGAAGAACAGGAAGTTTGGGGCAAAGTTTAAGATTTCAATTTGATGTTTTAGTTACCTGTCTCCTTGATAAAATACCCTGAAAATGCTACTTAAGAGATGGTTTATTGCCAGGCTGTGATGGTGCACGCCTTTAATCCTAGCACTCGGGAGGCAGAGGCAGGATGATCTCTGAGTTCCAGCCCAGCCTGGTCTACAGAGTGAGTTCCAGGACAGCCAAAGCAACACATAGAAATCCTGTCTTGAAAAACCAAAAAATGTAAGGGTGAAAAAAGGAAAGAAAGAAAAGTATTGCCCATTAAGCCCTTCTCCCATTATGAACCCTAGTTCCTGTATAGATTTCTCTGTTCTGAATCTTTCCTATCAATGGATTCATGTGACAGCCGACCTTGCATGACTGGCTTCCTCCTTTTAGCATAACCATTCCCCAGCTCACCCACTCTGTAGCAGCATCGGGACCTCACTGAATAATATCCCTTTGTCTATGAGACAGGGTTTTCCTAGAAGACAGCTTGATGAGTGAGATTCTCCCATCAGACAGCTGCCCTTTGCGTGTGGATCCTTTGAAGACAGAAGGAGTGATGTGGAGGGGTGGGATTCACAGCTCTGACCCTCAGAATTGCTGTGATGACGGTCAGTCACATGACAGCATTGAAGGGACTATAGTAAAAACTGGGCCTGTGTTCCTGGCACCGAGGAGGTAGAGGTGGGAGGATAAAAAGTTCAAAGTCACCCTCAGACTTTGAAACTTAGTAAGCTTCAGCCCAGCCTTCAAGACATGAGACTCTCCCCCGTCCAAAAGCAGCACTTTGGATGTGGTGTGTATATAAAGTGCACAGAGCACTGGGCGGTGGTGGCACACGTCTTTAATCCCATCACTCAGGAGGCAGAGGCAAGTGGATCTCTGTGTGTTTGAGGCCAGTCTGGTCTACAAGAGCTAGTTCCAGGACAGAGAAACCCTGTCTCGTAAAACAAAACAAAACAAAACAAAAAAACAAAAAAAAAAAAAGTGGAGATGTTCTTTTCTTTTTTCTTCTTCTTCTTTTTTTTTTTTTTTTTTTTGGTTTTTCGAGATAATGTTTCTCTGTGTAATAGTCCTGGCTCACTAAGATCTGCCTGCCTCTGACTCCCAAGTACTGAGATTAAAGGCATGTGCCACCACCACTTGGCTGTTTTCTTTTTCTTATCTTTTCTTTTTCCTTTTCTTTTTTTTTTTTAAGATTTTGTTTTTCAAGGCAGGGTTTCTCTGTGTAGCCCTGGCTGCCCTAGAACTCACTCTGTAGATCAGGGCTAGCTTTAAACTTAGAGATCCACTTGCCTCTGCCTCCTGAGTTCCAGAATTAAAGGCTTGTGCCACTGTCGCCAGCTAGAAAGGTTTATTTTTTTTCTCCTAAGTTATGTGTTTATGCCTGTGTGTGGGTATGTTCACATGTGTACAGGTGCCAGCAGAGGCCAGAGGTGTCCAGTTCTCCTCGGAGCTGGAGTTACAGGTGGCTGTGAGCCACCTGATGTGGGTGCTGGGAACTGAATTTGGGACCTCTGGAAGAGAAATATGTGCTTTTAACCACTGAGCCATTTCTCTAGACCTAATCTGTGACTTTCGCACACATATATGCAGGCTAGCACACCTCCAGTCTCTCAAAATTCTAACTCATTCAATAAAGTGTTTGCCATGCAAGTATAAATAAGGACTTGAGTTTGATCCCTAACACTCAAATAAAAAAGTGGGTGTGGTGGCTTTTGGCCTCCATGTGCTCGTTCGCAAACACACACACATACACACACACATGCATGCATGCACCTGTGCACACATAAACTTGCATGCTAGGTCTGCACATATTTAAGAATTCTAGGTAAGTCTAAGAAAAAAGTTCACCATTAAGTCATCAGGGAAATACAAATTAAAACCACAATGTTCATAAGCACCGCAGACTGCCTAGAGTCAAAAGACTGAACACACCAATTACAGAGAGGTTGGCATGGCTGGCAGAAGTGGGAGGAGTAGGGTAACCTCAGAAAAGCAGTGGGGAGTTGTTCCAGGCAGCTCCACAGGCCTCTCGGTCTGGAGGCTCTGTGTTCTCCCCTGGGTATCACCCAAGGGAAGTCAAAACAGCTGTCCACAAGTCTTGTGCTAAATTCTAGCAGCATTGTTCATGGCGGCTTTCTTCATAAAAGCCAAAAACTGGAAATAGCCAGGGGTGGTGGTGCACACCTTTAATCCCAGCCCTTGGGAAGCAGAGGTAGGCAGATCTCTGTGCGTTCGCAGCCTGTCTGGTCTACATAGTGAGTTCCAGGCCAGCCAGGTTGCACAGTGAGACCCTGTCTCAAAAAATAAAACCAAGTGCAGAGAAACCCTGTCTCGAAAAACCAAAAAAAAAAAAAAAAAAAAAAAAATTAAATAAATAAATAAAACCAAGTAAAACAATGAGAAATAACCCCGGTGCTATTAATAACAGAATTGGCAAAGTGTGCCAGGCATGGTGGACACATCTATATCATCTGGTACACAAGAAGCTGAGGTAAAATTATAAGTTTCAGGCCAGCCTGGCAATAGGTAGTGAGACCTTGTCTCCTCGCCCCACCACCCGGTCCCCAAAAGAGAAGAAGAAAATTTCCTGAAATAGGTAAAATGTGGTATATTTAAAACCAATTTTAAAGTATCTAAATAAATCTTAAAAGTATTTTGGTGAATGTAGCAGGCCAAGCAGACACATGCAACACACACTTTCTGTTTCTCATCCAATGGGATGAGAAAATAGACACAGATACGCTGCATGCCTCTGGGAGGAGGGCTGAGTACAAAGGCTTTCTGGAGGGAACCGGATATTCTAGGGTGCATAAGCCTGGCAGCCTAAACTCAGTTCTCGGAACCCACAGAGGAAGGGAGAACCAGCTCACAGAGTTGTCCTGTGCCCGTCAGTGTGTGCCGTGGCACGCATGCGCTTGCGTTCACACACACACACACACACACGCATCCTACACATACACAGGAGTAATGAATCCACTTTTAAGGTTCTCTGTGTTGATATGCAGTCACCAGAATGGGCTGAATGCCAAGAAAGAGCTGGCCTCCCCACTCCATGTAAACTGCACTAAACAAACCTCCATCCGGAGGGCTGGATTATCAAGTCAAAGGCCTTTGCTGTCTGCCTCCTCCGCAGATCTCTTCAGCTGGTTTGCTTGCTTCTGCCTCGCAGATGAGGAAACTGAGGCTCAGTTTACATTAATAACTTGCCTTGAGGAACTTGCTAGAACAGTTAGATCAGAGTTCAGGTGGTGGTGACTTCATGACTCCCTCCAGCCACCCTGTCTCTTCCCTGAGGGATTACTGTGTTGGCAGCTGACTGGAGACAAGTTCATCAGCCCCTGAAGTCATCGGTGTCAGGATTGTGCCGGGACCCAGAAAGCCTGGGGAACGGAGGCCAAGGTTATTCTCCCATCTGCCTAGTTTGGGGTAGGGAGCTGAGAGTGCAGCTTTGTCTATTTTTGATGAAACTCAAGATCTCTAGTATGCTAGACAAGCACTCTTTTCTGAGTTATAGCCCCAGTCCTAAATTTTCTATTATTTATTTATTTAGAGTGTATGGGTGCTGTGGGATAATTCTCTTGTACACTGTGAAGATTTGTCACTTGTATTAGTTTAATAAAATGCTGATTGGCCAGTAGCCAGGCAGGAAGTATAGGTGGGAAGACCAGACTAGGAGAATTCTGGGAAGAGGAAAGGCAGAGAGATGCAGTCACCAGTCAGACACAGAGGAAGCAAGATGAGAATGCCTTACTGAGAAAAGGTACCAAGCCAAATGACTAGACATAGACAAGAATTAAGGATTAATTTAAGCTGTGAGAGCTAGTTAATAATAAGTCCGAGAAAACAGTTCAAACAGGTTATAATTAATATAAGCCTCTGTGTGTTTCTTTGAGACTGAACAGCTGAAGGACCAGGTGGGACAGAAACTTCTGTCACAGTATGGGTGTTTTGCCTGTATGTATGCATGTGTACCACATAGATGCAGTGCCCTCAAAGGCCAGAAGAGGGTGTTAGATCCCCTAGCACAGATGGCTATGTATTTTAGATGCTGGGAATCAAACCTTGGTCCTCTGGAAGAACCGCCAGTGCTCTTGACCCCTGAGTCATCTCTCTGGCCCTTTTGCTACCTTTTTGAGACAGCGTCTCATTCTGTAGCCTAGAATGGCTCTGAGCTCATGAAGTGAGCTATCTCCTGAGTGCAAGGGTTACTGGGATAAACCATCACATCTGGTTCCCAAAAGTATACGTTTTAATTTTTGTTTGCAACCCAGGATGACCTAAAACTCAGATTGTAGCTGAAGATGACCTTGAACGTTCTGCTCCGCTTGTCTCTGCCACCCTCATTCATTGATCAACCGTGGCAGCCCATCCTTTTTAAAGGAGAAGACATGGACAGCCCATAAACTGGAGCATCATTGCCCTATAATCCAAAATGAGCTCTTTACATCTGTCTTGGTTTGTCTGCTGACCTTGAGCCCATCAATCTGCCTGCTGGGCCTGACCTTGTGTCCCACCACACCTGGCTCTCCATCTACTTTTAGAAGGCTAGGCCTGTTGTCTGTGAAGCATGGAGCTGGCCCATCAACCTCCCAGCTATTGTATGTTAGCCATCTTACCCGTGAGACCCCACTCCAGACTTACCACCTCCCTTCTTGTCATTGTGGAGCAAACAATGTTCAACTCCAACGGTGAGCAAGCTGTTTCATGTTAGAGGAACACACACGATAGCTGAATTCTGACTGGATTAGCTCCCGGAGCAACTAAAGCAGTCACTCTATAGTTTTGTGGTCTAGGATAGCCTAGAACTCTCCCTCTTCCTCCCTTAGTTCCTCCAAGTGTTGGGATTCCAGGCATGTACCACCACGAAGGACTTCTAAACTATTTGGGTTTTTGTTTTGTTTTGTTTTGTGTGTGGGGGGTGTTTTGATTTTTTTCTTTTCCTTTTTTTTTTTTTTTTTTTTTGAGACAGGGTTTCTTTTTCTTTTTCTTTTTTCTTTTTTCTTTTTTAAAGTAACTGGAGGGACAGCCATGGGTGCTGGGAACCGAACTCTTATATTTTTGGTTGTAAGCCTAGCTTTTAACGGCTGAGCCATCTTTCCAGGCCAATAGGGTTTCTCTGTGTAGCTTTGGAGCCTGTCCTGGAACTTGCTCTGTAGACAAGAGAGATCCCTCTGCCCCTGCCTCTCCAGTGCTGGGATTAAAGGTGTGCACCACCATTGCCCGGCCTCTAAACTGGTTTTAGTGCACACAGTGGCTCATCTGTCTCAATGGCCGTGGTCATGCTCAGCCATCCCCTGTTCAAAGAGCAGTGTCACTTCTAGTGTTGTTGGACAACACTCTCCTGTGATTTGAGAGGACTCAGGTAAAGCCTTGGTTCTCTTAGAAAGCTGGTCTCTTCGGGGGGGCACTATACACATGTCCAGTGTCTGCAGCTGCTGTCCACCGCGGAGAGGCACCATCTGGGAATTCCCTTCTGCCCTTAGAAATCCCAGGATGGGTTTCATGATCTGTGTTTTCCCAGGAACTGGCAAAGGATACTGCGAGTGAGTCATTTTTTTCTTGGCGAGCTTTACTCCAAAAGCTTGGGGTGCGGGGTGCGACAAGATGACCAATAATCTCTTGAGGGCCTCCCTGCCCCCACAGGCTGGAGCCTGTGAATTCCTGGAACTGAGCAGTGGCTGAAATTCTGGAGAGTGTTGGGGCTAGCACAGCTCTGAATGATGACCTTATGGATGTTGCCTTAGTGGGAAAGCGCCATCTAACCAGGGGCCACACCTTACAGACCTCTGCTGGAGGGAAGTCTAATGTCCTTTTGTCTTTCTGCCACTCAGGGACCCTGAGACTTTGTACTGTAGTTACTCACTCTGCTTCCCCAGTCAGAGGCTGATGGAAGCTCTTCTTAGCAAAGGAAAGAGGAGTTTGAGCACCCAGGACTGTCTGATCACACACCAAAGTCCTTTTTGTTCTGGCACTGAAGACTTTCAGTTTTCAGGGCCGGGAGGTCACAGTAGACTGTGGCAGGCTTGAGAGATGGCTCCATGGTTAAGAGTTCATAGTTCTCTTCCTAGTACCACATCAGGCAGCTCACAACTGCCTATAAGTCCAGCTCTAGGGGTTTCTGTGCCTCGGGCATCGGCACTCAACATGCACACACCCACACATAGACACATAATTTAAAATAAGAAATCTTTTGGGTCAGGCTTGCCAGTGCACGCCCTTAATCTCAGCACTTGGGAGGCAGAGGCAGGGGGATCTTTGTGAGTTCGAGGCCAGCCTGGTTTACAGAGTGAGTTCCAGGACAGCCAGAGCTGTGTAGTAAGACCCTGTCTCAGTAAACAGAATGAAGCATCAGCAACGACAAGAGCAGCAGACTGTGGTGAGCCTGCTGACATTGTGATTGAGAAGTCTCGTGGAGGGCCTAGTTCCTCCTGGAGAGGAGGGCATGCTTCAAGGAAGTGGAGGGCTCGCATCCTGGCAGCAATTACAGGAAGTGATGGCCACATCGAATAAGATCTTGGTCAAGCCACTTTCCAGTTTTGCTGGGTAGATTCTTGTCAGCTTGACACAGGCTGAAGTTATCTGAGAGGATGAAACCTCAGCTGAGGAAATACCTCCCAAAGATGAACCTGTAGGCAGGCCTGTGGGCTGTTTTCCTGATTGATAATGGATGTGGGAGGGCCCCACCCCCACCCACTGTAGGTGGTGTTACCCATGGATAGATAGATGGTCTTGAAGTATTTAAGAAAATGAAATGACGGGCTGAAAAGATGGCTCAGCGGGTAAGAGTACTGACAACTCTTCCAGAGGACCCGAGTTCAATTCCCAGCACTCGCATGGCAGCTCACAACTGTCTATAACGCCAAGCTCTGACACCCTCACAGACATACATGTAGGCAAAACACCAATGCACATAAAATAAAAAATAAATTATTCTTTAAAAAGAAAGAAAATTAACCGAACAAGCCAATAAACCTGAGGTGGGGTCGTAATGCTGTTAGCTGGTGAGCTGATAGGTGACAGTTTGGTGGCCAGGAGACCCCGCTATTCTGGCACCTGTGCCTTTGGCTGTCCTCATCTCTAGTGCTCAAGGACACTAGGGCTCTTCCACAGAGACTCTGGGCCCTGATCAAGTCCTCGTTTGTTCCCAGAGAGCCTAGTACCTAGAAGGATGAAGCCCACTTATTCTCTCCACCTTCTGCTGCCATCTCTCCAGCATCCCTAGGTCCTGCCAGTCTCTTGGGTACTTGCTGGACGTATCTTTCCTGCCCTGGTCTTCCGGGAGACTGCTCCTGGGAATTTTTTAACAGGTTCCTCCAGAGGCCGGTGAAACAGGAGAGCTCCCTGGATGTGTCTGGCTTTCTCACACTATGCCCCTTTCTGAGCCTCTTTCCTCCGTAGTGGAATGGAGGTAACAGCAGCACCTTTCTCTAAGGGTAAATACCCATGAAGCGCTTGGCTCCTGGTGCGGTGTGTTCAGTATTAATTGTTCTCAACATCCCCACGGGCAGCTAGAAAGTTTGACCTTTAGAATCTGGTCCAAACCCGACTGATTCTTCCCTTACATGAAGAGGAAGTTCCTAACACTCCCACCTACCCTCCCCCGGCAATCAGCAGCTTCCCCACTCACCCGGAAGCCTGGGGATCAGTCTCCATGCTCTCTCTGACTGCCCACACTCCTGATCCACCAGCAAGCACCGGGGGTGCTTCCTCTGTGTAGACTCCAATCCCTTGCTCTCCTGTCACCTCCTCTGCCCCTAATGAGCCACTGTCACCCACTCCTGAATGACTCCCCACCGTATGTATCTGCTGGCCTCCCCTGCCTCTCTCCACCCCTCCATCTGGCTGCCAATTGGGACCTTCCAGAAACAGACCCTGGAACATTGGGCTACAGACTGCCTCTTCAGCTACCGTCCCCAGGGATTCCACACTTCGCCCCTTTCTACAATCGAGCCCCCCCCCCCCGGTTCATCTCCCACTGTTCTCCGTCTGCCACCCCCGGGGGATCAGCTCAAATCCACCTGTGCATGGCCTCTGCCTGAAGGCCTCTCCTCCAGTCACCAAATGGGCCCTTCTCAGCCTTTAAGCTTCCCAGAATTGCTCTCTTCTGTGTGTGCCCCCTGACCTCCTGTCGGTTGAGCTCACCCCCTCTTCCCCACCCACCCATCTCAAACACCAGGCTGAACCCCGAATCTGCTCCCAAGGCCTTGGCCAGAACTGGAAGTGCTTCAGCCGAGCTGAGTTTCTGCTGTCTGGCAGACAGAGGGGCCAGGCTAGTACTGCGGCTGACCCTGGTCCTAGGTGGAGCTGCCCAGGCTAGCCCTCTCCTGCTGTCCTCTAGAGGCAAGATTCCTCCCTGTTGAGACAGAGAGCTCCACACGGTTTGAGGAGCTGGTTGAGTCAAACAGCCTTGCCCTAAGGCCCAGCAGGTGCAGTTGCCTCAGCTTCATGGGAAGGCTAGGGTGAGCCAGCTCAAGGGCCAGGCGGCTAATTTAACTATTGGATGGTTAAACAGTGTCTAATTGTTGGAGTTGAAATGGAAAGTTCAGCACAGACCACAACATGGCTCAACTATGGGGTGTGGAGAGGACCCTCCCTGCTGGTTCTGAACACCCTCAACTCAGGCAACTGGACAGAGGTTTATGTCGGACCTGTGATCCTAGTTGGCTGTAGGAGGATCTGGGCTTAGTCGAGCCTCCTCAGGAATTCCCTCCCTGAGGCTCCTCCCTGAGCTGGCAGGGGCTGTGGAGAAGGTGAGGCATGACACAGGGTGTGACCCAGGACAGAGTAAGCTGGCTGAGTTCCCACTCTGGGAGCCAGAGCTGATAATATAGCCTCAGGCCAGGGCTGAGCTTGCCTGGCACGGCTCCTGCCATCCAGAGGAATCTAGGGTCAGATTCTTGTTCCAACAAGTCAGATGTGGTCTGAGCAGTGCTGGGGCCCTAAGCTAACCGGGGCCCAACCTCTACCCTGTACTCCTGGCATGCCGAGACAACACATAGGTCGTCATTACTCTTTCCTCGAGAGACTAGGATGGGGTCTATAAGGCTGGGATCCAGAGAGAGCTCAGAAGCAATCAGGAGCTAACCAGTGGAGAGGAAGCAGGGGGAAGCTCAAAGGTGAGGGAACAAACTGACCAGGCCCTGTGTGGCATCTTAAATGTGGGCTTGTTTGATGCCATACAGGGACCCACTGGAGAAAATGGGCTTTGGGAGGGGACCTGGGGTAGTGTCTAGTTGAGTGTTCTGAAAGAGACCAGGGTGGCTGAAGAAGCAGAGGGCATCTTTAGCATGCCAAACCCAGGTTCCAGAAACGATGGGGTAGTCTTTCCTCACTGGGACCAGTGTGAGGGAAGGGTTGGAGGCTGACTGCACAGCTTCAGAGGGGCAGTACCCCCGAGCGAGGGTGAGGTGTGAGAAGTGAAGTCTGGGGCCTGGAGAGAAAACTCAGCAGTTAAGAATACTCGCTGCCCTTAAATAGAACCCAGGCTTGGTTCCTAGCACCCACGTGGCAGCTCACAAGCATCCATAACGCCAATCCCAGGGCTCCTACATGGTGCCCCCTTTGGCTTCCCCAGGCACCGGGCACACACGTGGTACACCGACATACATGCAAACGAAGCACTCACACACATCAAATAAATACATCTAAAATTTTCTTTAAAATGAAATCTGATGGTTCATTTTTAAAGGTACCTTGGACCAGCTCAGATCAAGCTATAAATGAACAGAAAACACTAGACCCTGCTAATGCCTGCTTGTCCAGCTGCCCACACCCACCTAAATTCTAGGACACCCTCCTGTGCCTACCCCAAACTAGAACTAGACTTAATGTTTGCTTGCAAGGTCATGCATCTGATGAGTTTTAAAATAAACCGGATGTAAAGCAGAGACAAACCCACACACAGATTCTGTTGAGAAAAAGACAACCGGGATCTATGGAGGGGGAGACGGGACCTTGAGGACTCTGGATTGCATGCCCCTGCCCATTCAATAGGAGAAAAGCGAGGAAGGGTCATGGGTCAGGGTTTATAACCCATTCTCTGCATTCAGTCTGCAGCTTGCCTGCTGTTCTAAAGTCGTAAAATAAGCTGTCTCCTCCTTTCTCTACTCTGAGACTAATGCTCTTATTATGAAGTGAGGATCACAGACTCTAGGGGCTGATTCTTCTTCAAGTGGAGCCCCCTCTTCTGCTCCTTCTTCCTGGTCTCTCTTCTAGCATACTCTTCGTTTTTCTCCCCTTCTGGGACCATCTAAAACTACTAATCCCTGCCCTCCCTCAGGAGAAGTGGACTAAGATCACGTGAATACACCATGCAGGGGCTTCCCCAGGCCAACATTAGTTCCAACCCCCAATCTTTGGGAACACCAAGGACTCCACTACTCAGAACAGGGTCCTTCCCAGGGGGCTCATAGACAATGCCAGGGTGTCCAGGGACACACAGGGAAGGGGTCGAACATCGCAGAAGAAAACTGAGTGCTCTCCAAACATTTCCTCTCTTCAGCAGGTGGAACCAGACTGGAGCAAAATGAAAGAGTGGGGAGAAGCTGAGTTTGCCATATCAACCCTAACTTGGGGCTATGAAGCTATGAGCAGGTCATGTGCTTGAATATGCTGACCAATTGGGCCCAGATAATTTTTAATTTTTCTTCCTTCCTTCCTTTCTTCATTCATTCATTCATTTAGAAAGGGTCCCACTATGTAGATAAGCCTGGCCTGCCACCACACTGGTAACAACTTTCTTCTTCTTCTTCTTCTTCTTCTTCTTCTTCTTCTTCTTCTTCTTCTTCTTCTTCTTCTTCCTCTTCCTCTTCCTCTTCCTCTTCTTCCTCCTCCTCCTCCTCCTCCTCCTTCCTCCTCCTTTCTCTTCTTCCTCCTCCTTCTTTCTCCTCCTCTTTCTCTTCTCTTCCTTCTTCTTCCTGCCTCTTCCTTCTCCACCTTCCTCCTCTTCATTATTATGTGCAATTCTGGAGGTGTTGCATTTAGGACCCTGCTCATACTAGACAAATGTTTCTACAACTAAGCCATATCCTTGGGCCCCTAGCTGAAGCTCAAACAGATAACATTATTTTCTATGGCACAAAAGTTCACAAAACTTGCCTGTAGCAAAACTTAAATTTTTATGGACTTATTATTTTTGTTTGTTTATTTATTTATTTTATGTGCATTGGAGTTTTTGTCATGGGTCCCCTGAAACTGGAGTCACAGACATGTGGGTGTTAGGAATTGAACTCGGGTCCTCTGGAAGAGCAATCAGTGCTCTTAACCCTTGAGCCATCTCCCCAGCCCCTCAAAAACTTAAAAACGACAACAACAACAAAAAGAGCTTCACTTCTTCAAACAATCGTGTCCTGTCTTTTAGTGAGGTATCGGGGGCACAGTCTGTAACCCCAGAACCTGTAGGTACAGTTGAGAGATCAGTAGTTCAAGGCCATCCTTGGCCATATACTGAGTTTGAGACCAGCCTGGGATACACGAGACCTTGTCTCAAAGAAACAAATTCCAGCACAGAGAGAAGCAGCAAAGGGGAGAATTATTAAGCTCCTCTCAGATGACCGCTCTGCCCCCAGACATCGTCTGAGGATACTATATTTGTCCCTTCTAGTTTCTCCATGCCCACAGTTTGAAAAATACATAAATGGGGTTATGTCATCAAGAGTACAATATTTTAAATCCAGGTGTCATAGATTATGCCTTTTATCCCAGGACTCGGTGGCTTAGGAGATTATCATGAGTTCTAGGCTAGCCTGAGAAACATGAGACCCTGACTCAACCCATCATCACCACAAAGGCCAGCAAGATGGCTCAGTGGGTAAGCACAGTTGCCACAAGCCTGACAACCGAGCTCGGTAGTACAAGATAATTGACACTATAAGGTGTCTTCTGTTTTGTTTTTGTTGTTTTTATCCTCCACAAGCAAATGTGAGAAGCTGGGTCAAGCAGGATTAACCCAGTCTCCAAAGATGCTTTTAACCACACTGTTCAGCCTCCTGCTGGCCTCCACTTCGGAGACCCCATATCAGAGCCTTGTGTGAGCCACTGTATGGTTCTTCATGGAAGAACTTTGTTGGAATGGGATTAAACTGGGGTGAGCTGGGATGGGGTTAAGCTGGGGTGAGTTAGAGTAGGGAAGAATGGTCTTCCTTACTGGTCCACCAGTTACTTCTGGGATCCCTGGACAGGGTACTTCTACCCTGTGGAGTCTATTCTTGCCAGAAAGGGAAAGAAACTTATTTAAAACACCCTGTGCACAGGCTGCAGAAGTCTGAGGTCCCCACACCACCGAATGTAAGGATTAGAGTCTGTGGTGGTTTCAATAGGAATGGCTCCCATAGATTCATGTGTTTGAATGCTTGGCCCATAGGGCATGGCACTATTAGGAGGTGTGGTCTTCTTGGAGGAAGTGTGTCATTGTGAAGGTGGTCTTTGAAGTCTCATATATGTTCAAACCAAGCCCAGTGCGACAGTCTTTTTTCGTTGCCTTCAGATCAAGATGTAGAACTCTCGGCTCCAAACCATGCCTGCCCGCAAGTCGCTATGTCCCGCCATGATGATAATGGACTAAACCTCTGAAGCTCTAAGACACTCCAATTAAAAGTTGCCATGGTCATGGTGTCTCTTCACAGCAATAGAAACCCTAACTAAGACAGAGTCCCAAGTTCCAGAGAGCGGAGACCAAGGAAGGCTGTCTGTTCAACTGTTGCGTCTGTCCAGGGCCTGCCAGGAAAGTCAGAAGTGTCAAAATGTACCACAGGTTTGTCACAGGCTACTCTGTGGGAGCATCTTTCCAATGGAGCGTCCCTCTTCCAAAAGGACTCTAACCTGTGTCAAGCAGACATAAAACTAGCCAGCAAAAGCTACCTCTAACCATGCCTTCTAAAGCTGGGGAGACTGAGGACCGGTGAGCAAAGTGACTTGCTCAAAATCATATTGTAAGTTCATAATGGAATCTAGACTAGGACTCAGAACCCTATGCACAGGATGGCCTTAATGAACTCTGGGTTCCTTTCCCTCTCTGGCAAGTATTGACTCCTCAGCTCAGGGAAGAGGTACCCTGTGCAGGGATCCTGGAAGTAACTGGTAGACTAGGTAAGGACGTCTATTCCACTCTACTGTCTTAGGTAGGGTTTCTATTGCTGCAATGAAACACTATGACCAAAAGTAACTTGGGGAGGAAAGGGTTTGTTTGTTTTACACTTCAGCATTGCTGTTCCTCACTGAAGGAATTCGGGACAGGGACTCAAAAAGGGCAGGATCCCAGAGGCAGGAGCTGATGCAGAGATCATGGAGGGGTGCTGCTTACTGGCTTGCTTTCCATGGCTTGCTCAGTGTACCTTATTGAACCCAGAACCATCAGCCCAGGGATGGCACCACCCACCATGGGCTGGGCCCTCCCCTACTGATCACTAAATGAGAAAATGTCTCAGAGCTGGATCTCGTTAAGGCGTTTCCTCAATTGAGGCTATGGTGACTCTAGCTCATGTCAAGTCGACCCTCAAACCAGCCAGTGCACCTGCTCTAGCTTACTCTTCCAAGTGCCAAAGAGCCGAGACCAAGCCAGTTTGGTCAGCTGCTGCATCTCTCTGTACAGGGCCTGACAGGCAAGAGGAGAGAGAGTAGTCATGGAAGAGTGTTGGGAGCAGTGAGAGCCCAGATCCTAAATTTCTTGTAATGCCCTTATGTTAGTGCCTACAGCTGTTCTGAGCACGAGACCTTCAGGAGTTCCTGATGGCAGGAGAGTGGTTTCTGGTGGGTTTGGCTGAGGCATGGCTATATCTATACAATCTGCCCCTGAACACAATAAAGGGGGCATTCTTAGGGAATTCAAGGATGACCCGTGTCGTTCTCTCTCTCTCTCTCTCTCTCTCTCTCTCTCTCTCTCTCTCTCTCTCTCTATACCTCCACTCACCTCCTCACTCTCACCGATATCTCTCTCTATAGTCTCTCTCTCTCTCTGTGTGTGTGTGTGTGTGTGTGTGTGTATTTTAACCTCCTGCCCCTTGCCCAAAGCTCACGAACTGGGTGCCAGCGCACCGAATGCAGACACGGGAGTGCGGTGTGTGGCAGAAGAGCCTCCGTGGAAGACTTCCAGAAGGGGCCCAGGGTGACTCTGGACCAGCAGAGGCAAGGTGGGAGAGCCCTTCAACACACAGCTGCTGCTGAGACAGGCTCTCACTATGTAGCCCTGACTGGCTTTGAACTCCAGAGATCTTCCTGCCTCTGCCTCCTGAACACTGGGATCAAAGGCGTGCGTTACCACAGTCAGTCACCAGCCAACGTTTAAGGGAGGATGAGCATGCAGGAAAGATGATGGATAAGGATAACTAAGGATGAGGGTGGAGATGAGACCATGGGAAGCTCCACCAGCATTGGGCCTGGAGTAGCTGGAGAAGGACTGGGGGGCTCCAGGCCCAGCCTCTGAGCTCCCACCTAACACCGAGCTAAAGCAGCAGGAGGGAGTGGTACTGCCATCCAACCCGTGAGTGAGAGTCAGGGCTCAGCTTCCCTTCCTGACATGCCCTGAGTTTCTTCAGCCTGGCCCCTGGTCCCAGCCTCAGTCCAGCCCCTGTCCATTGACTTAGGCAGTGGTGAACCCAAGACCCTGGGCGACTGAAGAGGAATCCCAAAGACCAGTCCTGGAGAGTCCCAAGGACAGGTTTATGTCAACCTGACACAGGTTAGAGTCCTTTTGGAAGAGGGAAGCTGTACTGGAAAAAATGCTCCCACCAGAGTGGCCTGTGACAAGCCTGTGGGGCATTTTCTTAATTAGCGACTGAGGTTGGAGGCCCAGTCCACTGTGGGTGCACAGCTCTATGGTCTCAAAAAAGCTCCTGCCTTCCGGTTCCTGCCTTGTTTGAGTTCCTGCCTGGACTTCCCTCAGTGGTGCATGGGACTGTGCTGTGAAATCTGTCTCCTCTGTGATTCAAGATTCTTAAATCTGGGAGTGGGAACACAGGGACATGCCATTCCTACAACACCATGCCAAGAACACAAGTTATCAAGGTGATTAGGCATTGGTCACCCTGACTTGGGCCACCTGACTTAAGGAAGTATTGGCCAGGTGTGTCCACTGTCCAGTTAGCTGCCCTCCCTGTTCCTTTGCTCACCGTCCCCGTTGGTACACACAAGGAGCAGGACTTGGCTCCTCTCCCTCATGGAGGACCTGTAGCATTTTTCTGCTGAGCACTCAGGCAGACAGACTGCATTCCATCCTCCTGGGGGAACGTAGAGAGAATCTGCAGAGGTGCAGACAGACCTGAGAGCGGGCTATCCCGGGCGGCGGGGAGTGGCGGCTAGTCCTTCAGGTGTGAAAGGCTCCCAGCAGGAGTCTTCTGCAGTGTTTGAGCCCAGATTAGGGATGCCTGACTCCAGCAGGCCTCACCCGTCCGTCACCAGTCACTGTCTGCAGTTTAGCTGCCGCTCTGAGCCTCTTTTCTCCTCCGTTCCAGGGAAAGCCAATTATCTCCACTCCCCTGGCGAAGAACAAAGGACTGTTCTGAGGCTACGCTCAGGCGCCGTCAGTGAGGGCATTGTCTTTGTAATTATACCCCCACCCCCACCCGGAATCCCCCACCCCGCTCCTCCACTGCCCCCCTCACTCCCATCCCGAGGGCTCCTTCGCGCAGCAGGTTTCTAAACTGCTCTCACTGGAGGAAAATCTCTGCTCTTGTTGCAGACTTCCGGCCTGCCCTCTGCCCTCCTGTCAGGCCTGGGGGGTGGGAAGGGATCAAGGGCCTGACTTCTTTCAAGTTTCTTCACAGACAATCTAGAGGAAGGAGGCCTGGGCTGGAGGTCCCCACCCCTCTGCTCTGGGTGGCCTTGGGAAGCTGTCTGACCCTCTCTGGGCCAGAAGGGAGCGAGTCGATGAGCAGCTGAGTTTATTGGCACTTGGCCTTCTTGAGGGACTGATGGGACTGGATATCTCCCTACTTTCCCACGAGCAAATTTAATCTTTGCCCCCTCCAGTGCTGGGGACCCTCATGCATGCTATACGAGCATGCTTCCACTAAGTTGTATCCCCAGTCATTTGCTGCTTTTAATTCTGAGACAGGATGTCACTACGCTGCTCCGGCTGGTGTTATCATCGTAGTCCAGGCAGGGACTGACTTCTGAGTCCTTGGCCTCAGTTTCCTTGGGTAGCAGATTGACAGATGAGACTCCTGTCTGCTCTTGATTCCGTGCTCGCTCTCCTCTCTTCCCTGGTCAGTGGGTAGGTGGAGGAACGACCACACTTCCGGGTGGCCAGCCTCTGAAGAGATGGCATTCATGCCTCTGCCTATTTTCTGACTCACAGAAGGTTGAGCTGTGTTAGGTTTTAGCTGTCCAAGACACTTGACCTCATTCCTACAACACAGATCCGTGATCATGCTCACAGATGTGCGCGCATTCACACACAGCTCACCTGTGTTCTGGCCCTCTGGGCCTGCCATCGGCATAAGGTCCCCACTGCCCCTCCCTTCTACATTTCTCGACTTCTCTGCTCACTGTCCTCTACGGGTTTCCACTTCTATTGGGAGGAAAGCTAAGAGCCCTTTAGGCTTGCTGGTCTTGGCTTCTCCTTGGGCCCAGGAGAGGCCCCGGGAGCCTTGGTACTCACCCAAGGCTCACCTTAGCCAATCCCTTACCACAGCTAGCACACCCCTGTTCTGTGCCCCACTAGCACCATCCCACGAGAGTGTGTGCAGCCTCAGTCCCCCCCCCCCTACAGCCCCCTGCCCACATAGTTACCCGATCCTACCGTCACCTGGTTACCGACTCCACACAAACTGGGCTGGCCCCACCATACCCCTTTAGTCCTCTGTGCTTGCCCTGCCCCTTGCTTTGGCCTCTTCCAACTCACACAGCAGCCTGGCTTATTCACCGCTGTGTCCCCAGCCCCAGGCCCAGACCCTGGTATCTACTAGAAGGTCAGTGAGTCCCAGTGGAAGACAGGGAGGACATAGTGGGGAGCTCTGGAACAGAGATCAGGCCATGCAGAGGCCCCCCTGTGGGAATGAAGCACCGCAGAAAGCAGACTTGACATACAGGCAAGGGGGCCTGACCAACTGGCAGAGGCCAATCAGGACAGCCGTATAAACTGTAAAGTTCTGGACCAAGCGAGAAAAGGTCAACCTCATCTAACAGCCTCTGGTTGGAGCCTGGAGCCTCCTCCACCCTACCCTCGGTTTCCAGTCTGGTGGCTCTAAGTAGAGAACTCACGGAGGCTATGGAGGGATGGTGGGACTGGGCTGGAATTCGCCGGGAAGACTGTGATGGGTCTGTTTTCTTAGTCATTGCTCAGAGGATGATCTGGGTTCTGAAGATCAGCCACCGTAGATTAGGGCCACCAGGACTCCTAGTGAGGATGGGAAATGTCCCTGATCCTAGGACATAGGACAGCCTTGATCCATGGGTCCACTACCACACGTGAAGGGCCAGGTCTCTACAGCACATCCATTCTGTAGCCCATCCTTAGGCTTTTACCTCTGAAGGGGCGGGGTCTGGACACAGCACTGTGTGCGCAACCACTGCTTTAAAGACTAATATGTAGCCGGTGGTGGTGGTACAAGCGTTTAATCCCAGCACTCAGGAGGCAGAGGCATGTGGAACTCTGTGAATTTGAGGTCAGCCTGGTTGACAGAGTTCCAGGACAGACTCCAAAGCTACAGAGAGAAACCCTGTCTGAAGAAAACCAAAATACAAAAAACAAAACAAAACAAAAATAAGCAGACAAAAAAGCCCGCCCCCCTAAAAAAACCAAAAACCAATGTATATTGTGTATGCACACGTGGAACCGCATGTGTGTGGGTTGTGTACTGTGTGTGCACACGTGAAACAACGTGTGTGTGGGTGGGGTATTGTGTGTGCACAGGTGGAATCACATGTGTATAGGTGGTGTACTTGTGTATGCACATGTGGAATGAAGGGACAAAACCAACTCCATTTTGTGCTAGGCCCCAAGGTAGATATCAGCAAAGTGGGAAGTCCAATCAGAGAGTCACCCTTACCCCTTATTCTCATGACTGTAGATTTGTGGGGTTTTTTGTCTTTATAAACCCTGCCTAAGAACGGTGGGGCACCTCCTCTGGCCCCCGCTGCATTGGTGTGTGAAATGAGGTCCCTACTGCAGTTTCTACTGCATGATTAAACCTTGCTTTTGAGCCGGGCGATGGTGGCGCCTGCCTTTAATCCCAGCACTCGGGAGGCAGAGGCAGGCGGATCTCTGTGAGTTCGAGACCAGCCTGGTCTACAAGAGCTAGCTCCAGGACAGGCTCCAAAGCCACAGAGAAACCCTGTCTCGAAAAAACCAAAAAAACAAAACAAAACAAAAAAACACTTGCTTTTGCATTTCAGTGAGTCTGTGTCTCTAGTGGTCTTGTTGGGTGCAACAGAACCACATGAAAGGAGACTGGGACGCAAACTAAGGTAGGCAGGAACCAATCTGCCTATTGTAAGGAAGAAGGGCGTTGTGTTAAGGACTGCCCTAAGAAGGGGGGCGCTCGGCCCCAGTGCTTCCAGCAGCCTGGGAGGAAGACAGTGCCTAGGGGAGAGGGAGCTCAGAACCCCTCCCTGAGCCTAGGGTAACTGATGGAGGACTCTCATTGGTTAATAAAGAAACTGCCTTGGCTTTTTGATAGGGCAGGATTTAGGTGTTCAAGTTCTAAAATGCAAGCTCCTGGAAGCCCTGGCCTTGAACTGCCAGATGTGAGTAAACCCTTTCCCCTGTTTGTAGACAAGAGCAGGGAATAGCAAAGGGAGTGCTTGCCCAAACTATGGAGCCTTGGAGGCAACCACTAGCCTATTTGTCAAAAAAAACTGGACCCTGTAGCAGCTGAGAGGCCCCCATGCCTTCGTATTATATCTGCAGTGGCCCTATTGGTAAAAGATGCAGACAAACTGACGCTGGGCCAAAATTTGGCTATTGCGGCCCCCAATGCATCGGAAGGAGCAACCCCCAGATAGGTGGCTGAGCAATGCCCAAATGACCCACTACCAGGCACTATTGCTTAACCCCACCCGAACAAGCTTCCATGCTCCAACTGCCTTACTGCCAGATCCAGATTTAGAGGCCCCGCTACACGATTACTCTGGGATACTGGCTCAGGCCCACAGCATCAGACCCGACCTAAAGAATGTTATTATTCCTATCCCAGATGTGAAGGTCACCTGGTTCACAGATGGCAGCAGCTATGTGCAGAATGGACAAAGGGGGCCACAGTGACAACGACTACAGAGGCAATATGGGCTGAACCCCTACACAGGGGACCTGGGCACAAAAGGTGGAGTGAATAGCCCTTACAAAGGCCTTACAGATGGGGAAAGGCAAAAAGCTAAACATCTACACAGACAGCAGGTATGCCTCTGCCACAGCCCACATCCACGGGGCTATCTACCAGGAGAGAGGGTTGCTAACACCCGAAGAAAAAAACTATTAAAAACAAACAGAAGATTCTGGATTTCCTACAAGCATTATGGGGGCCCACGAAGTTGGCAATAACACACTGCTCTGACAACCAAAAAGGCTCTGGAACAGTACAACTGGGAAACAACCCGGCCAATAAAACAGCAAAAGAGACGGCATTAGCCCAAAGGGCTATGGTGTCTCTAACTGACCCAGGAGTTAGGGCCTGCCACAAATCCTCAAGTTCACACCTGAAGATCTATCCTGGACACACACTCTCCCCATGGTCCAGCAAATAGAGGAATGGTGGAAAACTGCCGACGGGCGAGTCATCCTGCTCCATACGAGATACTTAAGAAAATACACCGCTCCTCACACCTGGAGACACATAGAATACGAGATACTTAAGAAAATACACCGCTCCTCACACCTGGAGACACGTAGAATGCAGGACCTGTCGCAAAGGGCTCAGGTCAAAATTCAAGATGGTAACCAGACTGTTGAATAGTGGCACAATGCCAGGCATGCCAGCTGACAAATGAGGTGAGCACCCCCTCCAGCCCAGAGGCCATCAGCGGGGAACTCAACCAGGTATGTCCTGGGAAGTAGACTTTACTGAAATCAAATCTGGAAAATTTGGATACAAATATCTCTTCGTGTTTATAAATACATTTTTGGGATGGATTGAAGTGTTCCCCACTAAGTATGAAGCAGCCATGGTGGTGGTGGTGGCAAAGAAGCTGATTGAAGAAATCCTGTCTAGGTATGGGTTCCCAGTCATGACAAGGTCAGACAATGGCCCTGTCTTCATCCCTCAGGTAAATCAGGGACTAGCTGTTGCACTGGGGACTGATTGGAAACTTCATTGTGCATAGAGACCCCAGAGCTCAGGGCAGGTAGAAAGGATGAATAGGACCCTAAAAGAGACTTTAACTAAATTGGCCTTGGAGGCTGGCACTGACTGGGTAACTCTCCTTCCCTTTGTCCTTCTTAGAGTCAGAAATACCCCCTATCAAATGGGTCTGACTCCTTTTGAAATTATGTATGGGCACCCTCCCCCCATGATTCCTAGCTTACAAACTGACCTGATTGCTGACTTAGATGATCAGGACTTGTTCAACGCCATCCAGCAGCTCCAATTGGTTCATAAAACCATATGGCCTAAGCTTAGGGCGATTTATGAAGCCGCCGCTGTTTCAACCCCTCACCAACTAAGGCCCGGAGACTGGGTCTTTATCCAGAGGCATCACCCAAAATCACTGGAGCCGAGATGGAAGGGGCCCTACACGGTTGTCCTGACACCAACCACTCTCAAGGTGGACAGCATCACCTCTTGGGTCCATTATTCACATGCCCACCTGGTGGATCCCTTTGCCCTACAAGAGGATTATCTCGGTGAGACCTAGGAGGCATCCAAACACCCCACCAACCCCTAAGGGTCCAGCTCAAGTGTGGTTCCTGATCCTGTTGATGTTGATGTTGGTTCCCCCTGCTCCTGCTAAAGAAGTCAACTCCCATGTGCCCTTTAAACTCACTTGGGTCCTTGAGGATAAATAGTCATAGGAAACTCTGTACCAGACTACCCTTGTGGCCCCATTGAATACCTGGTGGCCTGATCTATATTTCTGCTTTCGTTACCTGAACCACGTCTATAGAGCAACAGGCCAGGTAGAGGCCAGGAGGTAGGGTTTTTACGTGTGCCCAGGTCACATCAGGAATAGGAAACAGTGCGGAGGCCTGGAATCCCCTTTCTGTAAAAGCTGGGACTGTGTTACCTCTCATGATGGGGAATGGAGATGGACTGTAAGTAGACCAGACTTAGTCACTTCCAAATATGTAAGACCAATCTGGTATGGCCCCCCTCTTCCTCAGCCTGACAAGCCCTGCAGGACAGGTGACCTAGACCAGATAAAAATTAAATCAGGGAAAACAGACACACAATAGTCATCAGGCCTACACTGGAGTATAATATACTTTAGATATGGGGGATATGCCCTGTCCACCCTTGTAATTTGACTTAAGATAGAACAGATAAAACCAGCAATAATAGGCCCCAATAAGGCACTGAACCCAAATCCTGCTCCCCCACCCACAAAGAGACCGGTGCCCCAGCACTTGCTCTAGCCACACTTTCACCTAAGGGCCCCAGATGCTTTAGCTATCACCAAGCCTTCAGTGCCAGAACAGCATCCCCTCCTGGAGCTTCTGACTAAGACTTATATGATTCTGAACTTCTCACAGCCGACCCTAACCAAATCTTGTTGGCTCTGTTATGGCGCGGCTCCCCCTTATTATGAGGGAATTGCTGTCCAGGGCCTTATGCAAGAAGCAGCTAAGTCTGATGAATGTTGCTGGCATTCACCACACTCTCTGACCCTGGAACAAGTAACAGGACAGGGGCTTTGCATAGGTAAAGTTACCGCTGCCAAGGTTTTTCTTGGCAATTCACCTTATCCCCCACAGCCACTGCAGAGCACCTAATTCCCCAAAATGATACCTGGTGGGCATGCTCCTCGGGGTTAACTTTTTGTGTACATATTTCAGTTCTAAAGGAGTCTAACGGATATTGTGTCCTCATCAGACTGGTACCCTGGCTCCTTTACCATGACTACCAAGGTCTCCTAGATAGGATGGAGCAGGATGCTGGTCTAACTAGAATAAACAGGGAGCCCGTAAGCACCCTCACACTCAGCATCCTCCTAGGGGCAAGCCTCGCAGGGCTGGGGACAGGGACTGCCTCTCTTTTGTCCCACAGTGAATATTACTCTGCTTTGAGAAAAGCTATAGATGCTGACATAGAATGCCTAGAGACCTCAGTCTCCCACTTGCAGGACTCCCTCTCCTCACTGGCTGAAATGGTTTTACAAAACAGAAGGGGACTGGAAATACAACAGGGAGGATTGCATGCAGCTCTGGGAGAAGAATGCTGTTTCTGTATAGACCATTCAGGACGTGTAAAGGATGCCATGGCCAAGGTGTGGGAGGGACTTACAAAGAGAAAGTGAGAAAGGGAAGCCAACCAAGGATAGTTTGAATCCTAGTTTAATAGTTCTCCCTGGTTGACTGCTCTCATCTCCACTCTGATGGGACCCCTGGTAATTTTGCTGTTACTGATGACTTTTGGACCATGTATACTCAATAGGCTAGTCCAATTTATGAAGGAAAGATTGGGGACCATCCAACTTATGGTGCAGCGCTCTCTGAACTATAGACCCCTCAGGACAGAAGATACCTGTGAACTAACTATAAGAGACCCAGGATTGGGTCGATCAACAAGAAAGCGGGGAAGAAGGGACAAAACCAATCCCATTTTGTGCTAGTCCCCAAGGTAGATATCAGCAGAGGAAAATCCCCTAGACTGGAGTCAGAGAGTCACCTGTACCCCTCATGCTCATAACTGTAGATTTGTGGGTTTTTGTCTTTATAAGCCCTGCCTAAGAACAGTGGGGCACCTCCTCTGGCCCCTGCTGCATCAGTGTGAAATGAGGTCCCTACTGCAGTTTCTACTGCATGATGAAACCTCGCTTTTGCATTTCGGTGAATCGGTGTCTCTGGTGGTCTTGGGGTCTCTGCAACTTGGGCACAACAGAACCACGTGTGTGGGGTGGTGTACTGTGTGTGCACACGTGGAACCACGTGAGTGTGTGTGAGTGTATGTGTGTGTGGTGTACTGTGTGCATATGTGGAAGCCAGGGCAGGATGTCCAGTGTTTTCCTCCTTTGCTCTTCACCTCATTCCCTTAGGCAGGGCCTGACACTGAACACGGATCTCGCTTTTTGGGCTGGATCAGCGGAACAGGGAGCTCTTGGGATTCACCTGTCCCCAACCTTCACCGCTGGGTTTTTCTGCACATGTGCTGGGTCTGGCCAAAGATTCAGACTCAGATCCCCATGCTTGTACACTGGACAAGTGTTCTGACCCACTGACTCATCCTCCACTGCTGGGTGTGCAGTCTTTTTGGACAACGTCCACACAAGCAGAGTCTGCCAGAGCTCGGCAAGATGGCTTCTGCCTGGGTCTCGGCTCCTGGGAGGCTGAGACAGGAGGACTGTTGAAAGCCTGAGCAAGGCCAGTGTGGCCTACAGAGAGAGACCGATCTGGGGGTGGGGGAGTACCCACCATGTGTTAGCGATAGGTACTGGAAGGCAGCCCCTGTAGACGTTCCAAGCCTGGCCCCGTACATTTGATGACAATGATGTTCAGGCTCGAAGTCATTTCATTAGCACAAAGCAAAAGAATCATCTGCCAGGCCAGACCAGCAACCCTCCCACCATATTCTGCAAAGTGGTGGCACGGCCACTTCCTTGTGCCTGACGAGTAAACTGAGGCCACAGTCGGTGACAGAAAGAGTTGCTTCTTGTACTGTCGTCTGTGGATACCATGTCAGCGTGTTTTCCACAGCCAGCTGGCCAGTGACCACTATGCTGGGCATAGACCAGGCCATGGTTCCTGCCCTCAGGGTGGGAACAGACACACCCGGAACGGGCTTGGGTTGTGCCTCTATCAAGGGCGTGTCTTCAAGCATGTCCTGGAGGACAAGGCCCTTACCCAGGATCTTGAAGGCCTGGGAGGGTGGGAAGGCTGGAGATAGGGGTGGGCATTCCGGGTGGGGGTTACAGACTGAGCAAAGGCCCGCAGGGGTGGTTAAAAATAAAGAGCACCCTGAAAGCTCAGCAATGAAACCATTGTTGCTGGCCATTGTTTCTGAGAACCTCCAAGCTAGAGGTGTGGGCTGCTTCAGTCTCCCTGTCTCCCTGGTCACGTTCAAACCCACCTCGCCTCTCTGTACCCTCATCCCAGCCTTCTGGGGCTGTGTTATCCTTCTCCAGTTTGTAGGATTTTTGCACACTGAACTCAGGAAAATAGCATGCTCTGGGCCATTTATAGATTTGCAAAGTGGTGGAGTTGAGGCCTCAACCCAAGCCTGCGGGTCCAAAGTTTGTGCTTTGGAGCTTTATCCTCTCAGCCCTAGAAACGCCCAGAACTTTCTGGGGGAACTTCTGGCAATGGTTTTAGTGATATGTTGGCAAATATTTAACAACCAACTCTCTGGAAGAAAAAGAAACTAAGGCATGGTTTGTCAAATTTCTCTATTTCTGAGTAGAACATACTTCCTTGGAGGCCGATGCCAGGTGACCAATCTGACATCACTAATTGTGATACTGGGAAGGACAACGGTCGCTAAGTTCTTGCAAGCCGCTGAGAACCAGCTTCAGCACCTCACCGGAGAGTATCCACCCTTCCCCCAGCCCACTGTGGCCAGTAAAGGCCATTAGACAAGACTTGAGCAGGGAAGAGGGCGGAGAAACCTGCTCCTCCAGCTAGGGCTTGCCGAGGGGAGTCCTGGGAAAGTGCCGTTAATCTTTAAGCAAGCCTTGCAAACGGGAGTGGCTAGTTTGCCGGTTGTTCCTGAGGAACCCTGAGTAGTCCCATCCCTTCTTCGGGCCTCAGTGGGCTACCCTGGCCGCTCAGCCGCGCAGCCTTCGTTCTTTGGTCTCGTCCACTCCCGCTTCACAACGGAGGGGGTTGGAACAGGAAGCTGATGGACTGAACGAGCCCTGAGGCACCTGGCCTAGATGTGAACTCAGATCAGCCTGACTCAAAGTTTTGCTTCTTCCTGGCTTCCTGGGAGACAGATTGTACCCTGAGGCTGGAGCCAACTTACCTTGTTCTAGAAGGACTGGAACCTGCCCTTCATAGGGATTTCTATTAGGAGAAGCCCAGGCCGTGCCACATCACCTGGTTGGGTCTCAGTTGCCCATCTGTGAGACGGAAGCACTTTGAAGGAAAGAGGAAAGCTGGTCAGACCCATCCTAGAGAGAAAAGGAGGAGTCAAAGGTGGACCCACTCAATGCCCCTAAGGAGCAGCCTTAGAACCTGGGCAGGGACTGGAGTGTGTGTCGGGGGTGGGGTGGTGGGATGGTGATAGTGGTGGTGTTCCAGACCAACCTGAAGCCATATCGCTCCCCCCTGCATCCCCACCCCGTTCCATTTTCCTTCTCTACTTCCTGTCCAGTTGGTCCTGCTGTCCTTAGTGGCTGGCTACCTGCACACTATCCCCCAGATGTACATAGAGATGTACATGTCTCCCGATGCACTAGAAATGAATTTAGGCTTGGCCTGATGCTTGCAGTCCCTGTCCTCCTGAGGCAGAGGCTGGAGGTGGTCACAAGTTCAAGGCCAAGCTGGGACATGTAGTGAGCCCCTGTTTCGCCTCTTGATGCATTTGAATAATGCTGCCTCTTATTACTCCGTCCCTCTAGTCCCCGTCTCCCGTCTCCCGTTAAAGACACTCAGGTCAAGGCTGGTGTGGCCAGTGCCTCAGTTTTCGTGTCTGGAAGGTAGTGCCAGCCATCGGTGCGTAGCTCAGGTAGCTGGGGTGGAACCCTAACGTGCTCCCCAGGCGGCCGAGCTGGGCGCGTGGCGTGAAGGGCGCTCCCGCCGACGGAGCTGCGGGGAGGGGGCTGGGTGCGGGAGGCGCGGGCCCGGCTCGCTCAGCAGGTCCCCCGGGTCGCCGACGGGGCCCGGGTCCGCGCTTCCTCCTTTCTCCGGCTCGCCGCGGCCGCGGCCCCTCCTCCAGCGCGCTCCCTCCCCCTCGCCGCTGCCGCCGCCGCCGCCTCCTCCCTTTCTCTAGGTCTGTCTTTCCCGGCCCGGAATCTACCCGGCCGCCCCGCCGGAGCGGCCAGGCCGCTGCCCGCCAGCGCCGCGCGCCCCGCTGGGGTCCGCCCGGGCGCGTCCGGAGCCCGCGGCCGCCGCGCAGGTGAGCGCCCCCGCCCCGCCGGCCCCGCGCCCCGCTGCGGGCTCCCGCCCTGCCCACTCCCCGCCGCGGCCCGCGACCTGCCCGCCGCGGCCTTTTGTTGGGATGCGTGGGGGAAGCCGGGAGGGGCGCGGGGGGCACCGGCGCGTGGGGCACCGGCGCGTGGGGACCCTCGGTCGCAGAGTCCCCGGCCCGGCTAGGCCACATCTGAAAACCCGGCCGATCGGCACCGCCCGCCATCGCGGCTTGCGGGGCCCAACGCCCCCGGCCCGGAGTGGGTGGTGGGGGTGGGGTGGGCGCTGGGGACTGGACGCCTTGCCGGTCACACGACCCAAGGAGGTCTCGGGGCCTCCGTTAGGGCCTGGTGCTCCTGGCCTGGAAGAGACTGGACCACTCTGTCCTCGGCCCCCCTCCCAGCCCCCAGCCTCGCCCCTGCTTAGGCCCAGCGACCGGCCGGCTCAGAAGTTGGCCAAAGTTTTGGGATTTCACTACTACCACTAGGTCCGCTTGCCCACCCGGGCAGGTACTGGAGGTGAGTTTGTGTACCCTACTAGGACCACCACCCACCACTTGTCATGCTGTGTGTCTTGGGGACAACTACCTTCGCTCTCTGAGCCAAGGCCCTCCTCGGTGATGGGTGAGCCTGGCCAGGCTGAAGGGTGGAGTGCACAGAGGGGACTCACCCCTGGGTAACCCTTAAACCTCTGGGGTATTCAGAAGGTGAAAAGTGGACAGAGGCGTGTGAGGCTTATGAGGTCCTGAACAAGGTCTTCCCAGCCCCACAAACTGCCGTTATTGGGTTCACCTGGGTGGTCAGGTTCAGTTTCCAAGGTGGGTTTGGGGGCAGGACACGCGCGGGGGTTGGGGGATTCTTTCCAGACTTGTGACAACAGGCATCTAAGTTTCTTGTTTTTCTACATGATTTGAGCCTGGGCCTGCCCCTTGGACCTGTCCCATCAGCGACAGGGTCCTCAGGTGACTATTCCCTGTACTTCCGGAGCTAAGGGGTTGTCATACATGGGGGCGGGGGCTCAATAAATGATCTGGCGCCTGCACGAGATGGCTGGGGTGCTTGTGACAGCCACCAGCAGAAGAGGTAACTCTGCCTCAAAGGGTGCCCTAGAGCCCGTTCAGAAAGAAACAGCTGAACATCCTCCAGCAGCTCAAAGCTGTGTGAACATAGTCCGCTTTGGGTTCCCTTTGGCCTCAGTCCTGTCAGGGAGGAATGATCAGTTGGGATGTGAGGAAACTCAGTGGTAGAGCACAGACTTTGTATGCCCAAGGCCCTGGTGCTCGCCGCGGCAGCACAGGACTGAGGGATAGATCAGATGGAGCCGTGATGACCAGAGCTGTTGAAGTCCACTGAACTCCTCCTGGGGCTAGCCCAGTCCGCAGATAGAACGGGAGCCTAGACAGCAGAGGAGCTGGCTGGCTGCCCTTTAACTTGCAGTTGACAGTGAAGGCTGGGCGGGACCTCAGGCACAAAGCACTGTTGGAAAAAGCTCCTCCTATGTCACCCCCACCTGGCAGAGTCATAAGGCCCTACTGGAGACGGGGTGTGTCCCGGTGAGGCGGCCTTTCCACAAGGGGAAGTGACTTATAGCGTGTCACCTCTCTCAGCTGACTACCTGCCTACATCCTGGGGTACACACTGAGAGTGAGTGCCAGGAGCACCCCTATCTCGTGCTCATCCTTGTCCTTTCAGCCTTAGGGCTACCTTATCTCTCCCACCCCATCCTCTCCTGTTCCCGGTTGTGTTCCTTTCTCCCAGCCCCCCACCAGTCTCTAGATAGAGGCTTTTATTCTGATTGTGGGGGTGGGAGTGGGGCATGTCTGGGTCCTCTCAGCTCCAGGATCTAGGGAGACTCAGTTCAACAATTTTTGTCCCTGCTATCCATCTGGTCCTCGACGGTCTCTGATCGTACACTGAGCACTTACTATGCGCTAGGGCCTGTGAGCTTTGTTGAGCAGCTTTGTGGTTGGAGGACCAGCTGGCTTCCTGGAGGAGGGAGGGGCTTGAGCTGAAGGAAGCAGTGGCCAGCTGGCCAAGAGTGCAACTGGGCCAGCGTTCTTCCTCTCTGTGCAGAAGGTCATCTGCCTGGAGACTTACTGGGAAACTGGGAACAGGTCCTTGGCTCCTAGAAACTGGAGTATGGAGGACGAGCCAAGTGATCAGCTAAATGAGTATATATAATCATGGCCGTGATAAGGCCAAGGTCTAGGGAACAGAGGGATATTGAAGGAAGAGTGTAGGAGGTACCTGGGCATGAAGCTAGGGAGGGGTGTGTGCAGAGCCCTGAGGTGTTGGGGGGGTTGTATGCCTGTTGTGGAGAAACAAGGGGAGAACTCTGAGAGAGGACGGTCCAACAGGGCCTGCTATCGGTAGGGCTGGTCTCTGTGAGGGGCCCTTGAAGCCTTGAGAAGGATCTTGTCCTCCATTTTTACACAGGGAGCTGTGCGAAAGAGCTTAAGCTGGAGGCCAAGGCACAGAGCTAATGGAATAGGTGTGGAGGCTAGCCTCCAGTGTTCTGTGGGGGCCCCATCAGGTCTCAAGAAGCTGGGGCTTTGAAGATACAGTAGGAGTTCATTCAACCCATGAAGTCAGAGGTGGCGAGACCCAGGGATCAGGAAGCACAGTGTGGTGTGGGGGAAGCTTGGGAGAGAGCTGCAGGGCAGGGATGGTCAGCCAGGAAACTGGAGATCGTGTGTGTGTGTGTGTGTGTGTGTCTGATAGGCCTGAGTTCAAGTTCTGACTGCTGTTCATCTCATTTGCTGTGTGTCTTTGGGTCCTTCACTGTATCTTCCTGAGACTTGGTTTCTTCACAGAAAATGAGGCCAACCATCTCTTCCTTTCCAGTTAGGGTTAAGAGAAGATTCTGTGCCTGGCAATTAGTAAACACCTAGAAAATGGGACCCGTGGGCTGTGTGTGCCATTGGGAAGTCCATTGGTATCTCCGGGCTCAGTCTGGCCATCCATGTGGCCATGGCCTTGAGTGGATGATGGCATGGGTCTGAAGGTCGGTCCCCGTTTGGGCAGAGCTTGTCTAGAGGAGGATGTTGATAGGAAAGGACAGTAGTGCTGGGTGACCGTGAGCCTGCACTCTCTGAGCCAGAAAGCCGAGCTGGGGGTTGTGCCCATGAGATGGTCTAGTCTAGCTTTCTGGATGTAAACTGTTAAGACCGAGAGAACAAAGGCCACTTGCCTAGGGTTTCCCAGGTGACAGTCCGGGATGGGCTGTAGGATTCTGAACTCCACATTCAGCACTGGTGCTGCTGGAGTCTCGGAACTCTGTAGAGGTCCCTGTGAGCTACAGCCTGTCCCTCCGTGGTCCTCCTGTCCCTCCGTGGTCCTCCTGTCCTGTCCCTCCGTGGTCCTCCTGTCCCTCCATGGCCCTCCAGACTTCACAGCCCTTTGTGCCTCCTATGTACATTAACTTCCCCGGGGGAAACCTCTCTGACTTTCTGGGGAGAAACCATCACCTTTGAGGGGGTCTCAGTTTCTTTATCCATAAAGTAGGGCTGACTCATGGCTCCCTGGATGTCCCAAGAGGATAGCATGGGGTACCTAATGCGTTCAGGGCAGGTTAGAGGCAGACATGAGCTAAAATCTTACATCCTAGTAGCTGGTCCCAGTCCCGTGACTTAAGACTGAAACTGTATAATGGGCTTGCAGCTGGCAGAGACAAGGAGAGGCTGGGATCCCACAGACCCTCCCTGGAGCCGGCTCTGCCTCAGGAGACCTGTTACTCAAGGCCTCGTTCTACTGGTAAGCCCAGAGTCAAATCACAGCCTCTTTGCTAAAGTAATTGTAAGTAACTTAATCTACTGATGTTTAGTATACATTCTATATATTTTCTCTTCTCTGGCTCAGACACGAAGCCCTGACTCCTGCTCCACAAGCCGAAGTGCTGTGCTGAGAAGCATTCTGACATCCAGTTTTGGCTTCATGGGAAGCAGTGCTGTGATAAATTAGTAATGTCTGCTCTGGGCAGAAGCTTATCAAGCATGGTCTGTGTGCTATGAGTTTGTCATTCCTGATCTATACAGACCTTCTCCTTCACTGGGGGGTGTGAAGGAGAAAGACTTGGGGCAAGTTAGCCAAGCTGGAAGAAAATGCTAATTTTTTTGATGTATGTCTGTCCCCACTAGCCAGCTTGCTCATGACCTCAACACTGTCAGATGGCCTGACTAGAGAGAGGGCTAGGCATTTAGGGAGAATCCCAGAGCAGGAAACCAGAACCCCCATCTCTCCGACTCACTACTGTGAAACTTGGGATGAGTGACTTCCCCTAGGACTACTCAAAGGATTTCTAGAAAGGAGAAGTGAGAAGAAATTAGAAGATTGTGGTGTTTCTCTTCCTATTCTGCCCTCAGTGTCTTCCCGTGCTTGAGAACCCAAGACAGGGTCCTAGCTGGAGTTGAATGGGACAAGGGGTGTTTGCCAACTATTGGTGATGGTAGACATGGGTCCTTAGGCGTCCTTCGGCCTGCTGGACTGTGCAGACAGCACCATCAAATTTGACATTGGGGGTTGGAAACAAGGCCGGGGTGGCACCAAGAGGCATGGCCGTCTTGCTGTAGTCTGATAGTGTCTCTCAGGCCACTCTGCCCACTTGTGGCCTCCACTTGACTTTATCTGATATCAGTATCCACACACTAAGTTCTCCAGAGCTGGAGCACAGCAGGGTGACCCACTATCTCTGTTTCTTATCCTGGAGTGGGTGGAACTTTTATTCCTATTACGAGCAGGGGCTCTGAGAAGCAAAGGACCGTGGCTGTCGTCACCCAGCAAGTGAGATATGAGCATGGACTTCTGGTGTCTCGGTGATTGTGGATGTCTGATTCCTGGTGAGTGTCCCCAGTGTGGCTGACATCTTTCTTAGGCAGATGATGGGTTCAGTGACTTCCTGGGCATGTAACTGTGGCTGGTGAGTATTGGATAGGCCAGGTACCTGATCTTTTGGCAGTAGTGAGGCCTAGGGAGGCAGTTGACTCTGGGTTTGAATCCTGGCATAGCGGCCTGCTTGTTACATCTGCTTGTGGGAAAAATGACTGCTCTGTGCCTCAGTTTCACCAATCTGTGTAGCTCTAGTATAGCTATGAGAAGGTGTCCCTACTGTAAGGCATGCTAGTGTTTGTCCAGTGTTTGGGCACAGGGCCCACTCAGGGTGTTTTGAGGCTGTGAGGGAAGTTGATTCTGTGGTGAGGGAGAAGGACAAATTGATCTGGGAGCCCTCCGGGCTGGCACTGGCCACCTTGGACTCTGGTTGCCCTGCCCTTACAATCTAGGAGGGATTGCATTGATTGAAAGCTCCATCTAGCTACTCTGAGGCAAGCTCCCGCCTCTTCCTGCTACTCCTAGGACCTGATTACATATCTGTCCCATGACCTCTAGTGCCCAAGATTCCCCTGACTTGTGGGCCCTCCCTAGGAGGTATCTGCCATCTGGGCAGCGGGTTCTTCGCATGCTGGTCCACACGGCCTGGGTACAGCTGCACTTTTCCTTATGGTGGCAAGCAGAGGCTCAGAGAAGGGTCTGAGCTTTGAGAAGCTCCTGGAGATGTTGCCTGTCTGGACCGAGTTCCTTCCTCAGCCTGAACCTCCCTTCTTCCACGTGTCTCTGTTGTGGTTTACCCTGCAGGTGCTTTGAGCCACTGGCTGGTTTTGTACTTACTACATAGTTGGGTGTCCATGTCTTTGTCTGTACAGGTCCTCCACTCCTATGAAGGTCCCCTATTCTTTTATTGGGCAGGGGTGTGTGTGTGTGTGTGTTGTGTGTGTGTGTGTGTGTGTGTGTGTGTGAGAGAGAGAGAGAGAGAGAGAGAGAGAGAGAGAGACAGACAGACAGAGACAGAGACAAAGACACAGAGACACAGAGACAGAGAGACACACACACAGAGAGACAGAGAGAGACAGAGAGAGAGAGAAAGAGAGAGAGAGTTTTGCTATATATCCCAGGCTGTCTTGGAACTCATTTTGTAGCCCAAACTGGTAGCAGTAATCCTCCTGCCCCTCTTTCTGAGTGTTGGAATTATAGGATCCAGCATTACACTGGGCTAGGCCTCCTGTAGCTGACATATCTCTGGCTCTCCCCTGAGCCTCCTCTACCCTTTCTCCTGCTGTCTTTCAAGGCTCCAGCTCTGTCTGTAGGTGGCAAGTCCTGACTCAAGGCTGGTTTTCTTTCCCTCTAAGGAAATGTGTGGTAATTATCACTCCCAACAGTATAGCACTTTACAGTTTGTATGTAGTTACCTGTGCGCCCCAGCAGAACTGTGAGGGAGATGGAACCCAGTGAGCACCTTCACTTGACAAATGAGGAAATTGGCCTCAGCTTGGGCAGCTAGGATACCCCCGTGCTTCTGAGTCTTGAGTCTGCCTTTCCTATGAGTTCCTAAGTGGATCAGAGAGGTAAAGTGACTTCCCTGGGGTCACATAGCACTGAAAGGGTAATGCTGGGAGGTTCCTTCTAAGTATTCAGTGGCCAGGCTGTGCCCTGTGGACTTTGTTCTGAGCTGTACCTAGTCCCCAAGGGAGGCTGAAGCCAGCCCTGTTCCACCTGCCTCTGCTGGGGGCCCAGGAAAATAGCTTTTTCCTTGTCCTTGTCTGCGTCAGGAGGCAGCAGCTTTGCCTCTTGGCTTGGCTGGAAGATCACAAGCTCCTTCTCTTTAAATATCTTACAGCTTCAGGAAGTTTTGCCTCAATGGTCGAGGTCGAGGGGCAGGAAGGGAAAATTGTCCCAGGCAGAGGATGGTGTGGTCAAAGGCTTGCAGGAAGGGCAGCCTGGGATCTGGGGGGGGGGGGTGTTTATAAGTTGAGTGGGTCCCCACTGCAAGATTTGCCTCCTGCTCCCCACCGCCACCCCTCCAGGTGTTCTAAAAGCCTGGAACCAGATGAGCCACCGTTCTATTTGGGGACAATTCTGCTGTTCCCATTTCTATCCTGTGCCCTAGTTTTAGAAGCAATGTGGGTTTGGTTTCCAGTTGGCCACTTGCAGGCAGCTCCCCCTCCACCCACTCTGCCCACACCTTAGATCCATGGGCATCATGGCCAGAACAGGCCTTGCCTGCCTTGATTAGCAACTGATGATGTCTGAGCCAGTGATGGGGTGCACACCTGGTGGGGGAGGGGGCACAGGAGGCTGCTCCCAGGCTCTGAGAGGAGATACTTTTTAGAGGACAGGACAACATGGTCAGTGTTGGGGATTGATCTGGTACTCTCTGGAAGCAATGCTCGGGGGAGCTAAGTACAGACCCCGATGATTGCCTCTGCTGTGAGCTCGGTACCACAGAAATGATAGCAGCCTGACCATGCCAGGAGGGATTCCCGGAAGTGACACCCAGGACTTAAAGGGTGAGCAGGAGGTGATGAGAGAAAGAGAAGAGTGAGGGCATGCTAGACAGAGGGAGCCCAGCAGCTAAAGTGTGTATGTGTAGTATAGCATGTGTATATCCGTGAGCGTGTGTGTATGTGTGTGTGTGTGTGTAGCCTGGGGCTGTGGTCATGTATAGGTACTAAGAACAGGCCCTCGTTCATCTGGCGCACTCAGACTTTGTTGTCTTGAGTGATGGGAGCAGAGGAAGATGAAGTGGGGCTGGGGTTCAAAACAGGAATCAAAGCCCTGGGTGGAGGACAGAGGCCGGTTTGAGAGGAAGCCTGACGGGGGCTGATGGTGCAGTGTGTGAGCTCCTGGACCTGGTGCCCTCTGTAGACACCCCAAGCACACAGTGAAGTGTTTACACACAGCCTTGTGAGGTGGGAGGCCCCTGGGGAAATGGATATGTTCAGTTCTGTGGGTCATGCCAGGCTCACGCAGTGTGGCCTTGCTGCAGTGGCACAGGGAACCCTGCTGAGTGGTTCCATCTGGGAATAGTAAGAGCCTGGGTGGGTCGGTGGGGGGCAAGGAGGACTGCCACAGTCCCCTCTCACAACATCCCTTGGTCACACTGCCCTTCAGGAAATAGGGGGATCCAGTGGTGGGTTCCACAGGCACCTGGGGTGGGCTCTGATCCAGGTCCCAGGCTTCATCCTTTTGGGTGAGCCTCCCAAGGCACAGCCCACCCTCTTGAGCTCCCCATGGTCTGAGAACTATCTACTGTGGACCCAACAGGCCTGGCTTTGAATCCTCATTTTGATTCCAGCTGAGAGAGCTTAGCTAAGTGATTTTGCCTTCCTGAGCCTCAGTTTCTCCCACAACAGAAATGGAGGCTCTCCTTTGGAGGGCTGTGTCCAGTGTTGTACAGTGCCGGGAGAACCTGGCTCAGAGCCGAGGCCTTGCTGAGCTGCCAAGGGGCAGTTTCCGGACGCCCTAGGCTCTCAGTTCCAAGGACAAAGCCCCTTTGTGGGGAGACAGATGGAGCCTGGGATCCCCCTCCCTGGGAAGCAGGGCTGTCTGCTCCTCCTCTGCACTCCATCCCCTGGGAGAAGGAGCTTTCTGAGGCCAAGAGTGGGAAGCTGGTGGGTTGCACATCCTGGCCATTCTGGCTGGGGAGCCCAGTGTCTCTTCCCTGTCCTGGCCATTTCTCAGGTCACACATCCCTGGCAAATCCTGAGCCTACTGTGGGCGCCCTGTGCATCTGTCCTCCCATCCACTAGCATCCTCCAATTCATCTTCCCATTCGCCCATCTTCCTTCCTCCCTCTACCCGGGAACCTGCCTCTTGCTGGGCCTATGCTTTTGGCCACATTGTCCTGAAGGTGTCCAACTCTTCCAGCTATGTGCTAGGTTTTGTTTGTTTGTTTGTTTTGAGACAGGGTTTCTCTGTGTAGCCTTGACTGTCCTGGAACTTGCTCTGTAGACCAGGCTGGCCTCGACCTCACAGAGATCCGCCTGTCTCTGCCTCCCAAGGTGTGCGTCATCACCACACGGCACTATGTGCAAGTTTTAATACAACACTTACCACCAAATAGCCGTCTGTGAGGGAGTAGAAGTGGCCCTGCCATTGTTTAGAGATTGCTGTCATCAGAGAGAAGAATTGGGCCAGGAAAGAGAAATGGAGGGCGTTAGGCAGGGTTGCGGGACCCTTTCGTCCCCTGAAAAGATCTCTTTTGAACCAAGACTGGAGTTGGCTGGGGTGCTGCTACTGAAGTGCCTATTGGAGTAGGTGACAGAGGCTCTGAAGACGCAGAGAGAGTGAGCGAGTAAGGCGTGTATGCATGGGTGTGTGTGTGTGGAGTAAACTCAGGGCAAAGAGAACGGCCTGGGCAAGGGCCCTGTGGCAGGAACATGCTGTTCCCAGGGAAGGGAGAGCTATTGACCTGTACACTAGAGGGAAATGGGGGGAAGGGTAGGGCTGGTGTGGGGACCAGTGGATTTTTGAGGCCCCTGAAAAGACTTGGTCTTTCCTTTAGGGTGGGGCCTGTGGTAAGGTCAGGGCTGAAGGATTCAGATCCACGTTTCGCAGATGCTTTCTGTCCCAGTTTGGTGGTGCACAAGAGAAGGAACAAAAGTGTTGGAAGCTGGGGCTGACAAGGTTTGGAACCCGTGGCAGGGCTGGGTTTGGACTGTCAAGGCCTAGGGGACCTATGGTTTTTGAGAATACAGACCCAGGTCCTTAAATCCCCGCCAGAGATCTTAAAGTATACCCATTGCTTGTCTTGGGAAGTGGAGATGGCTCAGTATCCCTCTAGGCTGGGGAGAGCTTGACTCCATCTTGCTGTGTGTACTGAGCCTCAGTTTCCTCTGCTGTTAAAGTCTCTCCCTCTGTCACTGCAGGAGTCTGGGGCATGAGGGTCTGCGCATCTACAGCTGGACTTCGAAGCAAGGTGGAGTTTCTTTTAGATATCTCAGCACCTTGGGTTGACGGTTCCTAGAATCAGAGTCCAAGGCTTCTTCCCACAGGGGGAAGCAGCCCAGAAGGGCACCACGGTTCACAGAAGGCCTCCTAGCCTGGCAGAGCAGGTCAGCGTTCTGAGCTGGGTCACTTACCTGCCTGCCTCCAGGGCCCAGCTCACCCTGTGCTGTGCAGGCTCCATTCACTCCCTCCACCATCCTAGAAGCTGGATTTCCAGCTTCTTAAGATTGCAACATAGTGTTGTCATCGATATCCCTGTGCATCAGGGACTCTTGAGTAACAAAAGTGAAACAAATGGGGATCTTGTCTCAGGCAAGTTACAACTGTGTGTCAGGTTGCTTTCGCAGCTGGCCTGGGGTGCTGTGGCCTGCAGGCTGCAGGGTGGACACTTTGGATTTCCAGGCTTAGGACACAGCCTCGTGGGCACAGGTCAGGGACTGAAGTCCAGACGAGAGTAACAGGGACTACTCGTGCTGCACCAGGTTTGCTGTGTGTGCTTCATTGTCCACTTGCTTAGCTTGTATCTTCCCAGGCAGCAGGTCCAGGGTCCAAAAGCACCCCCTCCACCTTTGCCAGGGCCAGCTGGAGCCTGCAGGCACTCTGCCCAGTGGCACTGGCGGAGCCGGTTTGAGGCTTGACAGCCCCTAGCATGCTTATACTGAGAATGCAGGACCAGACATGTTCTGACTGCTGTGGCCCTTGGATCTGCCTGCTTCCCCGCCCCCATGCACCCTCTCTCACTCCTGCTCACTCCTTACTCACTTGGCAGACACCCTCCCCCACCTCCCATCCAGTTCCTGGCCCAGGCCTGTGCTGGCTGGGTGGGGCCCGGGACTGGAGTTGCTTTATATTTTACTTTGCCTGTGTAAGTTGGGTGATCAGAGTCTCTGCTGGGAGCTTGTGCAGTGCAGGATGCGGGGAGACCTGGGGATGGGGCTCAGCTTCTGAGATGAATAGACCTAGGGTTTAGGCTACCTCTTCTTTCTGGGAGGTTCTAGGTGGGGCCCATCCATAACCCTAACTACCCAGCCACCCACTTGTCCTTCTACTGTCTATCCACTCATGTACCCTCCACCCTGTCATCTTCCATCCGTCTGTCCACCTGCCTAGCCATCTTCACCCATCCATCCATCAGTCCATCCTTCTTCCTATCTGTCCATGTATCCACCTACCATCCATGCACGCATCCATCCACCCATGCATGCATGCATCCATCCACCATCCATCCATGCATCCACCTACCATCCATGCATGAATCCATCCACCCATGCATGCATCCATCATCCACCCACCCACCCATGCATGCATCCATCATCCATCCATCCATGCATCCATCAACCATCCATGCATGCATGCATCCATCATCCACTCATGCATGCATCCATCAACCATCCATCCATGCATCCATCAACCATCCATGCACGCATCCACCCACCCATGCATGCATGCATGCATGCATCAACCATCCATCCATGCATCCATCAACCATCCATGCATGCATCCATCCACCCATGCATGCATCCATCATCCATCCATCCATCCATCCATCCATCCATCCATCCATCAACCATCCATCCATGCATCCATCAACCATCCATGCATGCATCCATCTGTCAATTGGCTATGTATACTGGGTACTTCTTTGCCCTGGACAGTGTTCTGGAGGCTAGAGACACATTAGAGAAGCAGCTGGACACAATCCCTGCCTTTGCGGTTTGTCGACCCTCAGGGTGGCCAGAAAAGCAGCAAACAAGGGATCAGTGTGCATGGTCTGCTAGAGGGAGCCCAGTGCTGTGGGCTCCACGCATACGCCAGGGAGCGGATCTGGGTGGGCAGCCAGGATGCCCACACTGAAAGACTGGCTGGCACTGGGAGCTCTCAGGGAGGGAATGCCAGTGCAAAGGCCCGGAGACAGGGGCATGCTTGGAGTGTTAGAGCAACATCAAGAGTCTGAGGAACAGTTTGGGCAAGGGGAGAATGGGAGAAGAAGAAGGCAGGAAGACCTGAGGGGCGGAGTCGGGTGCCCAGGCTGGGGTGGGGCTGCATACCTGCTGGTCAGGAGCAGATTGTTGTCTTTTGTAGTTGGAGTGACGGAGTACTCAGGCATAGTTCACTATTTAGTGTAGCATCTTCTGTCTATATCGAGGAGCCATAGCAGAGCGCTTGGCCCCTACCCCCTCCTGGCTCTCCCTCAGGTCATTGCTAGAGTCCATCTCCAGTGTCCCACGTCGAGTGTATTTCTGCACAACAGATCTGTAATCTGCCCAAAGCCCACCATTTCTTTCTTCCCCTGGTACAGTTTGCTGGTGAGGTTGATGTGGGTCATATGGGCAGCCTCCCTGCTGTGCTGAGTGGCCACACAACCCCAGGGCCTAGCACTCAGTAGGTTCCCTACACAGTAGCCATGGCTCTGATGGGCTGTAGATACGCAGAGCGTGCTTGCTGGGCACTGGGTCCTGTTCTCAGGGCTTCACAGACAGGAACTTACTTTATTCTCGTGGCCGTTCTTTAAAGTAGGCTGTTTGTGTCCTCTAATTATATAGGAGAGGAAACAGGCACAGAGAGGTCGAGAAACTGTGCCAAGGTCACACAGTAAGGAAGGACTGGAGATGGGTTTTGAACCAAGGTGGTTCTGCTCTTAATCCTCACGTTGAGGAAGGGCTCTGTTAGCCCAGATAAAGAGGGGTTCCTCTTTTCTTTTCATCTGGGTAAGGATAGGTGAGGTTGGGGGATTGGCTGCTGAGGAGGGAGCAGCCTGTGCAGAGGCCCAGCTGCTGGAGACTCATTTAGGGGTGAAGCAATGGGAGGGGGTGGAGGGAGATGGAACAAGCAGTGGCCCCAGCAGGCAGGGGAGTATTGGGACCATCTTGCTGACCACTGTCCCCACTCATGTTCATGGAAAGGGAAAGGAGCTGGCGCCTGTGGACTCGGGTGGGGGTGGAGCTTAGGATTGCTTGTGCAGTGGGGCCTGGCCACTTGGTGTTCCTGCCCACCCATGTCCCCAAGGGAGATGCCACCTGGGTGTGGGCGGGGAGGAGGGGGCACTGTGTTCCCAGAGTCGAGAAGCAACCAGAGCTGTTGGCAGGGAACAGCGGGCACCGTGGGCAGGGGCCGGCTGGCAGCCCCTCTCAGGGCCCATCCGCCTGCCACCAGTGGGGAGGGGCCGCCCAGATGACCTTGAGAGACTGGGAAAAGACTGGAATTTGTCACCTCAGTGTCCCACCAAGATCACTCCCTCATCCTGAGCTTGTCAGAGATTCTATGCCCAGACACCTGCTGAGGCCCAGAGGAAGTGCCACCTGCCTAGGGTCACACAGTGATGGGGACCTCCCTGAACTCATTAATCAGTCATCTTGGGGTGTCCCTTAGGCCTTTTGCCAGCAGCTCCTCCACTAAGTTGGGACAGCTCCAACCACCCCTACCTGTCTTCGGTGCCTGTCCTCCCTGCCTCTTTCCAGGACAGCATGGGAAGTAAGTGTTTTCTGAACCCTGACTTTGGATGTAAAACCACGTGGCTGCGGGCTGCTGCGATCTCATTCTGGGTGCTGTTAACTCTTACAGGAGGGTCTGTCTCTGCCCCGCTGCTCCTGTCTTGCCTAGGAGTCTGCATTGGAGCCGTCCCTTTGCTGGGTTCCAGGCCAACCCAGCTGCATGCTCTTCTCTCGGAGCCTCTTGCAGCCCCTGAGGGCAGCCTGCTGTAGGGCTTGCCACAGGAGTCAGCTGTCACAGGATGGGACCTTAGACTCGCCTGTTTCTCCTCATCTGTAAAATGGGCTTAAGAATGGTACATGGGGGCTAGGCCTTCTTGCTCTCTCTCTCTCTCTCTCTCTCTCTCTCTCTCTCTCTCTCTCTCTCTCTCACCCCCCCCGCCCCCCTGTTTTTTGATACAGGATTTCTCTGTGTAACAGCCCTACCTATTCTGGAACTAGCTCTTGTAGATCCTCCTGCCTCTGCCTACCGAGTGCTGGGATTAAAGTCATGCACCACCATTGCCAGTTTTGTTTTTGTTTTTTGATGTCTTTTTTAAAAATTTTATTTATTCCTATTTTAACGATGAGTGCTCTGCATGTATACCTGCATGCCAGAAGAGGGAGTAAGATTCTATTATGGAAGGTTGTGAGCCACCATGTGGTTGCTGGGAATTAAACTCAGTACCTCTGGAACAGCAGCCAGTGTTCTCAACCCCTGAGCCTTTCTTTGATCCTAGTGTCTTTCTTTGATTCTAGCAGAGACAAGCGGATCTCAGTGAGTTCAAGGCCAGCCTGATCTACAGAGTGGGACTAGACAAGGCTATACAGAGAAACCTGTCTCGGAATAAAAAAAAAAAGAATGGCACATAGGACTTGTATGGTAGGCACACGCCTTTAATTCCAGTACTTGGGAGGGAAGCAGAGGCAGGTGGATCTCTGAGTTCAAGGTCAGTCAGATCTACAGACTGAGTTCTAGACTAGCTAGTGCTACGTAGCATGATTCTTATCTTAAGAAAACTCATGAAAGGTGCTGGGGGTGTCACTGGCAGAATGGTAGAATACTTATTCAAGACCCTGGGTTCGGTCCCCACCACCGTGTAAACTGAAATTGGGAGGTGAATGGAGGAGGTCGGAACTTCAAGCCGTAGTGAGTTTGAGGCCAGCCTGGGCTGCATGAGGCCCTGTGAGGGTATTCAATAGATGCTCAGTAAGTCTCAGTCCTTGCTACTCTCGTGCATATTTCCTTAGCCCTTTATTCTTTCCGCATGGCTAAGCCACTTGGGGAAGGCTACTCAGGCAGTTCCCACAGTCAGACTAAAGAGAGAGTCAGGGAGCAGGTACCCGCCCATAGGGAGTGTCCCCCCAAGAGTGATGCCGCAGGGAGGTCATCACTCCTGTGAGATGGGGGATGCCCTCCCAGGTCCTTTGCCCCACTACAGCTGGCCACTGCTAGGACTTATCTGAATGTCAGCTGGGGGCCCATCCTTTGGCCCCACAAGCTCCTGTGCTACCCCTCTCTGGCTAGAAGGTTAGAGGGGAGGCTGTGGCAGCTTGGCTCCTGAGGCCTGTAGTGTGTAACCCACCTTTCCTTCCTCTTTCTGTCTGGTCTCTGTTCCCCTTTGGAAAAATGAGCTGGCCTGTGATCTTAGGCTCTTGAGAAAAGGACTGGAAGATAGCTGGGACCGCAGCTGGTGGCCCAGGCACCTGACTTAGCTTCTTTGAGTATTTCCTGATAACTCTGCAGACAGACAAGGCTGGCTGTCCCTGTGGCCAGGGCATGGGAGAACTGGGGATCTGGCAATGAGGGTCAGAGGAAGGTTCCTTGCCAACAGCCTGTGGGCTAGGGTGCAGCCCCCAAGAATGACACCTAAGGAGGTTTCTAAGGACTTGTCTAGGATACCCCAAACCATGATGCTCCCCTGACCTGACTGGATAGATGCCTGTGGGGACCCCTGCACTGCCCAATCTGTCTGCCACCCGCTACTCATTCCTACATGGCAGGCAGACCTACTTTCCCTGTGCTCAGCGGTGCTCTGGTGTTCCTGGCCTTGCTGAGAACAGCCTAAGGGAGAATGGGCAATGGTAGATGCAGGCCCTGCTGGTGCCTTCACCATGGGATGTCCCTGTGGATCCCAGACAATCCATGCTTGCTTCCTAATGCTGTCTCTTAGCCGCTGGGTGACCTTAGGGAAACAGCTGAGCCTCTCTGTACTCTAGTTTTCTCATCTACAGAAAGGAGCTGACCACACAGGGTATGGCGGGACATCCTGGATCCATGTGTGGAGTGTTGTCCCTAGGAGTCACCCTCCTCTGAGAGCCCCCGATTTAGATAGATTATGGGGTTTGTCCTCTGGGCTGGGGGAGTGGAGGAGGGACTGAGAGTGCTGGGTGACTTTGAGCAGTCAGCCCCTCTCCTGATCTGTGGGATGGGGGTCGGGTGAGGCTCTGGCCACAGCGTTCTCTGTGGTTCTTCCTTTGTGTGTCCCATCCCTTGGCTGCAGCCAGCCCAGCCGGTATGTAGCAGGTTTTCAGCCTGGTGACTTTTCAAGGATGGGTAATGGAAAGACTGCTTTTGCCTGAGACCCCACTCTATTGGGGGACCCTGCTCTTCCCCGCAGCCCTTCAGTGGGGCTGCCTCTGCAGGAGGTCTGTCTGCCCTCTGCAGCTCTCGCATGCACACCCACTTGAAGGCTCTGGGTGACTAGGACAGTCACCTGGTGTCCATAGTAACACTGATCACTGTCAGAGACTGCGGCTTACCACAGCCATGTGGAAGTCACTGACGAACATCCCTTCTGCAGGACAGAATACGGAGGCTGAAGGCATTGAGTGGCCTGTGCACCATGACAGACTGAGCCAGGATTTGATCGGAGGCAGGTAAGCTGGGTGTGTCAGTTTCTGGCTGTGGGAGGGGTTGTGTGTCTCACGTAGTCTAGGTTGACCGTGAACTACGTAGCGTAGGCTAGCCTCCAACTGACTAACCCAGGCTGACTTACAATTTACAGTGGCCTAGGCTGGCCTTCAGCTCACTGTGTAGCCCAGGCTGGTCTTGAACTCATGATCTGACTCTGCAGTTGTAATTTGGGTAGTGTTAACAGTAGCTGTGTGTCCTACCCTCCCTAGTTCCCCTCTCTCTTACCAGATTGGAAATGTTATTGGATTTGAGGCTAAGTTATAGAAGTATCAATTTGCCAGTCTGTTGATTGAACACTGTTTTCCAGAATAGCTTAAAAAAATCACAATGTTAGAAGATAATTTCCCAATACATTAATCCATCTGAGCGGTCCATCGCATGGTCTCATCAGAGTTGTTTGGCTCTGTTCACTTAACATAATATTTTTTAAGATCTACTTAGTTAGGGCATCATGTATCCAGCTGTGCCAAGACTTTTTCTTATCAAATAATAGTTCATCGTGTGGATAAATACCTATGTCTGTCTGTCTGTCTGTCTCTGTCCCCTGTCTCCCTGTGTGGGTGTGTGGATGTATATACGCACTGAGCATACTTGGAGGCTGAAGTTTGACGTTTTCGTCAATCACTTGTCCATCTTATTTTTTGAGGTCGTGTCTGTCACTGAACCTGTACCCCACTGTCCCAGATAGACAAGGTCGGGAAGTCCCCGGGATCTGCCTGTCACTGCCTCCATCCCTGGGGTCACCGGCACATGCTGCCATGGCTAGCAGCATGTACATTAGAGGGACATGGACATTAATTATATAGTGCTAGGCATCTGAACTCAGAGCCTAACCCTTGCACGGCAGACACTTTGCCTGTCACTGCCACCATCCCTGGAGTCACAGGCACGTGCTGCCATGGCTGGCTTTATATAGTGCTGGGCATCTGAACTCAGCCCCAGCCTTGCACGGCAGGCACTTTGCCCACTGAGCCATCTCCCTAGACCCTGCATGGATCTATTTCTAACACATTAAAATGTTTCTGAAGGCTAGTGAAATGGCTCCATGGGTAAAAATGCTGACAACCTGAGTGTGATCCCTGGAGCCCACATTTAGAAGTGACCTCCACATGCACACAGTGTCAGAAGCGCCCCTCCCCCCAAACACACACACACACACACACACACACGCTATAGGGGCTGGAGAGATGGCTCAGCAGTTATGAGCACTGGCTGCTCTTCCAGAAGACCTAGCTTTAATTCCCAGCACCCACATGATGGCTCACAACCATCTGAAACTCCAGTATCAGGAAATCCAATACCCTCTTCTGCCCTCCTGAGTGCAAGGTATGTGCACAGTGTACAGACATACATGCATGCAAAAAACTCACATAAAATAATAAATCTCAAAAAATGAATTGTAATAAAATATCTTTAAATTTACATAAAATTGTATGCATTTATAGATAATATGTAATTGATTGATTGATTCTGTGCTGAGACCCCTGCTAGGCAACTGCTCCACCCTGAGCCACAGCGTGTGTGTGTGTGTGTGTGTGTGTGTGTGTGTGTGTGAGAGAGAGAGAGAGAGAGAGAGAGAGAGAGAGAGAGAGAGAGAGAGAGAGAGAGCGCTTTATAATGGTCAGACCCGAGTGATCCTGTCTGTCTCAACATCTCAGTGTCTCTGGGTGAGAACACTCAGAATCAGTTCTTGCAGCTTCTGAAATGTGCAGTGCATTGTTACCTTTTGGTACCCAGTGCTCGGGGACAGGAACATAGGCACACTGATCCATCTTTCCCCATCCCCTTTCCTCTTCAGCCTCCGGTAAACACTGTTCTATCCCAGCTCCTATGATGTCAACATTTCTTTTAAAAAGATTTATTTATTTTATGTATATAGATGCTTTGTCTGCATGTATATATCTGTACAGCAGAAGATGGCAATGGGTCCCATAGGGCTACAGTTATAGACAGTTGTGAGCTGCAGTGTGAGTGCTGGGAATTGAACCCAGAACCTCTGGAAGAGCAGTGTTCTTAACCGCTGAACCATTTCTCCAGCCCACGATGTCACCATTTAGAAAAGTGTTTTTTTTTTTTTTAACTTTAAGTATGTGTATATGTGTGTGTGTGCACGTGAGTGCTGGTTCCTGAGGTGGCCAGAAGAGGGCGTCATTCCTCTGGAGCTGGAGTTGCAGATGGTCGTGAATCACCATATGGGTTCTGGGAACTGAACTCCAGGCCTCTGCAAGAGCAGCAAATACTTTTACTGCTGCCTCTCCAGCTTCCAACAGCGACTTTTTGAGGCTCCACATTGTGAGTGAGGTCAGGTAAGACTTCTGGTGCCTGGCATATTTCACTTCCCACGTGTCCTCCACGTCTCTCCCTGTTGATTCAAGTGACAGCGTCCTCCTTTCTTTATTCATCGGTTGGTAGATACGGAACTGTTTCTTGGCTGTTACGGGCTCTGCTGTGATGGACGTGGAAGTTACCATGTCTCTCTAATGTATACTTTTATTTTGAAACTGGTGGGCAGTTTTATTGGAATTTGAGAACAAACAGCAGGATAGGCAGGCTGAAGCCCTCGGGTGCCAGGAGGAGGGAGATGGATAAGAATAAGGGAAAACCGTGCTTCCTGAGTTGGAGGCCAGGAATCCAGGTGGGCTCTGTGATGGACATCGGCCAGTCAGCTGCATGGAGTTAGGAAACTCCTCAGATGAAGCAAGGATGCCCAACAGGGCCCGAGTACCAAACCAAGGGAGATGGAAAGAGGAGAAAGACAAACTTACACTTTCCAAGTGGAACCGGGCAGTGGATAGGCACAGCCATGGGCGCTAAGCCCAGTGTCGCTCCTCCCGTTGTACCCAGCAGGTGTACACTCTAATCACGTGTGCATGAGATGGGCGTTGGGTGGTTTCAGTGTGAGGCCACAGTGAATGTTGCCCTGTGTGCAGTGGGGTATGGGGTTTTGTGTGCTTGTATCTTGTAGTTGCTGCTGATGTGTACTTGGGAGCAGACTTCCTGCATGGCATGGTCAGCCTATCGAATCTTTTAAAGGAAGGCCATACTGTTTTTCCAAGGGCTGCATCACTTGATGCCCCACAACAAGAGAGGAAGGTCCAAGCACCCCATGTCTTGACAGTGCTTGGTGCTAGCTGCCTTTCTGGTGACAGATGTCCTGTGGGTGGGACACAGCGTCTCACATGACTGACTTGCCTTTTCTTGTGGGTGCTGGCAGTGTGCTTCTGTATGTCGGCTGCAGACTGGTTCTTGGGAGAAGTGTCTGTTTATGTCCTTTGAACATTTTAAACTGTATAGTGATTGTTGTACAGTTGTAGTGCTGGGGTTCACTCCTAGCCGCTCCCGCACCCACTCATGCCAGGCAAGCACTCCGCCACTTAACCCCTAGGCCAGTTTTTCTTCTTAAACTTTCACTTATGTAGCCGGGCGGCGGTGGCGCACGCCTTTAATCCCAGCACTCGGGAGGCAGAGGCAGGCGGATCTCTGTGAGTTCAAGACCAGCCTGGTCTACAAGAGCTAGTTCCAGGACAGGCTCCAAAGCTACAGAGAAACCCTGTCTCGAAGAAAAAAAAAAAAAACAAAACAAAAAAACCTTTCACTTATGTGTGTGTGTGTGCATGAGCACAGGTGCCCTCCAGGCCAGAAGAGGTCATCAGTTCTCTAGAACTGGGGTATCAGTGGTTCTGAGCTACCTGATATGGGAACTGAACTTTGGTCCTCATCGCTGAGCCTTCTCTCAGCCTTAGAATTGTTTTGTTTAATTTTGTTTTTCGAGACGGGGTTTCTGTGTGTAACTCCCTGGCTGTCCTGGAACTCACAGAGATCCTCCTGCCTCTGCCTCCAGAGTGCTGGGATTAAAGATGTGTGCCACCACCACCCGGCCAGAATTTAATTTATTTTTTAAACATTGGTTCTTTCTTTCTTTCTTTCTTTCTTTCTTTCTTTCTTTCTTTCTTTCTTTCTTTCTTTCTTTCTTCCTTTTCTTCCTTCCTTTCTTCCCCTTCTCGTTCTCTCTTTCCTTCTTTCTTTCTTTTGTGTGTGTGTGTGTATGTGTGTGTATGTGTGTGTGTATGTTGCCCAAGTGTCATGACACATATGTGATAGTCAGAGGACAGTTTTGGAGAGTTGTTTTGCTCTTTCTACCATGTGACTCCTGGAAGTTGAACTAAGATCTTTGGACTTTGAGCCATCTTGCTGGTCTAAGTTTCTTTATATTTTGTAGATATGAACCCTTGTTACCTGATTAGGGAATATCTGACAAAGCACTCTGTCAGGAGCAACGTGAGGAAGACGGGGCTCTGGTTTGTCCCTCAGGAATGCAGTCCATCGTGGCAGGGTCAAGGTGCAGGAGCTTGACCCGCTGATACTGTTCATCCACGGTCGGGAGGCAGAGGGGTGAATGCAGGCTGCTGTCCAGCTGAGTCCAGGACCCCAGCCAGGGAATTACCACCCATAGTGGGCGTGTCTCCCATCGACTTTCCCACCAGCCTGTCTTCCTAGTGAGCCTAGATTCTGCCTAGTTAACACTTAACACTAGCCATAACTTGCTGTGCTATGTAGCCCAGGCTAGCCTCTGATTCACGGTCCTTCTGCCTCAGCCTCCCACATGCTGGGCTTCCAGTCCTGCTCTTCCTCTCCTGGCTTCTCTCTTTGCTTTGTTCAGACCATCAAGATTTTAAGTGGCGCTCATGCGGAGCTCAGAGAACAGCTTTGGGGAGCCAGTTCTCTGCTGCTTGTGTGTGTGTTCTGGGGATGGAACTGAGTTCATCAGGCTTATGAACCAATTACCTTATCTGCTGAGCCATATTGTCAGCGCTGAAGCTGTGTTTCTGGTGCTATGTTCCGTCGGGTTGTACAGCTGTGGGGGCTGCAGTCCACGCTGTCGTGATGCCCTCAGATCTATAATGTGTTTTGAAACTAAGAGGTGCAGCTCCTCAAACTGTTTTCCATTTCAGGATGGCTTTGAGAATTCTGGGGATCTCGACTTTCCATATATATATATATATATAAATATATATATATTTAAGTCAGGTTATCAGGTTTTGTAGAGAAGTCTGCTGGGACTCTGGCAGGACTGTGCCATCTCAGTTGATCAAGTGGGAGTATTGCCATCTTCTTTTGGTTTTTCGAGACAGGGTTTCTCTGTGTAGCCCTGGCTGTCCTGGAAATCACTCTCTAGACCAGGCTGGTCTCAGAGTCACAGAGATCCGCCTACCTCTGCTTCCTGAGTGCTGGGATTAAAGGCGTGCGCCACCACCACCCCAGCATGGAGTATTGCTATCTTTTGTGTATGTGTGCAAGTGTGCACAGGTGCACATGCATGTGTGAGTATGTGATGGGATGAGGCTCCTTAGGTGTCATTCCTCAGGTGCCATCTACTTTGTTGGTGGAGACAGGTTCTCTCACTGACTTTGTTCTCTCCATAGGCTAGGCTGCTGCAAGCGAGCCCCAGTTACTTCACACAGCTGGGCTTCCAGGCAGTGAGCGCTGGGGCTCAAACTCAGGTCTTCATGGTTGTATGGCAGGTGTTGCTGAAAGCATCCCGCCCCCCCCCCCACCCCCAGCATACATTATTTGCTCTCTGACCTGTGAACTGGGTAGCTTTCCTTTAATTAGCTCTTTGATTTCTTGGAGCAAGTTCCTAACTCTTGGGAGCTTAGGTCTTACCTTTCTTTTGTTGATCTTCTTCTAGATTCATTCTTTGTTTGTTTGTTTTTTATTTTTTATTTTTATTTTTTATTTTTCGAGACAGGGTTTCTCTGTGTAACAGTCCTAGCTACCCTGGAACTTGCTTTGTAGACCAGACTGGCCTCTGCCTCCCAAGTGCTGAGATTAAAGGCGTGTGCCACCACTGTCTGGCTAGATTCTTTCTTATTATGGGATATTCTTTTCTTACTTTCATTTTTGGTTTATTAGTTGCTAATGTCTAGAACTGCAGTTTCTATATCTTGTGGGGCTGCGGATGGAACCCAAGGCCATGGGCATGCTTGGTGAGCACTGTACCTTTAAGCCATACTCCAAGCTCAATTAAAAAAGGGTTTAAAATTTTTTATTTTGTGTGTGCACATGTGTGTAAGTGGAAGTCAGAGGACAGCTTTTGGGAGTTGGTTCTGTCCTTCCTCCATGTGGGTCCTGGAGACTCCATCAGAATGTGTGGCTGAGGCTTGGCAGCAGGCACCTTCACCCACGGAGCCGTCCGTCTCACTGGCCCTGTTTTTACATGGAGATTCTGTAATGTGCAGCCTTCCTGAACTCACCCACTTGTTCTGAGATTTTGGTAGAATCCTTAGAGTTTCTCTCTATGAGATCATGATGTCCCAACATGGTGGTGCATGCCTATAATCCCAGAATTTAGGAGATGGAGGCACGACCATCAGTTCAGAGCTAGCCTTGGGACTTGAAGCCATCCTGGGCTACCTGAGACTGTCTCAAAAGAAAACCATCAAGCAAACCAACGGTGTCATCTACAAGCCAAGGTAATTTGCTGTCTTCCTTCTTAGCCTGAGTGCTTTGTATGTTGCTCTCCTCAGCTGCCCTGGCTGGAGCCTTAAGTACAATTTCAACCAGACGTGTGGCTGGGGACGTCTGGGCTTTCCTGTCTGTCTGTCACCATGAATACCACGTGAGCTGTGGCTTTTCTAGATGTCCTCTGTCAGGTGAGGTAGTTCCCCAGCTGTCCTCCCCCAGCTTCCTTTTCTCTTCCCCTCCCTCATCCCCTTCTCCCTCCTCCCCGCCCCGTGCTATTTGATAGACTCTCACGGTGCCCAGGATAGCCTCAAAACTTGTGATCTTTCTGCCTCTGCTTTCTGGATGTTGGAATCTCAGGTGTGATTTGTGGTGAAAGGGTGTGGGGTTACATCAGACGTCTTGTCCGTGTGTTTACATTACCACACGCTGAGGTCATCATGCGGGTTTCTTCTGTAGAGTGGTGTGTTATTCACTGGTCTTTAGAAATGAAACCTAATGTGTACCCTGGGATAAAGGGATGCTTGGCCTGGCGCAGTCTCTTTCCTACGCTGCCAGAGGCAGTTTGCTGGTTGTTTGTGGACAGCTTTACTTCCGGATTCTGAGATGTTAGTCTGCTGTTTGCTTCTGATGTCTTTGTGGAGTTCCAGTGTCAGGGTGCACTGGCTTCATGGAGTGAGGTGGAGATGTGCCCTGATGGAGAACTGACCTTAACTCTCCCTGAGTATCTGGTCCAGTCCACCATTGAAGCCTCCCAGTTATTCGGCAAAGCTCAATGGAATTTATCAATGAAGCTATCTGTACTCTTTTTTTTTCTTTTGAGACGGTGTTTAGTAATGGTGCTACTCTTCCAGAGGATCTGAATTTGATTTCTAGTACCCACATTGGGAGGCGTATGACCGACCACCTGCAACCCCACTTTCAGGGGATCTGACACCCTCTTTTGGCTTCCGTGGATGGCATGCACACATGCAGGCACAGACATACGCAAATACAAAATTTACTGGTTTGGGCCAACAAGGTGGCTCAGCAGATAAGGATGCTTGCCGCCAGGTCTGATGACCTGAATTCAAACCCCAGGACCCATGTGGTAGGAGAGATTTGACTTCTACAGGTTGTCCTCCTATGGTGAACCTGATGCCTGAGTCTCCTCTGCCCTTGGAACAAGTTTTCATTGTGTAGCTCAAGCTCACAGCCCTCATGCTTCAGCCTCCAGATGCAGAGATTACAGGTAGGCGTCACCACACTCTGCTCATTTTATTTCTTTAAGGGTTTTCATAATCTGCTTTCATCCCAACCTGTGTATTTTGAGTCTTTTTTTCTTTCTTGTTCAGTGGCTATTGCTGACCTTTTCAAAGACATTAGCTCGCTTTTGCTGGTTCTTCCCCCATTTCCTGCTCTATCATTTCCACGCCAAGCTTTACTATTTCTTTTTTTTAAAGATTTATTTATTTATTATGTGTACAACATTCTGCCTCCATGTATGCCCACACACCAGAAGAGGGCACCAGATCTCATTACAGAGGTTGTGAGCCACCATGTGGTTGCTGAGAATTGATCTCAGGACCTCGGGAAGATCAACCAGTGCTCTTAACCACTGAGCCATCTCTCCAGCCCAAGCTTTACTATTCCTTTCACTTGCTCACTCAAGTTTGGTTTGTTTAGACAGTGGCGGGTCACTGTATTGATTAGAGACCGTCCTTTTGGGGCAGAGACATTTACACTGCAAAGTTATCTATTTACTATTTACTGCATCGAGACTCTTGCTGTGTTGTGCAGTCACTTTCTTTTCTAAGTATTTTCTAATTATTTTTGTGTTTTCTTCCTCAGTAGTTTTTACCTATGAGGCCCCCCTGTCTCTTTCTGTTTTCGATTCGTTTTGCTCCACCATGACTGGAAACACGCGCTGTATGATTTCATTTCTTTTAAATTTATTGAGCCTTGTTTTATGGCATAGCATATGGTCTGACTTGGAGAATGCACCATGCCTACTGGAGGAGCATGTGGGTTCTGCCGTTGCTGGTGGCTGGTGTGGTTCGGCGTGTGCTTGTCTGTTGAGTCTTGTGGTGTATTTAAGGCTCCCTCAGTTTGCTTTTTCTGTGAACTGTCTGCGGTTATTTTTTCAGCTTGTGTGAACTCTTTATATATTAAGAAAACGCTCTTGTCCATCATACAAGCTGCAAATGTTTTTCCTAGTTTAAATTTGTTTATCAAGCCAGACAGACTTTTTTCTTTTTCTTTTCTTCTTTTCTTTTTTTCTTGGTTTTTTGAGACAGGGTTTTTCTCTGTAGTCTTGGCTGCCCTAGAACTCACTCTGTAGACCAGGCTGGCCTCCAATTCACAGAGATCCACCTGTCTCTGCCTCCCGAGTGCTGGGGTTAAAGGTGTGTGCTGTCCATCACCAGGCCCAGCCTTTTTTTCCCCTCTAGACAGAGTCTCTTTGTGGCTCGAGATGACCTTGAACTTACCATCTTCCTGCCTCTTGAGTGCTGGGTTCACAAGTGTGTGCCTCTACATTTTAATTTTTTTTTTTTTTTTTTTTTTTTTTTTTTGGTTTTTCGAGACAGGGTCTTCGTCTTCTTCTTCTTCTTCTTCTTCTTCTTCTTCTTCTTCTTCTTCTTCTTCTTCTTCTTCTTCTTCTTCTTCTTCTTCTCCTCCTTCTCCTTCTCCTCCTCCTCCTCCTCCTCCTCCTCCCTCCCTCCCTCCCTCCCTCCCTCCCTCCCTTCCTTCCTTCCTTCCTTCCTTCTCCTTCGGTTTATTTATTTGTTTTTATGTGCATTGGTGTTTTGCTTGCATGAATGTCACATGAGAGTGTCAGATTCCTGGAACCGGAGTTACAGACAGGTATAAGCTGCCATGTGGGTGCTGGGAATTGAACCCAAGTCCTCTAGAAGAGTAACCATTGCTCTTAGCCACTGAGCCATCTCTCCAGACTCCAGTTGTTTCTTTAGAAACCCATTCTTACTCATTTTCTGTGGCGATCATTAGGTCTGTGTGGTTTGCTGAGATCTTTAGAGTGGGCATGGGGGGATATCATGATTGTGTCTCTGAGGATGGCAGGGCCCTGGCTTGAGGGATGGGTTATATATTGGAGGGAGATTTTGGAGTTTCCTCAGGGTTCCATGCTGCAGCAACCAGACAAGGCTCGCCTAGAGCACCACTTGTAAGTGTTTGGTGACAGGCTGAGCTGCTAGGGGAGGGCAGGCTTAGGGAGATGCTAGGCTAGCGGGCCCAGGGCCATTGGTACTGGGATGTGACAGGGGTATGGAAGCCCTCACTGTCTTGGAATTAATCAGGAGCCTGTGGTCAGGCATGCCATTCACAGGAAAGGACCACCTTCCTCCTGGGACCTCAACTTTCCAGCTCACATCCTGCACTGTTTCCCCTTGGCCCTCCAGGACCTATCTCTACTTCATAGCCTTCAAGTGGCGGAAGAGATGGGGGCCCCTCAAATGGGTGACTCATGGTGACTGGGCAGATGTCACACCCCTACTCCAGGGAGCCCGAGGTCTGGGTCTGAGTTCCAGGAGAGGCACCCTACAAAAGGAGCCTCAACTCCACCCTGTATGCACGCCCCCCAATACTGCTGAAGGCTCTGTTGGTGTACTCCCCACCTACTGTAGAGAGAGAGAGAGGTCCTGAGGGGCCCTGAGCTCCTGCAAGACCCCTCCAGCAGCCCTTTTCCCTGCTGTCCTGTGGATCTCACTGCTGTCACCCTCATCTTTTCACTCCTGCTGTGTGACTTCAGCAACTTCTTCAGCTTCTCTGTGCCTGGGCCTCTCTATCAGTGAATTAAGGATGCTGTTACTACTCATATCCTAGATGCTCATGAGGATCCAGTGTTTGCCAAGAGCTTAGAGCAGACCCAGCTTGTGGAGGGGTTGGACACCAACACCCAGTGTTCCTTGGTCTCTAACGTGACCCTCTCAGTGACTCAACAGGGTGCAGCTTTGTAAGACTGCTCAGTCAAAGGTTTCCAGAGTAGCTGGTAGTGGCCTGTCTGTCTTGGGTGCTGCTCTGAGAGGGAGCCTGGCGTAGAAGGAGCTTGGTGTCCATTGCCCCTCGTAGACAGAAATTCCCAAGTCCACTTGAACTGGTTACCATGTTTAGAGGCCGGTACAGGCCCTCTGTTGTTGAATTCCGGGTGCTTCTCTCATCCATTCACAGCGGTCCGTACCGTGGACCTCTGTGCAGAGGCTTCACACGGCCGCCGCAGCAGCGGCCCGCAGGGTTCTTTTCAGAACCATGCACGTGCAGCAGCGGAAAAGGATTTCAGGATGAGTTGATGTAAAGCAGAGTTGAGTTTATTTAGGAAAGAATTTGGAGGTTGGGGAGGCTAAAGAGATGGCTCAGCAGTTAAGAGCATTTACTGCTCTTCCAGAGGACCTGGGTTCAATTCCTAGCACCCATATGGCAGCTCACAACTGTCTGTAACTCCATTTCTAGCGGTAGAGTAAAAATAAATTAAAAAAAAAAAAAAAAGAGGAGGGGAGGGAGTGGGAACTTGGATTGCTATGTATAGTTTGTTTTCTTTTTTAAAAAAATAAATTAAAAAAAGGAAAAAAAGGGGCTGGAGAGATGGCTCGGTGGTTAAGAGCATTGCCTGCTCTTCCAAAGGTCCTGAGTTCAATTCCCAGCAACCACATGGTGGCTCACAGCCATCTGTAATGACGTTTGGTGCCCTCTTCTGGCCTGCAGACAGAATATTGTATACATAATAAATAAATAAATATTTAAAAAAAGGAAAAAAGAAAATGGCAGGTTGATCTGGAAGCGAAGAAAGGTCACATTCAAAGGTCATGTAGTCTTGGGCCTTAACTGTGGTTCGTTGCTAGTTTGGTGTTTATTTCTTATTGTGTATGTATGGTATAAGTGACTGTGGGCACATGCATACCACAGCAAGCATGTGGAGGTTAGAAGACAACTTTTGGGGGGTCCCTCCTCAGTGGTTCCGTGGCTGGGGCTCTGGTTGCCCGGCTCCACAGCGGCCTTTACTGACTGAGCCATATCCCTGGCCCTACTTTAGGTAGTTGTTTGGTTTTGGTTTCTGAGACAGGGTTTCTCTGTGTAGCTCTGGCTGTCCTGGAACTCACTCTGCAGACCAGGCTGGCCTCGAACTCACAGTGATCCACCTGCTTCCGCCTCCCAAGTGCTTGGGGCTAAAGGTGTGTGCCAGCACCGCCTGGTTACTTTGGGTTCTTATTGGAAATATGTCTACAAGGAAGGGAAGTTATCTCTGTGGCAGCCTGCACTGCAGCTCCAGTTGTGCTGGAGTTACTGACTCCTGGCTGAAGAGACTTGGACAGTTTGTGTGAGGGTTTCCTTTTCTTTCCCACAATCCCTCGGTTTCCCCTGTCTGTTCGCCCTCAGACTCAGAGGGCCCTGAGTGTTGCTGGCCCTTCTGCCGTAGACCACTACTCCTGGGCTGGCTCCCAATCTTGCTGCCTCCTCAGCTACCTGGGTTTATATAACCGCATTAACCACAGACAACTCCTACTCCACAGGCCGGCCAGCATTGCAACCTGTGGCCCAGGTCCCCTTGGGTTTGCCTTAAAGGGCCCCCCTTTACTTTTCTGTATACTGGGAGATATGTGCTTCCCTTGGTTAGTGTAAAGTCTCAAGAGCAGGGCCTATACCCATGTTCTACCTCCTTAAAAGATGGGACATGAATCTTCCAGGGCCTGGTTTTCCCCCTCCCTTCAGATACATCTGCCAAGAGACATTCTTGATCCCCTCAATGATGGGGGACACACTGTGCAGTGTTGTGTTCATTCCAAAGAAAGCTCTCGCTCTCAGACAATTTTTTATATGTAGTAAATAGATTTTATTTAAAAATCTGTTTTGTATTTTGTATTGTCTCTCAAAGTCCTTCTGGGACGGTTAGCCAAGGACCTGGTGTCCAGGAACTGTACAACTGCCTAGGGGTTGAGTGGGCCAACTGGGCTGGCTTCTAGCAAGCCAGGCTGTAGGGAAACCTATTGGTCAGAAGACTCCTCAGAACACTGAGTCTGTGGGTGCTGGTGGGCACAGGCCTGGAGGGAATGGGTTGCCATGGAAACAGGCCTTCTCTGGCTGCCCATTGCTGGTCTGGCCCTGGTCTCTGGTGATTCCTTGAGCCTTTAGGCAGGTCTCCCCAGCCCCACATTCTCCGAGTCTGCGTGTCAGCCTGAGCCACACCCCCAGTGTGCAGCTCCCTAGCTCTGAGAATAAAGGACCAATGGACTGCTTTACCTGGGTCCCAGTGACGAGGAGCCGCAGAGCTGGGCTTGGTACTGAGGAGACTTGTTCTGTTACTGTTCTTTGAGGAGATCTGGCCCAATGCTGAGGCCTTCAGCATCCCAGGGGTTCCACCCCTCCCCGCCCCCGGTGGCACATCCAGAACACATGCCAGTGACCCCGTGTGCAGAGTGACCCCTGCTATGGCCCATCTGGTCATGCCATAGCTCTGTCACACAAAGGGAAGAGGTGGTGTAGTGGATGATACGCGGTGTAGATCAGACAGCTGAGACGAGAACTGGGGGCAGCTTCTGAGCCTTCCAGCCTGCGGTCACCTCCCTTTCTCTCATTCCCAGAATGTTTGGAAGGGCCACAGGGTGTTTTGGCAAGGGGAGGCTTCTAATGGTCCTCAGAATGAGAGCTCTAACAGTTCCCATGTTCACATCCCCACAGAGGCTCTGCAGATGTGGACCCTGGGGCCCAGAGAAAGGGAGTGACTTGCCTAGGGACGCCCAGCAGGAGAGGCGGACCCCAGACGTCCCAGCTGGTGTTTGTGCCAAGCCCCCAGGCTGTTCCCCAGATCCACTGGGGTAGCCTTGCTGCCCACCAGGTGAGGGGAGCCCCAACCCAGCCTCCCGGGTTGGGCACGGATGTGGAGGAGCATAGCAGGGCATTGGATGCCGTGGAACCTTCAACATGGCTTCCTCTGGGGGCTTCATCTTTGGACTGAAATTTCTCTCACCACTCGTCATTCATTTGGCTGTTTATTAAGCACCTGCTGTATACCTCACTCTGTGCACACCTGTGAACAGTTGTAGGAATTAAAGGAAGAGGGGATTGCATGTATATAGCCAAGGGAGGTATAGTAGTCAGGGGGCTCGTGAAAGGATTTGGGGACCCCCTCCTAAAAGAGGTGACTTGAAACATTTTTATTGCACTTTATTTATTTATTCTATGTGCTTATGGGTGTGTGTGTATGTGAGCCATGGCATTTATGAAGGTCAGAAATCAGAGGACAACTTGTAGGGTCATCTCCCTCCTCTCCACCATGTGGGTCCCGGGGATTGAACTGTGGTCAGCAGGGTTTGTGGCAGGTGCCTTTAGTTGCTGAGCCATCTCCCCCACCCAGGAAGTGACCTTTGAGCTGAGAGTTGACGCCATCCCTTGGTCAAACCACATACTGTATGTACTGCTGCTGCCATCACCACATTTAGTGCCTCCCGCCCCGGCCGGTGACAGACAACTAACTGGTCAGACTTAACCGAGCCCCTCCTGTCTGCTGGGGACACAGATATGACTCAGGGTCCCTGCGCAGAAAGACTGGGTAGCAGTGGTCAGCGCTTTGGACTGGCTTGTCTTCTATCCCTAGCTTGGTCCTAAGGTGCCAATAACACGCCCATTTTACAAGTGAAGAAACTGTGAGGCCAACTCTCCCAGTCGGGCTTTTTCCTTCTCAGGACCTTAGTTTCCCCATATGCCGAGTGGATGGGGTGGGTCCTTGTTTGCCCCCAGAGGCTTCCCTCTACCTCGAGGTCTTCTGTCGTCCCCAGCCAGGACCATGGGCAGCAACAAGAGCAAGCCCAAAGACGCCAGCCAGAGGCGCCGCAGCCTGGAGCCCACTGAGAACGTGCATGGGGCTGGGGGCGCCTTCCCCGCTTCGCAGACACCGAGCAAGCCAGCCTCCGCCGAAGGCCATCGAGGGCCCAGCGCCGCCTTCGTGACCCCCGGGGCGGCCGAGCCCAAGCTCTTCGGAGGCTTCAATACCTCGGACACTGTCACCTCCCCGCAGAGGGCGGGGCCTCTGGCAGGTCGGCTCTCCCCCGCCCCCTTGCTGTGTGTCCCTGGGCTAGGCGCACCCTCTCTGGGCTCTGGGGACTTGGTTTACCGGGGGCTGCGAGTGGGGAAGAACTCGTAAACTGGGAGCAGGGTTCCTGCCGCTTTGGGGACTGCTGGGTTCATAGCATAACGGGTTCCGAAGGAGAGAACTGTAGGGAACCGTGTGGTCCGAAGGGAAGAACCGCTCTGAACCGCCTAGCTGCCGCCTCCCAACCAGCCTTTGTTCCCTACTCTGCTGTTCGGTGGCCCGAGTGCGCCCCTGCGCCCTCTGTTGGCGCTGCGAGGTGCCGCAGCTCTGACACTGAGGAGCTGAGCTGGGTGACTCACGCTCCTGCCAGATGAGTGCAGGGCTACACACCCACTCGTGCAAATCCTACGCTTAGACCGAGCCACACGCACGGCTGCACACCCACATGGGCACATCCCACGCTCAGACACAGCCACACGCACGACTGCACACCCACACACGCAAGCACCTCTCATGGCCAGACCCAGACACTGGGCATGCGCCCACATTGAGTGGCGATACCATGGAAATGCTCACAATGTTCCCTGTGCTGGAGACACAACTATGCCAGACACCGGCAATACAGCACACACAGATGCAGGTGTGCTTACACCTCACACACTCAGATGCTGCTATGCACCTGCAGTCATTGCTTGCACACGGAATGCAGACGGGCTAGGGTGCCCAGCCCCACAGCTCACCTCAGGCGACCCTTGGACACGCTGCCGACTTCTGCCCGATGCAGCCACACTACCCATTCGTTCATTTGAGAAGCATTTTGGAGCCCTAGGCAACGGAGGGTGGGCTGCAGGAGTCTGTGGAGCAGCTGTGGGTGAGGCGAGACCCCCAGGGGAAGGAAGGGCCCTGCAGCTTGGCCCAGATACCCAGAACTTCCTGGTACTCACACAGAGGCAGGGTTCCCACTGTGTGCTGGGGTTTGAGCAGAGCAAGGGTGTCTGTTCCCAGGGACTTCTGCTTGTGTTGGCTAGACACACTAGACAGAGAACGCCTAGTCTACAGCCCCGCAGGGAGGCGCAGGCCCCAGCTCCCTTCCTCCCTCCCAGGGACGCAGTGTGGCACTTCTCAGAGTTAGGCAGGCGCTGAGGAAGGCAGTCTCCCAACCTCAGGGCTCTGATACCTCGCACCCCTCTCTGCAGGTGGGGTGACCACCTTTGTGGCCCTCTATGACTATGAGTCACGGACAGAGACTGACCTGTCCTTCAAGAAAGGAGAGCGGCTGCAGATTGTCAACAACACGTGAGTGGCACTGCCCAGGAATGCACTGGGGGCGTGGACCCATGTATACCCAGAGCTGCCGGCAGAGGGCGGTGCAGAGCCCGCAGGGCCGCTTCTGCCCTTGGTGGGTGGTGGCCCCTCCCTAGACCGCTGTTCTCCCTTGTCTCTGGCCCTGCCTTCGCACCTCAGCCTCTCCCTCTCTCTGCTTCTCTCTCGCTGGCCCTTAGGAGGAAGGTGGATGTCAGGTGTGTACCGAGGCCAGGTGGAGGGGGATGCTTTGCTGAGGCTGGGGGCTGCTCTCTGCATGTGCTCCTCCCACTACCCCTGCCTGTGGTCTCCAGCTCCCTCCCTGTCCCGGTCCCTTCAGCTTATCCTGTATCCCACCCGCTTAAGCCAACCCTCCATCTTCTCCTCACACCTTCCTGTTAGCTAACCTCCTCCCTTTTCGAGTTTGCAATTCCACGTTGAATGCCAACTATATACAAGACCCAGTGCGTTCTGGAGACCAGGGAGGGTGGCAGTGCGGTGGGGAGTGGGCTACCCCAGGCCAGGCCAGGGGTGGGTAGAAGTAGGCTGGGGTCCCCCAAAGATGGCCCTAGGAGAGGGGCTGCTGGTCTGAGGAAGGACAGTGAGCTACGGCAGGTGAGCAACATCTCTGGGAGGGGCAGCCGGTGGTAGGAGGTGTGTGCTGGGCTGTGGGGAACTCTCCTTGGAGCAGGTAAGGTTTGGAGAATTTGATTTGGGATGTTCTGGAGGGTAGAGGACTCCCTCTCTGAGAGTCTCACAGGCCTGGCCAAGGAGGCCAGCTTCTCATATCCCTGACGTGCCTCTTGGCTCATGCCTCCTGGTCCTTGTGCGTGCATGCTGCTCCGTTTGCCTGAACTATGCCTTCTCCTGTATCCACCTGGTCAACTCCTGTTCATCCCTCAAGATCCAGGGTGGGGCTGCCCTCTGTGGGGCAAAAGCGAGCAGGTGCCACGAGCTGTGCCAGTCATTCTTGCCCATACCTCTTCATCTGTTATCTCTGACCCTGGGGGCAGCAGTCATAGGGGAGGGGCTGGCTCTGTTTTACAGACGAGGAAACTGAGGCTCAAGAGTTGTGAAGGCCCTTGTCCAAGGTCACATGGCTACTGAGTAGCAAGCCCAGGATGGAACCTGGACGTTTGCTTTCCCTTTCCTAGACTGCCATCCTGTCCCCTTGCTTCTGGGGTCTCAGCCTCTGTGGATTCATGTTGCTGCGCTTGGCCGTGGACATCAGAGGCCTCTTGATCTCAGCTTCTCTCTGCCATTGACTATGCTGTGTGGCTTTGTTCAAATCATGGCCCTCTCTGTGCCTCGTTTTCCCCATTGGGGAGATGGATGCTTTGGATTGAAAGATTTTAGAGCGCTTTGGCCCTGTGTCTGTAGCTTTGGGCAAATCTTCTCTTACTCCATGCCTCAGTTTCCCCAACTCTATAAAGAAAACAATGGTCTCTCTTGCCAGAGTGACTGCGGTTTCTTCCTCTCTCAAATGTAGTTTGCTCAACTGGGGGTGGGAGTCTTGCCTTCTTCCTTGTAGGATGACCTTGGGGGTCAAATAAGACAGGAAACTGTGTGTACCCCAAGAGGGAGAGGAGGTTTGGGCCACGGGTGCTGGGTGAGCTTGTACCCTGCCTGTGTGTCTGTCCTGCACGGCTCCATCTAGAAGGGACTCCTCTGGCCCAGCACCAGCGGAGCCAGGGTCTGATGCTCACCTGGCCTCTGGAAAGCTGTGTGAAGAGACGCTCAGACACCCGGTGTGTTCCAGCTGGGACCTTTCCGTCTCTGGGCCGGGGTGGGGTTGCTGTGCATCTTCTCAGGGTCAAGGCAGGGGCCAAGGACAACACCAGCTGACTCACTTGACACCACCTTGCCGGCCCCCAAGCCTTGCATGGAGATGAGCTGGAGAGCCATTGAGTCTCACAGTACCCGCAGGGAGGCCCCTTCCACGGGACCAGGACCTGGCTTGGCTGTGTGACCTTGCAGAGGGCCCTTTGCTTCTCCAGCCTCAGTCTTTCCATCTGTACATGGGATTTGGGAAGGGCTGGACCCTATCTCCTAAGCCCTATCCCCGATCTTCCCTCAAACCTCCAGCCTTTGCCCTGTCCCCTTTGGTTGCTTTGGATGTGAGGCCTCTGGCTGCCCCTTGCCCCATTCCCAGTGTCCCCAGCACTGCCTGGCTCTCGCTCTCTCCCTCGGGCCCCCTGCCACCGCCTCTCACCACCCCCATCTCTGCCTCTTCTCTCCGGTTGGGCTCTCGCTTGCTCCTCCCTCCTCTGTCTCTGGACCCCTGCTCCAGCCAGACCTGGTTCACATTCAGATGGCTGCAAAGGTACTTCCGCCCCTCCCCCTCCCATCCCAGCCCAGAGCCCGAACCCTGCTGGGAGTCCTCTTCCCTCCTCTTTCCTCCCTCCTCCTTCCTCTTCCCTTCCCCTCTTCCTGGGGCAGTTAGGGTAGAGGGCCCTGGGCGATGGGGGGCTCTGCCCCCCATCGCCCAGGACTCGCTGTGTGACTTTGGGCACGGCCCAGTTCTTTCTGGTTTCTCTTTCCCCCTGAGCAGGGGTAGGCTGCAGGAGGAGGCCTGTAGTTCCAGTTAAGGTCCTTTAGGAGTGAGCTATGACTTGGGGTAGGGGCAGCTAGTGCTTGTTAGAAGGGGTATGCCTGAGCTGTCACTGGGCCCCAGAAAGGCCAGCCTTGTCTCCACTGGGTGTCAGGGCTCTCTCAGGGCTTGGGGAGACATTGAAGGTCTAATCTGGCATCCATCTCATGTAAACCCTGCTTACCCCTCCTCCTCTCCCAGACAGGGAGCTTCCTCCCTCCCTCCCTCTCTCCCAAGGCAGCCCTTGGCACCTGCAGGCCGCTCTGCACTCTGGACAGTGCCTCTGGGCTCAGTCCTTGGGCTGACAGGGCTCAGTCCTGCTGAGGTCTTGGGTGGTGTCCTCCTGGGTTAGTGTGACAGGGAGGTGTGAGTTCCAGGCCAGCTCGTGCTGGCTTGCAGTGGACACAGGCTGGTCCAGCTTCCCTTGCTGCAGAGCCTGGCCATGCACGTGGGAAGGTCAGGGTTGCTGACCCTGCTCCCCTGATGATGTTATTCCTTGCTCCCTCCCACCTGCTCAGAGAGGGAGACTGGTGGCTGGCACACTCGCTGAGCACGGGACAGACCGGTTACATCCCCAGCAACTACGTGGCGCCCTCTGACTCTATCCAGGCCGAGGAGTGAGTATATTGTCTGGCTGCTGGCTGCCACTACCACCACTAGCACAGTGTCCCTCCTGGGTCTCAGTGGCACCAGTACCTAGGGCCAGCGTTGTGGGCAGTGAACACTAGCCAACCAACACAGATTTGTCCCTCCCGCCCCAGGTGGTACTTTGGCAAGATCACCAGACGGGAGTCGGAGCGGCTACTGCTTAGCGCTGAGAACCCAAGAGGGACCTTCCTTGTGAGGGAGAGTGAGACCACAAAAGGTATGCCGGAGCTTTGAGGATATTGTTTGAGTTGGGTATTAGAGGGTGAATAGGAATTTGGCACATGGGATGGGGAGGAAGAGCCCTTCGGTGGGGGTGATAGCAGGAATTAAATATGGTGCTTGAGGAAGACGAGTAATCCAGAGGTGGTCATGGCACCTAAAGCTTTCTGCTTTGTTTCTCACATGGGGAGTGGGCACAGGCAGTGAGGAGCTCTGAGTGCACACAGCCACACTTGTTCCGGGATGAGCACAGATGCAGGGGGCCCCTCTGTTCCCCTTCCCCCTTTCCCAGGGATCTTTCCTGGCCTCACCCTTCCCCCACAGTCTGTCTCTGCTCAGTCCTGCCCCTTCTCCTAGCACATCACCATGACAACCAAGCCAGGCTCTTTCCTGTGGGCCTGGGGCTCAGCAGGAGATGGAAAAGTACTTGTGCACTGTTGGGGTTGGGGTTGACCAGCGCTGCCTGGGAGTGAGATGTGGCCTGGCATTGGTTCCTGGGGTCTGGGGGTGGGTGGGTATGGGCCAGTGTGAGCATGTAGTCACTGGGCATGGGATGCTACTGTGTGTATATGAGGTCCCACTTGGCCGTGGACTTCAGCTGGTGCTTCCTGTGTGGACATGATGTGGGCCACCTGCAGAAACCATGACTTCCCAGTGTTGCTTTCAGACAGACAAGGATGGGTCCCAGGTATAGCCCCACCTGGCTCACTCACAGGTTACCAGAGGATCATCATATCTCCCTGCCGATGCCCAGTGGTGCTCCAGGGACCTCAGCAGTGGGTGATGGGGAGGCAGGCCTTCCCGTCAGATCCCTGGAGCCTGGGCCCCACCTCTGGGCCCAGAAAGGGGCTCCCTTTCTTCTCTAATGCTACCCAAGATGTCCCTGGCTCTATTTAACAAACCCAAGGCTGCCTGGGGCCATTCCCAGACCCCAGCCAGCATTTACCGTGCTTGCTGAGGTCACGTGACTCTTCACAGTAGTCTCTCTGTGTAGAGGAGGAAACTGAGGCCTAGAGAGGACAAGAGGTGGCTTGTCAGGGTCACACAATTGGGAGCACACTAGAGATCCAGAGATCCTACCAGGGCTAAGAGTTGGGGGGGTCCTGCCTTGGGGGTTTCGTGCCTTGCCTGGCTGCGCCCACATAGCTGCCCTGGAACCTGATCCTCATCATACTGAAAAAGGGTAGGACTGAACTCACTTCCCCATGTAAGGGGCACATCAGCAGGGTGCCAGGGACGTCTCCGCCCTGTCTGTCCACAGGTGCCTACTGCCTCTCTGTATCCGACTTCGACAATGCCAAGGGCCTCAACGTGAAACACTACAAGATCCGCAAACTGGACAGCGGCGGTTTCTACATCACCTCCCGCACCCAGTTCAACAGCCTGCAGCAGTTAGTGGCTTACTACTCCAGTGAGTGACCCCTGGCTGTGTGGGAACTCACTGGCTACCACCCCAGGAGGGACGTGGGATACCATAGGGTGCCTCTTTTCCATCTCCTCCCTCCCTCTTCCTCCCCAACCCCCTCCTCTCCTTCTGCAGCTGGTTGGTGAGGAGGGGTCTGCCTTGAGCAAGCTGAAAGGGAGGGGTGGAGGGGCTGATGGTGATTGTTTCTGCAGCCCTAAGACTGGTCTGAACCAGTTCCTGGGAGAGGAGGAGTGGGGAGGCCTCTTTGATAGAGAACAGCAGGGGGCTGGAGCTGGGGTGCAGGCCCTGTGCAGTGATAGGGCTAGTGTGCCCTTCTTGCCTGGCATCTGCGGGCATAAGCTACTAGAACTGTCCCCTCAGCCTGGGCCACTGGCTTCTCTAGGACCAGCTGCCTCTGTCCGTCTGCCTCTGCTCTGGCGCTTATTTGGTTCCTAGTCCAAATCCACTAGGGCGAGGCTACAAGCCCTGGTGGTTAAAGGTTGTTCAATACCCGTCAGTTCCTCTAGCCTCACCTACCCGCCTCCTGGCAGCTTTTCCAACACAACAGTTGATCTTGTCTTGGTCCCTGGCACAGGCTGTGTGCTGTTTGGGGTACCACCCTAGTTAACCCTCAAGCCAGGCCAGGAACCTCTTTGTCTGGAATGCCTTCCAGGGCTACCAAAGGATACCCAAAGCTTGACTCGCCCCTCCCAAACTATCCTCTGTCACGTCTGTGGTCCTGAGAGGTGACCAGGGGAGCTTGATAGGTGACTGGGGCAGGAGTGGTATCCGTGGCCTCCTTGGGGTAGGCTCCCATACCTGTCCCTCCTGGTCCTCTGGCACCCTCTAATCTGATGGGTGAGTGAATGAGTGCATTGAGCAGGGACTTTTGTGTTGTGGGCTGTGGGGAGTGGAGTGCACAGACGTGTGAGCTGGTGTGTACATGATGTACAGGGCTGTGCCCTCAGCACAGGGAGGCCAGCCTGCTGTGGGACCCTGCCTGAGCCCCATTCCCTGCCTCCATCTTCAGAACATGCCGATGGCCTGTGCCACCGCCTCACTACCGTGTGCCCCACATCCAAGCCGCAGACCCAGGGCCTGGCCAAGGATGCCTGGGAGATCCCCCGGGAGTCCCTGCGTCTGGAGGTCAAGTTGGGCCAGGGCTGCTTCGGAGAGGTGTGGATGGGTAAGGAACACACACTCCTGTCCCCACCCCAGCCAGACAGCTCAAGGACCTTGGGTCTCCCTCTCTTTAATTGTCTCTGCTGAGCAGCTAGTCTCCGTTTTTATTGTATTATTGTAATTAACCGTACAGAGTATCACGCTTCCTGCGACACTTTTAAACCCACATGTAACATACTTGCTCATACTCCTTTACCCCAACTGTGACCCAACTTAGCTCAGCACTGAGATGGGCACACCCGACTCCTTGGAGCCCGTGCATGTGAAGACTCGGGGAATTGTGCCCCAGAGCTGCGGGGGGCCTAGGCACCACTGTCCTCCAGGGCCTGTGAGTGTCTGGTCAGGTCTCACACCAAGCCTCAGCCTCCTGATGTTAGGCTTCAGGAGGCATCTGCATATTCTCTTGGCACAGAAAGAGAAAGTGCTGTGGAGAAGGATTAGTGGGAGTCAGTGTCCTGTTTCCATTTCCTGTCTAACCCTGGAGCCATTGGGAGTCCCCTGTGATAGTGAGCCACAGACAACCCAGGTCCCTCTGCCACTAGCTGCTCTCTGGCCACCAGGAGTAGAGGGGACTGGTTGGGGCTGCTGTGGCTGTGCCGGTTCACTTTCTCCCTTCTGACGGTGCTAGAGGGGTTGGGGCCAGGTGGGGAAAGGAAGTCCTGGGCTGTGAAGAGAAAGAGCAGGGTGTGGGGGGCAGCCAGCTCCTAAGCTCAGACCTACAGGAGGGTTTAGGCAGAGCCTGGGTGAGCCACAGCCTCGGCCCTTCTCACTATGATTCTTGGCGAGTGTGTAGTGGGGATCTGAGAGGGCCTCCCACCTCTCTCTGGGGTACTGCACAGACCAGGAATCACCATAATCAGGTCCCGAGTGACCTGACTCAAGAAGAGCTAGGAGGTGACCCGTGCCACCTCAGATCCAGTCCTGTGACAAGGAGGACCCCAGGCTGGCCTGTCAGTTCCCCTGCTTGTGTGGTGCCAACACTGCAGAACTCTCGTTCTGGTGTCCCCAGTGGCCCCAGACACAGGCCTCTCTCTCGTGTCCCATATTCTCATTGCTGATGCCTGAAGCACTGACAGTGCCCACCGGGCAGAAACATGGTCACCCACCCGCCAGGCTGCTGTCCTGCTTTCTGGCAACATTCCTGATCAATCAGTGTCTGGTAGCGGTTACGATCTGTTAGCAGGTTCCAGACACTCATGTCACACCCCTGGGAGGAGTCTTCATTCCTCGAGTCCATTGTGTAAGTGGGAATACAGTCTCAGTAAGGTCCCTGGCCTTGGCTGAGCCCATTCCATGAGTTGAGATAGGCACCCATGTAGGCTGGCTTGGCCCCGTGTAACAGAATGGTGGCCTGTACTGAGGTCACTATGACCCTCTCCCACAGGCACCTGGAACGGCACAACGAGGGTTGCCATCAAAACCCTGAAGCCGGGCACCATGTCTCCGGAGGCCTTCCTGCAGGAGGCCCAAGTCATGAAGAAACTGAGGCATGAGAAACTGGTGCAGCTGTATGCCGTGGTGTCGGAGGAACCTATTTACATCGTGACGGAGTACATGAGCAAGGGTAAGGCCTATGCTTATGGATCCATTCGGGTGCCTGCACAGGGCAGGCATGCAAGGGAACGTCCTACCCTGAGCCAACCCTTGATGAGGTAACCCAGGTTACCTGAGAGACTACCTTAATGATACCTTTTCTTAAGGATTATCCCTTTGTCCTTTACCGCTGTCAAGATCCCTGTTGTTGCTGGGTGGTGTGGTGGCTCGCACCTGTAATCCCAGTGCCCGGGGTGGGGGTGGGGGTTGAAGCAGGAGGATCTTGAGTGTGAGGCCAGGCTGGCTACATAGCAAGACTGTCTCAGTAAACAGCAATGTGGGGTTGGGGATGTAGCTCAGTTGGTAGAGTGCTTGCCCAGCACACACAAGGCTTGGCCATAGGTTTGACCCTCAGCATGGCCTCAGATTAGGCATGGTGTCATATACCTGTAGTCCCAGCACTGAGTGGGTAGAAGGAGGGAGATCAAGAGTTCAAGGTCAGCCTCCATTGCATAGCGAGGTGGGCTACTTGAGACCCTGTCTCAGAACAAATGTATATATAGTACCCACATTACCCCAAAGTTCCCTGCTGCTCTTAGTGATAGATAGGACTCTTCAGCTCCCGCCTTAGGTAGTCACTGGATGGCAAGACTGGCAGTCTGGCAGACTTGATCCAGATAAACATAATGTGTCTTGGGCTTTATAAACAGTCTTTTGCATCTAACACTCCCCCACCACAACAAGGCACACACACACACACACACACACACACACACACACACACACCTTACTACAAGGGCCCCATAGGATTCTATGGTCTAGCTCCTAGAGTTTTTGGCTTTCAAATTGAGGCTTTTTTCCTTACTGGTTGAGCAGGTGGCCAGGGTCTGGGAGCCACAGCTTCCTGCACAGGGAAACCCTGGCAAGGCTAGAGCTGGCTTTCTCTCTGCAGGGAGTCTGCTGGACTTTCTCAAGGGGGAAACGGGCAAATATCTGCGGCTACCGCAGCTGGTGGACATGGCTGCTCAGGTACGTCTCCCCTTCCACCTTCCCACACACCTTTAGCCCTCAGGCTCAGAGCGCCCCCTCTCGGAGGATTTCATCATGTCCAAATCTCACCTTGCCACTCTAGAGCTCTTGCTAATGCCTGAGTTGGTAGTTCTGGACCGCACACCATATCTGGGCATCAGAGAGGTACATACGCATAATTAAAAATATAAATAAAATATTAAAAGTTTAAAATTTATTGTTTACATTTGACAGATGAGGAAACCGAGGCTCAGAGAGGGGACTTGGGACAACAGGCAGGACCAGGCATGTGCCTGTGTCTGTGGGTCATCAGGGACCTCTTTTTTATACTCCCCTGCTTCCTTGGCAGCATTGCCCTTTGCCTTTCCTCCCTCCCCACTGACCTCTGGTCTACCTTTTCTTTTTCTTTTTAAAAATTGTATTTATTAATGTATTTTCTTTTAAGTGTGAGTGCACTGTCTGCTCATATGCCCGCATGCCAGAAGAGGGCATCAGATCCCATTATAGATGGTTGCTGGGAATTGAACTCAAGGCCTCTGGAAGAGCAGCCAGTGCCTTAACCACTGAGCCATCTGTCCAGCCATGGTCTCTTTTTTCAGACCAGTGGTGTTTATTGTAAGCTGAATGAAAAGACATGGGATGGGCAAGGCCTTTGGCCATCTCTCTCTGCCTGGGGATGACCAGCCTGGGACACCTGCTTACAGCCCTGGGATGGGTGTGGCTTGGTCTCTGAGCCAGACTCTGTCTCTACAGATCGCCTCAGGTATGGCCTATGTGGAGCGGATGAACTATGTGCACCGGGACCTCCGAGCCGCCAATATCCTGGTTGGAGAGAATCTGGTGTGTAAGGTGGCTGACTTTGGTCTAGCCCGGCTCATAGAAGACAACGAATACACAGCCCGGCAAGGTGGGAGCTCCCGGGGGTGCATCTGATGATGTCAGGCCACCAGGTGGAAATAAGACTGGTGGTGACACCCTGTGCCTCCTGCCTTCAGGTGCCAAATTCCCCATCAAGTGGACTGCTCCCGAAGCTGCTCTGTACGGCAGATTCACCATCAAGTCAGACGTGTGGTCCTTTGGGATCCTGCTGACCGAGCTCACCACTAAGGGACGGGTGCCCTACCCTGGTGAGGGGGCTACACCTGTGTCCCTGACCTTGGCCCTAGGAGCAAGTCTCACCTCTCTCCCCACCCCCCACACACCACCTCTGGGCTTCCTCTTTCTGGGGCTGAATACCAAAAGGGGCTAATCTCTGATCTCAGGCTGCCTCTGGTCAGGGCTCTTAGCCTCAGAGACAGGGCTTTATCCACCATAAGCTAAAAGCTGTCTAGGCTGCATCAGTATCTGGCTCCGTCTCCTCACAGCCCTCTGTTCATAGGAATGGTGAACCGTGAGGTGCTGGACCAGGTGGAGCGGGGCTACCGGATGCCTTGTCCCCCTGAGTGCCCCGAGTCCCTGCACGATCTCATGTGCCAGTGTTGGCGGAAGGAGCCTGAGGAGCGGCCCACCTTCGAGTACCTGCAGGCCTTCCTGGAGGATTACTTCACATCCACCGAGCCTCAGTACCAGCCTGGGGAGAACCTATAGGAACTGTGTGCACAGGACTGTCGCCCTAGGCTTCTGGGTGTGGCCTCTGATGCACCTGCCTCCTTCACCCTCTCTCTGGGGCTGGGTTGCCTCGGCAATGCCCCTTCTGAAGCATGGAAGGGCTTCAGGGACGGGGCAGCCTGGAAGGACAGGTTGAGACTGGTATAGTGACTGTCCCATAGCCTGCCCAGGCCCACTCTGTATTCTGTCTGGAGTCAGCCTCCTTCTTGCAGGAGACCCTGGGTGAAGATCAGGGCTGGGGTGGTTTCCAACCTCAGCCCTCTCCACTCACCTGACTCCTCCCCACATTCTTCACCCTGGGTCTGTTTCAAACTGGCCAAAGAGCCTCTCCAAAGAGGAATGAGACCCATATGTACTTCCTGCCCTGGCCATCCTTGTTGGAGGCTTCTGGGTGGAACATTGGGTCTAGAACCATCTCCCATGGCTCTCAGGCTAGGCAGTCCAAGGCCCAACACACACTGGGATAAGAGTCAGGGTGAGCTCTCTTTCAGCCTGTCCTCCACATGGGACCTTTGGCGATCACCGACACATTACCCTCATTTCTCTGTCAGAAAACCTGAATCCAGGAGGGTCTGTGACTTGCCCAAGACCACGGGCAGTTCAGGGTTGAGGTGGGTTAGCACCTGGAGCTCCCTCTGTCTTCCTCAGGAACCAATGAGAACTGTCCTCAGAGGCACTGGACAGGCTGGGGCCTGAGAATGGGTTAAAGGTGGCGGGGTTAGGCTGCCATTGAAGCTCATGGGTTTGTCGTGGGGGAAGAACGGGACAAGCCTAATGCTGAGTCAGGAATGGGGGGTGGAGAGCGATGGCGTGGACCAGCCTCAGTCATGGTGTGGGTGGGTTTTGACCTTAAGAGCCAGCCATGAGATGGAGTGAGCTCTCGGGCTGCAGAGGCAATCAAGTGGAAGTAGAAGAGCTAAGAAGCTGGGAGCCCTAGCTGTCCTTTGTCCCGATCATTTCAACCCCTGGCCCCATGCTGGTACTCCTTAGCTCGTGGGGAGGGAGGGGAGCTCCTTGGCCAGGGAAGGGAGGGTATGGACCCTCACTGCTGTGTATCAACACTGGCCTTGCCCTCTCTGGTAGCTAAGTCTCTCTAGCTTTGGCCATTGTTCAGCCTCTGTACCGATCACAGTTGGGGTCCAGGGGAGCTCAGCTCTGCCACAGCAGTCAGCTGACTGCTCGGTCCCTGACTCTTCTGCCCAGCCTTGGGGTGCGCGGTAGCTTCTCTCTGCCTCAGTGTCCCCATCTGTAAGGTGGGTAGTTAATGGTTTGTGGCATCTCAGCTGAGGGCCCCTGTATGTATGTGTGTATGTACATGTGCCTGTGTGTCTTCCCCTGTGTGTGTGTGTGTGTACATGTGTCTTCCCCTGTGTCCATATTTAACATGTAAAAACACCCCTGCTCTCTCCCCAGACATGACCATTTCACCCACTCCCCATCACAGCAATAATGTCCCCACTGCCGGGGCTTCGAGCCAGCCAGGCCCTGCTCGCAGGGAAGGAGGCCAAGCTTGGCCTGCCCTGACATTTCCACTTTCCTCCCATTGTCTCTTGCCCAGTTTACCCATCCACCTGGCAGGTCTGAGCTTGCCACCCCATTCTTCCCATCCCACTCCAGCTTTGGACCTTTGCATATGGTGGCCTCAACTGTTCTCTTTTCTTTTCTTTTCTTTCTTTCTTTCTTTTTTTTTTTTTTAACAGTGTTTTGTAGATTTCAGATGACTATGCAGAGGCCTTGGGAACCCCCCTCCCCGGCTCTGGGTAGGGCCTGGGGATCCCACATTCCACCGTCCAGGCTTGGAGGGAGGGGGACCCAGAACTGGTTGTATATACTTTGCATACTGTCTGATTAAACACAAACAGACCTCAGTTTGGCCAACCATTTATTGAACGTCTACTACGCATGGGAGGGTCCTGGATGTGAGGGAACACAGCCCATAGGCGCCTTGATCCCTGCGGCTGAGTGGCTTCCAGGCCTGGAGGTGATGCAATCAGATGGGACAGGCACAACACATCCCATCTGAGGGTCTGGGGGAAGCACCCAGTTTAGGACAAGGATGCTTGTGAGATACGGGCAGCTGGCAGAATGGGGCACATTCCAGGCTGCATAGAGTGTGTTCATGGGTGATCTCAAAGACTGTGTGTGTGTGTGTCCTGGTGATCTCAAAGACTGTGTGTGTGTGTCCTGGTGATCTCAAAGGCTCTGTGTTTGTGTCCCGGTGATCTCAAAGGAGTGAACCCATGCAAACCCTGAGCCGGGAGAAGCCATGCCACCTGCCTTGTCTTGTCCCTGGCCCATCTGGAGACCTGCAGAGACTTCTTCAGAGTAAACTTGGGCCTGCAAGTCTTTGCTAGCTGCTCAGTTCAAACCAGACCACGTCTCAATACATGCTCACTTCACAAGCCAGGACCACAGTGGATACCCGAGGCCACCCCATTCTTCCCATTCCACTCCAGCTGCTGAAGGACCTTTGTATAAGGTGGCCTCAACTTTCTGTCCTGTTTTCTTTCTTCAAAATTTGTATCAGGGAGAAAGGTGGGTGTGAATAGGAGCTTATGGCAGCGTCTTCTGCTTACTCACAATCTTGTTCTCAGTGTGCTCATGCTTTCTGTGTGTGTGTGCGCACATGTGCACGCATGTGCGCGTGCACACACACACACACACACACACACACACACACACACACACACACTGTGATGTGAGTGGAAGTGACCCAGATGAGCCATGCATGCTGCAGTAAGTGGCATGAGTTGACATCCACCTCCATGCAATGCTCTCTCTAGCTTCCCCTTTGCACTCTGTCTCAGTTTCTCCTCCCTCTGCTTTACATTCTGGGCCTGGGCTGGCTCTACTCTGGAAATCTCTTTCCTCTTACTAGCTGAAAATACCTGTCCAACCTTCAAAACATGTCAGCGGCTACAGAGCTCCCTGCAAGTTCTCACTGAGCCCTGAAATCTTCAGGGGCTGTCATGGTGGTTCACAGAGTTCCACCCACTGGGCCAGGTAGAGATGTCCTCAGACCCGGCCCATGGGGCTAAATCTATGCACAGGAGGGAGGCAGTGGTCACTTCCCTCTCTCTCCCCACCAGTTTCTTCTCTAGTTTCTAGTTCCACACTCTGGCCCTTGTTACGTTTCCTTTCACTGGGGCTCTGCATGTGAGAGACAGGGACAGGTGCAGACAGCAGAGGGGGCCGTGGTTTGGCCTGGGCCTCCAGCTGCTTCAGCGCATGAAACCCTGGGGTCCTTTCTGTTGCCATTGCTCCTTCTCTGCACACATTTGTCTTCTGGGAAAACATTTCCCTGGGACAAGAGTAATGTTTGTTTCTACTTGCAGAATAGGATGATTCAGAAAAGCATAAGTAAGGAAAAACCAAATATCACTTGTACTCCAGACTTGTCTGCCTCTGTTGCTCAGTGGATAGGGCATCTCCCCTGGGGTTGTGGAATGCCTGGGTGCTCACCTTTTCCTAGTCTCTGTCCCTTGAGCCCTCATTTCCTGGCTCACATCTCATCTTCTGGCCATTGGTTCCTTCACAGAAAAACTCAGAATAGAGGTCCATCTGGGCTCAGCACTGCCCCAGCCCTGAATGTGTTTTTGTACGTGATGACAGCTTATGGCTTGCAGGCCAGCCCTCTATACCTGGCCATCTGTCATGCTCCTGCCTTCCTCTAGGGCATCCCCAGACCTCCATGCCTTGTGTTGTGAGTGTAGGGTATGGACGATGAGGATGTGCATAGGATCTAGAGTGTGATTGGGGTACAGGGTGTGTATGGGTTCTGAGAGAGGGTATAGTAGGGGTACACATGTGTGTGTGGTGTGCGGAGGAAGGATGCTGTGTGGGGTATGTTTGGTATGTGTGATGTGTGATGTGGGGTGTTATTGGGCTGTATGGGGTGGTTGGGGTTTGGGGTGCATATCCTTTGGGGTGTCTGGGAGTGTGTAGTGTGTGTGGGAGGGGTGTGTTAGCTGTGGATTGTGAGTGTGTGGTGTGTACCCACAGCAACATGGCCTGCTGTTCCTGTGCTGCCCACCAGAGCATCTCACCTGTCCTCTGCTCCCTCCTTTCCTTAGGGAATTCTCCAAAACAGACCTGCCCCCCCCCCACACATGTGTATACACATGCACACATGCGCATGCGTGCAGGCACTCGCACATGCATGCACACTGTGTGCCTTTTCTCTCCTCTGTTTTCTTTCCTAGTTTTCTCTTGTAGATTCTAAACTGTGGTTCTCCAAAAGAGAGAAAGAGACAGAGACTGAGAGACAAAGAGACAGAGGCAGACAAAGCTGTGGGAAGGTGCTGCAGAGACTGGATTTGGGTCTGCAGAGCCTCCTGTGCATCCATGTGTCTACTTCTAGAACTCTGGGAAGAGTCATGGATCCCTGGGGGCCATCTGTCAGTGGGTCACTTCTGCCAGTCGCTTTCTCGTCTTTTTTTTTTTTAATAATAATTTTTGTTTGCTTTTTTTTTTTTTTTTTGAGGCAGGGTTTCTCTGTATATCTCTGGCTGTCCTGGAACTCACTCTGTAGACCAGCCTGGCCTCGAACTCAGAGATCTGCCTACCTCTGCCTCCTGAATGCTGGAATTAAAGGTGTGCACCACCACCACTGGCCTCTCTATGTATTTGTTGCTCTTGTTCTCTGCATTTTTTTTTCTTTTAAAGACACGGTCTCACTATATAGGTCTGACTGACCTCCAACTTATAGAGATTCACCTGCCTCTGCCTCCCTATTGCTGGTATTAAAGTCCTGTGTCTGCCAGGAGGTAGTGGTGTACCCCTTTAATCCTAGCACTCGGGAGGCAAGGCAAAAGCAGGCAGATTTCTTGAGTTTGAGGCTAGCCTGGTCTACAGAGTGAGTTCCAGGACAACCAGGGCTACATTGAGAAATCCTGTCATGGGGCGTGGTGAGGGGAGGAGGAGGAGGAGGAGGGAGAGTCCTGTGTCACCCATTCCCTTTTTTGTTTGTTTGTTTGTCCCATACCCAGGGTAGAGTGTGTGTGAGAGAAAGAGACATCTCTCTGGCTCTGCATTTCTCTGACCATGTCTTTTATCCTTGCAAATCTGTCTTTCTCATTCATTCATTCTTTTTTTTCTTAAATATGTATTTATATTATGTATACGATATTCTGTCTGCTTGTATGCCTGAAGGCCAGAAGAGGGCACCAGACCTCACTACAGATGGTTGTGAGCCACCATGTGGTTGCTGGGAATTGAACTCATAACCTTTGGAAGAGCAGGCAATGCTCTTAACCGCTGAGCCGTCTCTCCAGCCCCTGAAATACATACATTTTAATATTCACCTCTCCCTTCAAGACTTTCAGCGGCCTCCAGGAAGAGAGCAAATGGACTTCTCCAGCCTTAGACATTATTCCTCCTTGGTTCTGGGAAACAGGGGCCATGCTCCATGTCCTTCACAGAGCAGTGAGCCTGGTCCCTCCGGGGTGGCGAATCATGATTGATAATGCCCACCTTATTTGACAGTGATTGGTTTATGACTAACAGGTGATGCAAATCTGGTTCATGAAAAGTAACCCTAGGTGGGGCTGGAGAGGTGGCTCAGTGGGTCAGAAGACTTGCTGCTCACCTAGAGGATCTGGGTTCAGTTCCCAGCACCACATCTGGTGGCTCACAACTGCCTTTGACTGTGTGCATGCACACATACACACGTCTTTTAAAATGAAATTTAGAAAGTAACTCTGGGGGCTGGAGAGATGGTTCAGCAGTTAAGAACACTGGTTTCTCTTTCAGAGGACCTAGGTTCAATTCCCAACGCCCACATAGCAGCTCACACCTGTCACAAACATACATGCAGGCAAAACCTCAATGCACACGAAATAAAAATAAAGTGTTTGCCAGGAATGGCTCTAAAAGAGCTGCAGAGAAACCCTGTCTCGAAAAACCAAAAAAAAAAAAAATAATAAAAAAAAAAAAAATAAAGTGTTTGTATGTGTGTGCCTGTCTGTCTTCCGTGAAATGTCTTTTACTGCCTTTGAAGAGGCATAAGGAATAGATATAATGCCTGGAGTGACAGCAGCCATGCTGTGACCATGGGGTCAGCGATCCACATTCTGAGGTTTAGTGAAATAAAAGACAGTACATAGGTCCTTAATCACATTAAAGCTGCCCCAGGGGTCCTCATTGTGTGATAATAAATCTATTATTGTTTCAATATCTCTGAGTCCAGTCTTCTGTCTCACATTTTCCTGGAGAGTATCTTGGGTGTGCTAGTTTTCTGTGCCATGCCACAGCCAAAGCTTTTTTTTAATTATGTATACAGCATTCCTTCCATGTATGGCTGCAGGCCAGAAGAGGGCACCAGATCCCATTACAGATGGTTGTGAGCCACCATGTGGTTGCTGGGAATTGAACTCAGGACCTTTGGAAGAGCAGGCAATGCTCTTAACCGCTGAGCCATCTCTCCAGCCCCCCATTCATTCATTCTTCATTCATTCATTCATTCAATGATTCATTTCACAACAGATGCATGGGACTTTGATGTCTGCTTGTCTGCAAGGGGTTGGTAGGCCCAGCCCTTATGCTGTCTCCTACCCTTTAGGTCTGAGTTTCTGCAAAGCTCTTCAACCCCTCCTCCCCACCCAGCCCCTTGATGCTGCCTTCTTTCCCTCTCTCTTTGCTCCAGCTTCGGGGGGGTCACTCCCCTTAGCTTGCAGGGACATTTCCTTTTACTCCCGTGGTTCTTCTGAAAACACTAACAGTGGAGCAGCTCTGTGTGAGAGGGAGAGGGGCAGACCGAGGCCCTCATCCATTCTTCCATCCTCTCCCTGCCTCCAGGGAATGACCCAGTCCCTGTGACTGTGTGCTTGCCTGTGTGTGCTCGATATGGGTTGGGGGGGCTTCACTCACCCATTTCCTGCGGCTTCCAGCTCTCTCTCTTCCATCCTGATTATTCCAGATGTGCTGGCCTCCCTCCGTGCCCCCGCCCCCGTTTTTATAATCAGCAAGCCCCGAAAGCTGTCTTCAGCCTCCCTCCCTCCTACCTGCTCAGAACACTGGTTCCTCCATTCTCTCTGTCACCCCTTTTTCATTTGTGTCCTTGACAGTTTATTTGGGATCCCTGACACGGCCCTGACTGTGATTTGGGGGCCAGAGAATAAACTGGGCCCCCCAACCACCTTCTGTCTAAATGACAAGATTGGGCAGATGCAGAAAGTCCCCAGGCCTCAGGAGAGTGGCGATGGGCCCTGAGCTTGTCTGGATGGTAGGGTAGGGCTCCAGGGAAGTGTGTGTGTGTGTGTGTGTGTGTGTGTGAGCATGTGTCAATGTGTGTGCATGTGAGCTTGTGTATGTGTATGTGCGTTAGCATGTATGTATGTACGTACGTATGTATGTATGTATGTGTGAGTGTTTCAGTGTTTGTGCATATGAGCTTGTGCATGTGTGTTCGTGTTCATGTGTGTATGTCTGGTCTGGATCCCCTTTCCTTACTCAGTCCTTAACTCCCACAGTCCAGGTATGTAATTCCCTGACCTGTGTGTGGTATGTGACTTATATGTGGTATGTGACTTGTATGTGGTATGTGACTTGTATGTGGTATGTGACTTGTATGTGGTATGTGACTTGTATGTGGTATGTGACTTGTATGTGGTATGGTTGCATTTTGTACTGTGGGAGTTTGTAGTGTGTGGAACAAGGCGTCATAGGCACATGAGGTGTAGCATATTTGGTGTGCATGGTGTGGAATGTGTGGTATGTGTCACACAGCGCACATGCAGCAGGGTTGTGATATGACTGTGGGCATGTATGGTGTGTAAAGCAAGGCATGCATATGTGCAGCCTCGGTGGTATGATCCCAGTCTTTCCTGTACTTGGATCCAGTCGGAGTGGTGCTAAGACCCCTTTCATGGCATGGCCAGAAATGGCTCCACGTTACCTGCCTTCATAGCTTGCCCCTGCCTTCAGCCCTCACTGCTGTTCTCATGAGGCACAGTGGTGGGTGTCTCTCTGTCCTTCCTCCCTGCTGGTCTTTCTTTGTTCCCTTCTGTCTCCTGTGTCTCTGCTCCAGGTTATAGCTCTGTGTGTTGCCTGCTCTGGTACTGATGAGTTTCAACAGAGATGTGATTGCATAGTCCCAAGTGCGCATCCACCAGCGCCCCGCGTAGTCCCAAGTGCACATCCACCAGTGCCCCGCTTAGTCCCAAGTGCGCATCCACCAGCACCCCATGTAGTCCCAAGTGCGTGTTCACCAGTGCCCCATGTAGTCCCAAGTGCGTGTCCACCAGTGCCCCATGTAGTCCCAAGTGCGTGCCCACCAGCGCCCCGCGTAGTCCCAAGTGCGCGTCCACCAGTGCCCTGCGTAGTCCCAAGCACCCTATATGCTTTTCTGGTGCTCTTTGCAACTCCCACCTCCACCCCCAGCCTCGTTCAAGTTCCCTCAGGTGTGGCCTATGGGGTCAGACTACTGCATTCCTAGCTTGCAGCCTTCCCTTGGCCTCTCACCAGTTCCACGGCCTGCCTGTCCCTGGAAACATTGTCTGTGCACTGTCCCCTGGACATCTGTTCTGGACACACCCTGTGAACAGGATCTTAGCATGTGACCTCAGAGTGACATCTTTACTGACTACTATTTTGAGGGCTCACCCAGTGGGCATGGGCTCACCCTGTGGGAAGATGGGGTTTCCTGCTTCACCCCTTCCCGAGGCCCATATCTTTTGCTATCTTTATGAGCCCCGCTCTGGCTGCTATGATCCAGGTCACCCCAGCTGGCTCTGGACCATGACCCTCTGAGGCTGTGGCTCACGAGCCTCCTTCCCCCAGCTGCCTCTGGTGTACTCCCTTGGTGTTACTGCTGTTCTTCTTTGCCAGCTTCTCTTGCTACCCTTGGTCATCCACCTAGCCCTGATCCCTCTGCCACCCTCTCTAGACACCAGCTCCTCCAACACACCCTTGATCTATCTGTCCCTCCTCTGCTCATCCTGTCCCTTGCAGCTCTAGGATGCAGTTCAGGCCTTAGCCTGGTGGTGGCACACTTTCTACATCTCGCCTTCCTTTGTCACCTGCTGGGATGGGATGGCCAGCCCCACACCTTCTTGCCCTCAGGGCCTTTGTACCTGTTACCTTTCCCTGGCCACAGTGTCCAGCCTGACCTGCCTTAGGCTGCCATCTGGCTGAAAGTCCCCTCCCCACGCCTCTGAGTGGTTTCCGATGCTCTTCTGCATCCCTTGGTTCTCTACACCCATGCAGTCAGTATCTCCCTTCTGAGGTATCCCAAGGGGAGAGCTCCACCCTGCTGTGTGCTGGAGGCATTGAGGTGCCCGTGAATCACTTAGCATTCGAGTGACCATACCAAGATGGGCTTCCCTCCGGCCACTGTGGAGAAAGCCAGTGGGTGACTTGTCCCCAGTGGGGATGTGTCCCAGGCCAGCCTTTCTGCCCCTCTGCCCTTTCTCCTGAGTCTAAGTGTTACCTGATGGCTCTGTACACCTTGAGTGAGCATCAGAGATGTGTATGCACACAGAAGTTTCTGCTGCATACTGGGTCCCTCCTCTCAGTAGGGCTGTCTGTCTGTCTGTCCATGTGATCCTTTTACTGTACCGTTTTCTTCTCTGCTCTAGCCCTGGGGTCCTTTCATTGTTTAAGGAGGCAGGATTGAGTGGGCAGGAGTCCCTCTGGCCTTTTCCAGTGGCTCTTATTTTTGTGCTTTGGGAGCCAGACTTTCATCCTCCATTCAATATATGTGAGTGGGGTGGGGGAGAGGGAGATAGAGTGTGTTTGTGTGTGGGGGAGTGTGTGTGTGTGTGAGAGAGAGAGAAAGAGGGGGGAGATGGAGATAGAGTGTGTTTGTGTGTGGGGGAGTGTGAGTGTGTGTGTGAGAGAGAGAAAGAGGGGGGAGGAAGATAGAGTGTGTTTGTGTGGGGGGGAGTGTGTGTGTGTGTGTGAGAGAGAGAAAGAGGGGAGAGGGAGATAGAGTGTGTTTGTGTGTGGGGGAGTGTGAGTGTGTGTGTGTGTGAGAGAGAGAAAGAGGGGGGAGGGAGATAGAGTGTGTTTGTGTGGGGGGGAGTGTGAGTGTGTGTGTGAGAGAGAGAGAAAGAGGGGGGAGGGAGATAGAGTGTGTTTGTGTGGGGGGGAGTGTGAGTGTGTGTGTGAGAGAGAGAAAGAGGGGGGAGGGAGATAGAGTGTGTTTGTGTGGGGGGGGAGTGTGAGTGTGTGTGTGAGGGGGGAAGGGGAGGGAGATAGTGTATTTGTGTGTGTGTGTGGGAGTGTGTGTGGGAGAGTGTGTGGGAAAGGGGGAGAGAGTGTGAGTGTGTGTGTATGTGAGAGAGAGATAGAGGGGGAGAGTGTGAGTGTGTATGTGAGAGAGGAGAGAGTTTTGAGTGGAGTATGTGAATGTGTATGTGTGTGTCCACGGTGCTCTTCCCTTGATTCATTCTGTATCTATAGGTGTCACTTGGGAGGCTGTGACACTGTGCCCCCAGCTCTCTGGCCCCCTCCCTCTGCACCTGCATGTCCTCCACTCCTCTCTGCAAGCCCTCCGTGCTTCTCTGTCTTCAGTCTCTCTCAGTGCTCCCCTGCCTTCTCCTCTTGGCCTGTCTCCTCCCAGATCACTTTTTCCAGATGTGCCACGTCTGACTACTTCATGCCTCACAGTTCCCTCCTCGTTTTCCCCTCAGGCTCTGTCTTCTCTTCTTTATCCAGCTCGTGTGTGTGTGTGTGTGTGTGTGTGTGTGTGTGTGCGCGCGCGCGCGTGCGCGCGTGTAACAGGGGGAAGCTATTGTTTCCTTCCACTCCCTCTGCCCACCCCTGATTGCCAGGCTCCTCCAGGCAACTGTCTTACAGTCATGTCTTCTTGCCACCTTGTGCCCACTGTGATTCACTCACTCCTGGGTGCCGCAATCTTCATGCCACATTGCCCCCTCCTCCTGAGCTCCGGACACAGGATCTAGAGCCAGATATGTGCACCAGTCATTCCCTTGGTGGCCAGCCATTCCTCCCATCCCTCAGAAAGTCCCTTCATGCCCCTAAGTCCACTCCCTGCAGCCACTCCCTGCAGACCACCTAACCTAGCCGGGAATACCTTTCCTCTTCCTCTGAGACCGCTTTCTCTGAGCTCCTCTGTGGAGCAGTGATGCCCCACTCCAACCACATCAGCCCTAGGATGTGGAAAGAACACAGCTGCCTCCTGGTCCAGCGGCTGGGGCGGGTGTGGGTGGGGGGTGCCCTGCCCATGGGACACCATGCCCTTCCCCTCTCCTCTCACTATGTCCTTCTGTTCCTGTAAGTTTGAGTCCTGTGCTTGGCAAACAGCTCTCCTTCTGCGTCTTCTTCTTTCTGCTTTCCCCAGAGCTTCCTTTGCATCCCGGGCCCTGGGGCTCTCTTTCCGAGGACCCCTGCCTGCCCTGGCCCCTGGCTCAGGCTAGACTTAATAACTCAGTTGACACTGATCTCCAGGGGAACAGGCTGCAGCCTCAACCTAACTCAGAAGCCTGCGTACAACAGGCTGTGGATAAAGATGCTGTCTCTTTGGAGTGAGGGCTACATACATGGGCTCCAGAGCTCTAGGCCTGGTGGTTTACTTCTCTCCAAGTCTCCTCTGCTTAGTCCTCCCACCTGTGTGCGCGTGTACATGAGTGTGTGTGCATCTGTCTGTGTGTGTGTGCATCTGTGTGTGTGTGCGCATCTGTGTGTGCGTGTGTGTGTGCATCTGTGTGTGCGTGTGTGTGTGCATCTGTCTGTGTGTGTGCATCTGTCTGTGTGTGTGTGCATCTGTGTGTGTGCATCTGTGTGTGTGTGTGTGTGCATCTGTGTGTGCGTGTGTGTGTGCATCTGTCTGTGTGTGTGCATCTGTCTGTGTGTGTGTGTGCATCTCTGTCTGTGTACATCTGTCTGTGTGTGTGCATCTGTGTGTGTGTGTGTGTGTGTGTGTGTAGGGCTCACCCGTCTCGTTCTTTCTAGCTTCACTTTGCTCCGCTCCATTTTTCTTTCCAGGCACGTGGTTTTGCCTGATGTGAAAGGAACAAATCTATTTTTTATGGCTGAACATGTAGGAGATACAGAGAAAAAATGGGAGTCAATGTCCCTTTTCCCGAGGTAAGGGTCTGTCCACAGCACGTGCTGTCAGGTGTGGGAAGGGGCACATGTGTCCTGCCCCCACCTGCCTGCCCCTTTGCTTCATCCCATCTCTTATTCCAGTCAGGACCTCTGCCTCTGTCACTATCTCTCCGGTTGGTTATTGAGATGCTCGCCCTGCCCTGTCCGCTTCTGCCCTGGGTCCCTCCCCCACTCATTTCTTCACTGAATTTAGCCACCACTCTGGGGTCCTCGCAGGACATTGGAGTCCCTTGGTCACTGCTTGTCTTTCTTCTGCCTCCCTGTCTCTGTGACCCTTTTCACTTCTGCTGTGTGTGTTTCCACGTATTGTCTCTCTCTAGCTGCCTCCCGGGTGCTCTCCCTATCTCCCTGGGGCACTCACAGGTACCTTTGCTTTTCTAAAAGTAGAACGCAATCTTTTTCTAAATTGTTGGCCCTAAGTACAAAAAGCTTTGTTACCTTTGTAATAAGAGAAAGCAAACAAACAGATCCTCACCAGCATGAGGATGGACTGAGTCCACTGTAGTATTGTAACTGAGTTGTGAAGGCTGGGGTGGTACAAGTGTGTGGCTGTCCGTCCCTCCCCAGCTTCCCTCTCTGCGGTCCCTCTCTCCTCAACCCTTTTTCTCCCTTAGAGATTTCTGGAATTTCACTTTCTTTGCTCACGCTATGATACTGAAGGATGGTGTGTGTGTGTGTGTGTGTGTGTGTGTGTCTGTCTGTCTGTCTGTCTGTCTGTCTGTCTGTGTGCTTCCCACCTCCCCCACTCTCATTGCTTCAGCAGCCTCTCCATGGGCTTTGTTCCCGCTCCGCGGACAGCTTTGTTCTGTGTGAAATGGCATTCATTGTTTTCCTTTGGCTTCAGACAGAATACGTGTTCTCTGTAGAAAAAGCAGAGATAAGCCAGGAGTGCGTGCAGAAGACTATAAAATAAAATGCCACAGTATCCACCTCCTAGTGAGGAGGGACTGGGTGACTGGGGGTGTCTTGCCACCTCTTCATGTGGGTCTTTTCTGTTTTCCTCTCCTTGCTTCTGCCCCCCTGCTAAAGCGTTTGGGAACCCTGACTTGGGAGATTGGCTTTGTCTGGGAAGGTCACCTTTCTGACAAGTCTGCTTCTATCTGGGGTGTCTGTGTTGTGGGGAGCAGAAGTTATATGGGGAGAGACACCCTGGATTAGTTTCTTCTTCCTCCCCTGGCGCTCACTAATGTTTCAAGGATGTGACTGTGCCCTGGTCCCTCTGTACCCCCTTTGTTCTTTGGGTCGGAGGGGCAGGGATGACGATGCTCACATAGGACTTAGATGAGGGTCTGGCATGTGACCAATGTGCTCCTGGATGTTTCCTCTTGGGCTGTGCATGTTTCTGCTACTGTCCCTGCCCTTTCCCCTGGGATCCTAGGTCCATTACTGGCCTGTAGTGTGTGTGAATGTAAGTGGGTAACACAGGGCCCCTCTGGGACCTGACCTGGCTAAAGCTGGCTAGGAGATGTACAGATGGGTATGTGTGTTTGTGTGTGTGTATGTGTGTGTGTGTTCATACATCAAAGCTAGACTGGGCTCAGAGGGGAACTGAATTTTAGACACTAGCAATGAGAGAAAGGGGGCAAAGGTTTCTGGGTGAAAGACCTTGCTGGGCAGCCCCAGGCCCATTACAAAGCCCGGGAAGTAGCGCCAAGTCTGCCCTGCAGGTGCTGGCAGGGGTGGGGTTGATTCAGGGCCTGGAAGTGGAGCCAAAAGGTGCTAGAGAGAGAACGAGACACAGATGGAAGGAGGCAGAGAAAACAGGAGAAATACAGAGAGACAGAGGGACAAGTGGGACCTCAAGTGTGTGATGAGGGATGAAAAAAGAGAGAATAAGCTTGAAGGAAGATCCTAAAAGGGAGGTGCCCTGGGGGGACAAGGTGACAGAGGGAGCCAGCACCTGAGGGGTGAGCCTGGACCAATGCTCTGTGACTCCCTAGGGCATGGTTTGGCAGCCAGGGCGAGTCTGTGCTCTAACCCACTGGCCAGTGGGGGCTAGCCGCGGTGTGAGAGTGTGACCCCCTGACCATGGTGGAGCTTGGGAACAGGGCCTTAGGCTTCAGGTGAAGAACGGTTGTATGGTGAATTGGGTGCCTGTCAGGGAGGGAGGAAGGGGCTGTTGTGCTCAGGTGTGGCTCCTCCTAGGTGCTCAGGGAATGGAGAACAGATGAGAGAAATCCTGAAGGCCTATGGGTAATGAGGGTGAGGGAGGAGGGCTAATCAGAAAGATTGGGATCACCAATGTTTTCAGCAACACAGGGCCCCAGCTTCTAGCTGTGCTGTGACTGTCCTCTCTGCTGGGCTCCAGCTTCCTTTCCATTCCTTGTCTCATATGTCCCATCCTACCACCCTCACCCCCCTTCAGGTGAGCAGCCTACCTTGGGGATCCCAGGACCCCTGGGTGTAGCACTATGGCTGCTGTGACCACATTCTCTTGGGAGCAGCTCTCTTGTCTGTCTTGGTTTCCCCACAGACTGGGAATGTTGAGGACAGGTCTGGCACAGGGTCCCTCTGGGCTGGGCACACATGAGGCATCTGGGGACCCGGAAGAGCATCGGAGAGGATGACTCAAGTTTCCTTTCCATCTGGAAAACTCATGTGCACCCTTCGAAACCCAGGTCAACTGCTGTTTCCTGTTAGCAAGTGGCTGACACATGGTTAGCAAAGCAAAGTGTAGACCACAGCATGGTGCATGGTGGTATGTCCTTTCTCTACAATGACCTTCCTTGTTCTCTCTCTCTCTCTCTCTCTCTCTCTCTCTCTCTCTCTCTCTCTCTCTCTCTCTCTCTCTCTCTCTCTCTCTCTCTCTCTCTCTCTCTCTCTCTCTCTCTCTCTCTCTCTCTCTCTCTCTCTCTCTGTGTGTGTGCCAAGGACAGAAAAGGGTGTTAGATCTCCTGGAGCTGGAGATTGTTAATTTTTAGGAACCAAACTCTGGTCCTCTGCACCAGCATAAAGCACTTTTTCTTTATAGCATCCACAGATATGTTCCAGTGGTTTCTTCCAACAGGCTCCACCTTCCCCATCCCCAGTTCCACCCCTACCCAATAGTCTACTTAAATACTGACCCCATCAATCAAAGAACCCATTGATTAGATCAGAGTCCTGATGATCTCATTGTCTTTGGAAACTCCTCATGAACACCCTCAGAGGTGTGCTTCTACAAGAAGAAACCACGGCTCAGAAAGGTTACACAATGTGCCCCAGTAATAGTGAAGGTGCTGAACCAAGGTTGGCTGGCTCCAGAGGGTATAAGGCCATACAGGGAGATGTGGTGCAAAGCCTTTTCACAGTGTCAAAGGTGGCAGAGTCTCCTCTGCATCTCCTGCCCATGCCCTGGGCCCCTGAACCCTCATTCAGTTCCTTGCTGCTGGGCACTGATTCCTCTGTGCTGTGCTAACCTTGAGTCCTTCCCAGAAGCCCCCAAAGACAAAGATACAAAGCCAGCTCCATCTGGTTCTCCTACAATTGCTTCAAACCGGCCACCATGCCTCTGCAACAGTCCCCCCCACCTCCACCCCCGTTCTGTTCTCATTAGCGCCTGGGCTGCAGTCAGAGCCTGGAGTCACCCTCGAGCCCTCTAGCTCCTGCCACCCACCACCCATCTGCCCCACTTGCTGTGTTTCGACACCCCCCCAGGGATGCTTAGCACCCCCTACTTGGGCCCCACCTCCACCCTCACCCCTCCACTTCTTGCTCAACACCTGCTACTTCCGTAAGTCTCTTTGGTCTGTAAACACCGGCGACATGTTCCTCTTGAGATGTCTCGGGGATTAGTCAGACATAGAGGGACTGTATGGCCTCAGTTTTGGAGACTTCCAGTCCTTGGTTGATGGCCTCTGTTGTTTATGCCTATGACCATACTGCAGCAAGCCTTTGCTACATGATTAAACTGTAAACACACCAGGAGTTTCTGAGCTACAGACTTCATCTTGCTTCCCTTCTTCTGTTACCTTCCTCCCGTGCATGCCTCCTTCTACGTCAAGTTCAGCCAGCCCCCTTCCCTTCAGATCCATCCTACATGCCTCCTTTGCGTTTGTATACCTCCTCTCTGGAAGACCTTCTCCATTCCTGGGTTTTGGAGAGAAGCCAGAACTCGACTCCCCCAGCAGACCTTTAGTTCCCACCTGCTCCTGACCACTCTTTCCTTTGGTTCACAGGCCACGGAGAAGTGGAAGGGATGCTGGGATCTGACCCGCCACTCCCCACCTCATATCTTGGCCACCTCCTGATAACCTGAGTCCACCATGCCCACCTCTCAGCCCTCTGGAAGCTGCCAATAATCTGTCTGCCAATCAAATCAGCTCTTTCTCTCTCATTCTCCCCTCTGTTGCTAGGGCCCGCCAACCCCCACCAGTCTTGGGATGGGTCCTTTAGCTTGTCTCTGATCCCAGGAAAGCTGGTGTCCTGTTTTTCCCACTCTTTTCCTCTCAGGTCCTCTTACCTGTCAGGTCCTTCCTAGGGCCCAGGCTCCTCTCACACCCTGACTTTCTTCTCACCTGGGAGACCCTCTAATCCCTTGCAATGGCTGATGAGCCCCCCCCTTGCCATAGCCCTGGGGGCTTTTGCCATGGGCACTGGAGTTTGGCTTTTTCTCTGAGCCTCTCAGACTGTGTCTACCTATGGCTGTCACAGACTGGGGCGGTTAGATGGTGCCTGGTTGGGTAGAGAGGGTATGTCTGTCCTGTGAGCTCTCTGGTCCTCGTCCCCCTGCTGCCTCCACTTGTTTCAGATTTAATATTTAATCTCTTAAGTGACGCATGGCTGCGTCATCTTTGTATAAAAGTAAAGTCCTTCCTTGGGCTCTGAATCACCCTCTCTCTTTCCTGTCCTCTGTCCCTCTCAGTTTCCGGTTTCTCTCTGTTCCTTTTAGATGTGGCCATCACACTCTCTGTCCCAGTGTGGTGGTGGTGGTGGAGGTGGTGGTGGTGGTGGTGGTGGTGGTGATGGTGGTGATGGTGGTGGTGGTGGTGGTGGTGGTGGTGGTGGTGGTGGAGGTGGTGGTGGTGGTGATGGTGGTGGAGGTGGTGGAGGTGGAGGTGGTGGTGGTGATGGTGGTGGTGGAGGTGGTGGAGGTGGTGGTGGTGGTGGTGGTGGTGGAGGTGGTGGAGGTGGTGGGGTGGTGGTGGTGGTGGTGGTGGTGGTGGTGGTAGTGGTGGTGGTGTGTGTGTGTGTTGGGTGGGTCCCAACAGGAAAGTGAGGGTGCACTCAAACCCAGGAACATTGTAACGAGTTTACCAACCTCAAGGGCAGGAGAGATGGCTCAGTGGTTAAGAGCACTGGTTGCTCTTCCAGAGGACCCATGTTCAGTTGCTAGTGCCCACGTGGTGGCTCACATCAGTCTGTAACTCCAGTTCTAGGGGATCCAATGGCCTTTTCTGGCCTCAGAGGCCCCTGTATGCATGTGATGCATAGACATATCTGCAGACAAAGCACATACTCACAAAACTAAAAATAAAATGAAAAACATTAAAAGGCCATGCATGGAGGCACAGGCTTATAATCTCAGAACTTGGGAGGCAAAGGTTGGTGGATGTCTGTGAGTTCTGGGATAGCCAAGGCTCCATTACTGAGACCCCTGCATTCAAATAAACAGCAGAGATTCTACAGAGGGCTATGCTGCAGGACGTGAGAGCCCAGGAACCTACGAGGTTCTGCAGAAACACAGAACTGGCAGTAGACTATGGCCACCTCTGCCTGCTGAGGGGCTGGGACAGCCATGACCAGGACCTGCAGGAAAGCAGGGGCTGCCTGGCCTGCCACCTGAGGAGACCAGAGAACCAACACCTTCATCACATTCTAACCCCTGCCAGGATGACCATTGGCCAGGGCCACACTGCGCCCACTGACGGTCAACAGTGTGGTCAGTTGCTTGGGGCAAAGAAAAGGATGGAGAGGAGCCTTGGGACTTTCTATGAGACCTTTGTTAGGTTTTTTTTTTAGCCATCCATCCATCCACCCGCCCACACAGCCAGCGGGAACTGAGACTGCTTATGCTCCTGGCGCCAGACAGCGTGAGGCGCCTGTTGGACCCCAACTGGGACTCTGCTTGCCCCTTCTGTCAGGTGCTCATCTTCCTCCCCCTTGTCTCTTAACTTTCTTATTGGCAGAGAGCCCCTCCTTCTCTCCCTGTAACTGATTTTATCTTTCTCATCACCGCTTGATTCCTCTCTCCAGAGGAGAGTTAATTGAATTTTGCTCAGAGGCTGTGTGTCATTCTTGCTCTGTGTGTACGTGCTGGCTGTCTTTCCCCTGTGTCTTTCCCTTCCTGGGGCTTGTGGAGTGTTGTTCTCAGGCTTTGAGATTGTTTCTGCTTTCACTGATCCTGCCTCCCACCTCCTTTTCCTCAGAGGAAGTCTTGATCATCCCCATAGCCTGCAAAGCAACCACACCAAACTCTTGGCCTGGAATATAGCTCAGGCTGGCCTTGCACTTGTGGTAGCTCTCCTCTGTGTACACCTCCTGGGTGGTGAGGTTATAGCATGTGTGACCACACCTGATTTTTATTTTTTAATTCAATTTTGTTCTTACTCTCTGACTTACTCTATTCTTCCATCTTTCCTTCTATTCCTCCTCCCCTCCTCCACCATCCACGAATTACCTATCCACAGACATGTAATGCCTGTATCCTAGGACTTGTGTCCTTTCTGACTACAGTCTCAACAGGAACACATGTAAGTTTCTTTTTGCCTAAAGCATGATGCACACGGCCCCACCCTCTCTGCCCTTCCCTTGCCTGTTCATGTTTGTGATCTTTTATATGTATCCACAATTTGTATATATATCAGTATACATATTTGTATACGTATCAATATATGTATATGTATACATATTTGTATACATATCAATATACATATACAATATACATGTATATTTGTATAATATCAGTATGTATAACAATCAGTTTGTATCCACAAACTGCTGAATTAGCTCAAGCCAGGGACCCTCCGTCTCTTCAGATTCTCTTGCTGTTCTCAGGCCTCACAGTCCTTGAGCCGGCACATGATTCTCTGCTCATTTGATGTTTTTCCTGGATGAACTAACCCAGGCTCCTTTGTGCCTAACCCGTCTTGCAGACAAGCTCCCCCATCCTTTCCCTCAAGCCACAGGTCCTACCGGGCTCCTCTCCCATCATATTATTTCTATGTCAGTAAGATGTGTCTCCATTCTCCATAGTACTGGACAATGCTACCACCCGGGGCTCAGTACTCAGGAGCCTGGAGTCATTTCTGAATGTTCTTTCCTCCCAGTTATTCATCCATTCACCCATCCATCCATCCATCATCCATCCATCCATCCATCCACCTATCCACCCAACCATCTAGCCATCCATCCACCGACACATCCATCCATCCATGTACTCACCCATCCATATCCTCACTCACCCACACATCCATTTATCTATCCATGCATCCATGCATCCACCTATGCATCCATCCATCTATCATTTACTCACCCACCCATCATCCATCTGCCCATTAATTGGTCTGTTCATATATCTATTCATTCACCTACCAAACTATCGCCCATTGTCCACATATCTATTTATTCATCTACCATCCATCCATCCATCCATCCATATATCCATCCATCCATCCATCCATCCATCCATCCATATATCCATCCATCCTACACTGAACACACTTATTGGTCATTCCTAGAGGATCTAGATCTCATAGGCCACAACACATCCTGGACCAGGAGGAAGCAGACCCATTATCCACAGTAAAAGTATAGCATGATAAATGCAATTTATGTTTTTTACTTTAAGCCTCACAGTGTGTGTGAAAGCATGTGATGGTCCACATCTCTGGGTTTACTGCAGACATGACTACTGAATCCCCAGGGCATTTGGGGCCTGATGGGCCAATGCACAGTCCCTGAGATCCCCACCAGTAGCACAGATTAACCATGGAGAAAGGGGAGAGAAATGCATGATTAATTTTTTTTAATAAGAAGGGAAATAGAGAGGAAAGATGGCTGTGAGTTGATGGAGGAGAAGAGAGGGCTCTCTGGATCCTTGGACCCTGTCTCTCCTCTAGCCACAAGCAGTCCCCAACACTCCCTGGATGCTGACCCTGCCCTTGAGCAGCCTACAGAGGGTGGAGCATCTGATTTCTCTCCTTTCTTCAGATCCAGGACTGGAAGCACATCAGCCCTTCCCTTCAGCTACCTTCCACATCTAACCAACTCATTCCACCGCCATGGCCCCTCTCCCACCTTCTCCACTGATCACCTTTTGCTCTCTGACAGTGCTGTTGCCCTAGCAACAGAAGCTTCTTCCTTCCTCCCTCTCCTGGACTTTCTCAGCAGGTGGACCTGCTCATCTCTATCCCACCCGAGGAGACCTTGACCTTTCGTTCTCCTTGTCCTCCTGTCCTCTTGGCATTATAGAACAGCTGGAGATCGGCACTCCATTGTGGCTGTGTTGATTCCCTTATTTCTGGTCCACCCCAGCCCATTATCCTATGGTCCAACAAGACCTTTGATGCTGGAGGTCTTTCCCTGCCTACTTTATTTCCTGTCTCTCAGGCCATTCTTCTGTTTGTCCTTCACCTATTCCTGTACACTGTACACCCCCAGGCTCCACCCTCCCTCTCGGAGCTCTGTGCTGTCCTGATTGATCTATTCCAGACGGTCTTTACTTTCGTGCTGCCCACACTAAGAGTCCCCTTCTCCCACCCAGGAAACTCTGCTGAGCAGAGTCCCTGAGTATTCTCAGGAAGCCCTATGCAATCCTTGAACAAATCCACACAACCAGGGATGTGTGTTTTGGGGGCACCTTCTCCACCCTCTATAGGTTGCTCAAGGGCAGGGTCAGCATCCATGGAGTGTTGGGGACCACTTGTGGCTAGAGGAGAAACAGGGTGCAAGGATCTGGAGAGCCCTCTCATCACTTCTGCCAACTCACACTCCCTCTTTCCTCTCTATTTCCCTTCTGATAAAAAAAAATTGTTTTTTTTCCCGTGTGTGTGTGCGCGCGCGCTGTTTTTTGAGACAAGGTGTCCTATACAGCCCAAGCTGGCTTCTGACTTGACATTTCCCTGCTTTAGCCTTCTGAGCACACAAAAAAGTTTTTAATTATCTATGGGATAAAAAAAAGAAATTCTCTGGCATAGAATTAAAGCACAGCACAGGGCTGATGTTTCCTCCTCTCCTTCCCCAAGGACGGTACAGTGACCAGCTCCAGCGACCCACCCACACTGAAGTACCGTCTCACTGAGTGAACACAGCTGCTTATGTGTGTGCTGGGGGGGGGGTTAAAATGAGAGTGGGGTGTGTGTGTGTGTGTGTGTGTGTGTGTGTGTGTGTGTGATGAGCACAAGTATGCATGCCCACATCTCCAGAAGACAGAGGAGGACACTGTGTCTTGAGACAGGGTCTTTCACTGGACCTGGAGCCAGGCTGGCAGCAAGCTCCAGTGATCCTCTTGTCTCTGCACTGCCAGGTTACAGACACATGCGAGGCTCTTTATGTGGGTGCCAGGGATTTGAACTCAAGTCTTCATGCTGCATGATGGTGCAGCAAGTGCTCTTACCCACCATTTTCCCAGCCCAGCCAGTGAGTTTTTTTTTTTTTTTTTTTTTTAAATCTGGTGTTAGCTTGGGTCTCTACCGAGCGTGGTGAGGTTCTGGTGGGTGTCACCCAGCTCTCCTAACTTGGGGCTGCTGTGTTGCTGGTTTGAACTGGCCACAGTGGTGGAAAGGGGCAGAAGACATACACAATGGAGCTTTTTTTCCTTTTCCCCTTCACTGGGGCAGTTTGTCAACTTGCTGCGGACACAGGGCACCTTTTTAAACACCCACCAGAGCCCTTCCAGAGGAAAGGTTTGCTTTGCCCTCCTGTGCATGTCCATTTTCCTCCTTCCCTTTCGCATCCTCCATGTGCACGGGCCCGCCTGCCTCCTCGCCTCTGGAGGGTCCTACCCTCCCCCACTTCAATTTCTTTTGTAATTTCATTATTGATGTTCCACCCTCCTCACCCCTGCAGCTTCTGCCTTCATCTCGCTCAGCTGCTCTCCCTCCTCTCGGCAGAGAACTTATTGGATTTGGCTTGGAATCGTTCGTGCGTCATCCCTGCTCCGTCCCTATATGTGCTTGTGCGTGCGTGCGTGCGTGCGTGAGTGCGTGTGTCCAGCACTTTCCCCCTCAGCTCCTCCTCACTCTCTTTCTGGAGTTTGTAGAGTTTTGCAGTTTTCTGTATTTCCCAGCATGCTTGAGTGTGTGCTCATGCCCCTGCCTGTGAGCCCCATCTCTCAGAGCAGGCTTGAGGCTGGGTCCTGCTACAGAGTGACTCATGACCCTGACCAGGGTCTGCCGGTCCCGGCACCTCCTGTTCACTTCCTCTCACATTTCCTTCCTTCACAAGCTCACCTCCTGCTGTCTGTGAGGAGCCCCAATCTCTTCTTGTCTCCTGACGCTCTCTGCCCACTTTCTCTGGCATACACCGCAGATTCAGGGCTCAAATTCATTTCATGGTCTCCGTACCCGTGGCTAGCATGGTCTCCTCCTCTGCCCATGTTCCTCGAATATGAAGCGGGCCATGCCCTGGTAAGTCATCGTTCCTCTCTTGTTATGTCTTCTCTTAACCACAGGAGAGATTGGAAAGGAACCCTGAGACCTCAATTCTCTTCGAGCCCCAAACTCAAGCCAACATTGGTAACAGAGCCCAACCCTCCTAGTGCCCACCCAGGATCTTGAGAAAATCCCCCAGAGCCTGTTTTGTAGCCAAATCGCACCTAACTTTTGCCCCTTCATCCCTGCTGGCCCATTGGGCCCCAACGGATAGTGAGAATTTATCCTTGCCTAATCCACCTTCTCCTCCTGGTTTTTCTCCCATCCGTGGGTATCCCTGCTCCAAATAGTCTTCCTGTTGGCTTCTGAGGCTTCCTCCCTATGAGACAATGATTGCTGTCTTGTGTTTTTTTGTGGACACAGAGCCGTGTTTGCACACCCATGTCCATGAACATAAAACTAGGGGACAAGAGCTTGTGCACATCGAAGTTTCCTCCTCCTTTCCTACATTGGCTTTCACATCTTTACTCTTACCTGCCCAGCCCCTCCTAGAGCCTAGGGACAGTGCTTTGCTCCTAAGCAGATGCCACCACGCTGTCTGTGTGCTGCCTCCCTCTACAGCTTCACTCCTTGCATCCACACCAGCTTGCTTGCTTGCTTGCTTGCTTGAATGCATGCATGCCTGCTCATTTTCTTTCTAAACACTTATTAGTTTATGTGTAAGGGTGTTTTACCTGCATGTAAGTCTGTGCACCACATGCATGCCTTGTGCCTATAGAGGCCAGAAGAAGCAGTCAGATCTCCTGGAACTGAATTTCCAGATGGTTGTGAGTCACCGTGTGATTGCTGGGAATCAAGTATGGGTCTTCTGCAAAAAAGGGGGGGCACTGCCCTTAACCACTGACCAGCACCAACACCCCAGTTCTCTAACTCCCCCGTCTGAGAGGCCAGCCTCTGCTGGCTTAACCGGCCTCAGCCAGATCCTCACTGCACCCCTGAGCAAGTTTAAGCTGACTGATTTTGCTTCATGGCTTTCTAGATCAACCCAAGTTATTCCATGCTTTGAGACTTCTACTCTGTCCAGAGCCACAGGAACCTCTTACATGAGGTAGTGCCGGGGTGCAGGTTATGTATGCCTCCTGGTCTCTCCTCACGCCAGTCCTTGCACTTGTTCTTAGCTCCTGACCTCGCTAGCTGAAGAGGGACAGTTAGACCACAGGCACATGCTCCTGACATCCAGGCCCAGCTGTGCGTTTGGAGATCTTTTCTTCCTACCAGACCACAAGCATCTCCAGGACAGGGTCTGTCTGAGTTGTCCCCGCTTCTTGGCACCTGCCAGGGAGGATGGCAGGACAGAGTGTCCGTCTGTGGCTGGCTCCTTTCCCACGCTGTCTCTTATTCCCTTTGGCTTCCTTTTTTATTCTCTTCCTTTGAAGAATTAATGGTTCATTATCTCAGTGATGGTGTGAACATGTTTGATTTAAAAACAGCTTTGAAACGTCCTAGGAAAGATTAAAGTCTGCTTTGAACTCCCTCCCAAGTGTGGGCTCTGGACTGATCTTCCTGTAGGATTCACAGTTATTAGATTGGTGTGAATTGTTCTGGTAGATGAATAGGTAGATAGAAAATGATTGACAAGTAGATAGAAAACAGTATGTAATACATACTGGGAAGGAGGGAAGATGGAAGGAAGAAAGGCAGGCAGGCGGCACAGCTCTCTTGTGTTGGTCTGGCTATTGCCGCTGCAGTCTGAACATAAGTCTGGCAACAGACCTCCCCATCCAGCAATGCCTTGTGGCCTCAGACTTGTCAGAACTTAGACCCGACTCCCTCTTTTATCCAGGTGCAGCCTGGTTAGGCTGACCTCCCCTGTCAGGGAGTCTCGGGTCCCCTGCCCTTTTGACAAGGTGAGGGCAGCTTTTGTGAATGGCTTCTCTCCATACCTTGCTTGCCTTTGGCCCTCGCCCAGTCTTTGTTATCAGGCCAGCATGTGCCTGTCCTGCCTGCCTGCCTGTCTGATGCATGTGCACACGCATGCTCCTCCAGGTCTCCACACCTCTCTCTGCCCCCCCATCCTCCCTGCAGATCCCGTCTCTATGTCTACCACAGCCATGCCTGTCTCCCACCTCACACCTGTCACTATTTCTACTTGCAGCTGGATTTTTTTTGTTTTGTTTTCACATTTTAATTGTCATTTGCTGGGGGCTAGAAAGTCCTATGCCCCCACTCATCCTGGCATCCATCAATCTGCCTACCTCAAACCACGAGCATCTTCTAGAACCTGGGATCTGGAATGGCCTGCATGTGTGGACTTGTATGTTTCTTTGGTTTGGATGGGAGGTGACTCCTAAAGGCTCATGTTTTAATACTTACCTCCAGTTGGCAGAGCCCATCACTGAGAGGAGACTGAACCATGGGGACTCTGGTTTCATCAGTTGGTTGATCCGCAGATGGATTCAAAATTTGGTAGTGTTACTGGGATGTGATGAACTACGAGGCAGGGCATGTTTGAAGAACATAGGTCATTGTGGGCATGTCTTTGAAAGGTACCTTGTTCCTGGCCTCTTCTGTTCTCTCTGTTTCCTGGCTGTCCTGGGGTGAGCAGCTGTGCTCTCTGTGTGCTCTTGCTGCCTCAGTGATCTGCACTATCATAGACGCTAGCAGCAGATTAGCCGACTGAGCATAGATTCCCTGGAAAGCGTGAGCCAGATAAAGAAAGCTTAAGTTGTTCAAATAATTTCTTGTGGATGAAAAAATGAACACAAACCCCTCCCCTGTGTGCATCCAAGAGCCTGCCTGTGAGTGTCTAGCTCTGAGCTTCTTCTCTCCCTGTCTTATTCAGCCACATACTATACTGGCCTCCCGAGGAGTCTACTCAACTTTTTGCTTGTGTATCACTCCTGCTGTGTATGCACATGTGTATATGTATACAAGATATGTTATGTACATATGTATGTGCATGCAAGGAATGCTGTGTATGCTATATTTGTATGTGTATAATGTATCATCTGTATATTTATTTTGTACGTACAAGGTATGTGTGTGCATGTGTTCTGAAGGGTGTGTACACCTGTGTGTTTATGCACATGTAGAGTGGATGTGCATGTGTACATGTAGGGAGTGCTGTGCATATGCATATATGCATTCAGGGTGTACATGTATGCATAAGTGTGCACTGGTATATGTGTGTGTGTACCTGGCATACATGTCTATATGCATGACATTTCTCTATATGTGTGAATATACAAAATATACATGAGTGCATACAGGGGTTTATGTGAGTATGTGTGGAGGGCATGCGTGTGTGCATGCGCATGTGTGTTCATGCATTTGTACTTGTAGGATTTATACATGCATGTACGCATGCAGCCTCACCTCTCTCTCTAAACCATGGTCTGGGTTGGCTCCGGCTCCATCATTCTTATGGACATTTCGCCTTCTGGTCTGTCCCTCCAGCTGCTCAGGGTGAGGCTAGTTCATTTTGGGAGGCTCTGCCTCTCCTCTCCTACCTTCCACACTCCTGGGATGCCCTCATCCTGCCCACTTCCTGGGGCGGCAGCCTCCCTTCCCTGTCCTGCCAGGTTGGAGCCCTCCACAGATGTTTCACACACAGAGGGTCGGCTTTCACACTGAAATGCATTTCTCATTTGCACGGCGGCTGGAGATCTCAACGGGAGCCCGAGCCATCCTGACTTCCTGCTCTGGCCTCCCACAGCCCATCTGTGCTGCCCTCTTTACATGCTCCCTCCAAGACCTTTCAGTTCCTGCTCCTGACAGGATGCAGCATCTTGTCCTCAGCATGAGCTCCTACTCCTCTCCATCCTCCACTGACCTCCGTTGATCCAGGTTCCCTATGACTTCCTGGTGGCCTCAGGCCTTATGCAGTTATCTCTCTGTTTTCTCCTGGCTGGGGCTTCTCCATCACACTGGCTTCCTGGGCAGACAAGCCTCCCTCAGGACTCATCCTTAACAGCATCCAGTAGAGGATGTGAGCAGAGCCAAACCACAGCCCAGGTTTGACTTTGCCTCTGCGGGGAGAGATACTTTAAGTGCACAGCTGATACAGACATTAAAACCCTTTAACATTTTTGCCTCATTGTTTTGTACACCTTTTGTTTGTTGTTTTATTTTTTCTGTTTTTTAATTTTTTTCTGATGGTTTTGGGTTACATTTGTTTTTTCTGCTTGCTTGTTTCTTGGCCTGTCCAGGAACCTTGGGTTGGACCTAAGACACTGCAGACCTCTGGCATTTCCTTGTCTCTGGGTTAATACTGGCAAGACAGCAAACTACATGTTAATTGCCTCATCATTTGAAACTTCACGAATAAACTGTTTGAGGGTAGGTCCCCAGCACCTTCATTCATGAGCCAGTTTATTCTTGCACTAGGGCCAGGATACGTGCCCTGGGTGATCACCAAGAACTAGGTTAAAAGGACATTAAACCCAAGTCTCTCTGCGAATGCTGAGACATGCTCAGGCTGAAACTTCTCAGTCCCCGTTCTTAGTGCTCCAGAATTACTGGCCAAGTAAAAAAAGCTGGGTGCTGGGCGGTGGTGGTGCACGCCTTCAATCCTGGCCTTTGGAAGGCAGAGGCAGGTGGATCTCTGTGAGTTCAAGGCCAGCCTGGTCAACAAGGGCTATTTTCAGGACAGGTCCAAAGCTACAGAGAAGCCCTGTCTTTTAAAACAAAACCAAAACCAAAACAAAACAAAACTAACTGGGTATCATGGCACACACTGGGTATCCCCACACTCAGGAGGCAGAGACAGGAGGATCGAGTTCAGGACAAGCAGGACCACCCAGTGAGACTATCTCAGAAAAACAATCAACAACAAAAACAACTGAAGAGCCCAGCCTGGGGGATTTGGTCACCGCCACACAGAGTAGACTAAGGTTCTCTGAATTTCATTCAACTCAAATGTGTCTTCTTTTCCTTTTTGGTGCTGGGCATAGACCCTACTTCTTGGACACACCAGTCAAGTGTCCTACCTCTAAACAATGTCCCAGTCAAAAGCTGAGTCTTAGCCTCAGCACTGGGTCTCTGGGAGAAGCCTAGCATGTTGGAACCATGCAGGCCTGGTTTCTCCACGTTTGACACCTACTAGTTTATCTCTTTCCTGTCCCATTTCACTACAAGCACCAGAAATAAACCAGACGGCATCTCCAACCTTCTGCCTGGAAACCTTGTAACTCCTCGCCCGGCTCATCTCAAGGCATTTTTAAGTTAGTGATTGATGTGGCAGGGCCCAGTCCCCAAGGGTGGGGACATCCCTGGGCAGGTGGTCCTGGGCAATAGAAAGCAGGCTGTGCAAGCTATGAAGATCAATCCAGTAAGTAGTGTCCCTCCATGACCCCTGCACCCTCTGCCTCCAGGTTCCTGCCCTGTTTGAGTTCCTGTCCTGACTTCTTTCATGGACAAACAGTGATGTAGAAGTGTGAGCCAAATAAACCCTTTCCTTCCCCAGCTGCTTTAATCATGGTGTTGTATCACAGCGAAAGTCACCCTAGCTAATACGCTCCCCCTCCAGCCGGAAACCCACGGTTCCTTTCCCCACTCAGCAGCCTCCCAGCGGACCTGACACTCATGGGCTGAACATTAGAACTTCCAAAGTCTCACCAGCACTGCTGCAATGTGCAATACTCCCAACCCCAAGCATGGTGCTGTGCTGCCAAGACAGGGAGCAAGGGCAATGGATACTCATGATTCAATGCAAAGCGGTCCAGTCTTCCCAAGCTGCTTGACACACCTGGTGTAGTGAGCCAAACCTGTAATTCCACCTGCTCCAGAGGCTGATGAAGGAAGATTACAAATCTGAGGCTTGCCCAGGAAACATAGCAAGACCTTGTCTCAAAGTAAAAATGGAAAAAGGTAGGGTTTGGGATGCAATTCGGTATTAAAGTGTGGCCTAACGTATGCAAAGCTGTTGTCGGAAGCTGCTCGTTCGTTCCCAGCCCCTTAGACCCGAAATAATCACTCAGAAAATATATTATTTGCAACACTCTTTGGCCCATAGCTTAAGTGTATTGTTAGCTAGCTCTTACATCTAGAATTAACCCCCTTTTCATTATTTTATATTTACCATGAGGCTCGTGGCATACCGGCGAGGTTCCAGCTGGCAGCTCGCATCTTTCTCCTCAGGTGGCTACATGGCATCTTCCTGACTCTGCCTACTCTCTCTCTATGTATCTCTTCCAGCCTGGCTATATTCTGTTAAGTCTTTGGCCAAAAGCATCTTCTTTATTCATTAACCAATAAAAGCAACACATATTCAAAAGGACTTTCCACACCACAAAGCCCTGCCTGGTTTGGTCCCCAAACCACACTGTCTCTGGCTAGTGTCTCTCTTTTGCCCTCTTTTGGTTCACAAACATTTATTATTTTATTATTATTATTATTATTATTATTATCATCATCATCATCATCATTATTATCATTGGTCTTTTGAGACAAGGTTTCTCTGCGTAGCCCTGGCTGTCCTGGAACTCACTCTACAGACCAGGCTGGCCTCATACTCAGAGAACCTCCTGCTTCTGCACCCCACCACCCCAGCACTGGGATTTAAGGTGTGTGCCACCACTGCCCAGCTTATTTCATTATTATTTTTTAATAATTATGTCTTTGTGTGTCTGTGTTCATAAGTGCAAGTGCCTGTTGAGGTCACAGACATTTGGGTCCCCTCGGGCTGGAGGTCTAGTCACTTTGAGAGTTGCACTGTGTAGGTGTTGGGAGTGAAACTTGAGTCCTCTGCAAGAACAGTATGCACGCTTAACCACCGAGCCATCTCTCCAGTCTCCTGCCCTCTTGGCTTTTTGAAACGGGGACTTACTGGCCTAAGCTGATGCTGGAATTCTGACCTTCCTGCTTGTGTCTCTAGAGTAGTGTGGAATTACAGACTAGCCACCATGCCTCCTTTTAAAAATGTTTTTAGCTAGCTAGACCTTGCTATCCATGGTGAAATTCTGTGCAGGCTTTTATCTATTTTATTTTATTGTAGTGCTGGGGGAATCCAGAGCCAGGGGTGTTCTACTGCTGACCTGACCCTTAGCTCCATGTTTATAGCTACATTCTGTGGGGTTGTGTAGTTATACATGTTTGTTAAAAACTGCACAGCAAAAGAGTGAAGGTCATGGCCATGGTATATAAATTATACCTTAGGCAAACCAAGTTAAAAAAAGAAAACCCTCTCTGTAGCATGCAAATTGGTATAGCAGCTTTGTTAATCCCTACAGAAGCAGCTCCGTCTCGAGAGCATGCCAAACAGAGCTAGATGTATAGGGTCCCCAGGGGTGGGTGCATTCAGAGTGTCCATAGCATCTTCACCTGTCACACCCAAGCTCTGGGAACCACGCACACACTCACCGACAGAAGATGCATAGATAGATGGGTCCACTGATGTATTCACACGAAGGAATCCTATGTGAAACGAGAAAGAATAGGGCCTGGGGCCATGGCTCAGTCGATAACGTGCTCGCTGCACAAGCACGAGGCCCTGGGTTCAATCCCAAGACCCTGTAAAAAGTTGGCTGTGGTATCATACACTCGCAAGCTCAGCACTGGGGAGGTTAAAGATGGCAACTGAGGAACAACACCCGGGATTGACCTCTGGACTCCAACTATATCTACCCCCAGGAATACACATGTGTGCACACACACACATATGCAAGCACACACACCACACACTCACACACACCACACACATGCAATCACACAACACACATGCAATCACACACACACAAGCACACACACCACACACATGCAATCACACACACACACAAGCACACACCACACACACACACACACACACACATACACACACACACACACAGACCACACACAGGTACACACACGGCTGAATCTCACAGACATACAACATACATTTCATGAAAGAAGCCACTGAATCAATCACATGAAGTTCAAGAACAAGCAAAGCTGTAGGGTGATAAAGTCTCCTTCTGGGAGGAGGATGCAATAGAACCTTCTAGAGGGCTGAAATTGTTCTATATCTTAGAAATTTCTATATAGCATGCAAACATCATTAAAGATTCAGCGAGCCACACTGGCCAGACATGACGTGTTCCCAGGTGTTTACCTAATCGGCTACACCAAGCACTTGTCACTGTGCTGACCACCACCAGGGGTGGGAGAAGAGGAAGAATAACATGAGGATACCTACAAGGCTACCCTCATCCACAGATGGAGACCACTAAGCCTCTGGAAGGACACCAGGGTCACTTTCGTCATGGAAGAGAGCTGCTTTAATTAAGTCAGGCTCAACCTAACCCCTGTGATTATCTGATGATCCCTGTATCTGTACCCTCAGCTCCATCTGCTCTCCGACTGTCACATCCTTAATTGCTCTATGTCCCAGGCTCCCGCTTCTCAGAGCACACACATGCTCACCTCTCCTGCTCCAGGAGGACCGGTATCCACTGGACCCACCCCATTCCTGTCAGTTGTTCTCAAATGACCCCCAAGCCCTCCCCCTCCCAAGACCACACTCAGAAGCATCATTCCTTTCTGACTCCCGCCAGACTTGGCAGCTCACAGTCCTCAGTAACCATGCCCACTTTCTGGAAATACCTTCCCTTGGGTGCCACCGGGACCCAAGCCCCAGCTCCTACCTGTCAGCCTCTTAGAGTTTTGTCTTCAGGGACACCCTACGCTCCCACCTGTCTCTTGCTGTGGTTCCAGGATGAGAGTGTTCAGAACAATGGGGCCCTAGGTGGGAACCAGGGCACTCACAAAGGAGAAAAAAGGAGGTCATGTCTGTCTACTGCAGACTATTAGCGGAGAGACTGAGCTCCACAGCAAGGGAGCCATCTGCCAGGAGTCACAGAGAGAGGAGAAAGAATGGGGAACAGAGAAGCCTCTGCCTGAGTCCCCCAACCCTCACAGCTCCCCCAAGTCTAATACCTGCTTCCACAAAGTGGGGTGCTACTGAGATTAAAGGGCGTGTCATGAAGGGGGCTCTCAGAGGTTTTGGGGACAGTGTTGTCCTGTGAGACGCCTAGAACCCCTCCCCAGCATAGCCTCTCCTCCCTCAGCCTCCCTCCCTCTTCCCCCAGCTCCAGAAGGTTCAGTAATGTCCCTTTTGACACTTCATTTGGTTTCAGTAATTAAGAAAGATTGAGCCACTCACTTTATGTGAGCGTGTTTATCGGCAGCTGCCAGGCTTTGTGTACTTTGCCAGGTGCTGAGGCCCTTCAAAGGAGGAAGACGGGGGCTCCAGCTATGGAGTGGGGCAGGACACTGTGGACGCCAGTTGCTACCGAGTCCCGGAAGATGTTCAGCTCATGTTCCTTGGCAGAGGGAAAATGATTCAATTTTTGACATTCAATGAAATGCATGTCCTCGTCTGACACTCATTTCCACAGCTGCATAGTGTCCCCCAGCCCGCTGATGCACCCCCCCCAGCCTACTGGTGCCCCCCCTAGCCCGCTGGTGCCCCCCAGCCCGCTGGTTCCCCCCCAGCCCGCTGATGCACCCCCCCAGCCTACTGGTGCCCCCCCTAGCCCGCTGGTGCTCCCCAGCCCGCTGGTTCCCCCCCAGCCCGCTGGTGCCCCCCAGCCCACTGGGCCCCCCAGTCCGCTGGTGCCTCTGCTGCCTCCCTCACTTAATGCCATCCTTCCCTCAAGTGTCAGTATGGCAAGCTTATTTTTTGGTTCTAGGTTCCAGATTTCTACAGCATGAGTTTTATTTTCTGTGCTAGCTGCCTCTGTGACGGGGACCCAGGGGCAAGAAGGACAGGAGACAGGCTTTTCACTGGGCAGTTTTTTTTAAATTTTGCACCATATAAATCTTATTTATTTATCTATTTATTTATTTATTTATCTATTTATTTATTTTGTTTTTGAGACAGGGTTTCTCTGTAGCTTTGAAGTCTGTCCTGGAACTAGCTCTTGTAGACCAGGCTGGCCTCAAACTCACAGGTATCCACCTGCCTTTATCTCCCGAGTGCTGGGATTAAAGACATGCATCACCATTGCATGGCTATATCTTTTTATTTTTTAAAATATTGATTTTTAAGATTGTCTATTTAAAAATACCTACCTGGCTGGGTATGGTGGTGCATACCTATAATCCTAGCACTTAGGAGACAGAAGAAGACTAATCTCCGAGTTTGAAGCTAGTGTGGTCTACATGGTGAGTTCCAGGATAGCCAGGGCTACATAGTGAGATCCTGTCTCAAAAAACCAAACTGCATCACCAGAAGCAATAACAAAAAACTTCTCGGAAGCCCAGTGCCTTGGCATTTGTGATCCCAGCACTCAGGTGGCAGAAGCAAGCAGGTAATGGTTAAAGCCCAGCCTTGGCTACACAGCCGAGACTCTACTTTCCAGTCTAGCATCCCTCACCCCAGAGTCCAGTTTGTCTCCTTTGGTCAGAGTTCCCTAGTGTCCCCTGGAGATGCTCTGGAAAACACCCCCAAAGCCTCCCCATGGGTAAGCCAGCTCTTTGGTGTCCTTGGGCATGGGCCACTGTTACTCAGCCTTTGGGGTGCACTGTGTCCTGAGCTGGCAGGCCCTCCAGCCCACATCTGTCTTCTGGCCTCGCCTTGTCCCTCTCCTCCAGCTTCTGGAATCTTGCCCTGTGTTGGCATCTCTAGTGCTGCAGCTCCTAGTGGAGCCTGTGACCTCCTGTGTGTGTCCTGCCTGGGGCCTGAACCCTGTGACCTCCTGTGTACAGTCACACCCGTGTGTGTCCTGCCTGGGGCCTGAACCCTGTGACCTCTGGAGTACAGGCCACACCCGTGTCTGTCCTGCCTGGGGTCTGCACTTATGAAGGAGCTTCAGGGTCCAGTCCACCTGTCTCTAGGAAACCCCGTTTGTTTATCCCAGGGATGGCACACTGTGTGTCTGGATTGCCTGGCTCATTTCTGTCCTCTGTCACCCTCCTGATGTGGGACAGTTTCTCCTGTACCTGTTTCTATTTGAAGAGACACTCTCATGTAAATGAATGGGGGGGGTGGGAGGGGTATGGCTCAGCTGGTAAACAGCTTGCCCAGTATGCATCAATCTCTGGGTCCTATTACCGGCACTGCAAAACCTGGGCTCCCTGGCCCATGCCTGTAACCCCAGCATCCCAGGAAGGCAGGAGGATCAGGAGTTCAAGGTCATCCTTGGCTACATAATGACTTCAGTCAGCTATGAGACCGTCATTTTTTTTTTTTTCTCTCTTGTAAACCAAACTCTCTTGTATAGAGAACACATCTGTGAGATGCAAATGTTCCTGGTCAGCTCCCAGTCTTCTACTTGCAAGCCCTAGCCGATGGCAGGATCTCTCCATTGCCATCCAGTCCATTCGGAGTGCAGGAGCCCAACGGTTTTGCCTGACACATCCCTTCCAGGGCACGCCCCATCACCAACACTGGCCTACCCTGCCTCTAAACTGTCTCTGTCACCACACCCTGCCTGGCCTGCGGTCTCATGAACTTGTTCTCATTAGCTCATTGGTGTTCTACTAATTGCCAGATCAGAAGGAAAGATTCGGCCTTCATCGGTTTGGATTTTCTGCTACATTTGGTCCTGCTGATCCCATTCTCCTAGAAATGGTTCACTAGCTCAGTTTCCATGACAACCTGGTCTGCCCGCTCTGCTCACGTGCCACGTGGTACTGACATTTCTTTCTCTCTGATGCTGTTGCAAGTCTTGGGCTCCTCCAGCCTCTGAAATGGTGGTGTAAAGGCCCTGAGAATACTGCCTGGAAACTTGTTACCTCTTCATTTCCTTGAGGAGGGTTAGATTTTCAGTGAGCACCTCATATCTCAATTGAGATATCCTGAGAGCCAAGCTATTAGACCAAGGTCCCTGCTGGTCAGTTCTCCCAGCTGTCCACAGGCCTCTCAAAGTCAGCTTTGCTCTGTTTCCTTCTCCAGATCCAAGGGAGAGCTCCATAAAACCTAACTCAGAGACTGGGGATGAGCTCAATGGGCAGCGTGCACGCACGAAACCCTGGCTTCAAGGCCCAGCACTGAGTGGTAGCGCTTGCCTGTAATGCCAGCTCTTGGGAGGTTGAGGCAAGAAGACCAGAAGGTCAGAAGCTCGGGGTCATTCTTGGCTACATAGTATATTTGAAGCCAGCCTGAGTCACAGGAGACCCTGAATAAACAACTCCTAACTCAGTCTTGCCCACTCAAAAGTCTTCTCTGGCTTGGCATTGCCTACAAGGTTAGATTCAAGTTCTTTAACTGTGAGGGGCTGTGACACACGGATGTTTTCAGCTGCCCTTCCCATTATGTCCCATTCATCTGAAACTCTGGGGACACCTAACAGGCTGTAACACCTGCCACTAGGTTCCTGCTCTGTGCCTTGGTCTCCTCAGTCGGAGAGCCTTCTGGTCTCTCTCTCCAAGTCCCCATTTTTTGAGACAGCAACTCAAGTAGCAGCTTCTCTAGGAAACCTCTTCCTGACAGCTCACCCCCATTTCTGAGTCCCCAGAATGAGGTGACACTCCCCACCTGTCTTCTTGGCACATTCTAAGCGGTAGATCATTTTTCCCAGGACAGTTCTGATGGCAAGCAACAGACACAGGGATTCACTGGCTTGAGGAGAGCAGAATTCTTTGGAGCTTTTGGAAAACAGAATGGAGAGGTGAGAGATGGAGAATGTGTAACACTCAGTCATGGCAACGTAGAAACCATTTTATCATATTGTGTGCTGAGGTCTAACTTACATGTAAATAAACCAACGCACAAAATGGACTATCAGATGAATTTTGACACCTGTATACACTTATCACAAGCCAAGAAAACGGCCATACCCATCAACTCCTGGGATTCCTTAAGTCCTTTGTGACTCCTCACACTCCATCCCGCCTACCCCTCTCCCTCCGTTCCCCAGGCAATTGCTGATCCTGCCCTACAAACCATCTGTAGGATCTACAGTTTTAGGCAGAAAGACCCATAGCCCATTTACTATAGTTTCGTCTGGCTTCTTTTCTCTGTCATTATTTGAGGTTCTCCATGTTGTGTGAGTAGCTTATCCTCATTCAGTGATGGCTGGCAGTCCATTGTGATGGCTGACCCATTCTCCCAGGGGTGGATGTGTGGGAAGTTTCTAGTCTGGGGCTTTTACAGATAAAACTTCTCTGAATAGTCATGGGCCAGTCTTTGTAGTGGCCCGCGCTTTCAGGTCTCTGGTTAATTTCCAGAAGAATGACTGGACCATACCGTAAATGTGATCTTAAGCGGCCAACCTCTTTTCCAAAGTGGCTGTGCCATTTTGTACTCCTATCCTGCAAACCGCGAGAGTGCCAGTCGCCCCGCGTCCCCACCCACACTTGACAAGGTCAATGTTTTTAATTTTGGACATTCTAATATGTGCACCATCGGTGGTTTTCTCTTCTTTCCTATGTGTGTTAGTACATGTACGTGCCATGTGTGTGGAGGCCAGAGGAGGCCGTTAGGTGCCCTATCCTTTGTCGTATGACCTCACGCTGAACCAGGATATCTCATTAAACCTGGAGTTAGGTGGGTCGATAGTAAGCCTCAACAAGCCTCCTGTTTCTGCCCCCATGGTGCTGAGTCTTTAAGACCATGCCCAGCTTTAACACAGGCATCGGGGATCCTCATGTTTGAGCAAGCGGCCAGGTGCTCTTACCTGCTGAGCCATCTTCCTAGCCCGCCTCCTGTGGTTTTAACTTGAGTTTCTCCACTGACAAATGGTGTTGAGGCTTTCTCGTTTGTTTCCATCTGTGTATCTTGAAATCTTTTGCTTAATTTTTTTTATTGGCGCTTTTTTTAAAATTTGAATTTTGAGACTTCAAACAAGTCTTTCATTGGATGTATTATTTGCAAATATTTCCTCCCAGTCTGTGGTTGGTCTTTTTATTCTGTTAGTGGCTCTCTCAAAGAGCATAAGGTTTTATATTTTCTGCACTACTGAGGATCAAACCCAGGGCCACGGGCATGCTGAGAGAGTGCTCTACCACTGAGCCAACTCACAGCACAAGTTTCTTGATTCTTATGATCTGGTATATCAATTTGTTCTTTTACATTTTCATTTAATTCATTTATGTATTGTGTGTGCACAAAGGCATGGCACTATGTACAGGTGGAGGTCAGAGGACATCTTGCAGGGGTCAGTTCTCACCTTCCACCATGTGGGTCTCAGGGATGGAACTCAGGTCACCAGGCTTGACCACAGGTGTCTTTACCCACTGAACCAGCTCAGCCCTGACCATAGGTGTCTTTACCCACCGAACCATCTCAGCCCTGACCACAGGTGTCTTTACCCACCGAACCAGCTCAGCCCTGACCACAGGTGTCTTTACCCACCGAACCAGCTCAGCCCTGACCACAGGTGTCTTTACCCACCGAACCATCTCAGCCCTGACCACAGGTGTCTTTACCCACCGAACCAGCTCAGTCCTGACCACAGGTGTCTTTACCCACCAAACCAGCTCAGTCCTGTTAGTTTGCCCTTCCAGGGCTCATGCTTTTATCACCGTGTCCTCTCAAGGTGCCTCACTCTGGGAGGTACACATTTTCTCGTATGTTCTGTTCTCCATAATTTCTGGTTTTCTCTATTTTATGTTCTGCTTTTATTTTTGTGGCTGAGTTAGTGGGCTTTGGTATTGCCAAGGAGAGAGACCTCACTAACATAACATGGTCATCTATGTGAAAAGCAAAAGCCCGAACCTTCCCTGGTTCCTTCTTGATTTTGGATTAAAATCCCAGGCTCCCTACAAAGGGCCTGCAACAGAGTCCTGGCCCAGCTGGCCACCCTTTCCTCTCTGGCACCTTCTCGAGCACTGTACTCTGCACACACTGACCAAACAGCTTCTTTTCTGTAAACTCAGTGTCCCAGCAGCCCTTCTTCTGGACCAGAGAGCCAGGCTGAAGCAAGACTCGGCTGCCCTCTGGTCCACAGATTATGGTTTTGACTTGGAGACTGCAGTCAGGACCCACTGGGCACCTTCCTTTTCTAGCCCTGTGCGCTCACACTGCCTGGCACCGGGGCCTCACTCTTTGCACATTTGCAAGGTTTGTTTTTTTGGATGTAATTTTTTTTGTTCCCACAGTGGAAATTATAGCCTGTATACAATTTTCACCCTGGCTTCTCTGTTGCTATTCATATATATATGTGTGTGTGTGTGTATGTATATATATATATATTGTATTTTTTAAAAAACTCTAGAAAATTATATATATAATTTTCTAGAGTTTTTTTTTTTAAAAATACAATTAATCCATGAAGAATAGTCCAGAGCTTTTTGTAAGAAAAACAATTAGTCTTTAAAGAATCGTCCACATGAGTGGATCTAAAACAATCTGCTTAGCATGTTCCCAATAGTTGGTTATTTTGGTTCTTTCTATTTTTTATTATAAACAAGGCCACACTTCTCTTTGTACATAAATCTTTTGTCAGTCTGAGATTATTCCCCTCAGATGAAGCGCCATGAGTGTAATTACTGGGTCAAAGGCGGTAGTAATTTACATTCCCATCACCAGAATTGAGTGTTTCCTCACACCCTAGGCAGCATGGGGTATTCTCATTAAAATTTCCCTCTTCACTCAGTGTTATCTTGCTTGTTTTAATTTACTTTTTAAAAAAATAATTAGACATTGGAAAATAGGCTCAACCTATGAGCTGTAAGAAATTAATCTTCTGTTAATGAGTGTTCCTACCCGTTCACATTTATCCAGCAGTGACTTGAATTTTTAAAACTCAATTTGTGTGGGCTCTTAAACACCGAGGATCTCAGCCTCTGCATGGGGCCGCAATGTTATTTTCAATTTTCCTACAATTAAACGTAGAAATTTCAAACCCTCTCTCTCTGTTTTCTTTGCACTTGCTTCGTTTACTTTGAAGCTTAGGAGTCCCATCCAGAGAGTTCTGAGAGAGCCTTTCTGCTTTATTCAAGTGTGCTTTTTTTTGTTTTGCTTTTTAATTGAAATCTTTAATCCAGCTGGACTTGATGCTAATATATGGCATAAAACAAAGAAGAACGTGGATTTGCTTTCTCAAACAGCGTTCCTCACACCCTCTCTTCACTGCTGGAATGGGGTGGTCCCTACCACACTGTGCGGAGCGTGCGATGAAGTTTCTCTCTGGGTTTCATGTCCTTTCCCGCACTCTCCACCCTCTGTGTGAGTTTCTGGGCACACCGCTCTGTAGCCTTGGCACCCTGGTCCTCTGCCCTGCCTGGGCTGAGGCACTTGGTGGGCTTTTGTGAGTTCCAGGCACAGAAACCAGTGTTAGGAGTGATGTCTAAACAACGGCCCGGGAAATGAAAGCCACAGCTCTCCAGGGCTGGCTCTGGGGCTTGAAAAAGCAAGGTTCGGGAGACCCCAAAGCTTTTAAGATGGGAGTCAAAGCTAAACTAAGTGGCAGAGCTTATGCGGAGAGAATAGACTGGAAATAATTCACAATACCATATCCTGCGCCCCAGGGAGGGGTAGGTAAAACCTGGGTAGGAGCAGGGCATCCAAAAGATTCTTCTAGAACCTGATACTGCTTGAGCCTCCACCCTCAGAAAAGGCCCGTCCCTTGTCTTCTAAGTTTCAAGGAGAGATCCCCCAAGCAGAATCCTCAAATCTAACCTGGTGCTTATAGGAAAGGCAGAATGGGAGCCCCAGCATAACCTGTGGGGATCATGGACACCTGAGGGTTGATGTAAGCAGACTGGAGTCCCCTCTGTCACTCACACAAGTGCTGCACACCTGTCTCTAATCACTAATCTGCTCAATGGGCTCGGGTTTCATCTGCCTGGAGAATTAGAGATGGTGATACCCTGGCACAGGTCAATGGCTACAAACCCTGGGTCCACAGTGGGGCCCCGTGTCTCACTGGGGTCCTTGCCCTTGGTGACCAAGCCACCAGACACACCCTATCCTTCCCAGCCCCTTTCCCCCGGCCACACTTAGCTTGCATACATGGTGTTTGTGTGTTCTACTGATTGCAAGCTTTTAGGCTAAGAATTTTTGACCTTACATTTCAGGTATTTTATTTCAAATCAGAACATACTTCTTTGGCAACCACCCAGGCTGTCTCATTCAAACACAAACGGGACAGAGATTCCTGCCAAAGGGAAGACACACTTAAGTCACAAAGGGTCACAGGTACATTCCCTGGAGGGAAGCAGGGCACAGGTTTCTCTCTTTAAAACACACACACACACACACACACACACACACACACACACACACACACACTGACTTCTATCTGGAAGATAGCTCCTTCCCCAGCGGCCTTATCCCTTGGAAGGCCTCATTTAGCTAATGGCACTTTGCTCTGCAGTGATGGGTCCCACAGGTATCTTCCTCTGGGAAAATTGATATGCAGATATTCTTCTCGATCCCATTGTCCTCTCTGGCCTCCTCCCACACACAAGTGGTCCCTAGATCACTCTCATTCCTGACTCTTCTTCAGGCCCTCTGAAACCCTGCAAACTGGTCCCACAGCCCAAGTCTAGGGCCACCAGTCAGCCCTGGTGTCCCCTGGCCTCCTGGCATGGCCTCTTTGTTCTGCTGGAAGCACTCTCCCTGCTGGGCTCCTGGGACCTTCCTGGCAGAGACCTCTGTTCCCCTCCTTGTCTCTCTCCTCTCCAAATTCAGCCCCTGCTGGTCTGTCTGGGAAGGCCTGGGCCTCTGTCCTCTATGAACTCTGTCTGAGTGTGTGTGTGTGTTCATGCATGTGTGTGCATGTGTGTATGGAGGCTGGAGTTTGATATCAAGTGTCTCCCTCAATTACTATATTATTTTCTGGACACAGGGTCTGTCCCTGTACCTGGAGCTCAGCCAGGATGCTCCAGTCTTTGTCTTCCCAGAGTTGGATTTGCCTGACTTTTTATGTGGGTCCTGGGTATTCAAGCTTGGGTCCTCATGCTGGAGTGGCAAGAACATCACCAACTGAGCCAATTCCCCAGCTCTCTATCTCCCTCCCTCCCTCCCTCCCTCCCTCCCTCCCTCCCTCCCTCCCTCCCTCCCTCCCTCCTTCCCTCCCTCTCTCCCTCCCAGATAAGGTTTCTCTGTATAACAGCTCTGGCTGTCCTGGAACTTACACTGTAGACCAGGTTGGCCTTGAACTCAGAGATCCACCTGCATGCTGGGATCAAAGGTGTGCACCATCATCGCCTGGCCTTTTTATTTTTTATTATTATTATTATTTATTTATTTATTTATTTATTTATTTATTTATTTTTGGTATAGAGTCTCTCCATGTACTTCTGGCTGTCCAGAAATTCACAGAGACAAGGGTCTGTTTCCCCATTTGGACTACAAGTTCAGTGAAGTCAGACTGTTTCCTCCCCACGGTCTCTCCGTCAGCCCACTGGAGAGGCTCAAAGATCGTGTATAGAAGTGAGTTGAAAACTCTCTCTCTTGGAACCTAGACAACAGAAAGGACCCTCAGAGAGACATACATGAAAGAAAGCTCCCCTCCTCTTCCTTCTGCCTCTCTTTCTTTCTCTGTCTCTGTCTCTCTCGGCACAAGGCACTTTTTTTTGCACACATCTTGGAACACAGCTTTCGATCATTTTCTTGGGATGAATTTCAAGCAAATGGAGCTCAGAGTCCAATAGTCCGGATCTTCACACCTGAGCAAATGGAGCTCAGAGTCCGACAGTCCGGATCTTCACGTCTGAGCAAATGGAGCTCAGAGGAAACTAAAGAGGAAGGAGAAAAAGACAAGGTCTCCTGAGTAATGTGAGAGCATGGGATCATAGGAGAGGGGAGGAAGAAGGGGAGCAGAGAAAAATGTATAGTGCAACAAAAACAATAAAAAAATTGATAAAAAGAGAAAACTCTCTCTTGGATTCACAAGTTGCTTTCCATCTCTAAGACAATCCTGCTCTAAACTTTTCTAATTATCTGAACTCAGTTGTCTAAACCTCTGCACCAGGGCCGCCCTTAACTCTATCTGTCATCCTCAGGCAGTGTGGTCAGGTTTCTGCTCCATCACACCCCGAAACCACTCTTGCTGCGGGCTCTGACAACCCCCTAATTACCACCTCCACTGGGTGTTTTTCCATCCCTGTCTTATTGGAATTCTCTGCAGGGTTTAATATTGTTGATCACTCTCCTTCTCAGCAGCGCTTGCTCTCTTGGTTTCCATGACAACCCCCTCTCCTTGTTTTTAAACCATCTCTATGACGACTTCCCCCCCCCCCCTCATTAATCAGAGTTTCTGACTCAACCAACCCTGAAATGTTAGGGTCCTGAGGATTCAATATTGCGAAGCTGTTGACTCACCCCAAATTAATGAACAAACTTGATGCCTTCCTAATCAAAGCATCACTGGGTTTTTTTTAAATGGTATTTAATGCATTGATTCTTAAAACCATATGGTAGAGGAAATGGTCAAAAGCAGCCAGGATGACGTTAAGAGAAAAACAGCGTTGGGAACACAGTAGGAGGAAAAGGTCTGGAGTTGCCCTACTAGGCGAGAGATGACACGGGACTGTGGAGATGGTGCTGAGGAGGGCGGGGAGGGAGGGAGGGAGGGAGGGAGAAAGAAAGGACTGAAGACTTTACTGTCAGTCAAGCCGAATAATATTTGCTAGAGATGAGGAAGGCCCTTTCACACAGTGGATACTGGAATCTAGGAGCTCAAAGAATCTCAAAGACACTCATCCCTTAGTTCTTGGCTACCTCCCTCAGGCTGGACTGTTTCCTTCCTACCCCCGAGTCCCCACACTCCAACCCACACCCTCAAAACTTGCCTATGTGAGAACCACCTCCTTAAGGTGACCCATTATTTTCTTCTGAACTGTCCTGTTGTTCAGGTTCTCTTTCTCCTTGGGTCGAAGGCAGCCCAGGCTGGTCTCAAATTCTCCAGCCAGGGTTGGCCTTGAACTTCTTTCTGCTCCTCCTGTATCTTCCTTGAGTGCTGGGGTCACAGGTGTGTGCCACTTGACTCAAGTTTTCCTGCGGTGCAAGAGCTGCATGCACTTGGATGGTGGGCGTGGTCTGAAGTGCTCATTCTACCACCCGTGCACTCTTCTGTGTTTTTAAAATAAACTGCCATAAAAGCAATGATACTTGAACATGGCACAAAGTTTGAAGACTACGTGAAGCTTGGAGAGTTTTGAAAGTCTCGACTAACAGTTCCAGCACCCGCTGTCAGGTTCTAGGGAACACATCCAAGAAGCATCTCTTTTCATACACTCATTTATGCCGAATGTTTTTATCATATGTCTGTATAGTTCTGCAGCATAGTTTACACTGATTATATACTAGACATTTCCCTGTGTTAGTCAACAGTCATTGTAACTATTGAGGTTAATGACTGCTTAATAATCCAGCTAATGAATAGAACATAATTTGGTTAACTGCTCCCCTGAAGCTGGAGCTTTTGACAGCTTCTTTCCCCTCCTCTTCCTTCTGCCTCTCTTTCTTTCTCTGTCTCTGTCTCTCTCGGCACACGGCACATTTTTTTCACACATCTTGGAACACGGCTTTCGATCATTTTCTTGGGATGAATTTCAAGCAAATGGAGCTCAAAGTCCAATAGTCCGGATCTTCACACCTGAGCAAATGGAGCTCAGAGTCCAACAGTCCAGATCTTCACGTCTGAGCAAATGGAGCTCAGAGTCCGACAGTCTGGATCTTCATGTCTGAGCAAATGGAGCTCAGAGTCCGACAGTCCAGATCTTCACATCTGAGAAAATGGCCTCCTAGACTTCACAGTCTGGCTAGCTGTGTGAGAGAGGTCCGAGGCCACAGCTGCTCGTGTTTGTAAAGCGCTCTTCAGATGGCCCCAGAGTGCCACCTCTGAATCTTCATTTACACTCATTTCGTTATTTGTAAGCTCAACATTTGCAACCGAATTTGCCCTTTGAACTTCATCTTTCATAAATAGACAACACTTTTCACTGTGCCAAAATTTCGTTATGAAAATCCTTTCTGCCTCTGAATGTTTTATTTATGAGAATTTCTGACACATATTCCCTCAATTATATTTTTATTTCCCAGTGCAGCTCTCTCTATGGTGTCTGTGAAAGTTACAGTGGCCTCCCTGCACCACAGTTCGGAACATGAGCCATTTCCACTCTGGGTGGTTATTAATGAGCTTTTTCGTTTTTGCATTTAAACTACCTGATGTTGACTTAGGTACTTGGTATAAAGGGAGATGAAGATTGTAGGTATTTTGTTTCCCAAATAGAGAAAACAACCTCACAGCTTCACTTAGTGATGAGCTCAGCAATTTGTGGAATGCCTGCACAATCATCACAGTGTTAGACTCTGGGATTGGCTCTGGACTTCCTAGTCCATTCTGTGGAGATGGATTTCTCTTTTTTGGAAAAAAAATCAGTCTCTTTTCCTTTATGCCAGAGTATCTGTTTGCATTTAAAACTCTGAATTCTCCATCTCTTATCTGATCAGCTGCTGGTGACTCCGGCTCCACGTCTCATTTCCAACTTAGTGTCTCACCTTTTAGTTCTCTGGGTCACTTTCCACACAGACATATTTTTCTAGCTGTTTCTTCCCCCTGAAGACAGACCACAGAGATGGGGCAGTGGTGGGCCCAGCTCTGAAGTCACAGGTAGGGCCAGGAGACACAGATGTGAGTCTGTCCCGGGCAGCTGGGTGCAGTGGTGGGCCACCCCACAACACATCACCTGTTGGGCCTGTAACATGGGGTCGTGAGGCCCACGGAAGTCAGAGGATGTCAGCCCAGTCTCATTCTTCACTCAGCCCAAATGCGCTGCTACAGGAGGATGAGGTCTTTGGGGGAGGGAATTCACAACCGGTGAGGGAGAACCCATTTCTTCAGAGAGGGAAGGGGCTGCCAATGCTGAGGTTGCCCACAGGACCTGGGGCCACACTGGGGAAGATGGGAAAGTGGCTGTGGGGTGTGGGAGGCTCTATGTGGGTACACAGAGGCTGAACCCAACTGGTTGAGAAGTGGGTGTCTGGGAATGCGTGCGCGGAGTCCACAGAGACAGTGCCAAGCTGGGAGGAACTGAAGGATTTCTCAGGGCAGGAGGAGTAGGTGCCAGGGTTGCCAGAAGGGGTAGATGTGCATACTGGGGAACCTGGAAGGACCCCTGAGAGGGGAGGCATGGGCCTCTGTCCTAGGGGCAAGTGAGAGGGCACTGGAGGATGGCCAGACCCCATGTGACTCCTTAGACACGGCTTCCCTGTGTAGGGGGAGCAGAAGCAGGGAAGCGCGGGGCTACTGCAGACAGAATCAGAGGCTGTGGGGAAGGACAACCCAGGATTGCTCTAGAGACAGGACAGCCAGGACTGGCTGGGACTGAGGAAGGAACAGTCAGGAGGACTCTCCCTTCCAGCTCAGCCACCACCTCTCTGCCTGCCACCCTGCCACACAGTTGTCTTGTCTTTTTGACAAAAAGTATCTATCTGAATCTCCATTTCAGATATTGGAGTTGAGACAGACGATGATTATTCTGCCCCTACATCAACAGCTGCCTGTTGCTAGGTGCCCAGAGCTACAAAGAATGCTAAGACACGACCCCAGCCACCAGGCAAGAAGCAGCCACAGCCAATTAGAGCTGCAGTTAGGACCCACAGGGCAGATGAAGGCTCTCTGAGAACATGAAGATCAGGTTCCCCACAGAAAGGAACATGATTGAATTTTGCTCCTTCCACCAACATGACTAATCCCTTCACATCAACACTGCTCTGGGGCCCTTTGCTGTCTGTCTCTACTCTGCAGGCTGCTGGCCCAGCCTTCCTATCCTGATGTGACCAATGAGCATGGGTGCCTTCCTGGCTCTGTAGCCCCTCCAGCCCCTTCTCCCTCCTCTCAGCCAGAATAGAGGTCAACTTTCCCCGACTTGGGGGACTTCTGTTCTGTTCTCAGAGCTGTGCAGCAAAGTCTCCAAAGCTGTGTCTTATTCTCCTCAGTGCTGGGCATATGGCCCATCAGTGGCCACTCATCCTTCTAGAAATTACTCCCTGGCTTCTGGGATCCTTCCTTTCCCTTTCTCTCAGCCTCCTCTTCCACGTCCTGTACATCTGCCAATACCATGGAATCTGGCCTTCTTGCTGGGTGTCATTCCCTTCAGCCTCACGAGACACTAAAGCTTTGCTCACTTTCAGGAGGCGGCTTTCCCAGAACAGTACTGAGTACTGGGCTATCACCCTTTGTCATACCACCTGTCCATTTCCAGGTCCAAACTCTCCCCTGAGCACAGATCTTGATTGCAATTCCCTTAGACATTTCAATATGACCATGTAGGCATCCCAATTCCACCCAGACATCCCAACACCTTTCAGACATACAGCAGCCCCACTACCTTGATATGCCACATTTCCGACATTTCAACACCACAAAGACATCTCTATCTCTCAGACATCACAATATCACCACCTAGACACCCCTATATCTGCTGCCCAGGCATCTGGATATTACCACCCAGACATTCCCAGCACGATCCAAGACACACCAGCACCATTCAGATTTCACAACCCTACTTACACACCCCAACATCACTGAGACATCCCAACACTCCCTACACATACCAACATCCCTCAAGCTAAATTCCATTCATTAAAAAAGGTATTTATGTAAGTATGACCAATGAGTTTTCATGTCCACCATGTGTGCGCCTGGTGCCCACAGAGACCAGAGGGACTCAGATCTCCTGGAGCTGAGCTGGAATTGTAGACAGTTGTGAGCTACCTGATATGCGTGCTGGGAACCCAACTCTGGTCCTCTGCAAGAGTAGCACATGCTTTTAGCTACTGAGCTTTCCCTTCAGGCCCTGTCCTTTTTCCAGCCGATAGTCTCTCTTCAAATTTCTAACTTGTCTTTGTCCAGCCTGGCCTTGTCTGGTTCTGCCTTGAGAGATGGTTCTAGCACTGTGGTGGGAGATACTAAGTCTCCCGTTGCTCCTCCTGCCGTATGACCGCGCTGACAACAGATGGTCATACTTTCTAGCTGGCCATCATCAGTAGCTCAATCCAAGCTGTCACCACACTCTGACCCCCTGCAACTGCCTGCTCCATGGTCTGTTCAGATTGCTTCTTTCTCCCCTCTGCCCCAACCCCTGTTGGAGCAGCCAATGTTTTTTTTTTTTCTGAAATACATACATTTTAATATTCACCTCTCCCTTCAAGACTTTCAGCGGCCTCCAGAAAAGAGAGCAAATGGACTTCTCCAGCCTTAGACATTATTCCTCCTTGGTTCTGGGAAACAGGGGCCATGCTCCATGTCCTTCACAGAGCAGTGAGCCTGGTCCCTCCGGGGTGGCGAATCATGATTGATAATGCCCACCTTATTTGACAGTGATTGGTTTATGACTAACAGGTGATGCAAATCTGGTTCATGAAAAGTAACCCTAGGTGGGGCTGGAGAGGTGGCTCAGTGGGTCAGAAGACTTGCTGCTCACCTAGAGGATCTGGGTTCAGTTCCCAGCACCACATCTGGTGGCTCACAACTGCCTTTGACTGTGTGCATGCACACATACACACGTCTTTTAAAATGAAATTTAGAAAGTAACTCTGGGGGCTGGAGAGATGGTTCAGCAGTTAAGAACACTGGTTTCTCTTTCAGAGGACCTAGGTTCAATTCCCAACGCCCACATAGCAGCTCACACCTGTCACAAACATACATGCAGGCAAAACCTCAATGCACACGAAATAAAAATAAAGTGTTTGTATGTGTGTGCCTGTCTGTCTTCTGTGAAATGTCTTTTACTGCCTTTGAAGAGGCATAAGGAATAGATATAATGCCTGGAGTGACAGCAGCCATGCTGTGACCATGGGGTCAGCGATCCACATTCTGAGGTTTAGTGAAATAAAAGACAGTACATAGGTCCTTAATCACATTAAAGCTGCCCCAGGGGTCCTCATTGTGTGATAATAAATCTATTATTGTTTCAATATCTCTGAGTCCAGTCTTCTGTCTCACATTTTCCTGGAGAGTATCTTGGGTGTGCTAGTTTTCTTCTGGTTTCTGGAAGGTGTCACATTCTTACCAAAGAGTCCCTCTAGCTATTGTTTCATGAGTCCTCCTCATGACCAGTTAGTGTCTACTCCACTACAGGTTTCCTGGTTATACCTATCAGAGTATGGAATGATGCTTTTTTTTTTTTTTTTTTTCGAGACAGGGTTTCTCTGTGGCTTTGGAGCCTGTCCTGGAACTAGCTCTTGTAGACCAGGCTGGTCTCGAACTCACAGAGATCCATCTGCCTCTGCCTCCCGAGTGCTGGGATTAAAGGCGTGCGCCACCACCGCCCGGCTGGAATGATGCTTTTATGTGCCCCTCGACACCTGCCTCCCACTTGGCCTGGCAGCTCTACAGTCAGTGAGCAGGTGACAGTGCACTCTATACCCTCCTATTGTACTGGTCAGGGAGCTTAGACCACAGGTCCCTGACTCAGTCCCTCAATGTCCTGTAGGAAGGACAGCCACTGTACTCCAATGGCTTGACTTGAAATACGCTAAAAGGCGGAATCATCCGCCGGGTGGTGGTGGTGCACGCCTTTAATTCCAGCACTCAGGAGGCAGAGGTAGGCAGATCTCTGTGAGTTCGAGGCCAGCCTGGTCTACAAGAGCTAGTTCCAGGATAAGCATTAAAGCTACAGAGAAACCTTGTCAAGGAAAAAAAAATTCAAAAGCAAAATGGAGCCAAGGGTTCCAGAAACAGTGTGCCCAATATGAGTGATAGGTGACCGATAACACACTTTCCAGCCTGAAAAGGTTAGAGACGGGTGTGGCCTTTTAGAGAAAGATGGGGACTTTAAGAAAGCCACCTCACCATGACCATAAACCAGGCCATACAGCCATCTCACAACCACAGGGAAGAAAGCCAGGCATCCTGCTCTGCTGTCCCTGACATCTCCTGCTGTGTTCTCCTCTGGGACACAACTGGAAGCTAGAGAGCAAGGAGGAGCCTGGTGGCCTTAAGGTCAGCTATCCAGGGCACAGCAAGACTGCAGGACACAGTGCAGCTTCAGGGCTAGTGATTAGCCCAAACAGGCACAATGGCTGTCTGCCTACTCATTTTAGCACACCTGTTTCCTTTTAAAAAGAAAGCCTCAGCCACAGGGCAGATTATGAGTGTAGTGAGCCTCAATACTCCTAATCAGGGCCAGAAAGGGCACCACAAGAACCCCACTGTGCTTCCTGCCCCCCACGAGCCATTGCCCATCTGCAATCAGACCCTCTCACTTCATTTCAGCCTGGTTCAGGGATGGATGCCAGATGACTTCCAGATCTTGTCATGCTCTCCCTCTCTGCGGGTGCTTCTTTCAATCCTAGGGGCATTCCTGTTTTTAGAAAGCCTTGATCACCCACATTTTTCTCACTATCACCCGATTCCTCTACCCATTTACTCCGTTGCCTCTGAAAAGCCAGCTTTTAGCCCTTTACCCCTCAAAAACAGTTCTTGTCACAATAGCCCCTTGATTGCTGAATTCAAAGGACTGTGTTTGCTTCTTATTTTTCTGAGATCCAGGCACATAGCTCTGTTGATTACTTTCTCCTTGAAACCCTTCACTACCTTGGTTGCCATAGCAACCCCCCCTCCTAGTTGTTCCTCAAATCACTCAGGCCCTTCCTCTCTTTCTTCTTTGTTGCCTGTACACACCTCCATCAGTTCCTGAAGTGTTTCTCACTCTGATCTTCCCATTAGCTGCTTTTCCACCTCCTCCCTGGTGAGCCCACTCATTCCTCAATCCTCTCCTTTCAACCTTCATCCTTTGGTTGGTCCTTTCTAGAACCCAGGTGGGACACCATGCCTGCTGACTACCTAGCTGTATCCCAGTCCTAGCTCTGCCTGACACTGAGCCCAGTGATGCCTTCCTCCAACAGACTCATGTTCTGGACCCCAGCTCCAACACCCTTCACTGTCTCCCAATGATCCCACTGAGAGGAGAATCACTATCGGCCCCACCCTCTTAACACAATATTCACCAACTGGGGTACACTGCTGACTTTACTCTCTGAACTGGTCTTCTTACCTAGAGGCTGTTATCTTCAACTATGGTGTTCCCATCTGCCACCACAGTGATCTTCCAAAAGCAGACCTGTCACTATGGTGTGAAACCCTTCACGGGCCCACTGACTGTAGGATAGTGACCAGATGTCTTCACATGGTGCTGTGAGGCTCTGCAGGGCCTGGGCTTTGCCCTTTCAGTCCTGTGAATTTCATTCTTCTTCCAGGACCATGGCAGTCTCTCAAGTTTTCTTGTTCCTATGGCATAGAATGTACTGGTCCCTCTGCCTACAGTCTTTCCAGTCCCCTTTACCTTACACCCATCGGCTCATTTTAAATACAGACTAAGAGTCTAATCTCTTCTGGAATGTTCTATGCCATATAAACACTCTACTACTGCAGTTCCCATATTGTATTGTAATGATCTCCCCTCCTCAAGGCTGCCCCACCCCAGATCAAAACTTCTTGTGTTAGAAAAGGTGCTTTTGAAAAAACATAACATCACAGATCTAAGAGCAGCTAACAGCAAGAGCATTTACTCAAGCATGAGCTGTCCAGAAGGCAGTGGCTACAGGTATGCTGGCTCAGTCAGCAGTCTTGTCCCCTGCTGATCGCAGGATGGTTGTCGGAGTTCCTCGCTTCGTGTTTTCACCCAGCAGCATCTAGACAGAAAGGGAAGGGAGAGGCCAGGAGAGCAGCCAGCATATTCACTCTGGCATGGGAGTGAAGTGGGGCCCTGAAGCCGCTCTTCTAAGTTCCACGGATTGAAATGGGCTCACAGAAGGTCGCAAAGCTGCCCATTATACACTTTTCCTATCTGTAAGACCTTCATGTCCCACACGGCAGACTAAGCTTTGGGGCCTTTGGAAGCGACTCCCTGCCAGTCCCATGCCCACATATGGTTTAAAGTTTGATTCTGGCTATCTCTGACCCGTTCCACGTGTCCACAGCTGCTCAGTCTTCCTTCCCCACTGCCACATTAGGAGATATGGCAATACTGACCCCTCGTTCCACCACGTGTCCACAGCTGCTCAGTCTTCCCCACTGCCACATTAGGAGACGTGGCAATACTGACAGTCTACAGACTTAATAATGTTCAATGTAAAAACTGAGTATCGGTGACAAAATCCTGTATTTCCTAAGGGTGTGTAATACGTATTTACAGGTTTTTAGAAAGGTCTCGAAAGGTGCATACTAAGCCCATCACAGTGGCTACTGCTGGGGAAGAGCAGGCAGCCAGAAGGGACTCAGGCTCCAGCAGCAGTGCTCTGGAGGATGCATTCATGTTTTGCTTATGCCATTAAACTTTAATTTGAGAAATTCCCATTCATTTTCATCCAATTACGCTGGCTCTGTGCTTGGCTGTGCTTGTGTGTTTGTGCCCAGGGAGGAAGAACGTTTTCTTTGTGTGTCTGTGAATGAAGTACAGGGATTAGAAAGCAGATTAAAAAGAAATGTAGCAAACAAAAGCCAAACAAAATGGGGGGGGGGACGACAGTGAAAATTCATTCACAACAATGGAAAGCAAAGAAATAAACCCAAGAGGGAAGCCACAAGTTTCTCAGGAGAAGGCTGGGTTTGTGGAAGACATGATGGACAAATACAGTCCTGCCTCATTTCTGCAGTGAATGCCAAAGCACTGTACTGATGTCAGCTTCCCCCGAGTTCATCTCTGGATTCACAGTATTTGACAAGCAGCTTTTAAAATTCGTGTGGAGGAGTGAGCTAAGACAGCTGTAAGGAGTCGCGGTGAAATGTGGCATTTTACTTAACAGATATCAAAAAGTGGTATAAAGCAATGGCAAATTAGAGTCTGGTGCTGACAGAAACAGATTAGTTAAAAATGAATGAATGAATGAATGAATGAATGAATAGATAAATAAGCCACCTAGCACTGGGGCATCTCTTCAGAGTGGCAGAGAAAGGATGAATGAGCCGACCTGTTCTATTATGTTCTGATAATTGGCTGTACGTTTTGAGAAAGGTTAGATGCTGTCTCAATTCAATCACAGAAATACATTCCAGATGCAAGAAAGACTCAAGAACAAAAACTGTGAAACCATTAAAAAAAATAAAGGTTCCATTTAAACCAAACATGATATATATTCAAAAAGGAATAAAGGAGATTGAGGAAATACATTAGATCAAATTGGTAACTTCTGTCTAACACAGGATTCTACAAAGCACTGAGAGCCAGACAAAATATTTGTCTAAAAAGCACAAAAGCTTACTATCCTGATTACATCAGAACATTCTACAGGTCAATGAAGAGCCTAATGCAAAAACAGGCAGCTCAGAGCTGCAGGAATAACACAAATGCCCAATGTACACATGAAAACCTCACTGGCAAACAGGAAGTACAAATTTAAAAATGGACTTAACTTTTTCATCCATCCGATTGGCAAACACTGATAATTGTTCAGTCTGGGGATTAAAGTTAGCCTCTGGTTAGATGCTTGTATGGTACAGAAACCATGGAGAGCACCGGGGAAGTCTGCTAAAATGGAGAATGTACAGACCCAGCATCCTCCCTCGGCATCACTGCCAAGAGAAGGCTGCTCAGAACAGAACAGAAACAAAGAACCACCTGGAGGTGGAGACTGGGAGAGCTGAGGGGAAGGGTGTTCCGCTGTGATAAAGGAAACGACCTTCTGGAATCAGAATGGCTGTGTAGTAAAGACGCTAAGGTGTCAGGATGCAGCCTCCGGCAAGCTCTCTGCACAGTGGACTCCTTCAAAGCACCCGCATGGATTTCACGCATGCCCCAGAAACAGACACACAAAACTGGAGGGGATGGGATACAGGACTTAGGTAAAGGTGACAGCAGCTGGGTTCATGTAATTCCACCTCTAAAAGGGAGAATGTATTCATGCTTTGCTTGCTTAATTAAAGTGCACTTTGGAAAGATTCTAATTTGTTTTCAGCTAATTATGCCAGCTCTGTGTTCAGTGGTGCTCCTGTGTTTGTGCCCAGGGAGGAAGAAGGTTTACTTTGTGTGTCTGCGGAGCAAGCTCAGTGATTAGTGAGAGGCTGAGATGGAGAACATGGGTCAAGTGCACAGGAGCACAGTGGCCCTGCCATCCAGAGCTGCTGGAGATCCCTGGAAAAAAGACTGAGGAGTAAATCCATCAAGAGACAAAAGGCAAGCTGACCCAGAGAATGCAGCCGTCGTCTGCAGAGGGGGAGATCCCTGGGCGGGGAGGGTGACACCAGCAAAGGGCAGAGGCTGGTTTCCCTCGGACTTATCTGTGGATTCAGCGTAACTTCAACACAATTTCCTAGCAAACGTTCTCTTGAAAACTGATACATTTTAAAATTCACATGGTGTGACCAATGTGTAAGGATGACAGAAGCAGTTCTGCATAACAGAGAGGGTGAGAGCAAGTCTGGGAGCAGACAGGCAGAGGACCAGGGTGGCCTCACACAGTGCCCCAGGCCAGCGGGGTGGTACCAGGTAAAGAAAGCAGGCGTAGGTGACGCCACCTACATTCCACAAAATAGTAGGACGGTGACACTGGACAATAAGATTTGTGCATATAGAATTTATTATTCATACATGACATAAATATACATTTATAAATTACATATATGTATATGCTTATGTTTATATAAACTATAAATGCTAGAGAATATAGGAAAAGTACCTTGAAATTAATATAAAGAAGGCCTCTGTCCTTTTTTGTTGTTGTTTTTTTTTAAGATTTTATTTATTTATTATGTATACAGTATTCTCAGTATTCTGTCTGAATGCATGCCTGCAGGCCAGAAGAGGACACCAGATCTCATTACAGATGGTTGTGAGCCACCATGTGGTTGCTGGGAATTGAACTCGGGATCTTTGGAAGAGAGCCATCTCTCCAGCAGCCCCTGTTGTTTTTTTAGATAGGATTTCACTGTGTAGCCTTGGCTGTCCTAGAACTTACTCTGTAGACCAGGCTAGTCTTTAACTCTCAGAGATCCGCCTGCCTCTGCCTCCTGAGTGCTGGGGTTAAAGGCATGTGCCATTAATGCCCTGCTAAAGAAGGCTTCTTAAGATTGCCAAAAGAAGGTGTAAAAGTAAAAACCTACAGATGACTGTATCAAAATCTTAAATTTTTCTAAAAGCAATTCAACTAAATGACAAAAGAATCACAATGTAAGCCAGGAGGTGGTGACGCACGCCTGTAATCCCAGCACTCGGGAGGCAGAGGTAGGAGGATCTCTGTAAATTCCAGGTTAGCCTGATCTACAAAGCAAGTTCCAAAGCTACACACAGAAACCCTATCTTGGGAAAAAAAAAAAAAAGAATCACAGTGTAGAAAAACATCTGTAACAACAAAACATTAGTATAAAATGCTTGAAACAGATAAAGAACCAGAAACCACTGAAAGATAAAAATACCTTTAGAAAGAGAAAGAGAAGTGGGCATGTGTGGCATCAAACCTATAATCCCAGTACTGGGAGACTGAGGTTGGAGGACCGAGTTTGAGGCTAGGATAGGGTACATAGTGAGAACCTGTCTCAAATCATGGAAAAGAGAGAGAGAGAGGAGAGAGAGGAGAGAGAGGAGAGAGAGGAGAGAGAGAGAGAGAGAGAGAGAGAGAGAGAGAGAGAGAAGGAAAGAGAAGGAAAGGAAGAAAGAGAGAGGCAGGCAGGCGGAGGAAAAGGAGGAGGAAGGACTTGGGCACACAGTCCAGACAGAAAACTAGGAACGGGGTAAACAAAAGCTTTGGCTGGGGTTGGAGACATGGCTCAGAGGTTAAGAGCATTGCCTGCTCTTCCAAAGGTCCTGAGTTCAATTCCCAGCAACCACATGGTGGCTCACAACCATGTGTAATGGGATCTGGTGCCCTCTTCTGGCCTGCAGCCATACATGGAAGGAATGCTGTATACATAATTAAAAAAAAGCTTTGGCTGTGGCATGGCACAGGGCACACTAACCTAGGACAGTATTTTCCCCCATCCACCGTTCCATTGGTGAAATGTTAAGTTGGAGATGCTCTGGCAAGAGAATGAACACTTTGGAGAAGACTGTAGCTGTTTTGATCTGAATTCAGGACGTGTCTTCCCTGTGGTCCAACAGTACTTGTCTTACAGAAGTATTTGTATGAGAGCAAAAGGGACTAATGCACGGTACCTCAGGGTGTTTGTTACGACCCCCACCAAAGGCATTTTCCCAGTCAGTCAATAGGAAACAACTGGAATAGAAGGTGACAGGCTTGTCTGCGGCTGTGTGTGGCCAGCTGAGCGGAGCACTGGAGTGAGGGAGATGCAGAGAGCACTCGAGGAGAATCCTGTGGGGCACACAGCTCAGGAGCACTTCCAATGTGGACACCACCTGCCTATGAAGACAGACGAAACAAAGGACAGAGGCTTGTTGGAAGGGCACAGGCAAACACTAGACAAAGAGGGATACTAATATCGGCTTCCTCCCCTGAATGTTCAAGGACCTAAGGCAGAGGCCAAGGGCCAAGCAGAGATGCCCATCTGTAATGTGGACTGTATGAAAAGAAAATGTATTCGTGTTTTACCTGTATAACTGAAATTTAATTCCAACATTCAGATTCATTCTTTGCCAATTAGCTCAGATTTGCATGCGTGTTGTGCTCTCATTTGTCTGTCCAGGGACAAAGCACGCTCACTTGGTGTGTGTCTGTGAATACGGCATAGTGATTAGCAAACTGATTAAAACTTGGAAAGTAAAATGAAAAACTGGGCAAGTTTATCCAGTCACGAAAGCAACAAAACTAATAAGGTGTTCAGGAGCCAAGCCATTAAGAAACGTGGAGGACGCCTGCAACTTGCAGGGCCAGCTTTTATCAGAGGGCATTAAAAGCAAAGCAAAACCAAACAAGAGAGACTGACCATGGAAGATGGCGCCGCTGTCGCAGATGGGAGAAGCTGATGGCATCTTTATGATGCCATTTTCCCTCTAATGCAGTCTTGCTTAATAAGACTTTCCCCCCATGGAACTTTGACAAGTTAATTATAAGACAGATAAGTAAACCAGCAATATAACAAGGTAATTTTTTTAAAAGAATAGAGGGCAGGGTAAGGGTACTTACCGCATCAGGTATTAAGACACTATTCAAAGTTTTGCTTATTAAAATACAGCAGTGGCTCAGAAAAACACACAGAGATCAGCAGCATGAAGAGACTAGCCACAGGGTCCATGAGGAACATCGGGCAGGGCTGTGAGGAGAGCTGCTCTGAGTGGAGCTCACAAGCTTGCTGTCCGTCGGATTCCATCTCTGTCACATCACACAAACTGTGCCTCAGATGGAGCAAACACAAAGACACACAATGATACTGGAGAGTTTGGGTGCAAATACAGAATGTCTGCCACTGGGGAGGATCCTGTCTCTAGATCATACCAGAGGAGTAAGATGGGCCCCTGATAGGTTGCTTTCAGCGGGGACAGGGCTCCAGGAAGACAAGCTTTCTATCTACTGCTTGGGTCTGCCGGCCTGAACCTCCAGCCTATTCTGTTTTCTTTTCTCTCCTCTGTTTCTGTCTCACTTAGACTGGTTCTGACACACTGGCTGGGATTCTACAACCATGTCTTGTCCCTCATACAGTGTTGGCACGATCAGGTGTGTCCTCTCTGGATCTTGTGAGAGGGAGGAAATTCATGTGAGACAGTGAGTGATCACAAGGATGAGCGAGGCAGATTTGACTTTTTCTCCACCCAGTCACCCAAAGGTCTGCCTCTGATGGGCGTAGTCGACCGGTAAGCTAGAATTAACCAGACCAGCTCAAAAACAACAAATATAATTTAATAATTGGAAACGGGGAAACTCACATGACCAGAGTCCTGCGAGCACCACATGCAGCCGAGAGAAAAGGGGGTGTACCTGGATACCCAGGTCTTTCTTCCCTGGCCCCAGGCGGCCACACCTTAGCCAAATGTGATTGGCTGAGCTTCCCCATCATGCCTCCCCAGATTTAACTGCTCCATTCCCCTTTCTTGTGCTGTAACGGTCATACCTTTCGGTTGAAGCAAGAATACATGTTGATTTTCAGAATTCCAGTCTAAGGCAGAAGACACTGGCTTGACACCTAAAGAGTTCAGTCTATTGCACACAAAATATTAAGATATGATCTCAGCCACGAAACAGGATCAAACTGGTGCTAATTAGACATGTAGGCAGGATATATGGCAGATGAAAATGTTCCCAAAAGAACATGGGATCGTATTACTCTCTAAAAGGTAAATAACTGAGTTTCGCCCACATTTGGTCATACACACATTATTACCCCAAACTAATTTATTTTCCTCTGCACTTCATCCCAGTCCCTTTGGGAGCTTATTTCAAATAATTGTCTCCGCCCCTAATTGTTCAATTACTCTGGCTCCACAGCCCAGAATAGCCATGCATCAGCATTCCTCTTTCCTTCACGATTAAGATAAAAAAGGCTGGGGTTCTGTTTGTTCCTTTCTCTCCCCAGCTCCTTCCTATCTGTCTGCCTCTGGTGCTTCTATCCTTCCTGGGGTTAGCCTCTGGCACAGGGTTATCCTTGACCCAGAATACTTTCTGCTGGATTTCCCATCTTGGTCTGAAGCATGATCCTGCTAGACCACCCATTAGTATGGGGCACTGTACTCTGATGAACATGACTGATTCTTTCTCCTCTACTGCTCCAGAAACCTTACTGACTGCCTATTTGCCCTCAAAGAACCCATCGTGTTAGGCACACTGCCAGAAACACAGCAGAGGACACTGGAGGGTGTGGCTGTTACACTGGCTAGTGAACAATGTGCTCATCCTTCCTAGCTTCACTTCTACACCCCCACCTCTCACATCTCCAAGTTTTCCTTCTTGATTCCTTACAGGAAGGACTTAGTGACAGTCTCACACCCCCTTGCATGTCAACATAATCCCCCTTTATGTTCCTACAACTCCCCACAAATGTTCTTTTAGGTCCAGTACAAGTCAGCTAATCCTGAAGTCCAACGGGGAAATTCCTGTCTTGATCCGATTGGAATTTGCTGTCACATTTGACAATGTTGATTACTTTCTCCTTGAAACTCTTTACTACTTTGGTTGCCATGGCAACCCCCTCTCCTAGTTGTGTGTTGCATCTCTCAGGTCCTTCTCTTTCTGCCACCTGGATCAACTCCTTGAATGTTTCTAACTCCTTGTCTTGGCCTAGGCTCTCTGCCATCTTCTCCACATGCTCCCTAGAAAGTCATCTTCTTAGGGTCCCCATTACAGAGTGGCACTAACTCCAGGCCAGCTGTGTCTTTCTTCAGCCTTCAACCTAGGATTCAGGTGTCTGCCAGACCCACTGTTGTGTTCCCAACACCCTGGCCATGTGAGCCACTTTCCAATGTCTCTTGACTGTCTTACAATACTGTGTTCCCCAACCCATCAGGGCTGCACTCAAGACACGAGGGCCACTCCAAGACTGACCTTCTAAGTGTGTATGCACGCATAAGCAAATGTATGCCAGCGTGCACATGTGAGTGCAGGAGCCTGAAGAGGAACCAAACTTGGGTACTTTGCAAGAGCAGTATGAGCTCTTAACCATGGAACCACCTCTCCAGCCCCAGCTTGACTGCCTAACAGACAACCATTCTAAGCACTTCTGCTGTCTACCATGAGGTTCTGACCCATCCATTCCTCTGCAACCCTACTAGTCTAGTTGAGAGCTGTCTCTCATACAATTTCCTGCTTCTGAAGACCATAGTTAAAGGACGTGAGGGATCTGTGGCTTTCTAGCATCTCCATGCCTCACACAGCTCTAATACCCATGAGACTTCCTGGTCGAACTTCCAGGGAGTTGAAGTGGAACCTGGGCTGCCCTGCTATGCAGAAGACACACTACCCAGTCCTGGAAGACACATGCTCAGGCAGCTAAGCCACAGCTCACTGATTTTGATTTCTGTGCAATTATAGAAGAAATAGTTACAATTCAGTACATACTGTCTAGGAGACAGCAAAGAACTCAAGACTGTGCCCTCATCCCATCCCTGTACTTCTCACCATTCTTTCTTTTTGCTTTACTTCTCTGGGTCTGCTTCTTTCCCTATGAAACAGGTCAGCTGGTTGGCTGCCTCACTGTATGCAGGGAAGGGGCAGTAGTGATCAGATGAGACAGTGGCCATGACCCTGTAGCATACACTTTGAGAAGGTGAGCCCACACTGAGGCCAGGGAGCATTCCCTGAGATCTAGATAAAGTAATTATGAATGTTATGTAATTTGTTGATTCCTTGTATGACGTAAATCTTTTTGACAAAAAGCATCTATCTGAATCTCCATTTCAGATATTGGAGTTGAGACAGACGATGATTATTCTGCCCCTACATCAACAGCTGCCTGTTGCTAGGTGCCCAGAGCTACAAAGAATGCTAAGACGCGACCCCAGCCACCAGGCAAGAAGCAGCTACAGCCAATTAGAGCTGCAGTTAGGACCCACAGGGCAGATGAAGGCTCCCTGAGAACATGGAGATCAGGTTCCCCACAGAAAGGAACATGATTGAATTTTGCTCCTTCCACCAACGCGACTAATCCCTTCACATCAACACTTAATCCCACTGCTCTGGGGCCCTTTGCTGTCTGTCTCTACTCTGCAGGCTGCTGGCCCAGCCTTCCCATCCTGATGTGACCAATGAGCATGGGTACCTTCCTGGCTCTGTAGCCCCTCTAGCCCTCTTCTCCCTCCTCTCAGCCAGAATAGAGGTCAACTGTCCCCCATTTGGGGGACTTCTGTCCTGTTCTCAGAGCTGTGCAGCAAACTCTTTACCAGCTTTAGGAACCTATGTGCTTTTGTGCTCTCTTCCGCTGACCCCTTCTCAGTCTCCTCAGTAGGGTCCATATTGCAACTGCCCTTGGAATGCCTGTCATAGGTCGGTTTGGGGCCTGGTTCCTGTGAGACTCTTTCGTTGGAGTTCAAAATTTGCCAGACTGAGTGGCCAGCAAGCCCCACTGATCCTCTCTAGTCATCTGATGTGTGCTGCCAATCTCTGTTTTTTTATACAGGACTGGGGATTGAACTCAGGTCCTTGTACAGCAAGCATATCAACTAAGCCACCTTAGTTGTGTGCTCTGAGGTGGATTTAGAATAGAGCTTTCCTTGTAGTAAACAACAGATCAACAATCTGAACCTTGGCTTTGGACAAGCCTTCTCCTCTTGCTCCAGCTCTGAGTTTAGCTATTACTGACTGATGACCACTTCTGGAGCTATGTTCTCAAAGAATGTGCCATCTGGACAGGGAATCAGATGGCTACAGGAAGGCATAACTGGAAACAATGACAATGAATACAGGACAGCATTTCAAAGTAGAACGCCACTGGAAGTCTGCCAGGAAAGTGTGTGGAGAGATGGCTCACCTACTTTGCCAATGTGGATGGCTCCATCTAGTTGGCATCTACCAGTCTGAAGACATCCAATCCTGCAAGGAAACATTACTCAAGGGCCACAGAGTGTCCACCCCACCCTCTCCCTCAACTGTGCAGACCTACCTGAATGGTTTGCCAAGACACTTCACCACAAGCAGCAGACTCATCTCAGCCAGTTCCTGGCAAGTTCACCTTCTTGGGGCTGCAGCCATCTTGATCCCTCCATGCTCCAAAATGTGGAGCTGACAAAGTCTGGGGTCTTCATTCCCCATCAATACCGTCACAAGCCTTGGGGCATCTGAAGATGTGATGCTAGCTCTGAAAAGGAACTGGGGATAATCTAGTTCAGCTGCCTCCCTCTGCAGATGGGGAGACAGGCCTAGTGAGTGAAGGTGTATGTATCCCAGTGAGTCAGTGGAGAAGCATCCTCACTGGGAAAAGCAGGATTACTTTGCCTATCTAATCTTGATGGAGAACAGCACAGGAGTGGGAGTAATGGCTCAGTGGTTAAGAGCAGTGGTTGCTTTTGCAGACAACCTGATTTCAGTTCCTGACAGCCACATGGCGGCTCACAATTGTCTATAACTCTAGTTCCCGGGGATCCAAAGTGTTTCTGGCTCCATGGGCACCAGGTACACACATGGTGCACTTACAGACACACAGGCAAAACACTTATAAAATAAAATAAATCTAAAAAACAGAACAGAGAAGAAAAAATGTAATGGAGCTGAGTTGTAAGACTCAGGTAGTAAGTCTGCATCTATCCGGGGAAACAGCATATTGTATGAAAGGGGTGCTACAATTAGAGAGGACAGGTTGTTTTTGCTAGTTCTTGCTGGAGGTCCCTTATGTGAAATCTGGATGACTGAGAACCCTAGGTGATGAAAACAAACTCATCCAAGACTGGGTGAGTCTCTCTAGGGGATCCTCAACTCTCAAGAACCATAAGGGCATAATACCCCCCAAACACCATGCAGACCTGTGGTCAAGGGAGGGTTGTCTTCCTAGTCTTGACCACTGTATGTATTAATTCAAATGACTCAGGGAGCCCTACCTAGCTGGCCATCAGATGGAAACCCTGGTTCCCTTCTGTCATCAACACTGAGTTTCAATTCAATGTGTACTATTTATTATTTGAGACAGGGTTCCATGCAGCTCACACTGGCCTCTACCTTTTTTTTTTTTTTTTTTTTTTTTTTTTGGTTTGTTTGTTTGGTTGTTTTTTTGTCTGTCTGTTTTGAGACAAGATTTCTCTGTATAGCTCTGGCTGTCCTGAAACTTGCTCTGTAGAGTAGGCTGGCCTTAAACTCAGAGCTGCCTCCTCAGTGCTGGGACTAAAGGAGTATGCCACTACCACACAGCTCTGGGCTCTAACTCTTTCTGCAACTAAGGACGACCCTGAAAACTCATGACCCCTCAACCTCTACTTACCAAGTGCTAGGATGATAAGCATGAGCCTCTATGCTTGGCTGCTTCATCTGATGTAATTTCTCACTTCAGATGTTCATTTCCTATCAGCAAATTTTTATTTAGTACCTCCCAGGAACACTTTTAGAATAGACGAGGTCACTGTCCCAGTGCTAAGCCACTTTGGTTTGGGTGGGTGGGTTGCTCCATGCTGGCTATTCCAGGTTAAATAGTTCAGTCCATTCCAGGCCATCGGGACACGGACCATCACTTGTCCTTGCTTACTGTTGGCCTTCACTCTCCTGATGTCATTTCTTTGCTTTCTAGTTTAGATACCTTTTCTAATTCCTTCCCTCATCCTTAACTTTTAACAGGTTCTTATTTCCAATTTGACTTGTTTTAAAAAGTTCTCTACCCTCTTACCCCTCCCTCCTGAGCAGATGTGTTAAAGCCCTGGAGTCCCACCCACCTCCTCCATCTTCTCTTGCTTCCACCCTCAAACACTTCTGTTGCTCCACACCCCTTCTCCACTCATGACTGGGAGGAGGACAGTAGCTACGGTAAGGCTCTGGAGGACAATGGGATGGGGCAAGTCCCAGGGCTGCTTTTACTGCTGGGCAATTCACATCTAGAGGGCATCTGTACAGCAGGCACAGCTGTGCCACTCTCACTGGGTGCTATGAGGTTCAGGAGGTCCTGAGGACAGCTGCTCATGGCTTCTGACCTAGGAAAGTACTTGCCAAATAACAGCCATACAAAAACGAGCAGTCCACAAGGTGTCACCCTCCAGCTCCCTTCCTCCAAAGTCGGGAAAGCCATCTCATCCTCTTGGTCCCTTCACACTCTCCTCCTCTGCCTCTCCCACTTCGGTAACCCCAGAGGGATGATAAGATCCCTAGGTGATGCAGTGATTCCTTCTTGGTCTTCATGATGGTAGCAGTTGTCACTCCAACCCCAGACACCTTTTTGGACCACCTCCTTTGAGGATAGGTGAGTGTCTCTGATTGGCACCTGGAGAAGGAGCATAGAGGTGCCAGCCAGACTGTGAGCACTACTTGCTCCACTCATAGGGAGCATGTCATCCTCTGGAAAGACAAAAGTTGAGCCAAGTGCCACAGAACATGTCTGAATATGGTAGAGAAACCCAATAGCTACATGGACCATGGGTTGAAAGAAGTTGGGCTGTATCCTCAGAGACACAGGTGCAACTGAGCAGCCAGAAACGACTAGATCCAAATGAAGAGAAGGCCATGGGCCTGGGAAACACAGAGGGGCCAGAAAGACAGGCATACAGACAGGTACAGAAGTATTGACAGCTAAGGAGAGCTGAGGAGGCCCAGTCTAGTCTTACCAATTCAAATATTAGCCACAACCGCATACCAGGTTATAGATGGGCAAAGTCACGAGGGCCGTTATGGAAGAGCTGGGTGTGTGTTAAGCCCCTGTGGGCCATAATTCCTGTCTGTGCAAAATGGAACCACATAGCACCCCCCAAAATGGCTCTGAGTGTAGAAACACCTAGTTTATACTTAACCAGTAAATGAAAACCAACCAACCCTTTTGCCATATACTAAAAGCAGCCCTACAAAGAGCCCTATTCATCTGTGAGCAAGTGGCCTTACAGAGCAGAAGCCCGAGGGCTGCAGAGGGCATGGGCCTGGAGTAAGTCTAACATCTGGGCAGTGTTTGCAGAGATGTAGGTATACAGGTATACAGCAGCAGAGTGAGGCCGAAGAGAGGCGGCTCTGAGCCCACGTCTGGTGACGATGCTCATGATCTTTGAGGAAAGGAGATGGAAAGGCAAGAGGAGCAACGACAACAACTAACTCAGTTTATGGTCTATCGGAGCTCAGGAATCAAGAGTCAGTGGGTCGCTGTCAATCTGTAGGCAGAGAGCAATTCGCCAGAGCTGAGCTTGGTTGCAAAACAGGAAGTCTGTACTCTACACTTGCTGCCAGCTCACCAATGTACCAGCTAGGAGGGACAGTAAGAAGAGGAAACTGACAAGTATATGGGGTTGAGGGCACAGGGCAGGGAGAGAGAAGGCTGCCCTCAGGAATCCACTACCTCAGGCCTGACAGGGGCTTGCCTCATGTGCTCTGCTCCACAGAAAGGATGTCGGGCTGTGTGTTTTTGATGAGGCTCTTCTCAAAATACTAGTCTGGAAATTATCTTCATCACTTCAGAGTTGCCAAGAGGCGATTCCCTGCCTTCTAGCAAAGACCAGTCACCTACTGCCTTTAGGAGTCTAGTACTGTCAGAGTCACTGCCTATTTATCCATAAAGCCACAGACTGACAGGCACTGTGCCAGGCCTGGTCAGGCAGGTTCTGTGACTGGTTCAGTGACAAAGCCTCTATGACTAAGGGTCACGCAGGACCTCAATGATCCAGCTAAGCAGTGGGAACCATTGAACCAGGGAATCTCTGAAATGCTTTGTCTGTTTCCCTCCCTCATAGGCCCATCCACATCTGCCTCGGCTATACATAAATGTTCTGGGCACTTCTGCACCCAAGAGTAAATATAAAATCCTTTGATTAAATACCTCATTGCCTTAACACACTTTCAGCCAGCATCTTTTAAGACTCAAGTAACAATAATAAATTAAAGGTCACCAATGTCTCACAGGAGATGTCTCTGGAAATGTTAAAGACTTCTTTGACTAATAAATGAGGTAACAGGCCTCAAGGAACATGAACAGTAAAGAATAAGGTCACATACCCAGGGGTGGGAATCAAGTCCAGGGCCCTATAATCTTCTACGTCTCCCTGCTTTTGGAAGGCTGCCACCACTAGCATGGGACAGCAGAACAGTAGCATGGGCAAGCTGTCCAAGTGTGTGTTCTCTACAATTGCCCAGGGAAAGAGATGAGAGGCCGGGACTACCCAGAGATTTGTCTTTAGGGTGGGTCTTGTTCAACCAGATCCAACAAGGCACCCTCATATATGCCCCTGCACTAACTGCTCTAGGGAGCCTAGTAAGGGACAGGAGTGCCCACATAGCTCCACTGGCAAGGGTGGCATCCGAGACTGCCCTGAAGCTGATGCTACTGGCCTCCGTTTTAAGGAGAGGAAGCTAAGGTGGTGGTGGGGTCTGGACAGGTACAAGTTACAAAGGCAGAGCACAGGACCCAGGGCTCCCGACTCCTCACAGCAGGGTGTTTAGATTTTTAGTCCACTCCTGACCCTAGTGTTGCAGTCCCTTTCCTGGATTCCCAAAGGGAGACAGGCCAATATAGAACCTCCAGCTACGTGGCTTTGCCTGACCAGGATGCACACTGCTGTTTTCAACATACTCCATTCACCCAGTACTAGTTTGCTAAACTCATCACTGCTACTTCTGAGCCCTTTCTCCTCATTCCCAGTGATGTGGCCTTCTCTACATCCCTGAGAGATGAATCCCATCTCATATGCTGCTAGTATACTAGGATGGCTCCTAGTCAGCTGGAAACAGGAGTTCTCAGGACTGATTGGCAGCCAGCTAGCAGCAATTCAACTTTAAAACCCTCCTTTATTGCTCCCCAACTGTCAGTGCTCTAGGTTTAAACAGACTGTTCTTTTTCCCCAGAACTTTTTGGGGTCTGTCTCTAAGGTATCTAGTATCCAGCCAGATACTAGTGGTTCTTCATTTTACTTTTCAGTTCAGTCTCTATCTGTAAGCAAGATGCTAGATTAGATGGTGATCCAGCAATATCTCATTTATTACTTCACTGCTCGAGTATTCACTCTTGATCTTCAGGTCTGAAAGCCAGTCCTCTCATGTCTGCATCAGTTCCTTTCTGAGACCCTCAGAACCCCTACTACAGTGCCTAGTCAAGAATCTTTAGGACAACTTGACTGATAAATATTATCTCCTTTCTCTTTACCCAAGAGGACACTGTGCTGGTGGAAATTAACTGTCTACTGCTGTGGGAGCACATTTCGCTCCTTCAGCCAATAGCCTTTAAGATACCAGCCCACTTGGGCGTGGTCTCTTATACTATAAACGCAACTTTAAAGTGTTCTTGCTCTCTTGCTTCAGGCTCTTGCTTCTGGCTGCTAGACTCTGTTCCTGTTCCCTGTTCGAGCAGAGGACTGACAGTGATCTGTAAGTCTCCCCTAAATAAATAACCCTTTATTTTTCATAATTCTGAACTAGTGTGGGATTATTTTGTGATTTCCACCATCATTCCACTATGGTCCCAGGGTCTCATCATACACGAGACTGACAAAAACTGAAGAATAGTAGGGCTGGCCTCTGAGCTGGACTCACAGGCCACGCCCTCCAGGAGTTCAGTCTCTTAAAAGGAACTCTGACACCCCTGAGCAGCAGCATGAATGAGGGCTGAATAATGGGCCATAGACAAGCTCTGAACACAAAGAAGGAAAGAAATGAAGGGAAGTTCCCTGAGACAAGTAGTATCTGGGCATACATGCTACACAGATCAAAGTACATGCAGGCAGCTCCCAAAGTCCCTTGCTACCAACTCACTCCAGCCACCTACCTCAGCTGGGCTGCAAAAGAGCCTAGGATCCAGGAAGAAAAGACTCCCAGATAACTGGGGCTGGGAAAATTGTATTTGTTCCACAGACCACATTTTTTACCTATGCAGAAACTGACAGCGGAAGCAGGACACTTTCTCAGAGAGCTACAGTGGCAATAGAAGTGCAGAGTGAGGTCCTCCAAGGCCTTTCTGCAAAGGAAGTGTCTTGTTTTCCTGGAAGACAGCTCAGGGAAAAGAGTGGCATCCTAGGTGATATGGGGAGTCCTGTGGGCAGACAGAACCCCCAGGTGGCAAGCACCCTGCCAAGAATGGGCTCTTAGCACCCCACCAAAAGGACCATAAATCTTTTGGAGGGTGACCTATAAGTGACTCTCAAGCACAAGATCTAAAACAGAAAGCTGCTTTTCAAGGGAGAGCAAAATAAGCAATGAGCTTGGCTTCAGTTACCATCCAGGTGCCTCCACAGGAGAAGACACAAAAACATCTGCTTGTTTGGTTTGTTTTTGCAATCTGTAGTTGTCTATTTTGCTAACTCTCCCCACTAGGCTAGAATCATGGGGTCCTGGAGTGTCGGGCCTGCTTGTCCTGAAATCGCGAGCAAGCCTTGTAAAGGGTCTCTGTGTCTGTTGAACAAACTAGCCTTTCCCTATGCCCAGCTCCTCAACTGTCAAGCTCTTTAGAACCCCAGTTATGCACAGCAAAGACCTCAAGAGGGAAGGCCAACAATGAAGCAGACAGAAAAGACATCCCAAGAATGGTCACAGCAATTCTTCAAAGAAAAATTCCTCTCAAACAGGCACATCTTTTGGAATTCTATTTTGTTCTGTATTAGCTAGGGTCTCACTCTGTAGTAGCTCAGGCCAACTCCAAACAATCCTCCTGCCCCAGCTTCCTGACTGCTAGGATTATAGGTGTGAACCACTACACCTGGCTCTTTGGAAAGTTATATCAAGAAGAGGAAAGCATGGACCAGCAATAACTCCCAGGAATGTAAAAAGGGCAGAAGAATAGGAAAAAATCCATACAGCTTCCCCACAATAAAGGAAATGTCTAGGTAGGTCAATATGAACTTCCCTAAAGTCACCAAACCATCTTCAAACATTACCTTGACAGCCCTCACAACAGCTCCCACTTCTCAGGAAGTGCTCCTGTTCTGCTTTTTGAGAGGGAGACTTGCAGGTGAATACTCAGCAAAGGGCCCTGGCATGCTGCCACAACTGAGTGTCCTAGGTCACAGCCACAGTTAACACATGTACATCCACAGCAAAGGGTTTACCCCTCTGTGCTTCTAGCTAGCACCTAAGGTATGTTGGGTAAATGGCAAGCCTTATTTATTTTCCCAGTTGAGATGCCATGAGGGGTTTCACTTATAAAAATCTTTGATGACCAGCTGTCCTAAATTGTTTATCAAGGAATTCATTACACAAGTCTATGGAGCGAAGTTTCAGGTGGGAAGTCATGGGAGCTGAAAAGTACAAATGTCTCATCTCTGAAAATTTTCAGACTCTCTCCTGTTCATTGCCTGCATTGCCACTGCCCCTGCCCCTCCCTGACCCCACCATCTGCTCTCCAGAGAACAGATCAAATTCTCTAGCTAAGGTACTTTGGCGCCAAGGACTCAGCCCCATGTGTTTTACCCTGCCCCCCACCAACTCAGAAATCCAACACCATGACCCAAATGCTGCAGTCACATAAAACCACAAAGTAAAGTTTATAAAGCTTTATTAAACATTTCAAACAGCTGTAGAACGAACACACCGGAAATAAAAGCTTTTATAACAGAAGTCCGAGCGTTTCACAAATGTGGCCTCGAAGTCCCACTTCCCAGTGCTTGCGTCCAGTTCTGTGCCTGGCTCACCACCCTCACTTGCACACAAGAGAGGACATTTCCGACTGGAAGAACCACCATGCTGATCCCAGTGGGCAGGGACCAGGAAAGTCTCATTTGCCAACACTTGTTACTGAAGCGCAGAGAATATAAAACAAGTACCAAGTCACCAAGTCGTCCTGTGTGTTCTTCATAGTGTACAGTCTATGTGTGCAGGAACGAAGAGGCTCCTGGTAGGAGGGTGATGGCCACTGCTCCCCTGGGTCTTGTCTGAACCACCTTGGAGTCCACTGTGCTGGTCACTCTGCAATCCCCATGCTAAATAAAAACTGCAGTGGGACCTACTAGCTAGTTACTACTACCAAACCTCAAAACCAGAACACATTCAGTAAAGCTTCTTCAAAAGGAATATACACATGTATTAGTACATGTATGCATATGTATGCACATACACACACACAAACACACATTCTCACACACATGCGTGCACACATATACAGAGCACATCAAAAAATACCCAAACAACTACCAAGGGAATTGTGGCTGCTATGAAACACATAATACTTTCTCATTCACTCACTGGGGACCACTGATCTACAAGAACACTGCATACCTCCCTCCTGAAGAGCATGCACTGCAAACAAGAGGCGGCCCCCTTAGGACGGCTGAGAGGCAGAGGAAGAGCAAAGGGAGAGAGGCTGGACTGGAAGGCAAGAGCCCAGACACCCAGGCCAAAGAACAATGTCTCTCCACTGCTTCTTTCTTTAAAATGAGGCAGAGAAAATACTGGAGGTTTGTGGACAACAAGCAGTTGAGACATGATTCCTCTCTCCTGCTTGACCGGGAAAGAAGGATGAAAAAGCGAGGCTCTCGGGCGTCAGCAATCTCTTCAAATTTGAGATAAGTGCAAAAATAAGCCCTGTTTTGGACAGGTGCTTCCCCCAAAAGGAAAGGGGTGGGAGAGAACCAAGGGGAAACCAGGGAAAGGGACTGAGGAGGGAAGCAGGACGATCCTGATGAGGAAGGGTCATGGAGGTGACAATGAGACTAGCATTGTATCTGCCCGAGCGTGGCTGACCAGGATGGGTGTAGATTCTCCAAAACGATGGGCAAGGAGGTGGGCCGATCCGTCAGCTGGGACCCAGATGGTGACAGAACGCACAACCATAAGACCACCCACGACTACAGGACGCTACAATAGAAGCACCGGTCAGTGCCATTATTCACATTATAAGGATAAAACATCACAGGCCAAAAGGCTCCATTAGGAATGTGGCACCCGCAGGGCTGCGGGATTCAAAACTCCAATGCTTTATGACCTATGTCAATGCCTCCCCTCCCGTCTTCTGCTTCCTCGGAAAGCTATTTCAGCAGCTGTTAGGTGCCCACAACTCCGGGGTCATGGGCTGATTCCGGAAGTGGGGAATCGGAGCAGTGGTACAGGAAACAATTTCCCCAGCAGCTATAGCAGATGAGGAAGAGGGCTGCCAGGAAAACCAAGGCACATATTGTGCAAGGTTTCCGTTCCAGAAGGAAGCTGAGCAGGTAGAAGCCCATGAACATGGAGTGACTGAACCACAGAGCGGGGTTGAGGGGCTTGGGGATGAGGAGGACGGGCAGCAGCCACTGGAGGCAATACATGATCTCTGCCGGGCAGGGCCTTCACCAAGGCTGCCAGGCACCGCTGCAGGAACCGACCTAATGGGAGCCAGCAGGCACAGGTGGCTGCCCTCCGATTTCTTCGACTCTCTCTCCAGGAGCTGAGCCGCTGTGCTCTCTGGCTGTCAGCCTGGGATCACCAAGGCAGCAAGGATCCTGAAGAGAAAAGTCAACACAACAAACAAAGAACAGACAGACAGACAGACAAAAACAAAACAAAAAAAAAAAAAACAGGAACAAAATGTATACTTATTTGGGAAAATGGATCATGGTTAACAACAGCAAATGTGAATGCCCCTTCCTACCCACCCACCCATGAATGTCTATCTTATCCAAATTACTAGTTTAAGGTAGCCTCCTGGGGTGTGTCTTCCCTGGGCTTCTACTGGAGGCTCCCAGGAGGACACGGTCCCCACAGTGGACTGGTTTGCCTAGGCCCTGCCCAGCAGAGATCATGTATCGCCTCCTGGGGCTGCGGCCCGTCCTCAAAGGTCCCAGACCTCACAATACCGCCCTGTGGTTGCCACAGGACACCATGGACTTGGTGTTGTGCCCCCATGTGGTAAGAAATGACTCTGTATCTAGTCTCATCTGCAGCTCCAGAGCGGGAGTATGTCAAGTTACAGCAATTATCTGTGAACTGCTAACCTGGAGATGCCAGACAGTAGATCCTCTGATCCTGGCAAGCTACGGGAAGACACAGTCAAGTAGTGTCAAATATTTTAAGATGGCAGGTTGGACCAGGCTTGCTTTTTTTAAATAGTCCAATAACATTTAGCTCAACCAGTCAACTTCAAGTCAATGTAAAACAAAACAAAAAAAAGAACAACAACAACAAAACCAAAAACCAACCTTCATCTGTTACTGACATTGAACAGAACTGGGCTTCGGTAAATTTTTAATAATATATCTCCTGTCCACAAAGGGGCAAACACATTTGGCCTCTGTGCCAAATAGCTTGATGGCAATTGGTCTTTCCACCCGAGCCGCGCTCCACTAGAGCTTAAGATCACACTAAGAGAAGGACACTAGCTTTACTTCCAAACTAGGCGACAGTAGCCATATTAAGACATAACCCTTGGCGGCTACTGAAAAATACTGTTCTGTGCTCCAGCTGCGAAGCAACCTGTACAAAGAACCAACCCAGCCCAGGCAGACTTACTAGAGATTGGGGGAGGGGAGCACAAGACAGAGATTGATACCATCTGTCCCACAGAAAACCAGTCCCCATACATTTGAACCATTTCTTCAAAAATCTCGCTCCTTCGGCGCACACAAAGGCCATCAATCCTTCCTACATCCTTTCCAGAGCAGACACAATCACTTTAGCTACTAAGAACAGAGGGCTGGTCCAACTGGGGACCGCAGCCACCATTGCCTGCTGGGCAGAGTGAGGAAGCAACAGCCGAGAAAGTGGTACATAGCAAGGACTTTCACAAAACAGTTGGCATGAGTTTAAATTTGCAGACTTGGGTATGTCATACCAAAAGGCTTGCACCCATACCCTCACTCTAAACTCTAGAGCCATGACTCCCCTCTATTTAACAATGAATTTCAAAAGTGGGCAGAGCAGAAGAATCTTCTGGAAGGGTGTTATGAGCGGACTCGGGAGGTGAGGATCCGTGTGCAAAGAACGGACGGATTTTTTTTCCTCTCCTGGCGAATGAGGAGCGCCCCTCCCCGCCACCCCTCCTCCTCAACAGCGCCCTCCGCACCAAGCGCGCATGCGCACTCAGATGGCAGGAGGGTACACGGCCACCAGGGCTGCGGCAGTGCGCCCAACAGCGGACTCCGAGACCAGTAGACCTCAGCGAACCCTCGCTCTCCACCACCCACTCTCAGAACCATGGCCGCAGTTACAGCAGCTTCGGCAGAACTGCTAATCATCGGCTGGTACATCTTCCGCGTGCTGCTGCAGGTGAGTATATGCCCGGGCTTTGGATGGGAGAGGGCACCCGAAGCGCACCCGGACCCAAAGTGCCACAGTGGTACTATTTGTCCCCGCCCGTTCGCGTGCGTGCCCACATCCTCGCACAGACCCTGTCCCCAGTGCGCCCCCGCCCGGCCGGGAACAAAGACTCAGGGTCGCCCGCTGCGGACGATCACGACCAATGCGGTAAGAATCACCCCGCTATACTCAAACTCGATCCTAGGAGGGAGGCGGGGCACTTTGTGCTGCGAGACTTTAGAGCTTGCCCACAGAAAATTTCCGCCTTAAAAAATTGCGCATTGCGGGAAATTTAAAAAAATAATACACTGTATGCACATACAACACTTGTGGGGTGGGATGAAAAATAAGTTAGAAAATGGCACTTCTCAGGGAAAAAAACACTCAACGAAAAGAATCTTAATAAATCAGAGGAAAAAGTAAAGAGGAGGAAATAAAGAAAACGCGCAATGTAGGAAAAATAACCAGACAAAGGCACTTAGTAGGGAAAAATCCATTAGATAAAGAGCATTGGATGAGAAACAAAGGGACAGAAAAAAGAACTAGATATACACTTTGAATAAAACAATTGGAGGAAAATGCCTTTCGCAGAAAAAAATGGAAAGAGCTTCAAAAAGAGGGGACAAATCATTTTATGGAAAAAGAGAGCGCGCGCGCAAAAGTGCTTTTCTTAAAGCCGAATTCAAAGAAGGCGCTTTGTGCAGAAAACCATCTACCCCAAGAGCTCCTTTTGCAGGAAGAGTTAGTTCCCTGCTCAAGGAATCCTTTGCCAAAGGAATCGCACATTTCCTTCAAGGTGTTCCTGGAATGCTGCCATTTACTGGGTAGGATTCACTTTTCAAAATCCTCCAGGGACACAGCCCACTGCGAGAAGTGAGGTATACCTAAGTTGTGGGTCCAGTCAGCGTGCAGCCATGCAGCTCTCAGCACAGCTCTCACACACAGCTACCCCGACTCGTGGACAAGCTGTGTACGTCAGCCACTCCAGGCTATACTGGACAGGCTGGCGTGGCCAGCGGCGGGGCTGGGTGGGCACACAGCAGGACTAGCAAGCAGCAGTATCAGCAGCACAACAGGGAGTCACAGGTGCTTCTCTAAGGGTGGGTCCTGGATCTCTCACCACAGGTGTTCAGGTACTCCCTGCAGAAGCTGGCACACACAGTGTCCCGGACCAGGCGGCAGATGCTGGGGGAGCGCAGGCAGCAAGCCCCCAACTGAGGCCCCAGATCCCAGCCCTGGGCGGCCATGTCATCAGGTGCTTCTGTGCTTCTCGACCAGCATGGGAGCCAGTGCCGCACAGTAATGGGGGGTCCCCTGTGTTCCCTCGTCAGAGGAGCACTTGCCAAGGTCAGTGAGGGGCCGGTAGGCTCCTGGAGAAGCAGCACCCACAATGATGAAGATATCCGTGCCCTTCCCAACCCCTTTGACCCTGTCCCACTACCGGAGGGTGGGAGAGGAGGGGGAAGAGGGGAGCAAATTCTTGAGATCTGGGCGTATGCACCACGTTCTGATCTGAACCAAGTCGCAACAGCAGCATCTCAGCCACATGACAGATTCTACCACAGAGACCCAACACCCCAACAACCAGCAGAATGGACATTCTGACATCACCAGCTGAAGCCCTGAATCTCGGTACAAAAGAGAAAACATCAACTGCATGCTGCGTGGTGGGACTGGAGGGCGTGGGTGGGGAAGGAAGTGGGTTAAGAAATTCAGTGGGGTCCTCTTGCTGTCCCTTGCCTATGGCATGCCTATTTCTGCCTTGATCCCTCATTCCCCCTTTCAACCCAGCCTTCCAAACCCCTCCCCAAAATGTGTCACTTGATTCGGCCCTATTTAACTAGTAACTGAATCCCACCTTCACCAGAACACCTTTTCTGACCCCTGGGCCTTCACTGATCTTGTTGTCCCTGGTCTCACGCAGCAGCTGAGGTCAATACTGTGGTCGTCGCTAACTGTACTGGTTCACATGTGCATTAGTTGTGTCTCCCCAGCTAGATTGTAAGCTCCTGGAGATCAGGAACCACCTCCACAAAAAATAAAAGATCACCTCTCCTGTCTTGTACAGTGTTAGAACCATGCAGGGCAGTGGGGTACACAAAAAAGTTCCTTTGTGGCTTTTTTTGTGACAGCTTCACATGTCTCTAAAGCTGGGCAAGGTATCTATTGTACACCACTTGGGAAAGGGAGGGGATGACAAGAAGACAAGAATGAACAAAGACTCTCAAACCTGCCTCACTTCAATACTGTCCTGAGATAAAGGACTATTTCTCATCCCCAATCAAAAAAGTGGTATAGAATAAGGGATATTTCCCCTTCCCCAGGATAATGGGTGCATTTACTTGGTCCTGAGATAAGGTACCATGCCATGGCAGGTTATCAATTTGGGAAAGATGAGAAGAAAGTAAATGGGGATGGGCCTCTAAATGGGATCCCGAGGACCATGAGGGCTGATTTGAGAATATAAAGCGATACCCCAGAACTCTACTCAGGAGCCCCGAGAAACAATTGCTGGGGAGGAAAAGGGGCACTAGTTTAGACAAAGACAGGGCTTGACAACTCCTCCAACCAGCTCAATGCTCCAGGCCCCAGAATCACCCCCAAGGTCATCTTGCCTGGCTTTCTCAACCCTCCAGCTGGACGACCCCTGCCCCCAGTTTTCTTGGTACATCCTTACTAGCCTATCAGGCCGCTAGTTTGCACTTTCCTCTCTCACTGATGGCATCAGGGAGAGCAGGCTGGCTGCCTAGTCCCCTCCTTGGTTAGCCATGGTTCTTCTTGCAAGTGTCAGTTGCCTCACCCAACAGTCCTGCCACCTGTTAAGCTGCTTCTCTAGTTTTATCCATCCCTGTCACTGCACACCTGTTCCTATGTCAATACTAAAGGAATGAGCTGGAAATCCACCAATCTCTCCTGCTACTTCCTCAAATCCCTTAGGCACATCACAAATACACAAAGCACCTTGATCCTCTTGAACCTTGACCTGTCTCTATCCCCTGAAAAAGCCTGATGTTCAGGCCAATCATTGGCACTTTTGAAGATACTTGCAATTTCAGTCAGCACCAGGAAATAGGGGCAAATTGTGTAGAATTATGTGTGGCCTTGGCTTTACCATCCATCAAATCAGTTTAGGCTACCCTGTCAGGTCGCTTTTAGTTCCCTACTAAGGTACAGATGAACTCCACACACATCAGAAACAGTCGGATTCCACAGGATTTGGATGTGACATGCATTCTAAGACTCCATCTTCCTCAGCAGGGTGGACACAGCTGCTACCAAGGCTCGAAGTTAGGTCAGGTCTTTTGCCCCAGGGTTACTTATCAGCAACCAGCACCTACCTCCTTCCTGACTGGGAATTTCTGTGGTTTGCCATACTAAACCCATTGAGCCATGAGTAAATATCAACACAGGCTCCCAATGAAGGTTGACCCTTCCCTTGGAGACGTGGAGGGGGCACTGCTGTTCTACTGATCCATATGTTCTAACCTCAGCCCAGGCTAGATGCCAGCTGAGTTCAAAGGCAGCCAAAGCAGGGAGAAAGGAGTCTGGCTACTCTGGGCACAGTGCATCTTGTCCCTTCATCCCCCAAGCCAAGAAGCTACTGAACCCCAGGGCTTTCCAGATGATCTTGAGAAACTTCTTCCTTCCATCTACCCTCCAGCAGTGATAAGTGTGGACTTCCAGGCAAGGACTGCTCTTGTGGCTCTTAGAACGTGAAATATCCACTATTCACTTTCTTCTCCTGCCCCATACCCTGCTGTCCTGAAAGCAAACTAAACCTAGAGAAGGCAGAAGGGATGCCCCATCCTTATGCTATACCTGCAAGCCTGATCCAAATATACCTTATTTATACAATGTTTCCACAAGCTATATTCTACTAAAACATTTTATTCTCACATAAAACAACAGGGTGTGTTCTTTTATTGCAAAGCCTTTAACCCAGAGCTAGATATCCCTTTTTCCTAAAGAGGCTGCAACCTCCAAGCAGGGGCAAAGGCAAGCAGATGAACTGTGAGCGAAGTATAATAGCTTTATGGGAATCTAGCAACACATGAAGATGCCAGGGACGAATACTGGAGAGGCTATTTCTTGGACTGACCAGTTCAAATTCAGTAGGGTGGAGGTCACTAAGTACCAAACTTTTCGAGATGTGGGTTCTGGGTGACTTACCTCTATCTGTAGAATAACCGAGCTGTGGTTGAAAGAAGGGATTCCTTTGAGGGACAGGACAGGGATTAAGGTTTTTTGTTTTTTGTTGTTTTTTTTTTTTTTTTGCTTGGGCTATGGGGCCAGCCAAAGATAGCCTAATTACAACCAAGGCCACTTCCTAGATATCTACTTTCAAACTTGGATCTCTTCAGGAGCCAATATCCCAAAGGGAGAATCTCAGCTGGCACTTGATCGCCCCCAGGAGATTTAAATGTGTACACACACAATACACACACACAATACTGGCCTATCAGAGTCTCTTTTTCCAGGTGACTACTGACTTCTTGCACATGCCAGAGAGACATGTTTGTCACAACTTCTCTGGAAATGATCCTGTCCCCCTTCCACAGGGCTCATACCACAGCAGGACAGATTCCTGAACATTCCCAAGGTAGAGCCGGAAGACAGAGAGGAAGGCAATACATGGCTCCTGGTAGATCACACAGCGGCACGCTTGCAATGGAATGCATGTGTTTCAAAGACAGAGAACATGAAGAGAGGACAGCCTAACTTTGATTTCCCTTAGAAAGAACAGACAAGAAGTTAAACTGTTTTGGTAGCAACTCAAAGATGCCCATTTTCAGAAACAGAATTAAGCTGATCTCTGGAAACTGACCAAGGCTCCAGAAACCCAAGGTTCCAGAAACATCTTTGAACAGGAATTCTTGACATTAATGAATCGTGATTTAAAAGAAACAAGTAATCTTGCTCTAATACTTGGCATGAGCACCTAAAATGATCCTGGCTTTGGTGATGAAGTCCAGAAGACTGACAGGATGACTGGACCATGTCAGGCTGGGCAGAGAAGCTGTCCCCAATACATCAGTTCCCTGAAAGTGACAAAGAAGGATCCGAACCTATAAACAAAAAGAACCTATAAAGCAGAACAGGTTGCAGTTTCCCAACTAAAAAGAGACATGAGGGCTAGACGGAAACTAAAGGTGGTTTGGAAGGAGGAGGAAAAATCGATTGTCCCCATCCCCCCCATTCTTCCTTTCCAGGCCAAGGCGAGTGTGACAGGCATTCCATTATTCCATTCCTTCTGCTGCCCTTGAGGGCCACTCCCCACACACCGGAGGAGAGAGAACCGGTGTCCAGAATCGATGAAAAGTTGGTGGGAGAGTACCCGGGACCCGAAGCAGATAGTCACCAAAGAGAGGGTTCGGGGCCTGGTTCTCCCTTCTCCCCACACTTCTTCGGATGGAACAAAAAGAGAGAGACAGACAGACAGATACTGAAGTGGCGAGGAAAGAATGGCCGGCCTCTCAAAAGCTGAGCCCCTGGCCAAAGGCCCAAGCAGAGGAGGTGGTGGTCGCGCCCCATGCTCCCAGTCCCACCCCGGGAGCTCGCTGACCTTGGAGGCCAGAGTGACAGCCAGGAGTCCCGGAACCCATCCTCGGGACGGGAAGGGGACCCCTCCCCCAAGGCCCAGGTTTGGGAGACGCGGGGCGGTTCGGGCGACGTCAGACAAGAGTGCGCCCGCCCCCGGCCGCGCGGAAGGAAAGCCCCGGCGAGAGGCCAAGCGGCGCCTAAGGTGACCCCGGACGGCCAACATGGCGCCGCGGCCGCGCCGAGGACCTCTCACCCCGCCCAGGCGGGCGACGCCACGATACCTGCGAGCCCCGCCATGGCACTGCCGCCACTGTCGCCGTCGCTGCCGCAGCGTGCCTCCTCCTTAGCTCGCCACCGACGCCGCAGAAGCTGGGGAGACGCCCCCTTCGTCTTCAAGACAGGCGGCCCAAGGACCCCGTCCAGAATCAGGCTGTCCGTCGCAGACGCCTGATATCCAAGCCCAAAATGGGGCTACCCTCGGGCACTCTTCCCTCAGTATCCGTTACAAAAGATCTTTTATAGACTTTATATGCAAGTGAATAAAATTACGGGGCGCTGATGTCTTCAAACCTGAAGAATTTTTAGTCAGGCGCAGTTTGGATAGCCCCGAATCTCTGGTCTATGGTCCTCCTCATGCATATGCAGCAGATTGTGATCCTTACTCTTTGAGAGCGGGGCGGGCCAGCGTTGCTTAGTTGCGCTGATTCCCGCTAAGCTCTTGTACCTTGTGGTCTGTGCACTCCGGGAAGACTTCTCGTAGCTCAGATTTGGCCCTTTAAACCTTGGGCGCAGACCCAGGCTATTCTGGGTGGTTCCTTCTGGATGATGAAATGGCTTGCCCCGGGCTTGTTAAAGTTTAGGTGAGTCAACGTGCTCACTTAGTAGCTAATTAGACACGTTCCTGGGCGCGTACTATGCGCAAGCGCAATCCTAGAGGCTAAGTAGGTAGAATCCGGCTCCTGACCCCAATTTTCTCAATCAAGAGGTGAGAGTGAGTGTTGGAGGACAGAAGAGACTGTCACCCAGCAATCACTATATAATACTACTGTTAATCATACCAGTACGCAATTAGGCTCCCTGCTGTCTAGTAAAGAGAGTTAGGAGAAATTAATGGGATCCTGGTGTCTGGAGAGGAATGAGGGTTAAGGACTTCTTGGGCAGATAGAGTTTGTGTGTGATTTGTGTGCGTGAAGGAGTCTTGTTCCACACATGGAGGTGACAAGCCTAGAAGGGCGGGAGGTGAGCAAGGGATATGACAAGTACCTTGGTCGTGAGTTCGAAGTTTTGTCTTGAGAGGCATGGGAAGCTATTTTCTTCAGGGGAATGAAAAGGAATTTGGGTCTCTCCAAAGCCACAGACGTTGAGGATTAGAAGATGTGGAGGGGAGGTTTGGGATGAGAGACCGGCTAAGCAACCTGGACAGCTTTCCAGACAGTCGTGGTGACTCAGGGAGCTAGAAGAGATCAGACCGGATGTGGGTCAACAGTGAGGCACAGGCTCACTGTGTTGGTCTGATTCATACAGCAGGGATTCAGTAGGAGAACTACTCTGTGGGTCTGGCTGCTGCTGGCTCCTGAGGGAGACAAGGAATACCCTGGATTTGGGAATGAGATGGGTTTGTAACCTGTATTCTTCATGTTGCAAGTTAAAAATAAGAAAAAAACATTGTAAAATTACTGGCTTAACAAGGAAATGGGTGACTGATGGAATGGCTCGGCAGTGCTGCAGAAGACCTGGGTTCGTTCCATCTCTCTGTTGTCCTGCGTGCTCACAAAATGACTGTCCCAGTTCCAGGCGTCACATCTGAGTCAAGACAGTATTCACTCTTCCTTCAGTTGAGACCACAGCAAGCCTATGACTGTCTTGTTCAGTGGCCTGTGAGTCCATATTGATCAGTGTCCCTGTATCTGGTGCTCCTCCCTCGACAACAGAAGGAAACAGAAAGCCAGGAAGTCCTTGATTTAGATGGGGGCGGTGTGTGTGTGTGTGTGTGTGTGTGTGCGCGCGTGCACGCTGAGCGCTGGCAGGGGCCAGGCAACTACCATTCTTGTGCACAGCTAATGGTGGTGCAACCACTCTAGAAAACTCTCAGCATCCCCTTGTGTTCATCACACCCCTGTGCTGTGTCTAGATTCTCCACCTCTGTGGAATGTCTGGGTCTGCCTGAAGACCTGCACAAGACTGTCTGTAGCAGAGAAACTCCTAGTTTAGCTGGTCTGGAAACAATGCAGTGTTCATCCACAGGAGAATGGGCCGATCCGTGGTGCAGTGCTCAGTCTGTGGGTAACATTTGACACAGCTTCTGGATGGGAGGTTCAAAATGTTTTCTAAAACATTTGGAAGAAGAAAATTGCCCTGGCATTGACCGTGTACAGATGTTCCTGTCATCAATCCCTAAGAAAGCATGATGGAACGATTGCTTATGTGGCTCTTAGGGGTTTTAGCTCAGCCGTCTAGAGCTGGGAGGATGTGTGTGGGTTACCTGTAAATGCTGCATCGTTTTATTTTTTTTTTATTTTCTTATTTTTTTTTGGTTTTTCGAGACAGGGTTTCCCTGTAGTTTTCTAGAGCCTGTCCTGGAACTAGTTCTTGTAGACCAAGCTGGCCTCGAACTCAGAGATCCACCTGCCTTTGCCTCCCAAGTGCTGGGATTAAAGGCGTGTGCCACCACCGCCTGGCTTGCTGCATCGTTTTATGCGAGAGACTGGGCATCTTCATATTTGGGGACTTTGGAACCAATCCCCTCTGAATTTTGAGGGACACGCATATTTTATAAAGAAATGTGACAAACTACTGACCTATGAAACACTACAGATTATTCTGACGTGCAGGCGGTGGGTTAAAAGGAGCCAGGACCCAAACCCATGCAAACAGCATGATCCCCTTGGTCTAGTTCAAGGGCCCAAACCCATGCAAGCAGCATGATCCCGTTGCTCTAGTTCAAAGGCACATGAAACTGGTCTATGGTGATAGCAATCAGATCCGTGGTTTCAGAGGGTCAGGAGATGAAGGAAGGTGCAAAGTCTTGGCTCAGGTAGGGGAAACCCCTAACAAGTTGGTCCTAAAGCCAGGGAACTCTATATAGGTTATTCCTCAAGAAAAGAATAGGAATATTTTAAAAGACCCCAGGCATGGCTCAGAAAGTATGTTTCTGGTACTTTTGTGGTAGGCCTGGGACTGGCAAAGGTCTAGTAGTCAACTTTCTTATGGGAGCTCTGCAAAGCTCGAAGCAGGCAGGGCTTCTGACTTCTGCTCACTAACCTGGTGCCTGCCTTCCGTCCTCAGGCTTGCTCCACTTGGGGTCCTGAGATTTCGGATGACCCAGAAGCCCTTTCTGCCCTAAAATTTGGCCAAGCCGACCATGACTTCCTGCCACGGCCTCCCAAATTGTCCCCACCCACCTGACACCCCCCCCCCCAACTCCCGCTGTCGTCACCTCTGCTCCCTCTGAAACATCCTTTCCTTTGGGACCCCTGCCCCCTTTAGACTTTTTTGCCTTCACTGCCCAAGTTTGGTCCTCGTCCCCACCCTTCCTCCCTGGGGCTTGCACTGGCCTCTGCGTTCTGGCTCCTGTCACCCAGCGTGGTCCTTGGGATTGCTAGTTTTGTGAACATGACCTAGAGTCACCTGGAGAGAATCCCAGTGAGGGACTATCTAGATCAGGTTGGCCCATACTCAGGTCTGTGGAAGATGGTCTTCATTGCCTCAATTAATATGGGAAGACCCGACCTGAAAGTTGGCAGCACCATTCTCTGGTTTTGGAGCCTGGACTGTATAAATAGAGAAAGTGAGGTGAGCACTAAACTTGTGTGCATTTCTCTCTCTCTCTCTCTGGCGTGACTGTGCTGTGACCGGTTCTTGTCACTCTCACTTCTCTGCATCAACAGACCATGACCTGGGACTGCAGGTGACATCTCCCTTGAGTAGATCTGTTACTTTTTTTTTTTTTTTTGTCTTTTTTAAATCACAGCAGTAACCAGAAGTCCCAGGCATCCTTCACACAGCAGCCAGGGCAATCCTGCTAAGATGACCCAGTCACTCTTCCTCTGGAGGTGGTGTCCCTTTCCTCTGTAGTCACCTGTCAAGGTCCTCTCTATCCATCATCAAAGCCCCAAGGCCACTGGTACCTCCCCCACCAAGCCTCTGCCTTCAGTCAGCAAATGCTGGCCCACTGGGCTCCCACAGGACTCCAAGCATCACGTAGAGAGCAGTGGGGAGGACGGCGCCCCACCCCGTGGCCTTTTAGATGGCACTAGTGCAGAGTCAAGGCAGACTCACTTCCGATGCCAGGTGACCCCAGTACAGCACCATGACCAGTAGCAATTTAGGAAGACTTTGTTTTGGCTTCTGGTTGGGGCAGGGGAGGTGGGAGGTGGGGTGGGAGATGGTGGTGGTGGCTAGAGTCCAGAATGGCCAGGAAGGCGTGGCAACAGGAACAGGAAGCTGAGAGATCACGTCTCAAACACTCACAGGAAACAGAGCGCAAACTGGAAGTTGGGCCAGGCTGTAAATGGTCAGCATCCATCCACCCTCAGTGATGCACTTCCTCCAGGAAAACTCGCGTCCTAAAAGTTCCAAAACTCCCCCAAACAGTGCCGAGTGTTTAATACATGAACCTAGGGAGATCTTTCTCATTAAAGCCTAGCAACAGGGCAGTTAGGGGCGGGCAGAAGAAGGCAGTGAGGAGTGGATGGTGTGTAATCGGCATCATTAAATTGGTAAACTCACATGCTAAGAAGCTGGTTCTGAAAGTGCCCCATCCCCCAGTTTCAGACCCAAGAATGTTTCTGTTAAGTGTGTTCCAAGAATCCTCCTCTAGAACCGGCCAGGCCCTTTAACTGACAGAACAATGGAGCAGCCGAGTCAAAACCCTGTTCTTCAGAACAACTAGAAAAGAAACCATTTCCACCCGGCGGTGGTGGCGCACGCCTTTAATCCCAGCACTCTGGAGGCAGAGGCGGGTGAATCTCCAAGAGTTTGAGGGCAACCTGGTCTATAAGAGCTAGTTCCAGGACAGGCTCCAAAGCTACACAGAAAAATCCTGTATTGAAACCCCACCCCACCCCACAAAAAAAAAAAAAAAAAAGAAATGAAAAAAAGAACAGATGTTACTACCTTTACCCCATGATGAAGAAAGCTCAACAGGCGAGAGAAGTCACAGTTGAACACTCCCCCCGCCTGCGCCCCCCCACCCCCCACGTAGCTTTCTGCTGGATGTTTTGACTGCTAGCTGGCCCTACTGGTTATGGAAGATCATTCTCTAGACCACATGGAGCATCAACGAAAGACTAAATTATACTTTTTTTTTTTTTTTGGTTGTTTGTTTTTTCTGGGCCGTTCATTTTGAGACTGGCTTGGAATTCACTGGCTAGCCCAGGTTAGCCTCAAACTACTCCTGCCTCAGCCTCCTAAGTCCTAGTGACTCTTACCATGCTCAGCTTCCCCCCTTTATAGTGATCCCCAGCCCCTGCTTAGCTGGTAACTAGAGTCATAGAATCTGTTAGAACCGCGGTGCAGGTTTGGGGCCCAGCAACTAATAATCCTCAGGGAACTTATGTCACAGATGGGAGACCAGAGAGTAAAATCAGGGTGTCTACCTTCCCATACCGACGCTGCTACCCAGCTCTGGTTTCTGAAAGTTAGCGTGATTTTCTTACCAAGAACGAGATCTAGGAAATCGGAACACTAACATTAAAAGCACCAAAGCAGCCATGTGACATCAACTGATTTAAAATGGAACCAGAAGTTTTACCAAGGTGATTAAAGAAGTATGTAAGTTCTGGAAAAGAGGCTGCAATTAGCGTGTTACAGCTTACTGCCGTTGGTTACTTACCAGCTGTGCATCCTCAAACACACTAATTGACAGCCCCGTGACTTGTTTTCCCCACCTGTAAAGTGGAACAAAACATTAGCCCTCAGCTGATACGGTCTTCGGTGAAGACTCAGTAAGCTTATATTAAGTGCTCAGGGCAGCGCCTGTCAGCTGTTACTGCTAAGGATTATGGAGCTGGCTGCTACCCCGTGGGCTACCGTTGGCCGCGCTCAGGAAGCCTAGCAGAGAAGGCCCCTGTTTTAAGTCTGCTTTCTGTTGCTGTCACTGATTACCTGGGACTCGTGACTTATCAAAAAAAGAGGTTTATCTGGCCCGTGGATCCCAGAGCACAGTGCTGGAGTCTGTTGGCATGTGGGAAGGCATCATTGAGGGAGACTGAGCTAGCTAGTCAGGGTTTCTTTTCCTGTTCTTAGCACCATGAAGGCCTTCCTCTTGTAACCTCATTTGAGTTTAATGACTTCCCCAAACCTTGGTCCCATGAATTCACCAGATAACTTTTGAGTGTAGCATTTAGCTTTTGTCCACTAGTGATCTTTACTTCCCAGAGCTGGCCTCTACTTTAGGTGGGGAGGTTCCTTCCCCCAGTCTTAGGGCTCTCTGGCTTGGGAAGCAAGGATTATTTTAGCCAAGTCTGTGGTGACACCTAGTGGTATAGTGCAGAACTGCCTGACTTTTTTAAAACCTCCATCTCCTTTAAGATGTTACTGTGTCCCAGACACTTAAATGAAATTTGTTAGCTAACTTTCAGCATAACCCTTAAATGAAATTTATTAATTTTCAGCATAACCCTGTAACACTTAAACTATTATTTTATTTATTTTACACAAGATGAAATGGGCTCGGGAAGGTGGAATCCCTTGGCTGGGGCTGCACAGCTACAGGTGGTAGCTTGAATTCAGACCATATGGGCTTGAAGTCTAAATCCCCAGACCCTAGTTCCTCTATGTCAGACCCTTTGGAGACCATGGGGTTCATACCCTTGCCCTCACACAGAACATAAATATACAGTCTGTGGAAGGCGGGGGAGGAGTGAGCTAAGGGCTAAGGATCTACCTTGGTCTTGCAAAGATTGTGTTGAAGTGGGAACACCCACCCACTGTGTGGGGCTCTAGTCCCTGGCCTGGACTGTGTGAAGAAAGAGAACCGAAAACAGCCCGTGTTCACCCTCTCTGTGTCCTGATGAGATGTGATGTGATCTAGTCCTTCAAGTTCTTGCTGCCTTGACTTCCTGCTCAGATGGTCCTGTGCTCTTAAACTTGGGCCAGAATAAACTCTTCATCCCTTATGTTGCTTTCATCAGAGTGTTTTGTTCTTTTTAAAATATATTACTTGTATTTGTGCGTGCGTGCGTGTGCGTGCGTGAGAGAGAGAGAGAGAGAGAGAGAGAGAGAGAGAGAGAGAGAGAGAGAGCGAGCACATTGTGTGAACGTACAAGCATAGGTACATAGACTGGGAGAGGGCTAGGTATCTTCTCTCACTCTCTGCCTAGGTTGCTGGCACTAGAACTCCCCAGAGGGAATGGACGGGCTTTCTAGGTGTTGTCATGAAAGAGGTCTGGGAAGAAGGGAAGGTGAGAGTCAGGTGATCTCTTTGTGTGATTAGTGTCCCTTCAGCCCCTCCCCCCACCATAGCCCATGCTTACTCTGCAGCCCAAGATGACCTTGAACCTCTGATTCTCCTACCCTCACCTCCTGAGAACAGGGACCACAGGTGTGTGCCGCCACGACTGGCACAAAATCATTTTGATTAGGGAACTGATTCTCAGTGTCGTCGTCTATCAGAGAAGAGGGTGTCTGTCTTTTCAGAGCTCCAGACTCGTCCTGACTGCCTGTCTTGCTCCTTCCCTCAGTGTCCACTGGTCTCTCAATGTTAACCGCGCCGAAGCCAGGAGCAGATCCTTAGAACCGCCTCACCTATCCGTCTGCACCACTCTCCCTCCCTGGTGTCCTAGGCCCGTTCAGTCTCTCTGTTTGCCGGTGAAACACCTTTAGTTGTCCTTGTCCCCTCCCCACAACTTGCCAGTGTCTAAAACTCAGTGCTTTTAGTGGCGTGCCCAGCTCTGGAAGCCAGCAACCCACCAGGTCTATCAATGACGCCCAGTCTAGGGGCCAATGTAGATGCCTCTCTCACTGTCTCTGTGTTCCCAGCAGCAGCAGCAGCAGCAACAACAACAAGAAGATGTAGAGGCTAGGGCGGTTAGCTAAAAACAAGATCTTTAAAATTGTCAGTGTGCCTCTCTTCCAGAGTTCAGTCCCGCATCTTATAAGGCAGCCTGTAGTCTGGCTCCCAGCTGCCACCACCCCACCTCCTGTCCCACCTGGTTCTGTTACTGAAAGGATTCCAGACCTGCTCCTTATAGTCATGTGCCCTGACTATTCCTCATCCGCAACCTCTCCCCTTGCTCCATTTCAGCCTGGTAACATGTAATTAATTGATTTAGTATACTATTAATCATCTGTCCCTGCCCGGGATGAGTTCTGGGTTAGCAGGGGCATTTTCTGTTGTAATCATGGCTGTAACTGCTGTTCCCAGCAGAGCATCTTGTGAAGTGACAAGTACTGAGAAAATATAACTGACTGGATAAATGGCTGAAGCAGGGGCCTTGGGTGGATCTAAGTGTGAGGAACACTTCTCCTGGCTGAAGGTTACTTTTTGTTTACATACCTTTTAAGCTTGATATATCTTTATTTCATGTGTACGGGTGTTTTCCCTGTACCAGTACTCCACAGAGGCCAGGGTAGGGCCTCCAGTCCCCTGGAACTGGAGTTTCAGATGGCTATGAGCCACACCGTGTGAGTGCACTTCTTAACTTCTGAGCTATCGCTCCAACCCCTGCTTGCTGGAGTTCAAACAAGTTGAAAAGCTGTGGTCGTCTGTTGACTTTGTTTCATAGAACGTCCTTGTCCAAGACTAAGCAGCACTGAGACAGGTGCTCATTCAGGCTGATCCTATGCTCTTCCCCCTTTCCTGGAAGCTGATGCTCTAAGCAAAGACACAAGAGCCTCTACCTTCCAGCTGATGAGCGCAGCTGAGCTCCCCCTGCCCTCCCCAGTGGTGAGGGTCTGGATCCTCTGTATCTTCATAGACTTGGTATGATCGCTGGTTATTCTAGTCACATAAACAGGTGTAGCATCCCACCAGGGTTTTATCTGCATCCTCCAAATGGCCATGAAGCAAGGAGTATCTTCTCATACACTTAATTATCATCTGTTAATTTCTCCATGAAATGTCTATTTTTGTCTATTTCCAAAGAAATAGTTACATTAACAATATATAAATGAATTAGTAAAGAACTCATTGTTATGTGTACTAATAACAACAATCAGAAGTGGTTTTAAAAATTCTGCTTAGCTAGGCGGTGGTATTGCATTCCTTTAATCCCATCACTCAGGAGGCAGAGGCAGGCAGCGGATCTCTGTGAGTTTGAGGTTAGCCTGGTCTCCAAAGAGAGTTCCAGGATAGCCAGAGCTATTGCACAGAGAAACCATGGCTTGAAAAACAAAACAAAAAAAAATTCTGCCTATGTAGTTGCAGCAGAACATGAAACACAACAATGAATTTATCAGAAGTTATCCAAGGGCTGACAAGATGACAGTGCCACAAAAGCCTGACTACCTGAGTTCAGTTCCCAGGACCCACATGACTGCCCCGTGTGTGCTGTAGCATATAAGTGACCCACCATGTCCAAGGCCTCTGTATTAAAAACCACAAAACATTGCTGGGAAAAGCTAAACATCTAAACGAATTCAGAGGTATACAATATTCGTGAATTGAACAACTCAACATTCAGAAATTGTTTCTCACCAAAATGATCTTCAAATTAAGCACAATCTCAGGCAAGATTTTAAAAGACTTTTCTTTAGAAATTGACAATTTAACTACACAGTTATATGTCATGGACAGGGATGTAGAATACAGGTCAATACAAGAGAAGAGCCTTCCTGTTTATGGCGCCAGTTTCCTTTGCACAGATTTACTGTTACTCACAGACCAGTGAGTGTGAGGCCACTCTGGTCTACGTGGTGAATTCTAGAACAGCCAGAGCTACATAGGGAGACCCTGTCTACAAACAAACAAACAAAAATGTATTTCTTTTTGAGACAAGAACCCTCTATTATGTAGCTTCTTTCCTGGAGAAGACTTTTCTCCTGCTCCCAGCATTCCTTAGCTGCCCCTGGTTCTTTGTGTAGAGTTGAGGCCTCATAAACTCTCTTCCCTTCTGTCCACATCACCATGTCTGTTGGTGTCATCCTTGTTCAGGTCATGTATGGGCAGCCATACTGTTGATGAGACTCTATGGCCATCGGTTCTGACGTTTCTAGGAGACAGAATCTCACAGCCAAATTCCCTGTTCACCTGGTTCCTAAAATCTTTCTGCCCATCCTTCTGCAGTGGGTTGTAGTTTTTCTTTTCCTTTTCTGTGTAACAGCCCTGGTTGTCCCAGCCTCAAATTCACAGAGATCAGCCTGTCTCTGCCTCCCAAGTTCTGGGATTAAAGGTGCGCACCACCCTGGCTGTGGTTTTCCTTAATGGTCCCCATCTGTTGCAAAGAGTTTCCTTGATAAAAAGTGAATGTAAGTGTTACAGCTCTGCTTAGAGACATCCTGGCAGTGAGGAGCCCAAGAAGACCACAAAGTCACACCACACCACAAACCTCACACAGGAGATTTACTGGGAGGGAAAATAAACCCCAGGAGAGTGGCTGCCTCTGCTCTGGTGAGAAGCAGCAGAAAGCCGGGAAGAAGACAGGGTTATTTAGTGTTTTTGGGGGGCAGAGCTTTCCAGGATGGAGATTTCCAGGGTGGGGATTGGTGGGATTTTGAACTTGGGCCAAGTTCACGAGTGGGTGGAATTTCAAGTCCTGAGCTTGGGCTTTTTACTCTGTAGGGCCATTAGGGAAGTTAGAGTGTTCTGTGGGTAGAAACCTGGGGGTTGGAGGTCCTCAGGGGAGGGACTCACACTCCTCAAGGGTTTTGGATTCTCCCTTTTTTTTTTTGTTTACTATTGATAAACAATTAGGACTTGGGTTCAGTAATTCTGTAATAACAACTGACTAAAATTCTGGTTAGAAATCTTTTGAATCTGCTGTTGAAGAAATCTAGAGATTTTTATAAGGCAGGCTATGACTAGCAGGATCAAGGAAAGCAGGGAAAGGGGGTTCAGAAGGGCAGCATCCGGTTCCACATTAGACTGCCACTGAGTCACTGGCCAGAGGCATTGAGCTGTTTCTTACACTTTTGGGGATCCATCTGGAGTTGTCAGGTCTTGTCTTTTACCACACCCGGCTAGTTAACGTAGAAGCAACATTCCTCCTGGAGAGATGAAGACCAACTCTCTGCTGTTAGTAAATCTAATCCTCTTTGATTTTGTAGTACTAAGGTGGCCAGTGATTCTATTTGGCCTTGGAGGGTAAGATTGGTCTGAGCCACCCCTTTGAGATCCTAGATGATCTTAGACAAAAAAAAAAATGATGGTAGATATCTAGGGAGGTAGGCAGTCCCGCCACTCTGGTGGTGACACCAGCGGATACACCCAGGAGAAAGGATAAGATCTGAACTGCTCATTTGTCAGGCTCTGTCACTATAAACTCTGTGGTGGGAATCGGCAAGGGTTCTTCACCAGGCTCCACCCTAGCTTTGGAATAAAAGAACACCAGGGCACAAGTCCCAGACCAGCTGGTGGGAGCCACAGAGAATGGAGGTACTGTGAATATCTGGGCACAGGGGCTGGTGGCATTGTTGCAGTCTGGGGAATACAGTATGCCCACAAAGCGTGTTCCTCGGGAGTTAAAGCAGTCTGTGATACCGAAGAGGGAGATGTGGGACAGATAAGGGGTGGTAACGATATATGGCTCAGAGCAATTAGCAAGTGGCGAAGTGAGAGAGTCAAGACAGCGGGCGAAATCACAGATGGTGTTCTTGAGTTTGACCCATGAGGGACACACAACCAGCACTCTCCAGAGCTGCCAGGCATAGTACTACTCAGCAGCTGATGTGCAATTAGGTGAGGCTGGTAAGGCTGTCATCCTATTCTGACAAGACAGAACGAGGAGAGGTGGATTCCTAACACTCCATCAGGACTGAAAAAGTGACCCCAGTGCCCAGAAGGAAAGAGATGGGTCACCCTGATATTATGATGACTACCCAAGGCTCCCTGTTGAAGGTGGCAGCAGTTGAGCAAAGGGAGCCCAGGCCTCCTCAGTTATCCTTGGCCAGACCTAGGGGATCAGCTGAAGAGAGATCCAGGCTTGATGTTCTTACACCGCGATGACTTGAGGACAATAAGGAGCCCAATGTCTCTCTTGATGGCACCGTGACCAAGCTGCTCACCCCAGCAACCTCCTGCGAAGGGAAACTGGTAGCTGGTTTAGGCCAGGTAGGGGGAGGTAAAGGGGATGCCAAAGTGGAGCAGGAAGAATAAGGGCTTCCGGAAGTGGCCACCTGAGTGGAAGTGTCACTGAGGAGGGAGAAAGGGAGACCAAAGAGGCCAGAGAGGGAAAGAAGGCACGGTGGGTTGAGGCTGGTAAGGGAGGCTCATTAGCATGTTCAGAACAGTGGAAAGAATCGTCTGGTCTGGGTTTCATAGCTAGGAGGAGTGGTAGTGACTTTTAATCAAGATGGGAGTGAAGTCACATGACAAAAATCCATCCTTTCCTACCCTAGCAAAGATGGTTGTCAGTCATGCAGCTGTCTCCATGCCTATAGGAGCAGCAGCTAAGATGGTACAAGCCATATGTTTCCTTTAAGATTAACTATGTATAAACTTTTAACTATCAACCCTGTGTTATGAGTTTTAAGTTAACCCTTTTTACTTAAAAACACCTTTTTTACAAAAAGATGTTACACCTTTTTGTTTATTTGTTTGTTTGTTTGTTTTGTTTTGTTTTGTTTTTCAAGACGGGGTTTCTCTGTGTATCTCTGGCTGTCCCGGAACTCACTCTGTAGACCAGGCTGGTCTTGAATTTACAGAGATCCACCTGCCTCTGCCTCCCTGAGTACTGGGATTAAAGGTGTGTGCCACCATAGCCCAACTGATGTTATATGTTTTTAATCATACCCAATATGCTTTCAAATTTTGAGGTAAGATTTATAACTTATCAAGTTTTAGAAAGTTAAACCAGAACCAAAGGAGTATGAGATGAGTAGCAATAGTCCCCATTAGGAATAGTCTGTTCCTTTATTTATTTTTTGAGGATTTTATCTGATTATTCTTTATCAACAAAAACTTGGGAGTCAGATATTGGGGTAAGAACTTGAATGAACAGAGAAGTGGCCAAGAAGTGACCAATGACCTCCTCTCTCTCTTATTCTTGGATCCAAAAAGGGCCAAGACCCTCTCTAAGCCCTGCTCTACTACTTTCTGTGTCTCTCTCTATCTGTCCTCAGTCCTCCAAAACCTCTATGGTTAGGTTTGATCAGCTAGTAGCTAGCTCTGCCCTCTGAGTCAAAGCAAATTTTATTGACAGTCTTGAGAGCATTAGAATGCAATCACAGTATCACAAAACATTTCCTCCTTTTTGTCTAAATAGAGAGGGATGGTTTTAATTCTGATGCAGAAAAACTATATATAATAAGAACAAATAAAAAGTAAAAATTACATTCACAATGTCCAGTCCATTTGCATTTGGCAAAATCAGAGAAAATGCTCCATTTTCTATCCTAGTTTGGTGAGTCCAAAATTTTGTACCTAATTCACTTTCTATTCTAACTTGTACTATCAACCTAAAGCTATTTTTTAAGATCTCAAAACATTTTCTTAAACAATTTAAGCTTTTATATCTTTCAGTCTTGTAAACTTTAAATCTCTTATGTAACTTTCTTTTCTGAATTTGACAATAAGAAAAACTGTTGGGGAGCTGGAGAGATGGCTCAGTTGTTAAGAGCACTGACTGCTCTTCCAGAGGGTCCTGAGTTCAATTCCCAGCAACCACATGGTGGCTCACAACCATTTATAGTGAGATCTGGTGCCTTCATCTGACATAAAGTCATACATGCAGATAGAGCATTCATATACATAAAATAAATAAATAAATCTTTTAAAAAATTTATAAAAAAAAAAGAAAGAAAAACTGTTAACTATAACTATCTAGTCTTCAACTCTATCAGGGACCCAAGAAGGACATAATATTACCTGAGTAAACAGGAAGTGCAGAGCAAACAACTTCCAAAACTATAGAAATGACAAAAACAGTGGCTGCCTGGACAGTCCCCCAAGGTTCCACTGTAATGTTAGGACATCCGTCTTCAGCCTACAGGCCTAAAATATCTGACAAACTTTTCTGTGAAGCAGGAAATTTGAAGGACTATCATACCTTGTGTTGACAAAATTCAGCAGTCACTTTCTTCTTTGTCCTACTTGTTCAGCTAGAACAATATACTGTCAGCAATCAAAGCAAGGGCAGTTTCTTGCCTAGTGGCTAACTGTCACAAAGAGAGCAAACTCCATATGGAGGTTCTTCAATGCCCATCATCTTCTCTGAAATAGATTGGTGCTGCCAGGAGCAGACATGTCTCATTGTCACAAAAGCAAACCTTATGTTTTTAAAACATCTTAAATGCCATATTCTATGGATATCTGAAGTGTTTGAAGACCACCTGGATATCTAAAATATATCTCTTTTTGACCTTGAAAACATACCTATCATGGTCACAAATTTCATTGTTATAAATGACTAATTACTAACCTACATTTCTTAATTATATTAAATAGTTTGTATGATAGCCTTTAAGGTCTAGAAGTTTACATTTTAAAATGAGCTGCATAGCTAGAATCCCTTAAATAAGAGTAGAAACATATTTACATTGTATCCTAACAAAAATAACCTTACATTTGTATCAATACACAAAAATTCATATCAAGGTAAAATGTTTAAGACTAATAGTTACTTTTTTAGTTTAAAAGTAGATTCAATAAGCGAGGTGGCTAACCTAGTAGCAGCCTGATGAAGGATCTAGGGAAAACCCACAACCCATTGGGAAAAGGATCCAAGGAGCCAGGGAATGTGTGGAATCAGAACATGTGATGGCAGGAAGTAAAAGCCCAGAGCTGCCTGAAGGCAGAGCTGGCTGGTGATGGGCAGCTAAGTCTGGAGGCATTTGGAGCCCAGGCACTTGTGGAGTCTGGGGCCTGTGGAGTCTGGGTAGCAGCTGGAGGCTTTTGTAGAGGCTGCAACAGAAAAATCCCAGACTTGGCTCAGAGGGCTTTCGGCAAGGCAGGAAAAGCCAGCCAGCCAGCTCTGGCAGCAGCAGCAGCTGCGCTTGTCACTGGCAGTTGCGGCGGCTGCAAAGCCAGAGGGAAGCAGTTATCTAGTGCTTTTATGCCCCATGTTGGATGCCAGGTGATGTGCTTATCTAATTATTCTTTATCAATAAAAAAACAGGAGTCAGATATCGGGATAAGCACCTGAATGAACAGAGAAGTGGAGAAGCCACCACTCATCTCCTCTCTTCTGTTCCAAAATCCAAAAGGTTTGAGATCTTCTCTCAGGCCTGCCTAACTACTTCCTGTGTCCTCAATCCGAGATCTCTATGGTTAATTTTAGTCAGCTAGTGGCTAGCTCAACCCTCTGACTCTAAGCAAGCTTCATTGTCAGAATACAATCAAAATATCACATAAGAGTGCCTTTTCACAGCAGCTGAAACCCTAATTAAGACAGCCAGCCACAGCCTTAAAGACTGTGTCTGGGGGTACCTCAGCCTTCTAGGTCTGGGGCTGTGAGACAGTGATAGGAAGCTCGTCTGGCATCCAGGAGGCTCTTGGTTCAGTTTCTAGTACTGCCATTGAACAAAAGCAAACAACTTCAGAGCTGCCGATGGTTCAGTGAGTGAAAGGCCTCACACGTGTGAGAGCCTGACTTTGAATCCCCGTGTAAAGCTGTGGTGGTGCATGCTGGAATCCTGCGGCTCCTACTGTGACATGGGAGGCAGAGACAGGCAATGTCCAGAAGCTCAAAGATAGCTGGCCTGGGGTACCATCAACAAGCGAGGTCAAAGGTGCAGCCCAGTGGCTGAGGTTGCCCTCTGATTTCTATGTACTATAACATAGGTGTCCACGTGTATACATACACACATTATACACATACAAATCACACCCCCCCCACACACACAAATTTCACTTGATGGAAGCTCATGTCTACAGTTCCAGCAGCTGAGGGACTGAGAAAGGATGACCCAAAGCCAGCCTGAGCAGTAGAGGGAGACCTGATCACAAACAAACAAATGAAGCTCAGCTTCATTGAGGAAGATTTTACATAAAGTAAAATGAATAATAAAACTAAATACAGTAAATATAGACCTACCCAGAGAGACTGGGATTACAGGCCTGAACACCACATCTGGCTAACTGGTTTTGTTTGTTTGTTTTGGTTTTTGTTTGTTTTTTTTGACAAGGTTTCTCTGTAGCTTTGGTGCCTGTCCTGGAACTAGCTCTCGTAGACCAGGCTGGCCTCGAACTCACAGAGATCTGCCTGCCTCTGCCTCCCGAGGGCTGGGATTAAAGGCGTGCGCCACCACTGCCCCGCTGATCTAACTGTATTATTTTTTTTTTAACATCTGTGTAGCTTTGTCTGCAGGTGACCTGGAGAGAGTAGAGTAGTAGACTGGGCTATGTTTCTTTCTGGGATTGAAGTAGCAATCTTGTTCCAAGTTATTTTAAACGGATAGAAATTTAACCTTGATCATACAGAATTTTTAAAAAGACACACAAAAAAGAAGAAAAGCCAGGAGTGGTGACACCACCTTTAATCTCAGCACTTGGGAGGCAGAGGCAGTTGATCTCTGAGAGCTGGAGGCCAGCCTGGTCAACAGAGCGAGTTCCAGGACAGCCAGGGCTGTTACACAGAGAAACCCTGTCTTAAGCGGAAACTTGAAGCAGAAGCCAGGGAGGAGCACTGCTTTCTGGATTGCTTGCAGGCTTATGCTTGGTCAGCTTTCTTATACAGCCCAGGACCACCCGCCTAGGGATGGTGCCCCCCACAGTGGGCTGGGCCCTCCTGGTTAATTAACAAGCGAGACTATCTCCCCCCCCCCCCCCCAGACATACCAACTGGCAGTTTGTTCTGGGCAATCTCCCAATTGAGACTTTCCAGGTAACTTTAACCTGTGTCAAGCTGACAGTTAAAGCCAGCTAGACAGAGTTTTGTAGTCAAGTTCCCACATAGTAAAGAGGGGAGCTAGCTTTCTGGTATTTCTGCTATTAGGGCACAAGCCCTATTCAAGAAGGCTTAGCCTTCCAAAAGCCCCACTTTGCAACACCATCACATTGGTCGTTTGGTTTCAGTAGGTGGGTTGGATGGGAGTCCTGCTGCCTTCCAGGACAGACACCTCCCCCTCAGGGTTGGTTCCCTCCCACAGGATGAGACCTTCCTCCTCCTTCCGAAAGCCACACCACTCTTGTGTCTGTATTCCCCCAGAGGCAGTGGAACCCAGAAATGAGGGTTTCTTGTCCTTCCTCCAAAAATGTCTTGGTTTTGTGCTATAGGATAGAAGATTCTGGAAAGCAAGTGGACTGAAGCCATTTATGGAAGGATAGCTCCATGGGCGGCCTTGGACTGAGCCAATCTCCTGTCTTTCTTATTTGTATTCATCAAGAATAACAGGAATGTCTAGCGACCAGGACATCCTGAGATGAGGAAGAGCTGTCTGAGACTGTCCTCTGTCCCTGTCCTAGAGGCTGCAGCCGGTTACATTGTCCCGAGGGTCTGAGAGCCGAGAGGACTGAATTCTGGGGCTCTGTGGCTGCACTGCAAGTGGGACCTGTATATGAGATGTCATCTAACTCAGGTCACTGTGAAAGACCCACTAGTTGTGACCCCTAGCCTTTGACTGACCTTTGCTGACCGGAGGTTACAGATCACTTCATGTAATGTGTGAGAGATGAAGTATGTGTGAGCGTGCATGCGTGTGTGTGTTTGAAAAAGTGTGAGTTTGTGTGTGTGTGCATGCATGCGTGTGTGCGTGTGTGTGTGTGTGTGTGTGTGTGTGTGTAAGTTGCTCCACAGGCTCCCAGCAGGGGTGGTGCTAGTCCCTGGGGCACCTTGCACAGACCCTGCAGTAGGTCCTGATGCTTCTTCAAGCAGGTAGTCACCCTTCAGAATCTGAGTTGCTTGCTGACCATGTGACCTTGGTTCTCAGATGGAGTCAGGAAAAGTTCCAAGCCACTATTCTGCAGAGGAATTTGTCATTATCTCCCAGCTGGGAGGGAGCATGCTCTGCCACAGCTTCCCATTCCCTGGGGAAATGGAACCCCGAGCAAATCAGTCTATTAAGACCAAGGAAGTTTGACTTGTTTCAGACAAAACAAGCATATGGGGCCTCAGATGAAAACAATACCATGTCCAGTGTTTTCAAGGAGAGAGGGGTCCACATACCTGCAGAGTCTGTGCTTAGAGAGCAGCAGCATTCTGAAGAATGAAGCCAGAGAGGATCCACACAGCTGACTGTGCTCATGGATCAGAAGAATTAACATAGTAAAAAGTCAATTCTCTCCAAATGATCTACATTTTTAGTGCAATTCCCATAAAAATCCCAGAAAAGCTTTCTGTAGGCATAGGCAAACCTATTTTAAAGCTTATATAGAAAGGCACAAGTCCCAGATAATAAAAGCCAGGAGAACAAAGTGGGAGGAATTACTTGAATTGATATATAAGAATTTAGACAGCACTGCACTGGCAGTGGGGTAGGCATGGAACAGACAGGCCTATAGCTCAGAGGCAGAGAGCTTGCCTGGTGTGTGGGTCTCTGGTCACACTGACTCTTACAGCAAGCCCACCCTCGGGAGAGACCATTAACCCCTTCATCCTCCAGTCTCATGAATAAGTCCTACTCCATGAGGGTGGGGCCCCCAGGCACCTCTTGATGGTCCCACCTCTTAATAGATCACCATGAAGGTTAAATTCAACAGTGAGTTTCTGGGGCAAGCCATACTGACACAACCCACACAGGGGTGTGTGGTTTTCTTTCCCACATTAGTAGTAATCGCTGGGTTATTGACTAGCCTTGCTTTATCTGTGTGGTTGCTTACCCCACCCACACCCTGGTGTGTGTGTGTGTGTGTGCGCGCACACACATGCACACGAGTGAACATATAGTCAGGTGTATTCCTTTATTATCCTATTTATTGAGGCAGACTCTCTAGCTGAACCTAGAGTTCACAATTCCATCTAATCTATATAGCTAATATGCTCCAGGGATCCCCTGCTTCCACCCACTGAGGGCTGGGATGATTACAAGCCACAGCTCACTTTAGCTACCTGGCTTTCAGTTTCTTTTTTTGACCATACCCTGGAAGGTCAGCGCCAGGGTTGGGAGTGCTCGGCTAAGAAGCAGTACGCGGCAAACACAAGGCACTGTCTACACAGTGAAAAGCCAGTAGCCATAATTTCAAATCTAAGGGCTTGTACCCGCATGCTGAGTCCCGATATTCTTCTTTCTCCCCTGAAGGCTGAAGTCTCTGAGGGAGAGAGCACCCTTACGAGGTCTTGAAACCACAGCCTGAGTTGAATGAGGGCTAGTGAGATGGGCAGCGTCCCTGCCTCCTTGTTTTTCCATCGGGTGAGCTGGCTCCGTCTCCACCCTCCTACCCCTTGGGAACTAAGGAACCAAAGTCTGTGGACACCCCACGACGTGCATCCAAGCCTTATCTAAACTTCCACTAACAGTACCATTTTGCTTTACGAATGCCATCTGCCCAAGTAAAGGAGGACTGGCATCGTACATACGTTTAGAGTGGTCTGAACCTTTGAGGTTGGTGGGTGTTATGTGTGTGTCTGCTAATCTCTCGACACGCGAAGTTCCGGATGCGTGGAACAGGCCTGGAACTTGAGCCCCTGTCAAGTTAAACCGGGTTTCCGGGAGTTGGAGAGCCCGGTATGCGTGGTCAGTTTTCCAGTAGGGGGCGCCCACGTTCCGCGGAGAGGCCGCCTTGGGCAGAGGGGCCCTGCTCAGGCTGGCTGAGTCTACCATCCTTCTCTCTGCTCAGAAAAACGAAGTGAGATTATGGAAGGAGATTGCTTAATCCTTTAAATCCCGGTTCCATAACACCAAGCCTCTCTTTAGACTTCATGAGCACGAGAGGGGTGCTTTTCTCTAGCTGAGCTGCCTGGAGCCACTCAGAGGCAAGAGCTTGGACTCAGTGACTTGTCTCTTCAGACATCTGAAGCTGCCAGAAAGTGTATGAGTTAAGGTAAGGGCAAGACTGAAGTTTCAAACCCTCCACCCATCCCCACTCGACCCTCTTTGTCCCCTCTTCTGTAACACTGACATGCTGGAAACAGGTACCTCCTGCTGGCCTCCAGCCTTTCTGCTTCATCGTCTCTCAGGCCGGAGGCTTCAGAGGTGGTTGGGTGCATCCTGAGCACTCACCACGTACTGTCCAATCACATCGTATCTAGATCCTGCCTGGTCCCGGACAGCGGGGAACAGCGGCACAGTGATCTGAGCTAAAGGCAGGGTCTTCCCTTCCTTGGCAGCCTGACCCTCAGGGTGTGCCTGGCAATCAGTTGCTCCCCCTGCTCTTTGGACCCTCGCTGTGGACCAAGCTTTCTGCTGCTTGATGGGAGTAAGGTAGAAAAAAAAAAAAAAAAGAAAGCCAGGCTTTGTCCCAGGGACTGTGCTTTCTGGAGAGAAGGCAGTGGTCCAACTAGTAAGCACCCAACAGCCACAAGTGGTGATGACAGAAGCCCCAAAGGGCCTAGGCAAAGACTAGCCGGGAACTAGGCAAGGCCATTGGACATCTGCCTCCCAGTGTGCGGAAGGTTAGGACTGAAAACTCACAAGCTTGAGGTCAGCCTGGACTATATAGAAAGATTCTGTCTTAAAAATTAATTCATTGACCGGGCAGTGGTGGCGTACACTTTTAATCCCAGCACTTGGGAGGCAGAAACAGGTGGATCTCAGTGAGTTCGAGGCCAGCCTGGTCTACAGAGCGAGTTCCAGGACAGCCAGGACTGTTAAACAGAGAAAGCATGTCTTGAAAAACCAAAGTAAATAAATAAGTAGAATTAAATTAAGAAAACGATTGAGCATGAGAAAAGGCTAAAGAAGCAATGTTTGAGCCATGACCTGGCCAATGAGACGGAGTCAGGCAGGCAGAAGCAGTGACACAGATGAGGGACAGTTCAGTCATTTTCATGACAACCCCTGTGGCTGCTGGGTGGGGTTTGACGGGAGCCTGAAGCCCAGAGGAAGCTGATGGCGCCATTGGGAGGGGGGGAGGGACTCTGTGTGATTGTTCTGGCAGGGTTGAGAGGGAGGGGACAGGTAGGGGTGCTGGCTGGTGTGCAGAGGTGCCCTCGACCAAGGTGGGAGGGGACTGGTATCAACTATAGGCAAGAATGGAGGCAGCCCAGAGCAGGATCTCAGAGGCTGGGCGGCCCTTCCTCTTTTTGTCCTGCCCTCGGGGTGGGGGTGGGGGTGGGGGTGGGGGTGGGGGTGGGGTTCTATCTGCAAGCATCAGGCTCCAGACCTCGGCCTGGCCTCAGATCACCCTGGCACTGTGGCAGACCCCTTCTTGAGTCCACGTAAGGCTGAGAAGTCCTCGGCTGCACTGGCTGGTGAAAATCCCCGCCCCAGAGTTAAGATTTGTACCCACTGGTGACTTCTGTCCTCCCCTTCCAGACCCAGGTGAGGCTGAAACCATGGTGGTAGTTGAGGGTGGGGGAATGCCACAACAATGCACCATTAGAGAACTCCTCTCTAAATTATCTTCACTACGGAGCACAGCATGGTTCTTTTGTCCCCTGGAAAGTGTCTAAGGGGCACCACCCAGGCACAGAGCAGAATCCATCCTTGGAGGAGGAGGGGATGCCACAGCCAAGTCTGTAACCAATGACCTAGCCTACATGGCTTTCACATGGTCAAGAGGTCCCTTGCCTGGGCAGGCTGGGGAGACCCGAGGAACACTCCCTTCCCTTGACCCTTGTAGGACTCATCATTCAAGTCTCATCTCTCCTGATACAAGTAAGCCTGGCTCAGCCCTCCTTCCACGCTACTGATGTTCATACCTGATCTCTACTCACCTCGCAAGGCGGTGCTGCTGGCCCCACCTATAAATGAAGCATTGGGCAGCTTGCCCAAGGTCACACGGCAAGCGCACATCCTTAAACTCCTACATTGTGGTGGCTGCGGGAGATGGTGCCCTGCAGCTCAAACCTGTTGTTCGAGCAGAACACCCCTAAATAGCAGGAAACTATGGTTACTCAAGAAGATCACACAAATCTCCTTAAAGGACCAAGAAAATGCCAAGGTGGGGCCCAGGCACAAGGCTGGGGTTACATTTGAGATGCTACAACGGGGTCCTGAGATCCACCTTGGCTGATGGGACCCCCTCCCTTTTCCCAAAGTCAGCTGTTTCTCTTTCCTTGGTAATGCCTGGGAAATGCCAATGGTGGGCCCTCCCTCCCTCCTTGCGTCGAGTAGCAGCTCAAATCTATTATACATATTAAAAGAATATATTCTCTGGCAGCCCTGAAGGGGATAATGAAACCTATATATATATATCTATATATTTATACACAATGGATTGGTTGGGAATGCTCCGAATATCCCTCCAGCTGTGGCAATCCTTTGATATATGGCACAGGCCCGATGCCTCCCCACCAGCGCCTGGCGGGAGACATTAAAGATTTAAAAAAAAAAGGGAAGGAAGGAAGCAGAAGAAGGAGAAGAAAAAGGACACAGCTGCTTTTGCCCGTGGCTGTACAGCGGGAAGCTGTGTTTAAATATTAAAGCCACCCATCACCCAGCCCAGCTGTCCACCCCCTCCAGTGGCCTGGGACTGTGCTGGGTTTCCTGTAAGCTCTGAGCGTCTGGAGTTAGGTCCAGACAGAGGAGTCTAGATCTAATAAATGAGCAGGGTGGAGTGGGGAGGGGTTTCAAGTCAGACCTTAGTCTTCAGGTTTATCTTGGCTTGTCTGGGGAGGCGCCTGGCGTGGGGGTGAGGAAAGGCGTGGGCAATTTGAGGCAGGTTTGAGTGATGCTTTGGTATGACATGACCTTGACCTTATGCCATGAGAGATTTAGACTGGATCTGGGAATTTTAGGGTGTCTGGAAAGCCTCAGACGTTACCTGCCACTTTAGGGCAGCTCTGAGGAGTTGGGATCCTTCTCTGACCTGGCAGAGAATTCTTTTATCTCACTGCTGACTCTTCAGGGTCCCTGGCAGGATCTGACTTCTGTTGTGTCCTCAATGTACGCAAGAGAGGCACCTTGTAGTTGTCTGTTCATCAGAGACACAGAAAGACTCCCTGTTCAACATCTGATTAGAGGTGCTCAGAAGTCACCTTCAGGGAGGGTCTTACAGGGACTAGCTCTGGACCCTGAAGGAATCCAAACAGAGGCCAAGTGAATGAGGATGCCAGAGAAGTTTCAGCATTTGATGGGAGATGACAGTGATGTCCCTTCCAGTCCCACATTTCTATGATTTTAATTTCTGATGATTATATAGAACTTCAGTAGTTTGGGGATTTTCCATGGCTTGGTATATGACTTGCTTCCCAAGTGTATTCCATGGTTAAAAGACTCATAGTTTACCATGCCATTGTTTGGAACTTCCACCAAATATTTTATCTCCTCTCCTGGAAGAGCTGAGGTTAGCAAGGGCTTTGCCCAAGATCCTGGGGAAACATGAACGTGCTTTTAGCAGGGACCATCTTTACTGCAGTGTGGGTGTGGACAGGGTGTCAGAGTGGCAGCAGGGCACCAGGAGAGGCTGCCCATATCCAGAAGTGAGGGAAGTGTGTGTGCCTGGGCTCCTCTTCTCTCTCGCACTAAGCTGATTCTTAACCATGGCCAAGGCTTGTGAGTGGTGAGCGCCCCGATCCCTGGCATTGTACTAGGACTGAAGGAGTCAGAGCTGGGGATGGAGCTGGTAGTCTCTAGTGGAGGGACTGTCCCAGTCCAGAGCTGCTTCCTCAGGCCAGAGAGTGGAGCCGGCCCCAGTCTTCCTGGTTGCCTAGGCAGGGATTCTGGACTGTAGTAATGGACTCCCAATTGGATGGTTTAGCAGGGGACTGGGGTTCAGGTGGGGTGGGCATGATTCATAGCTGAAAGCCTCTGGAACCCAGAAGGGTCCCCAAGCCTGCCTTCAAAGCCCAAAGCCACAGGGGCTCCTTGCTACCAGCATCCATGGGTCTTCCAGTCTCAGGATTTCAGGGCCAAGAAACAGTTTTGCCACCTGCCTGTCTCTCCAGTATTATAGTCAGTCCTTTGGCTGTGCAAATCTCCCAGACACCCTGCTTAAAGACGTAAGTCTCTCCAGGGAGTGCTCTAGGTCCATACTGATGGGCTATTGAGATTGGAACTGTTAGTTGGCTAGGACTCTGGGGCCAGTTATAGAGGAAGATTATCCCAGTCAACCCAAGTCACAATACCCTGGCCTCTTAGAGAGAGGAAGCACTGAGAAATACTGGGGAGAGAGGAAAGTGACATCAGATAAAGGGAGGTACCAAGCAGGCCGCAGTGACTACCCTATTAATAAGTACCCTAGTCTTATTAGTGCTAATACTAAGGTGCTCCTGGTAGCCGTCTCCAGCAAGTAGTAACGCCACAGTTAAAGGAGAGTATAGCTTTACATCTTCACTAACTCTTAACACCAGGGAAACTGTAAGCTGCACCTTAGTGGGCAGCTGCACTTGAGTCAACAGTGTGCACTCTGCTCACGGGAAACCTTCCATCCACAGCTAGTGCTCTTATTCCACAGCAGCTCCTAAACCAACAGTCCTCCAGTTGGCAGGAATCGGGAGTCAGGGCCCAGCAGCAGTTAGGACCCAACTGGCATTAAGGCGCCTGGGGAGGAAGGCAGCTGGCCCCAGCATCCTGCCTGGTGGGGTAGCCATGGTCCCGGTCCCGGTCAGGTCTTCCCTAGCAGCAGGCAGGATCATCCATCCCTCCACCCCTGTGCACCCCAGCCTGCCCCACTAGCTGCAGTTGCTCAGCTCAGGACCCTGGCAAGCAGGCGAGCAGAAGATGAAAACAGCTTCGACGTGAAATGCATTATGCAGCTCGGCCTGCCCGCCCCTACCTCCCCCAGGGGCCTCGCTTCCTCTTTTGTGTCAGAGATGAAAGTCCAGACAGAAGTGTGTGGGAGCTGAGAGTGACTGGCAGCCCCTCTCTCCCCTCCTCCTTCCTCTGCTCCTTTCTCCCAGCTAGCCCTCCCCCTCCCCCCAGTCTCTGTCTCTAGCTCTTGTACTGCTGCCTGGCTGGCCAAGTCTGCTGGCGTCTCTCCTCCTCTACCTGCCTTTCCAGCCGCCTCTCATTTCTGGGTCCTTCTCCTGACCCGCCATCTTTTGCCAGCCTCTTCCTCCGTCTCACCTACCTCATCTCGACATGCCCTCTCTAGTGCTTCTCTTTCCTAGTTTTGCATCTCCTCACAGCCTCCGGATCTTAACCTAAGTACTTCTTCCTCCAGGAAGGCTTCCTTGACACCCAGCCTAGCTGTCCCTGTGTCCTCTCCCCTTCTGGAAGTGTGTCCTTGCTTTGAGCACTGTTACTCGGAAGAGATGAATACCAGCTGTAGCCTGGGTTCCTGGTACATAGTTGGTACTCAATAGATGCTTGCCTTTCTCTCTGACTTGTCCTAGCTCCCTGGGTGCCCCAGCCAGAGGCTCCTCTGCTTGTTTCTCATCTCCAAGTCCCAACAACTCCTGGTCCCCCTCCCCCCCCCCCCCCGCCTTGGTTTTCAGTGTCGTATTCCCATAGCTCTCAGAGTGGGGACCGGTGCCAGCATGAGGCTCTATAGTACTAGGCCAGGAGGCACCCACCACTCCTTTGTTGAAGAAATAACAGGGCTAAAGAGAAAGGGACTTGACACTTCCATCCAACAACTGGGTTATCATGCCTTGTGAGCTCGGGGAAGTCAGGTCACTCATTCTCTTGTGGAGGAGACAAAGAGCAAGAAGGACAATGGATGGATGTGGGATCTGAAGGGTTAAAGGTTTCTTGGTGGCTGTGACCTCCCATACCTGCCCTAAGAGAACAAGAGAACAAGAAGTCAGCTAGGGCTCTTTAGTGAGTGGAATCAGTGGAAGGGAAGTCAATGCTGTGGTTATGGAGCATTTACTGTGTACAGACATCAGGCAAGGCTCTTGGGCTCCACCAGCAAAGAAGAGCAAGATTCTGTCTGGCTTCCCAGAAGGTACCACCACATCGCATGCCCTATAGCTAGCATTGAGCAAGTGTGTTCAGGCAGTGGGGACATCAGGGAGGAACAGCATCATCCCACCCTAATGTGTGCAGGCAGTGGGGACATCTAAATGGGACAGCCGTTAGGACCATCCCACTGTGTAAAGGCAACAGGGATGCCAGGGTTGGGACAGCAGCCGTCAGGACCACCCTGGCCAGCTTGAATGCAGGCACCTTGATTTGCCTTGTAGAGAAATTTCCCGGCTGGTCCCTCACCAGAGGTCACGTGTGCTGGAAATTGAAGGACTCCTGGGTCCTTGTTCCCTGGGGACCTTGGCTATACCCACCTTCTTTCCAAGTCTCAGTCTTGCTGTCTATGCTTTTAGTGGCCTTGGAGACCCTCAAGCAATATGTCAGTGGAGCAGAACAGGGGACAGCAAGGGCACTCAGCCTCCTGTCCGCTCCGGGCCAGCCTGCAGAGGTTGCAGAACTTCCTTTCCCCGTCCGGAGGGGGTTCTTATTATTGCCTCCAAATGACTTTTGCATCCATTTATTTGCTGCATTTTGATTTTGCATTCAATTTCCGGTCCATTCAAGTGTCTGCGCTACCTGGGGGATGCGAAATTGAGGCAGCCGAGAGCGCAGTTTGGCTATGCCTGACAGCTCCCGCTCCTGAGAGTAAAGCACGCCTGACAGGCCTCAGCAGGAGGCTGGGCTCTGGGACTGCTGCCCCTACTCAGCTCCAACCAGATTAAACCAGATGAGCTCCCTGCTCTGAAGCCGGACCCCGCCCTACTGACCCAGTCCATATGTCTGGCTGGCCGGGGCACCTAGCCAGAGCTGGGGAGGAGGTTAGATATGTAGGGCCCTGGATTTCAAGACTAGCCATCTAGCTTGAATATGCAGGATATGCCCCGGGAGACCAGGGTTTAAGTCCCAAATTGACCTTTCTGACCCCCACTATAACAGCTGCCCGTGGGCTGCTTGAGCGTGTAACCTGACCTGGCCATTTTTCTGCCAAACCTTTCCATGGTTCCCCCTTGTCTTTATTCTCAAGCCCTCCCTAGTGCCTTTCTTCCTGACCAGACCAGCTCCACACCAGCCTCCTCCCTCCTACCCAAACCCGGCACCCTCCACAAGCTCCTATTTCTCCTTTCTCTAGGAAGCATCCCTAGGGGTAGGTCCTACACCTTACTTGACCCTCAATCAATAAAGAGGGAAGGCTCAGAGAAGGTAAGCAAGTTGTTCATAGCCACACAGCAGGATGTCCATCAGACAGTCTGACTTTAGAACCCATGCTTCTGAGCCTGGAATCTCAGAACCCAGAGACTGTCTCCTGTTAGTCCCCAGACACACCTAACCCCCTCTCACCAACAACCCCCCAGTCTCCATCCCGCCATGCCCGCCACTTGGGTTTCCAGCAGAGAGAGGGTCCTGTCCTCCTAGGAGTCCCCGAAGCTGTGACCACATCTGCACGCTTGCACTTTCTTTATTTATGTTTAAGTTTTTAGCACACCCAGCTCTGCCCCGAGGAAAGTGTCTCTGTGCTGAGCACCAGGAGTGAATGCAAATTAGGAGTTCTCTCCCCTCAGACACCTCTTAGGCAAGAATGAAGGGTTGTGAGTTCCCCATGTGCGTGCGTGCATATGTGTGTGTGTGTGTGTGTGTGTGTGTGTGTGTGCGCACACACGCACGCACGCATGCATGCACATATATGCATGCACCACACCTCTTCATCCCCTACCCCATCCTTGGGCAGTCTAGGGAAATGAAAGGTGTTATCTGGGGAAGGGCCTAACAGACACCATGAATCACATCTCAGGAGAGAAACAGAAATGATTTTCTTTCCTCCATGGTTTGTTTAATGGGGTGGACATAAAATGACTGGCAAGCTGGGGAGCCAGGCATAGTTGCTTGGGCAGTAAGGAGCATGGCTGCCCATCATAATCACCTTCACTTCCCACCCCAGATACTCTCCTCAGATGCAGGCTGGGTAGGGATAATGCGGGCTGGAGGGGTGATGCTGGGGGAGAAGGAAGAAGGAGGGCATGTGTGAGACCCTTTCTGGGTTTGTTTCCCCGCTGTCTGGGACCTTGAGCCCTGAAATGACAGAATAGCAATCCTGTAGGGTCTGGAACATCAGCAAGTGGCCCTGAGAGCTCTGAGCCAGACTTTGTTCTATTTCCAAACTGTCCTGTTCCTTGGGGTTTAGGGAGTTTGGTGTCCTAAAGTCTGGAAAACTGGTCTTCCTAGAAGCCCAGGGTCCTCTCTGAGTGGGGTCACTGTCCATTCATACTCAGGTATACAGAAGCACAACTCTCTAGATTCTTTTTTTTTTTTTTTTTTTTTTTTTTTTTTTTTTTTTTGGTTTTTCGAGACAGGGTTTCTCTGCAGCTTTAGAGCCTGTCCTGGAGATAGCTCTTATAGACCAGGCTGGTCTCGAACTCACAGAGATCCACCTGCCTCTGCCTCCCGAGTGCTGGGATTAAAGGCATGCACCACCACTGCCCGGCATCTCTCTAGATTCTTAAGCAGGGTGTCCATCCTGAGGCTCTGAAGGGTGGAGGAAACACAGGCAGGCTTGTCTGTTCTTTGCCATGGGCTTGTACACACCTCGGGAAGCTGCAGCTGGCCGTGACTGGCCCCAGTTGTCATTGCCCATGGAGACTTACTGCCTAGCTTGGCCCTCTATGGTGGATCACTCTGGTGCACTACTTACTGCCTGTGAGGCCCTCCCAGCCTGTCAAATCTCTCCAACGAGAGATTCCCACACCACACCACACCACACCACACCACACTGCACAGGGCCCCAGGGGCAACAGCCATGTGGGATCAGATCTGGTAAATCTGGACTTCTCTGAGGTCTAGCCCAGAATACTCTGGGCCATTCCTACTTTCAGGTCCTCCAGCGTTGGCTATGAGTCTCATCAGTCCTGAAGGTTGGGTAGGTTCCTAGAGCAAAGAGTGTAGCTGCTTCTCCTCCTCCTCCTCCTCTTCCTTCTTCTTGGCAGAGTCTCAAGTACCTCAGGCTGACCTTGAACTCACTATGAAGCTGAGAATGAACGTGAACTTCTGACCCTTCTGCCTCCACCTCCTAGATGCTGGGATTATGGGTGTGCTGCACCGTGCCCAGGGTCTGTGGTGCTGGGGATCAAAGTTTTGTGCATGCTAGGCCTGTGTCCTACCAGCCAAGACACAGTCCCAGCCTAACGCCTATGGCTTTAAGGGCTCTGGGTTTCTCTCTAGCTCCTCTCCTGAACCCCAGCTGATGAAACTGTAACCTGGCCGCTCTGTTAGAGCAAACATTATGGAATGTCTCCTATAAAACATGGTTTCATTCTGTCTGCTCTAAGAGGTGCAAGCACTCTGAGGTTGGATTCCACAGTGGGGCGAGTCTGGCCTCAGCTCTGCTTGCAGAATGGACAGGTGAGGTTGTGGCCAGCAAGCAGCCCGAGGGAGGTAACACGGCCAAATACCAAGGTGAGGGAGGTCCATGTGAACTTGCCTTCCTCGAACTGGATTTTACTAGACATGCGCAGATGGGGCCAGGAGAAAGTTCCAGAGCCTAACTCAAATTTCATCAGGCAAGGGGCCTTCGTTACTCCCAGCACATGAGCCCACCCTCTGTTCTGCTCTTCACCCTCACCTCCTTTGCTGCAGTTCCACAGCAGCGTGAGGCTGAGGAGGCCAATGGAGACTGGGGAGGGATGGACTGAAGAAGCCAAACAGATTACTGTCTCTTAAATATCATGGCATATGGGCCTTTGAATGTCGAAACCAGACCCTGCACCCCTCAAGACGTGACTCCAGGAGCCGAGTAATCAGAGAATAGCAAGTAAGAGAACCGAGTGCTGGTGAGAAGCTGTGAAAGTCAGCTACACCTATGGGTGTAGAGCTGTCTGGAAGCTTCGACAAGTGAGTGGAAAGAAGAAGGAAATCATGGAGGCATCTGACAGTATGACACCAATGACATAAATATAAAAAAGCCAGCGGCTATGCTTGGTGGCACACGCCTTTCATCCCAGCACTCAGGAGGTGGAAGCAAACAGCTTTCTGTGAATCCAAGGCTAGCCTGGTCTACATTTGGAGTTGCAGGCCAGCCAGGGCCACATTGTGGGAGCCTGTCTAAAAACAAAAACAAAACCCACTGTCAGTGTGGTGTATCACAGACATGTGATTCTAAAAGACAATGGCCTGGCCTGTCTCTTGAGACCATTTCATTGTCAGGGGCAGTTCAGGCAGAGAAGAGGAGGAATTGGGTTAGGGTGTGATCTAGAGAAGGCTTTCAATTGCATCTGTAACATATTAGTTCCTTTAAAAGATAACAAGTAACAAAAGACAATCACAGGACACAATGTCTTTACCCTCTGGGTGTGTTTCTTGAGTTGCTATGGTGTTGGCTGAGCATCGCTCCAGAACACTGGGGGCAGCTTCTTCCCCTTGCTGTTGTCTGGTAGCAGCTCAAGTTCACTGCTGCTTGGTGCCATTGTCTATTCACTCTGCTGCTGGGCAGCTGTAAACCGAGACCGGGCTTTGGTTTCCTGGCCATCCATACCCGAATAATCACACAGAAGCTATGTTAATTTCAACACTGTTTGGCCTATTAGCTCAGGATTCTTATTAAGTAACTCTTACTTCTTAAATTAACCCATTTCTATTATTCCATGTATCACCATGAGGCTGTGGCTACCAGTAAGGTTCTGGGGCATCTTTCTACTTCAGCAGCTGCATGGCTCTCTTTGACTCCACCTACTCTCTCTATATATCTCTTCAGCATGGCTATATTCTGCCCTGCTATAGACCAAAGCAGCTTCTTTATTAAAATATGGTAATAAAACATATTCATAGCATACAGAAGGGAATCCCACATCAGGTAGCCTCCTACTATGTGAAGACACAAGGACACAGGTCCTGAAGAGCTCCGGCAGGCTGCTGATAGAGGCAAAACTGATACGATTGTGTTGGAAAATAGTTGCCTGCAATCCATGTTCAAGTTCATCCCAAGAGCCTGCCTGACTACAGCAGACAGGACCAGACTTCACAGCTCAGCCCAAACAGTGAAAACCTGAACCAACTGAAGAGTGGCAAATACAATGACATGCTAACAAAAAGTTTTTTTAAATAAGTAAAAGGCTAGAGCTGAAGAAGGTCGGACATGATTCCAATATAAGTTAAAACTAGGTAGTGGTGAGATAAGTCTTCATTATATTAGTCTTTGGTGTTGAAAATAATTAATAATAAAAAAGAAACTATAGTTTTAAAAGTCTGAAATTGTAGCATCGTGAGCTTGGGAGAACTGCAGCCTTTGGTGTCAGCAGGGATGGAATAATCCAGGTGGCGGAGGGTGGGGGGCATGTGACTCTTACCCAACTTTGGACACATGGTGCTATCTGCTGTGGGTGGCCCTCAGTGGAAGGTGAAGTACCAGGGGATGATGGTGAGACAGAGAGAGAGCCCTTATCTGCAGACACTGCCTGTGGACGGGCGCACAGGGAATGCAGTAACAGGTCAGGGGTCTGTGGAGGATGCAGGGCTCCTACTGGCAGAAGTTGAGAAGGGGCTCTCAGAGCAAAGGGAGGGACATTGTTCACTGTGACAGAGATGAGTTAGCAGGCTCAGGATAGCCACACTTTCTTCAATCTCCCCTCCTGAGACCTGCTTGACTTCCCAATCCCTTCATGGTCCATGATCCAAGCCCCAGTTCTAAGGCCTGGCGTGGCAGGACGTCTTCTGTCCCTTTGACTGGAGCAGCATGTCCCAGTTTCATGTGTTTCTGAATATGTGGGCTACTGTGTCTCATGTGCCTCAGCCCAGGGGCCATCAGTTATGGATTTCACAGCCCTCCAAGGTAAATCTAAGGGACACCATCAATTTGGGGCCACCTCTGCAGTGGCCTCCTGTTTCTTCCTCTCCACCCCAAAGTGAATTAGCAACTCAGACAGGAGATTCTGAAATGGGCCAACTGTCACCCCTATAGTGATTGAACGAGTGTGTGCACATGTGTGTATGCACATGTGTGTGTCCAAATCACACGGGAGCTCTTGGACAGGTGCACACTGCACTGATTCTTCTTATACTTGATCTCAGCCAGAAGGATGAGAAACAAGAGAAGCAATGAACTTATTTTTATATTTTATCCGTGTGTGTATATGTATATATGCACACACATGTTCATATAACACATGAATTATTACAATCCATTTTAGTATGAAGTGTATTTAGAGTTCATCAAAGATAAACAAGGAGCCAAGGCCCCTGACTCCCCTAGAGTACAGCTGGAGCCTGCACGTCTAGGCACTCTAGGTTCATCTCAATGTAAAAAAGTTCCAGGCAGTCTGCCGTGTGACTAAGCCCATGTAACAAAAGAGGGGGAACTCTTTTTTTTTTTTAAAAAAAAAATATTTATTTATTTATTATGTATACAACATTCTCTCTGTGTATATGCCTGCAGGCCAGAAGAGGGCACCAGACCCCATTACAGATGGTTGTGAGCCACCATGTGGTTGCTGGGAATTGAACTCAGGACCTTTGGAAGAGCAGGCAATGCTCTTAACCTCTGAGCTGTCTCTCCAGCCCAAGAGGGGGAACTCTTAAGGCCATGGATATATATTAGATAAAGCCTTGTATCCCGAACCAAGAGGGTGGGTAATTGGGGAAGGGCAAAGCTAGACCCCTAGAAGACTGTGCTCTTCTTAAAGAACCCAGCCAGTGAGAACTAAAGGGGACAGAGGAATGTGATTAGGGTTAAAAATCCCACTGTTCTGTGCCAAGCCAGCACATCAGCCAGTTTTGCCTTTTGTCCAGAATGATGCCCCTGCTTTTATAGAACCAAAAATAAATCTGTCTCTCTTTTGCTATTCTGAGTCTCCAGCATTCTCATTATGGAATGAGGATCATTGTTTCTTACAATCTGGGGCCTCATCTGGGATTTATGTCTTTGAGACGAGAATCTTTCAGTCTCTGGAGAGCGGGAGGTGTGTCCTGCCCCACATTTGGGCAGCCCACTCTGCTGAATCTGGGTCTTGTCCAGCACTTCAGATAAGACCCAAGAGAATGTTTGAGAGGAGTATAAACTAATGCAAGGTACTTGGAAAACTCACCAGGGAAAGAGGGACATCATGTGACAGCCAGCCAGACCTTATGTATGAGCCCAAGTAGGGAAGCTGACAAGAGCCCAGTGTCCCTTGGTGATGGAGCATTTTGGGGAAGGTGAGAGTGTGAATTATAATACAGACCCCTTTACTACAAAATGTGATCAACTCGAGACAGCCTGGAGTCCTCTGGGGAAGAGGAGACTTCAATGAGAAAATGTCTCCATCAGACTGGCCTGTAGGCAAATGTGTGGGGTGTTTTCTTTATTAATAATTGATGTGGGGGCCGGGCGGCGGTGGCACATGCCTTTAATCCCAGCACTCGGGAGGCAGAGGCAGGCGGATCTCTGTGAGTTCGAGACCAGCCTGGTCTACAAGAGCTAGTTCCAGGACAGGCTCCAAAGCTACAGAGAAACCCTGTCTTGAAAAAACCAAAAAAAAAAAAAAAATTGATGTGGGTGGTGCCATTCCTGGGCAGATGGTCCTGGGTTGTATAAAAATAAATAAACTAAGAAAACCATGGAGAACAAGCCAGTAAGCAGCACTTCTTCTTCTCAATCTCTGCTTCTGTTTCTGCCCCTGGCTTCCTACCTCTGGGTTCCTGCCCCTGGGTTCCTGCCTCTGGGCTCCTGCCTCTGGGTTCCTGGCTGCTTGGGTTTCTTCTTTGGCTTCTCTAACATATGAATTGGGATTGGGAAGTGCAAGCCAAAACAAAACAAAACCCACCACCACCACCACCACCACCAACAACAACAACCAAAAAACCCAAAAACCAAACCAAACCAAACCCAAACCAAAACCCTTTCTTCTCCCAAGTTGCTTTGAGTCACAGTATTTATCAGATCACTAGAAAAGAAAACTAAGACAGATGCCTTCCACATTCTATACTGTGTGACAAGTCAGACACAAAATAAATAAATACAGCCAAGATCAAGGATTTGATTCAGACTTTAGAAGAGGAAACAGGATGCAGAATTGGATTGTTGGGTGCAATGGGCAGTGTTGGCAGTACGTATCTCAATAAGAGTGGCTGATGTGCTTGTGTGGCAAGACACCCCCAGGGCCAAGGAGTACCCTTCATCTTGGGTACAACACAGAACCAGTGCAGTAGTTTGTATGGTCACCTTGTTTCAAGATAAGGTTGCACGGGAAAAACGCGACTCACCAGAGTCTATAGCTCCTGTTCCAGGCTGTAAAGGCCAGGGAATCCCAGCTTCCTTCCTCAGTAGAAAGGTGAATTACTTCTCATGTCTCACATGATAAGGCATGGATCCTCTCACCCAGTTCCTAAAAGTCTCAAGCAACAGAGGGACAAATGAAGCCATGCTGCACTTAGTGTCCTCTGAACTGACATATTGTGATACTGTGGCCAGGGGGAGCCACCCAAGCCTATCTCCTGACTGGACCCCACACTGGTTTAATGAACCATGCCCTTTACCAGACCTTCAACTCTCCCACTCCCAACAAAGCTAATCACTAAGAGGTGAATGCCAGAGTCCTTTGATGTTGACAGTAACTCTTTAGTAATTCTCAAGGGAATTTCAAATAAATTTAAAACTAAAACCAAATTGCTACAGGTTTTGAATTCAAGTTGGCTATATTCAGGAAACTAGGGTGTAGAACAAGCAAAGATTTAATCAGTTATACCAAGGATGTGATTAAGGTAGCGTCTAGCCCCCTGGATGTCACTGGCTGAATGGCGTGAACAGGCTCACACGCGACATGATGCTAGCAGAGAAGGGAGATGCTTATATTATGTTTGGTGGATGGTGTTGCACTTTTATTCCCAATCATACAGTTCTGATGGGACAATTACCAAGGCCATTGAAGGTTTAACTACGCTTGCCAAATAATTAACAGAAAATTCAGGGATTGATGGTCCATTATAGACTGGCTGGAAGTATGGCTGAGTAAATAGAAAGGGCTTCAGTCCTACTTACCTCTTAGCTGTAGTGGGGATATAAACTGTAGAAGGACGCTGCACTCTTCCTTCTATAAGGAGGTTAATGAAAAACTCATCAAAAGATCAATCAATAAATAAAATGCCTATAACACATCTGCATAATCTAATGCTTTTAGTACTGGATCAGAGCATTGGTCCTTTGATAAAGAGGGTCAAAGAGTGCCTGAGCAATAAAAAAAATTAAAATAAGTCTGAAAACAAGTCTGATAAGAGTAAAATTTTAAGAAGAGGGAGCTGTAAGAAATAAATCATTATGGTCCATTTTCAGCATATGATGGATTTAGAGCTTGTGGTGGTACAAACAAGAACAGCCCCTATAGGCTCATGTAGTATTTGAATGTTTGTGCCCTGCTGGCAGAACTATTTGGGAAGGATTAGGAGGTGTGGACTTGTTGGAGAAGGTGTGTCACTTGGGTTGGGATTTGAGGTTTCAAAAGCACACACTATTCTCCATTCTCTGTCTCTGCTTCTCTCTCTCTCTCTCTCTCTCTCTCTCTCTCTCCCTCTCTCCCTCTCTGCATCGTGATTGTTGTCTTAAGATGTGAGCTCTCAGTGACTGATGCTGTGCTCCCACTGTGGTGTTCATGAATTCTTACCCTCTAACACTGTTAACTCAATACCCTTTCTTCTATAATCTACCTTGGTCATGGTATCTTACACAACAATAGAAAGGCAACAAGAACAGAGCTCATCAGAGAACCATAGATAAGCAGGGGGCACTATGCCCCTGTCTTCTCCAGCTGACAGTTGGTGCCTACTTGCCTAGGTTCAGTTTATCTTAGTGTTAAAAAGTCACATACAGTCTGCTATGTGACTTAGCCCAGGTATCAGAAAGGAGGGAATCTCCAGCTCCAGGGTATTCACTGAATAGGCTTTGCATCTGGGATTAATAGATGGGAAGTTGTGAACGGGTAATACTAGACCTTAGGCAAATTGATTATACCTTCATAAAGAACTCAGCCAGCGAGAACTAAAGAGGACAGAGAAATGTGATACGAACCCATTGTTTTATGTCAAATCAGAGTGCCAGTCATTTTTTTTTCCTTTTATCCAGACTAACACTCAGATTTTGTAGAACCCCTGAAATAAATCTGCCTTGTATTTAAGTCCTCAGGACTCTTATTATGGAGTGAGGATCAAACTCAGGACCTTAGGCTTCTGTGGCAAGCTCTCATCTGCCAAGCCAGCTCATTGGTTCTTCTCAGAATCTTGAACAGTGACAGCAAAAACCAGATGCCTAGTGGCCCTCAGAATGGGCAGGGACCCTTCACTCTTTGACCTGACAGATCCTTGCCAGAAAGTTTCTATTCAAAGTTTTGTCTTTGGACCCAAGTTAGAGCATGCTGTGTGCCTATCCCAAAGGCATTTGTTGAAAACATAGCAATGAATCCGTGTGGCAGTTGCCATGGCTTGAACACTCTAAAACTAGGAGCCCAGATGAAGCTTTCCAGCCTTACACTGTTTACATCGGGCACTCTGTCACAACAGAAACAAACTAAGTCAGCGCTTAAAAAACAAACACAAACAAACAAACAAAAACCATGCCTGATGGATTGGAGGAACAAGGTTAGTGCTAGAGGCTCAACTCAGCAGATAAAAGTCTCAGTCATGCGAGGCTGGTGAGCCAAGTTTAATCTCTAGAACCCATGTAAAAAGCCAGATATAATGGTGCACATCTATAACCCCAGAATACCCACAACTCGATGGGAGGTGGAGATAGGAAACCTCCAGGAAGCTCTCAGGCCCTCTAGCCTGGAGAAGAGAAACCTTCCCTCAGAGAGGTGCAAGGAGAGAACTGACCCCCAAAAGTTCTCCTCTGACTTCCATGAGTCCATGCATGTGCCTGTGAGTCCATGCATGTTCAGGCACATGCATGCGTGTGTGTGCATGCATGCATTCACATAAACACACTAAGTTAGTAAATAAATAAATAAAATTTTATGAAAGAATTGGAGGAAAGGATGGAGGGATGTCTTAACAAATAAACAATGTCAATTAAGAACTTACTTTAACTTAAAAGTAAAAATTCTGCAGCTGAAAAAATACTGTAACTGAAATGAGAATTTCTTTCACTAGTGGGCTTCCGGAATGGCCATGCAGAGAACCAAGATAGAGTTGAAGGTGAATGCACTCTTGGTAACTGGGCCTAGCAGGTGTGGGTAGGAACTCTCTTCAGCAGCAGTAGCTTCCCAGATACCCAAGTAGGACAGATGCTAGATTAGCTCCTGAAGTAAGAACCATGAACTTGCAAGGCTTTACATCAGATAAGGAGTGTTGTGTGACCTCCCGGAAGTCAGAACTCACAATGGAAGAGAGTGGGAGATGCGTAACCATGGAGACTAAACAGTACACTGTCAATCAGGGAGCCAAAGAAAAATAAAATTATGAAATATTATCTTTTTATTTTTGAGACAGTCTTATGTAGCCCAGGTTAGCCTTAAATTGATTCTGTAGCTGAGGATGACCTTGTCTCCACTTCCTTACGGCTGGGATTCCAGGTGCATGGCACATACCCTGGGGTCAAACACAGGGCTTTGTACTAGGTAAATACTCTACCCACTGAGCCTCTGCCTCTCAATTAGATTTAGATAAATGAAAATGAAAACACAACAAAAAGGAGGTTGGGGGCCAGAGATACCGCAGTGGTTAAGAGGACACATGCAGCTCTCACAGAGGAACCAAGTGCAGTTCCCAGCATCCATGTTCTATCACCATCACCATCATCACCATCATCACCATCATCACCATCATCATCATCATCATCATCACCATCATCACCATCATCATCACCATCATCACCATCACCATCATCACCATCATCACCATCATCATCATCACCATCATCATCACCATCACCACCACCACCACCATCACCATCATCATCTCATTATTGTTATAGACAGGGTCTTGGCTGGCCTTGAACTCACAGAGACTTTCTCCTCTGCCTCCTGAGTACTGACATTAAAGGTGTGTGCCATCAATGCCTGACTGAGTCTAAGTATTTTTGAATTTCTTATTTCTTTGAAGGTCCACTGAGGTCATTCAAAAGTGTTCAGTCTCTAAATATTTGTTTAGCTCCTGTAGTTTCTCTTGTTACTGACTTCTAATATTTTTTTTCTTGTTTTTTTTGAGACAGGGTTTCTCTGTAGCTTTGGAGCCTATCCTGGAACTGGCTCTGTAGACCAGGCTGGCCTCAAGCTCACAGAGATCCTCCTGTCTCTGCCTTCCGAGTGCTGGGATTAAAGGTGTGCGCCACCACTGCCCACTCTGACTTCTAGTTTTACCCACTATGATATGATATAAGAAAGAATACATTTTGTTCAGTGGGACGAATCTAAAGTGCGTCCTACAGAGTCTGTTGGTGGGTGTCCTGAAGAAGGTCCCATGGTAACTGTCTTAGTGAGGGGTTCTATTGCTGTGAAGAGACTTCATGACCATAGCAACTCTTATAAAGAAAAACATTAAATTGGGTTCTGGCTTATGGTTCAGAGTTCAGACCATTATCGTCACGGCAGGACATGGTGGCATGTTGGTAGATATGGAGCTGGAAAAGGAACTGAGAATTCTACATCTTGATCTGAGGGCAACCGGACGTGAACTGAGATACCTGGTGTGGCTTGAGCACATATGAGACCTCAAAGCCCATCTCCACAGTGACACACTTTCTCCAACAAAGCCACACCTCCTAACAGTACCACTCTCTGTGAGCTTATGGGGGTCAATGACCATCAGACTCCCACAATACCTCATGCAAGTTTCTCATCTTGTTTTCCCTCTGATCTTCCTGGTGTCTCACCTGAGCTACCTTCCTAGATGCTCTCTTTTAAAGAGTCCAGACTGAGGCCCCCATCTGCCTGTGCCTGTGCATCTGTGAATATGGGTGTATGAGTTTTCAGCTTCATGACTATGTGGGAGTTAAACCATGAAAGCATGCACATTTGCCCCTCTGGTGTTGAGAACCTGCATATGTACACACATGCTCTCGTGCAAGCCCCTAATCTCCAGAGTGCGAGAATCGGCTGCGTGCTGCATGTCAGGGGCTGAGCACAAATCTACACTTGTCATCTGTGTATAGATGGCTCTCAGGTCTGCTTATGGCATGTCTGTGCAGGGGCAGGCACCACTAGGGTTAGAGATCTCCAGAGAGGTCCCCCCATGGCTCTCTGATGACTAAAAACCTCCTGTTGGGTGGTGCCTGGGAGATGGGCAGGGCTTGTGAAGTAATGACCACCTGTAGCCTGCCCCCTCATCCTTGCCTGGAGACAGCTTCATCAGTCTGGTCTCAGACGCATGTTTTCCCTGACGGGAGGCAGCTGAAGCAGCTGTCAGGAGTCCTGAGATGGTGAGCGGCTGTGGTACCTGTCTGCAGTGCCCTCATAGCTGTTTTGGTGACAGGTGCCAGCAGCAGGAGGGAAAATCGACTCTTCGAGGAATCTGGGTTCTTGTACCATAGCTGCCTCTCAACCTGCCTACATGGAAGGGTGAGCCGGGCTCTGTGCATCTGACATCATGGCCTAACCCCTGGATTTTATTCACTAGCTTTAATTCTGGTCTTGCTGACTCCGTGATATGTGTCTGTTCTTTGCTGGAGACCTATAGACTGCTTGGGTCACCTGGGTTCCCTGGCTCTGCAGTCCCCTGAGATGTTGGCAAATCCTCTCCCACTCGCTGGCTCACTGGTGAACTCATCTCTTGCAGGGCCTGAGCCCCAGTCTTCAGACCCCCTGCCCTACTTCACCCAGGAGGCTGTTTCCTCCCTCCTGTGCTTCTGTTACATGGATTAGTTCATGTGTAGGAGAATTCAACCCTCTACCTCACAATCCAGATGTTTGTAGCCCAAGGAGGGAGACCTGGTAGGCTCAGGCCCCTTACCCAAGGGCACCAGGTTTAGATCCCAGAAATGGGACTTGGGGGTTGTTAAAATTAGATTCTAGCTGGAGATTGGAAGTAAAGTTTAAAAAGCAGAGGAAAACTCCCAGAGTGGGCCTGCCTCTCAAGACAAGGTGTTGCGGGGATGCCCACCTCCCAGAAGCAGCACAGAAGTCAGGACGTGGTGGCAGTCCAGCAGGAACTGGAGCAAAGGCTCATTCTTCACATTGAACTGCCAGTCTCGAATAACCAGAGCCTCTGGATCTGCGTTCAAACCCTAGAACCTCCACTTATCTGCCCTGTGAACAATCTGTCATGTCACTTCTCGGAACCTCGGTGGCCATCATTCTTCCTTCCTTCCTTCCTTCCTTCCTTCCTTTTTCTTTTCTTTCCTTTCTTTTCATGCCCATCATTCTTATGAGAATCACAGTAGTCACCTTGAGGGAGGACACTCTTAGAGGAGAGCCTAGATAGACTGGGGACACGGCAAGCAGTAGTTTCTACTTTGGGGAGAGAAAGCCATCACTATGCCCACTGGGGCTGCCTGAGACAAACTTGGGAAGTAGAAGCAGGGCCCTCTCTGGTGCCTTGATCTGGTGGCCAGGCTCTTGATAGTCCCTGATTACTATGAGTTAATCTCTGTTAAGTTCTCTGCCACAGGGTCTGGCACACAGTGGGTGTTGCACACTTGAGTCTGGCACACAGTGGGTGTTGCACACTTGAGTCTGGCACACAGTGGGTGTTGCACACTTGAGTCTGGCACACAGTGGGTGTTGCACACTTGAGTCTGGCACACAGTGGGTGTTGCACACTTGAGTCTGGCACACAGTGGGTGTTGCACACTTGAGTCTGGCACACAGTGGGTGTTGCACACTTGAGTCTGGCACACAGTGGGTGTTGCACACTTGAGTCTGGCACACAGTGGGTGTTACACACTTGAGTCTGGCACACAGTGGGTGTTACACTCGAGTTGTTTGGGCTGCTGGTCATATTGAGGCAACATCTGGGCCTTTGCTCTGTGTTAAGTGTCATGTCAGCTACCCAGGGCCTTGGGAAATGGTAGAGGTGGGCACAACAGTCCCTGAGAACCCAGAGCCCAGTCTGGGGTGGTAGAGAGGAGACACAGAAGCACTGACTGACGTGTGCCAAGTCAAACACCACAAGGTAAGGTCAGATGGAGACAGGCAGAGTGGTCTCTGAAAGCTGATGCTGGGGAATTGCAGCGACAGTTAGTGGATCACCATGGGCATTGCCTGTGCGGGCACTGTCTTGTCTTTAGAGTCTAATTTAGAGCTCCAAATAGCAGTTAGGAGGACTTCTAGTCCCCTTTTATGGATGCAAAAACTGAGCCCAGAGAGAAAATGTGGTGGCTAACCTTCATTGTCGACTTGATAGGACTTAGAGTTACCATGGCAACAAACCTGCAGCTGTGACTGTCAGGGATTTTCTAGACTGGGTTACCGGAGGTAAGAAGACCCACCCTAAATATGGGCAGCACTGTTCCATGGCCCGGGGGAGGGGCAGATTAAATGAAAAAGACAAAGCAAGTTGAGAACCAGCATTCGTCTTTTGCTTCCTGCCTGCAGATGCAATGTGACCAGCCACCTCATTCCCACACACCTCCTGAGCCTCTACAGGATGGGGACAAAGAGAGACAGCAGGGAGCCTTACCAGCAGATGGCGCTACGTTGCTGGTTTTCAATGACAAAAGAGCTGGACAAAGTGGCTGGGCTTCTGCTTGGTTAGGAACAGAACTCTCAGCATAAGAAATAGCCAGGGCTAGCGCCATTAGCCTTATCAAAAAGCTGATTGCTCTTAGCAAAGTATTTAATACGGTTTCCTGCTATTAGGGCCCAAACCTGGACTAGCAAGATTATTAATTCTACAGATAATCATTGAGAGGGGAGGACCCGTATTTTAATATATGGCAACAGGCAAGCTATTGTCATTTTTCCTTTCTATCTTGATTGTGGGTTAGCCAATTAGAGCTGGCTTTCAATGCCCCTTCCTGGAGGGAGGGAGATAAGGCTTAATGTCCTCGAACAAGATCTATCGGCTGTGACGAGAGACCCATAAATATTAATAAATCTATAATTAGTCCTGTGGAAAGGGGTATCCATCCACAAGGAGGTTCCACCCATTGATGACAGGAAACCACTTTTGCTGGGAGAGCAAGACTTTTCTTTCCCAGCTGCCAGGTTCTTTGTTCCAGAAAAAAGCAACCCTTAGATGGCCAGACGCCAATACTCTGAGACAGACCCCAAGAACAGCCAGATTCTCTGCAGGGGTCCCCAGGAGAGACAAGCTTAGTAGGCGTGGTGACAGGAAAAGGCTGGGGCCCTGTAAACCTTTCTTATATTATTTTACTTTTTAACGGAAACTGTTTAGAGCTATTGCATTTGAAGTCATCTGAAAGAACTTTCATATAAAATTTGCAAGGCCAGTGGACTAGTGAAGGGCCTTAACGTTATCCACAGATAGGAATACAATTGCTAGTTTAAAGATTTGTGTGTGTCACTGGGCATGGCGACCCTTGCCTTTAAACCTAGCACTGGAGAGGCAGAGGTAAGAGAATCCCTGGAGTTCAAGGCCAACCTGGTCTGTATAGAGAGTTTCAGGCCAGCCAGGGCTACATAGTGAGACCCCAGTCTATTTTCCTTCCTATAAATTGTATGCATGAAGTAATATTTGTTCATGTGTGCGCATGGGTGTGTGTACGGGTGCATGCATGTTGTGTGCATGCATGTGTGGAGGCCAGAGTTTGACATCTGATATCTTCCTACATCACGTTCCAATCCATCTTCTTTTTGGATAGAGGGTTTCTCACTGGGGCTCACCCACTCAACTAGACCTGCTGGCCTGTTAATTATCTTCAGGTGTGTTCCTCTCCCACCTCCCTAGTGCTGGGCTCGGCTTTTATGTGGGAGCTAGGGGCCTGAACTTAGGTCGTCATGCCTGTGTGGCAGGCACTTTACCCGCTGAGCCTTCTCCCCAGTGCTGCTGCGAAATGTTTTTATTGTTTCAATTATTGATTTCTTTGGATCAAGGTCACGTGTTGGATGCCTGGTGTATTAGTCAGGGTTTTCTATAGTAACAGAGCTTATAGAATGAATCTATCTATCTACATGTCTGCCTATCTATCTGTCTATCTACTTGTATCTATCTGCTATGGGACAATGGTCTATACCCTATCAATTGTATTCTAATAAAATGTTGATTGGCCAGTAGCCAGACAGGAAGTGTAGGTGGAGCGACCAGGCAGGAAGTAGAAGTGGGGTGATCAGAAAAGGAGAATTCTGGGAAGAGAAAAGGGTCAGTCTGCAGTTGTCACACAGATACAGAGGAAGCAAGATGTGACTGCCTTGCCAAAAAAGATACCAAGCCACATGGCTAACACAGACAAGCATTATGGGCTAATATAAGTTATAAGAGTTAATAAGAAGCCTGAGATAATAGGCCAATCAGTTTATAATTAATGTAGACCTCTATGTAGTTCTTTGGGACTGAATGATGGCGGAACTGGGCAGGACAGAAACTTGTCAATATCTATCTATCTATCTATCTATCTATCTATCTATCTATCTATCATCGTAATTAGAATGATTTACAAGCTGTTCTAGCCAATCCGACATGACTACCTATGAGCGGAAGGTGCAAGAATCCACTGGTGTTCAGTCCGTGAGGCTGGATGTCTCAGCTGGTCTTCAGGATACCCTGGAATCCTGAAGAAGTCGGCTCTAGAACTAGTGAAGGAACGGACTTGCCAGTGAGAGCGAGCGTGAGAGCAAGCAGACGAAGAGCAAAAGCTTCCTTCTTCCATCAGAAGTTGTGGCCCAGGTTAGAGGTGGCTTTCCCCAGCTCAAAGATTTGGCTTAGAAGTAAATCTTCCCTTTTCAAATTAAGCACAGGCCTCTCACAGGTGTGCCCTCCATCCTTGGGTTTTGGTTCATTCCGGGATGTAGCTAAGTTGACAATCAAGAACAGCCATCACACCTGGCCTCCAGCCTTTGGCAGGACGGGAAGTTCTGGACCTTTAAGAGATGGAGTCTCAGGGGAAGCTACTCAAGTGCTGATGAAGGAAAGTGGAGAACAGGCTCTCTCCCTTTTCCCTGCCTCACCCTGGCTAGGCCCTGCCCCACCAGATATCTGAAGACAACAGCCTGGGATTATTGACCACAGCCCTTCTCACTAGGAGCCGAAACTACCCTTCCTCTTCATAAATGCTTGCAGGCCCCTGCTCAGCGGCAGGAGCTAACCCGAACTAGCACACATCAAGTGAAATACACACCTCTTGACAGGTTCATCTCCACAGCTTGCTACACCCTGGAGACCATCACTAGGGAGATGGGCACTGTTCTCGTCAGCCCAGAAGCTCCTGGGACCTGCTCTTCTGCCCTCCAGGGCTACAGATGCTATCTGCCTGCCTTGGGCCTTGTAGGCATAGACTCAGAAAGAACTTCCAGCTCTGACTCCTGCCACTCATTTTTACATCCTAACATTAGGGTGAATTGTCCATTTTAAAGCAAATGCTGTTCTCTTTCTCATCATGAAAGTGACACTTGTCATTGCAGACACGACAGAGCACAAGTGACCAGAAAAGGGTAGACACTGCCTTTGTATCTGTTTCATCTTATGTGTTTTCAAAAGGCTATTTATTTTATTCTATTATTAATATTATTATTTTTGAGAGAGGATCTCACTATGAAGTCCTGGATGACCTGGAACTCACTATGTAGATCAGGCTGGCCTTGAACTCACAGAGATCAGCCTGCTTCTGCCTGCTTCTGCCTCCCGAGTGCTGGGATTAAAAGCATGTGCCACCATGCCTGGCTGATTTATTTTAAGTGTGTGTGTGTGTGTGTGTGTAAATGTGCACATGTGGGTGCGGGTACCCATAGGGACAGAAGGGGGCACTGGATCTCCTGGAGTTGGAGTTACAGGCAGTTATGAGTCACCTACCAGGGATGTTGGGAACCAAACTCCGGTCCTTTGCAAGAACAGGTATGTCCTTAAACGTCTGCCACTCTCCAGTCTTCTGTATCCTAGTGTTTCTAAGAGTATCTACATTACATCTTAATTAATTGTTAATTTTTGTAACTAGGTGGCCAGTGAGGGAAGTTTGGAAAGAAGACTTGGTTACAGTAGACAGAAGCCCAACTTCAACTGGCTTGAGAAGATTTAAACTGTTGCAGTTCTCCTAACTGTCCCTCTCCAGGGTCTCTATAAGCAACCTCAGATTGGATTGCTAGGGTTATACGACCTTGCTCGGACCACTTGCTGTGGCTAAGCTGATAGAGTACTCTGACTGGCCAGCTCCTGAATGGCTGGGACAGCATGGTGATTTTTGCCCTTCCATAGCCAGAAAGTCAAGAGGGGAAGGGCTCCCCAAAAGCCCCAGACAAAAGAAGGCCGAGGAGACCAATCTAAGGGGAGTCTGGTACTGCGCCCGGGGACAGCTAGCCAGAGTAAAAAGGGAAAGGATGCTGTCTGTTCTGTGGGGCAGGACACACGTCAAAGACAGGACCTGGGACTGCTTCACCTCCCTCCGGCCCTCACTTAGCTCCACATTCCATTCCTGTTGTGTGCGCCCCTCACGTTTTTCGTGGTCTTGTAGAGAAGACAATCCTCAATGATCTCGTCAAAACAAGCAGTCTGAAGGCTCCTGGGTGAATCAAACCAGTCTCCTGCTGGGTGCCTGTCTTTCAGTCTGGGGACCAGACACTGAGACAGTGACGTCAGATGCCATTTGGATGAGTGGCTGGAGCCTTTACTGCTCCAGTCCTCTAGTCCTCTGGACATCTGTCTCCTTGCAGTTGTCTTCTGGGTGTTATTTTGATTCCCATTGAAACAGATGTGCTTTTATTTATATTGCAATTCATTTTCTGAGTATTAGGGGTTTACCAGCCTTTTCTACTCAGAATGTACACTCCAGCACATGGGAATATTGAGGCACCCATATAAATTGAGCAAGGCATACACTGGGATTAGGTGGGAGGCCCTCTGGTTCTTTTGCTGGAAAGAGTCTGGAATAATGAATGGGCGAGGGACAGCCTGAGCTCTCAAGCAAGCTAGAAGGAAGGAAAGGGGTCTCAGTCTGTTTCCTCTGGTCCTTACCGGTTTCATCCAGCGCTGGTGGGCAGACTGCCTCCGCCTGGCCCTCCCTCTCTCTGTCTCCTTCAAGCCTCTTCAGCTTTGCCAGGGCCATGATTGACACAATAATTGGTATGTGGGCTGTGGGCTAATTGAAGTGGGCTGCGGATTGTGGTGGTCCGTGTGGATGCGGCAGCCCTGGAGGAGGCAGAGATGAAGCCACTGGCTTGGTCTCCTCCTGGGTGGTGGCAGGAATGGTGGGGGGTGGTGGTGGCTGCCTCCTTCTTCCATGTGGAACACACTCTCTGGGATCTAGAAGGACTCTTGGGCTCCCCACTGAGACTGAGGACAGAGGGTAGGCAGAGAGACCACTCCCGACCCAGGTGGAACCTCCGCTGGTGCTGGATCTCCTGGAGAGGGAGGGAAAGTGGTGCTCCTATTTATCCTTGTCACTTACAAGGCCTGGGGGCCTTGGCAAGGAAATTCTCTATTTGGAGTCTGGTTCAGGTTCCTTGCTTCTTTCTTTCATTCTCAATGCTCAATGCTGAATTACTGAGTGACTTACGGGTTTGAAATTTGGAGTAACTGTGGAAATAGGATGGAATCTAAGGGCCGGAGGGAGACACCCTGACCTCCATACACGCTCCCAAAAGGGTGGGGCAGCAGGAAGGGAGCTAAGAACAATGGGGCCCGCTGTGCCTGTGTGAGGAGGGTGGGTACTAGGCTTGGCGTGCACCTCTCTGCAGCCTGCACTCAGATCCAGCACACTGAGCCTGGGCAGTTGTATGCAGGTCTAACCCTACATGACTCTGCTTTTTCTACTGAATAAGATCTCCTAGGCAAAAGAAGGTTGTTCTTGTTTGGTTTCTGAGCTAACACCAGAGGTGATTTCAAAGTCTGCACTGCAGGACATGGTCAGGGCATGGGCAAGAAAATAAACCCCGCTGGTGACAGGCAGCAGGCAGGAGGCAAATCCAACACATTGTACAGGGTCAGCAGCACACAAGCCACAGCCTTTGCAGTGTAGCGCAGTCAGAGAAGGGCTTGGCTGGGGCACAAGAGGTGGCCTGAAACCGTCCTGGCTCAAAGGCCAATTTGTGGGGAAGGCTAGGCAGGGCATCAACTCCACGTGTGAGAATAGTCTCAGGAGCTGTGGCCACAGTGCTGACTCCTGTTGTCTGTCCTAGCCGGCCATGCACTGACTGAAGGCCTTGGGGTGAGAGAACGGATCCAGGGCAGATGTCACCCACCTCAGCTGTTAGCTTGGCTCTCAGATGAACAGATGCCAAGCAGACGAATAGAGACGCTAAGAAAACAGGCAGGATGCCAGCTGCAAACGCGGACCTTGTAATGGTCCGTACTGGGATTGCTGATGGAAGGAGAATGGACCTCAAAACAGAAACAAATTAGGGTGCACTGTCCCTCAAAGCCAAACCAGTTTCCCCGGTGATGATTCTGGGCCAGAAACAGCCTTTGCTGGGTGCTCAGGGTGGCACAGCTGGGCGATGAAGAAAGAAACATGTGGCTTCTGGGAACCTGGATTTCTAGAGTCACTCTCTTCTCCTTGAAAACTAGCCTAAGACAATTACAGAAGTAACACACCACACACACACACACACACACACACACACCACACACACACAAATAGTTCCTACTGAAGTGTGAGACTGAGTAGCCTTCCCTTCTGGACCCCAGGCTCTCAGTCCCCTTTCACCAATAATAATTACTTGTTTATTCTGACCTGACAATCAACAGTTTTGCAAGCAGATACACACAAACCATTCCTTACCAATACAGCCAAGATTTTGCACCTTGACTCCTTTTCAGAATTGCTTACAGGTTTATTTTTATATGTATGAGTTTTTGCCTACATGTGTGTTTGTGCACCACGTTCATGAAGTACTTGCAAAGGCCAGAAGAGGGCCTAAGACTGGAGTTACAGACAGTTGTACGTGTAGGTGCTGGAACCTGCATCTTCTACAAGAGCAGACAGTGCTCTTAACCACTGAGCCATCTCTGCAGGCCCTCTTTTCTCTTTTTAAAACACACCACACCACACACCCCCATACACACACCCTTGGAGGCCAGAAGAAGCGTCAGATCCCCGGGAGCTGCAGTTACAGGTGGTCATGAGCCACACGGATCACTGCAAGAACAAGTGCTCTTGACTGATGTGCCATTTCTCCAGCCTCCCCCACCCACAACCCCCTAGTTCTTTTCAGAGTGTCTTGGAGACGTTTGTTCCTATCAGCTCTCTAAACTGTGTGCCACTGAACCATAATGGACATCTTGGCGGCTGCTTTCTCGTATCTACCTGTGGGAGGAAATCTGAGATTTGTGCTGGTTGGTTTTTGTCAGCTTGACACAAGCTAGAGCTCCCTGGGAAGAGGGAGCCTCAGTTGAGGAATTGCCTCCATCAGACGGGCTTGTGGGCAACTCTAAAAAGTAATTTCTTGTTTGATAATTGACATGGGAGAGCCAAGCCCATTGTAGGTGGAGCCACCTCTGGTTTGTACAGAAAGAAAGACTGTTGATAGAGGTTTCTGTCCCACCCAGTCCTTCAGTCCCAAAGGAACACAGAGGTCTACATTAATTATGAACTGGTTGGCCTAGTAGCTCAGGCTTTTCTTATTAACTAATTACATCTTATATTAGCCCATTATTCTTGTCTATGTTAATCTCATGGCTTGGTACATTATTCAGCGAGGCAGTCACATCTTGTTTCCTCTGAGTCTGGCGATGGCTGCAGACTGACTCTTTCCTATTCCCAGAATTCTCCTGTTCTCCTTGCCCTGCCTCTACTTCCTGCCTGGTTGTTCGACCTCTACTTCGTACCAGGCTACTGGCCAATCAGCATTTTATCAAAATACAATTGACAGGATACAGACCGTTGTCCCACAGCACTTGTCCATGTGTGTGATGTGTATATGGAGGGCAGAGGTCACTAGTGGGTGCCTGTCTTCCTTGGTTACTCTCTACCTTACTTTTTGAGACAGATTTTTCTCACTGAACTGGGAGCTGATTGATTCAGCCAGGCTGGGTGGCCTTTGGGCTCTGAGGATCTGCCTATCTCCTCCTTCCCACTCCCCCATTACAGCATTGGGGTTAAAGATGTGCACTACCGCGACTGGGTTTGGGGTGGGTGCTGGGCACCCCAACTCAAGTCCTCACAGCCAAATGGCAGGCTCTTTTCTGACTGAGCCATCTTCCCACTCCACCCCCAGCACACACATATTCTTGATGCAAGTAACTACTTCTGAATCTCTTTGTTTGGGGAGACACCATTAGTCCTGTTGGGTCTTTTGCTGGTGTCGTGTTTTTTCCCATCTTTCCTGTGCAGCACATCTGAGTATTGACATTGGTGACCTTCAAAGCCCATCCCTTCTGGACTTTCCCTGCCCACTCCACATGTCTCAGGTACTGGTGGAGAAGATCATCTTGGGAACATTGTGACAGGCAGAAGGAGTGTGCCAGTCCAGTTCCCTTAGCTCTGACACTGGTTGAATTTAAAGGACCTGTTCAGTCCAGAGCCCTTCACAGGGTCTGACAACATTCAGACTTTGTCTAAAATTTCACTAAGGTGGGCAGCCTCTAAGATGGCCCTTGTGCAGTGGCTTCCTGGTGGTCGCACCCTGTGTGACCTTCCCCCTCCCCCCCCATGGAGGCTATGATTTGACTTTGCTTTAAAGCCAGGCCTACGGCTTCCATTTTAGGGGACTGTCTCTCGTCTTTATCCCCTCCAGCATTCTTGTTCTAGGGGAAGCCAGCTGCCTAGTTTGGCAGCCCTGTGGAGTAGCCATGGGGCCAGGATCTGGTACCTCTGGTTAGCAGCTGAGAGGAGCTGAGATCTGCCCACACTTACAGGGTGGGTTTAAGGTGTGTCCTCCTCAGGGTGGACCTTCTCACAATTGTCACATAGCTTGATGTGAGACCCTAGGCCAAGAATACTCTGTGAAGTCACCTGACCTAGGCTAAGAATGCCCTGTGATGTCACCCGAATCCCTGATTGACAGAATCTGGACGATATTGATGCTAGTTTCAGACACTGAGTCTGGTGGCTCTTTGTTATGCAGCAGAGAAGGACCAGTGCATATATCTGGGTTTAGCTTCCTGGACTCCTGTTGGTACCCCAGCTCTCCTGTCTTTTGCCTGCCTGGGAGCAGCTTTTCTATAAACCACCCACATAAGAGTCTTTTTTTTTTTTTTTTTTTTGCCTCTGAGGACCCAACCCAACATGCCTTTGGTCTGTTCCCGTGTTCCCGGCTGGCAATGGGTGAGAACAGGCTATTTCGGCTGTCTTTCCTATAGCATCAGACTTTGAAACATGGATGAGTCTATACGGGGCCAAACCCATCTAAATGTGATTTCAGGGACTGAACAGCCAGGTCTGTATTTCAGAGCCTCAGACACTGGCACCAGCCCTCCTTCAGCACTGCCTGTGAACCCCACCTCTCTGTCTGTGCCAAGTTTGGCCTTGACCTCTCATCAGCTCTCCCGTCTTTGTCCTCATCAAGCCCAAACCTTAAATGCCTGCCTTCCTGCAGCATCATGGACCCAAGCTCCCCCAGCTTCCCCTAGATCTCCCCCCCTCCAACTTTCGCACAGCATATCATTTCTGCCAGCTATCATATCTCTGTCTGAACCAAGAGCTCTTTGCCAGCCAAGGCCTACCTCCAAGGAGATCACTTAGCTCAGAGAAGTTATGGGGATGCTCTGTAAATGGATGGGATAAGTGAACTACCTGGCTGAGACACGGGGTGGGTAAGCAAAGAGGGCACAACCACAAACCTGTCCTCTCCATCTGCCTGGCCCCCTTCCCAGCACCTTCCGGACACATTTCCTCCACCTTCATACCCCGGGCTAGCAGCTGAGGTTGTTCCTGTCCTACCCTTGCCCTGCCCCCTCCCTCACTGGTTCTGCCATCCCTCCTTGCCTACCTTAGCTCCTCAGAGCTATTTACAGTCCTTGGAGAATCAGATCACAAGGTAGGGAGAAGGCTCAGTGCCTGAAGACTTGGGCTTGAGTCCCTAGCACTCACACAAGAAGCTGAGCACAGTGGTAAGGACCTGTGACATCAGTATTAGGAGGAAGAGACGGGGGAGTTTCTGTGACTTGTTGACCAGGTGCTCTAGCAATTCAGTAAGTTTCAGATTCAGTGAGAGACACAGTATCAAAAAATAAATAAAAAACGAGGTGGAGGAGCCAGAGAGCTGGCTCAGCAGTTAAAAGCACTGGCTGTTCTTCCAGAGGACCTGGGTTGAATTCCCAGCACCCACATGGTGGTTTACAACATCTGAAACTCCAGTTCCAGTTGCCCTCTTCTGGCCTCCACAGGTACTGCACATATATACATGCAGATAAAACGCCCGTACACAGGAAATAAAAACAAATGCTTTCTTTCTTTTTTTTGTTTTGAGATAGAGTTGCTCTGTGTAGCTCTGGCTATCCTGGAAGTTGATCTGTAGACCAGGCTGTCCTCTAACTCACAGATTTCCTCCTGCCTCTGCTTCCTGATTCCCAAGTGTTGGAATTAAAGGCACGTGGTACCACCACCTGGCTAAATAAATCTTAAGATAAAGTGGAAAGGTCTTGAAGACAAATGATGTCCATCTCTGGCCTCCATACATGCACACAGAGGTGCACACACCCACCCACACATACACGCTCACATGCATACAACACACACACACACGAATACACCACACACATACAAGAAAAAAATAAAGTCACGGTAGGTACTGTCTGCAAAGCTAGTTTCCAACCCTGCTGCCGAGCATCCCACATCCTGATGAGTCTTACGCAGGAAGTGTCACCATCAGCCCCACTTTGCAGCTGAGGAAAACAGAGCAGAGAGGTTAGGTCCACATGCTGCCAGGCGGTGAAGAATGTGCCCAGGCCTCTGCTCTACTTTCTGCTCAGAATCCCAAGGGTTGTTAGTACATAGATCCTAGATGTATCCCAAGGGCATTCTGTGTGATGCACCCCAAGGGCATTCTGTCCATCTGAGCCGGTCTTAACCAGTGGTCAAGCTGGCAGTACAAGAAGCAGCTAGCTCGGTGACAGCCTTCAGCCAGTGGAGGCCCTGAGTCCAGCCCCTTCACCCTCTAAGGCAAGTGTTGAGCCTATGGCACTCTCTCTGGGCCCCCAGGCATGAGCTCTAGGGTCCACGGCAGTATCCACCAGTCTTGACTTCCTTCCCTCACTTGTCCAATGTCCCCATACTTTTATCATGCTGGGATCACCTCCTAGGATCCAGGAGATGACATCTACAAAATTCATGCTTGAGAATTGTACAATCCAGTCGCAAGGGGAAAATGCAGAAAAGTATTTTGTTTTAAATAAGATTATAATTTTGTGCTGGGCTACATTCATAGCTAACTTTGGCTGTAAGAGTCGGGCATGCCTGTTAGACCTAGATAAAGCCGTCTTGGAGAATGTTTGGAGAAAGACCCACAGTTGACCTCAGGAGGTGAGAGTCCTCTCTGTCTGGAAGACAACACTGGCGGTTCCTGCTCCTAGCACTTTGTGTATCCTCCCAGCACCCTGCCTGGATGGGTGGAACTCCTCCATTCCTGCTCACCCACCTCATTCAAAAAACCCAGCCTACACAGATTTTCATAAGGAACTCGACACTCTGTCTCACACTCGGAACTGACCATATTCTAGTGTCAGACTTTTCTCATGCCCCACTACGAGGAACCTTGGGTGGGACCCACACCTTCTTCCTCTTGGAAACTGCAGGTCCACCCAGGATGCAGCACTGAGCAGGTACACCCCTTGAGTCATTGTGACCCCAGCAACCCCCTCCTCTTTCCTGTTTTCACTGCCTGCCCTGGACTCTCCGCTCATCACATCCTCTCCCCTGGTGACCACTTAGAACTTGGCCAGGCCTTTTTCTTCTTGGCCACCGCACCGGCTGCCTCAGGATCTGACACTCTCTCTTCAGGCTTCTGTCCCCTTCATTATACTGGCATGTTTTCCTATCTGCTTCCCTGGCTGGATTGCCAGTCCTTCGAGGCCCGCACTGTATCTTGTTGATCGTTACATCGCTGTGCTACGCAACACCTATTACATGGTGCGCGCTAGTAAATGTTTGCCGAACAGATGAATTAATTAATCACCTAGCACACGTATCCCTGGGTCCCTGAATGGAAGGACACAGGAACTGCCACCAATCATCCAAAATGGTGCATTGTAGACTCAGAGCCCAGCTCCACTGTTTTCAGCAAGAGGGGGATGCATTTGTTGGCTTTTTTTTTTCTAGAATAATTTGGTTGGCTTGAGTAATTTGTAGGTATTTGTGTACATGTGTGGAGACCCGTCTTTCCGCAGGTGCCATCCATCTTTTTCTTTGTGTGCTTGCTTGTTTTGTTTTTGAGAGATGGTCTCTCACTGGCCTGCGGCTCATGGATTATGTTAGACTGGCTGGCCCTAGGGACCTTTTGCCTGTCTCCGCTTCACAAGTGCTGAGACAAGCATCACTATCACACTAGCCTTTTTACCTGGTTTCTGGGGCTCATACTCACGTCTTCATGCTTGAATAACAAGCATTTTACCAACTGAGCTCTTGCCCTAGCTCCTTAGCAAGACAGGGTCATACCATGTGGGCCAGGCTAGCCTCAAACTCATGGTCCTTCTGCCTCAGCCTCCCAAATGCTAGAACTACAGGGATGTTACTTCCCATGATGGGCTAGAAGAGATCTGTTGGTTTTATCACTCAGCAGCCCAAGTAGACTTCCGGCCTGGCTGGGTTTGGAAACACAATGACGTCAGCTGCTGACTTTCATGCATTGTCCCCGTCTCTCTCTAACTACAAAAGGTAATGTGACCCAGAGATAAAAAAATCCCATTTTCTAGGTTAGAAAAACTGAGGCTCAGAGAAGCCACGATTTGTTCCAGGTTATCCAGTAAGTTAGGGCTGTGTGTGGCAGCTTAAGTCACACCCCTCATCCTCTATAGGAAAGAGAACAATGGCACTTCTGATATAGAGAGTCCAGGAAGAGGGACCTTAGAGTCAGCTCCCAACTGCCTGCCTCCTCCCGGGCCCCACCATAGTTTCTCCCTGTCCTGTGTGCATTTCAAGATTCTTGAGCCACCAACCAGTTTCGTTCAAGTGCCTCTAATGTCTCAGGGATGGATTTGAAGACCAGCTCCTCCATGGGGCTGTGACTCTGACAGGTCACATGACCCTGATGCTACCATGACATGCTTCACCTGAAGCATGTCAAGCTCTGTGCAGGCATGATGGGAGGTCACAAGAGCCACTGCTCTCAGCTTGCCCAATACCATCTCATTTTTAAGTCATGCAGTCCCACATCCTAGAAACTTAGGGTCCCGGGAACTAGCTTGTGGGTTGTCCTGTCAGACAGATGCCTTGTCTACCACAGAAGAGGAGGTACCCTCAAAAGACCTCTTTGGTTAGACCCCAACCCCTAGACAGATCTTCCGGGAGATAGGGTCTTGGCCAGGGCCATGATGACAAGCCTCTTTCCGGACTGCTGGGCCCCTTGCAGTTTAGAGCAACTGTCTGAGCAATGGTTCCAGGGAAACTGTTTCTGTCTCCAGCTTCTTAGAATCCATTGTTCCCAGAGCTCACACTGTAAGAAGACAGAACTAGAGGAGACCCCGACACGTACCCCATCTCACAGGGTACTTGCCCATTGTCTGGATGGCAAAACAAAGACCTAGAGAAGGAGACTGCTGACCTTCAGTCTCACAGATGCTCTCCTCGATGCTGTCAGTGAAAACTCAGCTCACACACTCATAGGGCTGGGGATGCCTGTGAGTGACCAAGTGCCAGAGTGACAGGCACGGGAAAGAAGTAGAGGCCTCAGGCGCCCCTCTCAGAGCCACACATTTGCCCAGTGGCTCTGGGCCTCTGTGCCCCACCTGTGAAACGCAGGTGATTATCTTGCCAGAGTGCACGGGGCCAGTAGACAAGTGATAGGCACTGAGGATGGTATGGTCCTGTGTGGCTCCAGAGCAGAGAGCCTTCTGAGATGATTTATTGACTGTGGTCTGGGCTTTCCCAGGCTTCTCTGCCGGTTTCAGCTCTATTATCAAGTCCACGATGCTTTCCTCCCTGTTATTTTCTTTCTTAACATTTGCTGTGTGTGTGTGTGTGTGTGTGTGTGTGTGTGTGTGTCCAAGTGTGCCAAGCTGCATGTATGGAGGTCAGAGGACAACACCACATAGATCATAGGGATCAAACTCAGGTTGCCAGGCTCAGAGCCAAGCACTTGTATCAGATGCGCCACCTCCCTAGTGCACATCTCTCATCTGTATCTCTATCTATATAATATATATATATATATATGTTGTTGTTTTAATCCAACTTGCTTTGGAAGCTGAAGGGATGACTCAGTAGTAAGGGATCCAAGTTTGGCTCTCAGTCCCATGTCATGTAGTTCACAAATGCCTGTGATTGCAGTTCTAGAGGACCTGAGACACCACATGTGGTGCGCGCGCACACACACACACACACACACACACACACACTTTTTAAATCTTTAAAAGCAACTTTTTTTGCGGCTTGGTTCGTTAGAACACTCTCATAATCCTAACTCTTAGGAGGTAGAGTCATGAAGAACAGGAGTTCAAGACCTTCCTTAGTATTGTAGTGAAGTCCCAGACCACCCCAGGCTATACATTTGAGATCTTGGCTCCAAAAGTCAAAATCCAAAAGCTTTGTTCGGTATCTGAATACTACTAAAATTCAAAACTCTTTAAATTAAAATAGGACCCTGAAACACCCAAATCCAGGGCACACTCTGACCCATGTCTTGTGCTTTGTTTAATAAGAACTCATGCATTCCCAATCCCTAGTCCTGTGTCCTCCTGAAGGCCATGGGGGAAGGCGTGGAGACCTTAGTCCAGACCCTTCCCCTCTTCCTAGAGCGAGGAACAATCAAGCAGAGGAGTCAGGCTTTTCTGACTTCCAGACTGTTGCATTGCCTGGCTCTTCACCTGGAAGCCAGGCCTATCTCCCCTCCCCCAACCCACACAGACTGTCTCGGGCTGTCCATCCTAGGCTCAGAGCAAACAGTAGCCTTCCCCAGGGATTTTCCCCGGAAGGCAGTGTGAGCTTGACTTCTGCCGGTGATGCTCTGCCCCAGTCCTGACGTCTTATTTTGGGAATCTTTCTCTTGCTGAGGTCTGGGGGCTTCAGAAGGCAGAACAGATCACATTTATCCCTCATGGAGGCACATTCTGGGGCAGACACCAAGGAGGCCCTGAGCAGTGCTGTTTAATTAAGGGAGTTAAGGACAGTGGGGCACAGAGTCCTTGGCCAGCCTCAAGAAGAACCGAGCCACCAGGCGTCCAGCTTGTCCCAGGCGGTAACATAGCTCAGCCAGAGCCCCTATCATTCTACCAGATACACTTCAGCTGCTAAGAAAGAAGTTCAGGGGCTCACCTGGGTCCGTTGCCTAGCAACAGGAGGCTGTAAATGACATCGCTCCTGACACTTTAACTTAGCCCTCTGTGGCAAGCAGAGGATAATGAAAGCCTAGGCAGACAGCAAGACGGAATTCAAAACCAGCAGTGAGCAAGTGCCGGGAAAAAGTGGGGACTGGAAGGAACACTTTTTGGGTTCGGCTCTCCAAGTAATGTGGTAACTACCGGGTTTTTTAGAAGCTTGTTCAGGAGTCCTGTGTACGTTTACTATCTTAAAAAGGACTGGCTGGGGCTGGAGAGGTGGCTCAGAGGTTAAGAGCACTGACTGTTCTTCCAGAGTTCCTGAGTTCAATTCCCAGCAACCACATGGTGGCTCACAACCATCTGTAATGAGATCTAGTGCCCTCTACTTGCCTATAAGATATATGTAGGCAGAATACTGTATACATAATAAATAAATAAATAAATAAATAAATGTTTAAAAAAGAAAGGGACTGGCTGGACTTGGCCCATACAACTGATTCATACTTGCTGGCTCTATGCCTGTAATTCCAACAGTTGCCACTAGGAGGACCACAGTCAAAGGCAATCCTACCCCTCCACAGGCAGTTTAAATCTCGAAAAAAAAAAAAAATCTGTTCATCTATGGGATTGTTACAGAGTGTCTGTGATCAGGGACATGTTTGTGCTGGGCAGATGAGGAGACAGAAAGCTGTTTGTTCCCCATGTTATCGAGTGGCTTCTCTGGGCTGGGCCCTGCTGTCACCTCTTTATGTTTGGCAGTGAGCAAGGCAGACACAGCTCCAGCCCTTGGAAAGCCACATTCTAATCAAGGGGAGTGCATAGTCACGTGTGTGTGCTTGCATGTGTGGAGGCCTGAAGTTATATTTCCTGTGTCTTACTCTGTTGCTCTACACTTTTTTCTTTGAGGAGAGGTCTCTCAGAGCAGCCAATCAGATTACTCTAGGGGTCCCCTCTCTCTGCCTATCAAGTCCTGGGATTACAGGTGGTTGCCATTCCCAACCTGGTTTTGTTGTTGTTGTTATTGTTTTGTTTTTGGTTTTTGGTTTTTTTTTGAATTTTTTTTTAATGTGTGTTCTGGGGATCTGAATGCTAGACCTCATGCTAGCAAGGCAAACACCTTATCCGCCCAGTCATCTTGCCAGTGCCCCAATTTTATTTTTAACCAGCTTACTGAATTCCACTCTCCTACAGTTTAGTATAAATGACGTCTTTGTGGCAGCCCGTCATAAGTCAATGAAGGCATGAGTATACTCAAGGTGGGAAGTTCTTCAGGCTAAGTTAAGTGTGAAGGCACTTCTGATGTAAAATGTCTTTTACTATTGTGGGTTTTTTGGGTAGCAACCTCAAGGTAAGCTGAAAAACATCTGTAAATCACTTAGAAGATACTAAGGCCCAAGGAGAAAAATGAAACAGAAAAGGGGGCCAGAGGCCCATGGGAGAAAAAAATGAGTTGGGTAGTCAGAGGCTGCATCTGAAAGAAGTGTGCTCTTCAGGTTGTGACACCAGGCAGAGATGGAGAGATGGGAACAACGCTTTAGGGAGGCCAGTGCAGATGCGGCAGCATCACCAAGGAGAAAGATGGAAAGGCATCAGGTAGAAGGGTGGCAGATCAGAGCCAAGGGAGCCAGAGCAAGAACTCAGCTAAGATGGGAGTCATGGAAATATGAGTGTCAAATTTGCCAGATAAAATGATAGGTTAAATTTGGATTTCAGATAAAGAATAACAAATTTTTTACTGTAGGTGGGTTTGGTGTGTGTGTGTGTTTGTGTGTGTGTGTGTGTGTGTGTGTGTGTGTGGTGTGCAAGTAAATCCTTGACATCCGCCAGGTCACACTTACAATAAATTGGTGTGTTATTTCCCTGGCACTCACATTTAACTGAGCATCCTAGATTCTCTTGAACAACCCATCTCGGAAAGTCTTGCAGCAGGTGCTTGGAGTCGCATTTCAAATGGGGACCCCAGAATGGAGGGTGTCATGGGGAAGGCTGGCAGCCCTGTGGAGAGGTGAGGGATCATGGGGACTTGGGCTCAGCAGCATAATCCTGGGTGATTTTGACCAAGGCTGGCATGTAGGGCTGATGAGAGGTTGAGGCTGGATTAAGATTTTTTCCTCCTCTTCCTCCTCCCTTTGTCTCTTCTCCTCTCCCCTTCCACGCATTAGCGATGGCAAAGACTAAGGAAGTGAGAAGTCCAGGACTGTAGCAGTATGGCTGGAGAGCCAGCAGTAACAGGGCCCAGGAGACACTGGCTGAGGATTGTTAGTGTGGAAGGGAGTTGAGCAAGCTGGTATATGTTCCGGGTCATAGGAGTTGCTTTGCCAAGCTAGAAGTAAGCTTGCTTGGAAGTAGGGGTGTCTGTGAGCCACTGGGGTGGAGGGGAAGTGTGCTCTAGGTGTTGGTGTGCACTTGGTTAAGCATATATTTCCTGTCTGCTTAGAGGGCCGCCTGCTAATAATAATATCCACTGATAACCCTCACCCTAAGTGCCCGAATCCTGGTGGTTGATTTTTTTTTAAATTTCATGTGTGCGTGCGTGCGTGTGCCTGTATGTGCCTGTGTGTGTGTGCTTGTGCAAGATAGGGAAATACGCACTATGGCACACCTGTGATGATCAAAAGACAACTTTCTAGCATGGATTCTCTCCATTCATTTTTGACTTGGGTGTCTAGACTTGAAACTCAGATCATCAGACTTGCAAAGTGAGTGCCTTCACTTGCTGAGACATTTCACCTGCCGGAATCTGGGGTCTTAGTACTTTGAAATTATCTTCTTTTGAAAATATAATTTGAAAAATAATTTGAATTATCTTCTTTGAAAATAATATAGGATCCAGTTTAAGGAGACCCAGACCTGGGGCAATGCAAACCTCAAAGCAAGTTGACAGTGGTAGAATAATATATTGAATACATTGAATAAAATAGGAATCTACCAAAAAGGAAGGGAGGGAGGAAGGAAGAATAGACAGTGGTGAAGATGAGTGGAATGGAGCTGCTGGATGAAGCTTTGCCAGCGGAACGTGGAGTGGACAGAAGGAGGAGACAGAAAGGCATGGAGAACAATGCCTTTTATCTGAAAAGTTCAGTCAGACACAGACATCAAGGGAGAGACACACCTGCACACCCGGAAATGCAAGGAAGCCACCTGCTGCTTAAGACACCTCTGGGGATGTGGAGAGGCTCTGAAGTCCCAGTCACGTTCTGCAGCGTTTGCACATGCTAGCTGTGCACGGAATGTGTATAGGATAGTTTTGGGGCACTTGGCCGTCATGGGGAGGGTCAGGGAGTTAAGCTTGTGCTGTTTGTTTTGAAGCATGTCTCTGTATGGCCCTGATTAACCTCAAACCTTCTGCCTCAGCTCCCTGGCTGCTGGAATGCTAGGTGTGTGTCATTAAGCCAGGCTCTAGATCTGGGTTAATATCATGGCTTCCTAGTGGCGTAGCTATAGGTTTTCGTGCAAGGGACTCACCCTCTAGATCTGTGAATAGGCAGACCCTTGTGTTAGGGGCCTCTCTCTTTCCCACCCTTTCCTCAATTCTGACATTCATCTTTTCTTTCCCCTCTTCTTCTTTCCTCATGACTCTTTTTCCTCTCCTCCCCGTTCCTCCTCCTCCTTCCCTTCCTTCTTTCCTCTTCTTCTTTCCTCCCCCTTCTTCTTCCTTTCTCCCTCCTTCCCTCCCATCCCTTCCTTCTTTCCTCACTCCTCTTTCTGCTTGCTTCCTTCATTCTTCCTATAATATTTACTGGATTATCTTAGAAAAGCTTCATTCAACTTATTAGGGCTAAACTCCCTGCTGGAGACTGAGGTCTTGAGAGAGAAGAGATAGTCAGGAATCAAACCAAAATTAACTCAGTTCAAACAATAGGAGCTATAAAGGAAATGAACAAGCTTCAGAGAGCAGAGAATTATGGAGAGACTCAGATGGAGTTGTCAGGAGAAGCATCTCCATAGAGACAGGTGGTGAGAGAGAGGGTTAGCATACCTAAGGGCCAGAGGTAGGGAGACATCAGGGGAGCTTGCCGTATTAGGGTAATGGAGCAGAGGGTGAGGTTAGAGGACAGGGGTTATGAGAGTGTGGGCAGGACAGTGTGCTTTCACAATGTGTGACGTTGTCCCCATTACTGGTTGCCTTCACCCATACCTTTATTGGATTCATGGGGCCATGAATGGGTCAAGATACCTCCACCACCTGTAGCAGGCTGGACTATAACCATTTCCTCTTTCTTTCTTTCTTTTTTCATTTATTTTATTGTGTATACAGTATCTGCCAACATGTATGCCTGCACGCCAGAAGAAGGCACCAGATCTCATTACAGATGGTTTGAGCCACCATGTGGTTGCTGGGAATTGAACTCAGGACCTTTAGACGAGCAGGCAGTGCTCTTAACCACTGAGCCATCACTTCAGCCCACCATATCCTCTTTCTAGTTCAAGGTCTTGTTATTCTTCAGATCCCACCCACCCTGACTGGGATTGGTGTTGTCTGACCATAGCCTGACTTTCTTGACTACAGTGCCATAGTGTAGGTGTGACCAGGAGGGCCTGGGAAAGGACTTTCATTCAAACGGCTGTGCTAGCCTCAGCCCTTGGCTCTTGTGCAGTCATTTCTAGCTGGGTCTGTGCAGGAGAGGGAGGAGGAGGTGGAGAACAAGGAGGAGGAGGGGCCCGGGCAGTCACTCAGTTGTCCTGCACACTAGCCAGCCAGCCCAATGCTTGTTAGCTCTGTTTGTCCTGGATGTTCTGTCTTTAGCACCTGGGACCTGGTCACATGGCACCAGGACGCTTGTCTGCCTTCACTCCTGCCTGGGACAAGAGAAGAAAGCAGCCAGGATCCTATATTATTTCTCTGGCGGTCTCACTGCAGGCTCCAGGCAAACTCTTCCTAACAGGGGCCTGGGCTTACTTTCCATCCATTTACCAACACATGATCAACCACACCTTCCTCATGAGGTCTGGGAGCTCAGTTTGTTGCAGTACAATGGTTACTTGTATCATTGCTATGCCAAGATGCCTGTGGAAAGCAATTTAAGGAAGACAGAATTTGTTTTTTTAGCTTGATTTCTCCTTTTTATTTAGTTCAGGAGCCTAGATTATAAAACAGTGCTGCCCATAGGGCCTTTCTACCTGTGGTTAGTAACACAATCTAAAACCACCTGGGAAGACAGACTCCAAGAAGAACTGCCTAGGTCAGGTTGCCTGTGGGGTGAATCTGTGGGGACTGTTTTATGTTAACTGGTAGGGAAAACCCGCCCACTGTGGTAGTAGCACCATTCCCTAGGAAGGGAACTCTAGAGAATGGAGGAAGCAAGCTGAGCACAAACATTCTCTCTTCTCTCTCTCTCTCTCTCTCTCTCTCTCTCTCTCTCTCTCTCTCTCATCTCCTCCTCTCTCTCTCCTCTCTCTCCTCTTGACTGTGGATGTGACCAGCTGCTCAGCTTCCTGCCATCTTGACATCCCACAATGATGGACTATAACCTGGATTTACAAACTGAAATAAGCCCTTTCTTCTTTAAAGTTGTCATAGCAACTGAAAAGAAGACTAAGACTCCACCTCAGTTAAACTCATTTAGATAATCCCTTTCAGGCAATGCCCAGAGGCTACCTCCTAGATAATCCCTCTCTGACCTGGCCAGAAGTTCCTTTCCTACATGACTCCAGGTCCTGTCAAATTAACAGTATTAATCATCACAGGACCTTGTTCCTCTCTCGCTTAACATCCCTGCCTAGCAGCTTTCCCTTTCAGAGAAAAGTTAAAACTCCCTAGTCTGACTGGGTAGTGGTGACGCACACCTTTAATCCCAGCACTCGGGAGGCAGAGGCAGGCAAATCTCTGAGTTCGAGGGCAGCCTGGTCTACAGAGTGAGTTCCAGGACAGCCAGAGCTGTTACAAAGAGAACCCCTGATTCAAAATAAAAAATAAAATAAACGACCAAAACAACAACCCCTCCCTAGCCTAGCATACAGGTCTGTGTGGCCCTTCTGCCATCAACTGCCGCCCAGCTCCATACCACTCACTCTGAGGGTTTCCATCCCCGAGTCACCTTTTGCCTGTTCCTGCTTCCTGGCTTTGGGCTTGCTCTCCCACTGTATACGCAAAGCCACGCTCTCCTTCCTCTGCTGTGTGAGTCTCATTCTACATGCTTTGTTTCCAATGAACACCCGGCGGCTCTTCCTGTGTACCAGGCATGTGAAGCCGCATACACGTGTGTTTCTAATTTACTCCTCCACACACCACGTAGGAGGTCCACAGTGTATCAACTCCACTCAGAATGCTCATAAACATGGGTTCAGAGAAGTACATCTGTTGGGCCAAGGTTGCACAGCCAGGCACATAGTAGGGCAGCTGGCTCTCAGCCCAAGAGGGAATTAATATATTCAAAATATAGGTCTACTGTTCCAGAGCCTACTTGCCTCTTTGTGTTTCTTCTGCTTGACGAATTCTACTCTGTGTGCTGGAGGAACTCCATTTACCTCAGCCCCCAAACACCATGCTGCACTCTGCCTGGAATGTCACCCCCCTTGGTCCTCCCTCATGCCAGCACTGATGATGATCACTGATCTCGTTTGCGAAGAGGATCCAATGAGGCTCAGAGAGTGAAGAGACTGTTGTTGGGTCCTGCAAGGCCTTAAATGGTGGAAGCCAGCTGGATTCCCCACACTCAGACTGGGCCCCTAATCACACTGGCGCAGAGTTTATTAGAAGCTTCGGAAATCCGTCCGGGATGCTGACTGGCTGAGAACCAGGGACTTGTGGCTCTTGACCTGTCACCAGCACCCTGCTCTTCCCTGGGTTTGGGTAGAAGCCAGGCTCTAGCTACCACCCCCTCCTGCTTGCAGTAAGCTGTGCGGCCCCCATCCCACCCCTGGGCTCAGGCTTGGAACTGCAAATAAACACAAGCCAAATGACTTTCACTCCGTCCCTTCCACCTCAGTGATTTTGGAGGAGAATAAATACTGAAGCCACTGGCATGAATAGAAATTAATCTAGAACTGGCCTAACCTGCATGGGGATGTTTTGTAAAAAGGGGAAAAAATCCTCAATTTAAAATCTCAACACAAACAGACTCTTCTAAGGTCAAATGAAAGAGAACTGTGTTAGGAAAGCAAAAATACTTTGGGGGCCATACTTTGGGGGCCAGAGGCTCCCCTCTCTTCAATTTTCTCCCCCTCCCCTTTCCTTTTCTTCTCTCCCCCCCCAATGCCTTCTCCCATCCCCTCCTCTACCTCTTCCCCTCCCTGCTCTCATTGTCCTCTGCCTCCCTCACCCTGTTCCCCTCCGGGTCTTCCCACTGCTTTGCCTGCATTCTTCCCAGCCGTGTGTTTTAATCCATCAACCTCTCTCACTTTACTTACTCACTTGTGTGTGTGTGCGTGTGTGTATCTGCAGTACATATTCACATTTTCATGTGTGTTGGTGTGCCCCTGTGTGCAGATACCCTGTACATTGAGGCTGGTATCTCAGTTGAACATCTCTATACAGCTAGCCCAGGTAGGCAGCTTGTTCCAGGAAGCCCCTGCCTTTGCCTCCAGTAAGGTGGGATTACAGACATACTGCCATACCCAACCTGCATTTTGTAGGTTCTGGGGATCTGAACTCTGGTTCTCACACCTAGGTGGCTAGCACTTGGCCCAATGAGCCATCTCCCCAGCCCTCACTGTCAGCTCAGAGGCAGAAATTTCCCTTCAGGAGAGTAACATGGCCTTGGCCAAGTCATTCCCCCACTTAGTGCCTGTTTTACAGTCATCATGGTTGGGAGTAAGCTTTCTGCATGTTGGGGGGACTGAACACAGCAAGACAGTCCTCTGTAGAGAAAACTGTTTCTGTCTTGTGATGGCACAGGCCTGGAATGGCTCAGGCCTGGAGGTTGGGTGGAGGTCAGGAATGAGCATCATCTGGCCTTAGAAGAAAACATATAAATGAACACAGCTGTCTTATGACCTTGGTGTGTGTGTGTGTGTGTGTGATGTTATACGTACACCTGTATTTGTAGGTGTATTTGCCCATGTGCCCACATGTTGATGGCAAAGGAGGATGTCAGACATCTTCTCCCATCTCTTTACACTTTAGCTTGTTTTCCATTTACTTGAATATGTCTATGTATTTGTATGTGTAAGCACATAATATTATATATGTTTGTATGTACAAGCACATAATATATATGTTTATGTGTATGTGTAAGCACATAATATATGTATATGTGTTTATGTGTTTGTATGTATGAGCACATGTGTACCATGCGGTGCATATTGAAGTCAGAGGACAATTTGAAGGAGTCGGTTCTCTCTTTCTACCATGTGGGTCCCAGGAATCGAACTCAGGTCATCAGGCTTGGTGACTTACCTTCTGAGCCGTCTCGTCTGGCCCTCTACCTTAGTTTTTGGGGCATTGCCTTCTCTCTGAACCTGAAGAATGCCATTTTGGCTAGGACTGGCTAGCTGATCAGAGAGTTTCTGTATCTGCGTTCAGGTACTGGGTTTACTGTCCAACATGGCCACGGTCTCAGCATTTTCCTTGTGTGTTGCACATCCACATGGCCACAATCAGCATTTCCACAGTCAGAATTTAACTTGGGTGTAAGAGATTTAAGCCCTGGTCCTCAGGGAGCAGTGGTATCTCATACCTTTAATCCCGGTACTCTGGAGGCAGAGGCTGGCAAATCTCTGTGAGTTTAAGGCCAGCTTGGTCTACAGAGTTCCAGGACAGCCACGGCTATATAGAGAGATCCTGTCTCAAAAACTAAAACAAAACAAAACTCAAGTGCCCCTGCCCACTGAGCCGTTTCCCTCACCCTCACCTTGGTCTATCTACTCCAGTTTGTGGCTGACCTGCAATGAAACTAATTTGAAACCAAGGAGAAGTTGAGAGGTGTATAGGGCCTGGTGGGTGGGTGGGCCTTCAAAGGTCAGATTAGAGCTATATGGAGTGGGAGAGAGTCACATGCTGAGTCTAAATGAGGAAATTGTGACTGGCAGAAGCAAGTGGTCTCCCTGGCAACCAAGGGGAGTTGAACCCCCGGAGGGACTGACTGGAAGGGAAGCCCGAGGCGCCATCTTCTTAGGGAAGGGAACACATCTCTCTTGGTCATCCTTGTGTCCCCAGGGGACAACATGAAATCTGGATCCATAAATACAGTTGCAAGTCTGCTTTAATGAGTGACACACCTGTTCCCAGAGCCTCTCAAGGCAGCTTGGACACCATTTCCCCGGAGCCCTCCTGCAGCACAGTTAGCAACCTCTGGCTAAAGACACTCGTCTTCCAGATGCAGGCACTGTGTGACCACCCATGCATTCCTTATAGAACAAGGGGATCCAAGAAGGGGCATTTCAGAGGAGATCAGGACTGAGACCACCCCTCGTCAAGTCACCTAGGCATCCCTATCCAGTCTCTCAACACTGTTGCCTGGAGGTGAGGGGCAAACTGGGAAGAAAGATGCTAACAGAAGTGCCATCTGGTCTCCAGGGGCATGAAGCCAGGATACTGAGCAGGGGGGAGAGGGCTCGGAAGGGATAACCTTCAGACAGCAAAGCACGGCTCTGGGAGTCACAAGTAGCCAGACTCTATACTTGAACCACAGCGAAGCCCAGTAAGAAATCACCCTGGAGTCTCCTTTGTAGCCAGAAGAAACCTCTCTAGCCACATATTGGGGATTGTTCAACCTCCCAGAGGGCAACTAACTGTGGGGTTGGAGACCAGTGTGCAGGGCACTCATTCGACTGTGTGTTAGGAGAGAGGACGGAGATGGGACCAAGAAACAGGGCTGTGATGCAGCCTCAGGCCCCAGAGAGCCTTGTGGATGCTTTTGAAGCTGAGCTGGCAGGATCGCTGGGTGCTGGCTTGTATGCTCCGGGGAGTGGGGAGTAAGGAGTGGGTGTTACTCTGCCTGGGTAATCAGGACGGAATGCCGGCTTCCCCAGAAGAGCTGATTCTGTGAGCGAATCTGAGCTCTTCAGTGGAGGTAGCTCCCTTGGGCACTGACAGGCTGATGGTTCCTCTTGCCAGGGACACCCCTGATAGCTGGTGAAACAAATCCTTTAGCTCTGAAGGAGATCCGGGCGTGCAGTGCGGTGCCCACTGCAGCACGTTCCTCCCATTAACACTAATCCCTCCTGCAATTCTACATACTAGATAGGATCATCCAGATTTGCAAATGAAAAAAAAAAAACCCAGAGTTTTGGAAAGAGTGTAAACTTGTCCCAATAGCATGACTAGCGACTGTGTTATGGAGGTGACTCAAACTTGGACCTTTCTGGCTTTTCCTCCCTTCCCGTGACAACTACATCTCCCTGACTTTGAGACTCCTTCATCCTCTCCTCCCACATTCTACCTCATTTACTCTCAAGATTTTGACAAACAGCTTCTTCCCCATGAGGCTCCCCCCATCAAGTTATATCTGATTATTTTTACAGGGTCTTTCTTTGGAGCCCAGACTGACCGAGAACTTGCAATCCTATGACACCAGCCTTGCAAATTCTAGGATTATAGGCATGTACCAATGTGACACTCGGATATGGCTGAGATTCCTCCTAACCAAGAGTCTAGGAACCCCAGGAAATAGGCTAATTTGGTATTAAAGCACACAATTGGGGGTTTTCAAGGTTTTTTCTGGATACAGCGACCACGAGTGTCTTAAATATATATTATGAAAGCCTTGTGAGTCCCAAAAGAGGTACACTCCAGAGCAGGTGGCCAAAGGCGGGCAAATGTTTGGGATGTGTTTCAGGATGTGTGTGAAGGCGGGTAATGTAGGTCAGCACCACGGACAGCAGCCTGCCTGCGTGCTCCGCACAAGTCGGGCCAACTTCCCTGCTAACCAGAAGGCCGGTTGCTCTAAGAGTCTTGCTGCCCCAGATCAGTGGGATGGCAAGTCAGAATGGGCAATCGACACAGATGGCTTCCCTCCCTCTTTTTTTTTTTCCTTTTTAATAAAAGAGTCCCAAATGCTGCAATTGTCCTCACAGTGACATTTCCTCCATTCTGAGGACCACCAGTCCCTCCCCACCACAACAGTGAAGAGGGTATCGAGCTGGGCAGTGGAGTACCCTGGTGACAGATTAGCGCTGCCAGCCACCGACACAAAACCATTTGGTGTGGGGAAATGATAGATGCTAACACTCATTTTAAACACAGGCAACTGAATTCCCGCAGACAGGCGCCACGGCTGGAATTTAGGGCACAGCTGGTAGGTTCAGATAAGGTGCGGAAGCAGACCCGAACAGCGCCGTGTTACTTAATAATGAAAATGTGGTGATGGATGCCACTGTCTCGAGGATATAACCTCCCCATTTGGAGGTTTTCAGCTCCCAAATCATCCATTCCACCATCCCAGTTCCCCCTCCCTCTCCCACGTCTTCTATTTTGGGGGGTTAGGGCAGAGGAAAAAGATGCGTGTGGGGAATGATGGTAAAGGTCAGGGGTGAAGGCAGCAAGAAACTTACAGTCCTAAAGAACTTGGAGAAACGTCCAAAGAACTCATCTAGAAAGAATGCATTTCTGTAAGTTTACTCCGGACAGCGAGTTCAAGCAAAGAAAAATGGGCCAAGTTACCCTCAATATTTTAACGGTCAAGGGTACCACCCTTATCTTTGTTTCTATGACGTCACAAAGAGCCAATCAGAGTTTCCCTTACAAAACTTCCCTCCCACCTGGTTCTGAGCTCCAGGAGAACCGTCCATTGCCTCCTCAACAGCGCCCCCTGGAGAAGAACTTGAAGTTCAGTGCATTCACGTGGAATCTAGGCTAGAATACTCAAACATACCTGTTTTCTCACTCTGCCGGGAGACAGAATTAATGGCCAACATCTGGGAGCATCACTGGCTCCTCCTCTCTCTTGACCACGTTCAGCACCCCAAATCCTGTCTTCTCCTCCCCTAGGCAGGTCTCATTCTCTCTTGAGCTTCTTCCTTTTCTTTACTCCACCTCTAGCCTTGTAGGACCTCAATCTTTTCCCAATAAACACTTCCCTCTCCAGCCTCTTTTCTCCAGTCCATCTTCCATTCTGGCCACTGAAGTCACGTCTCTAAACAGAGGCACGCAGGTCCTTCTGGTCCATCAGGCCAGCCATGGAGTCTAGTTTTCTGTAGGACAGAGCCCAGTGAGCTGAGCAGCCAGAGTCTTTGAGGGTCGTCACCCTGACCCCCGCAAGTCTCCACCAGGACTATGGTGAAGGGTGTGTTTCAGCCACAGGAACATGCTGCTGGCTATCCCTGGCCCACAGGCACAAGACCTTCCCTCTGGCTTGCATGCTCCTTTCTAGGGCTCGAGACTTCAGGCATAAGCCTTCCTGCTTTGGGAAGATGTCCTTACAGCTGCCCACTTCTAAGACCGCCAAACTCTCCCATCTAGGCTGTTACAGCAATAACCACGCTTGTACACTGGTAGGTTGTTATCCCTGCCAGAGCCAGGACCAAGTCCCTGCTTCACCACTAACCAACTGTGTGACCCTGAGTGGGCGTTGTACACTCTCGAGCCCTCACTTTCCTCTGTTGTGTAAGTTAACAGGCACAAGTTGTCCAGCATGGGTTCTGGGATACAGTAGGAGATCAATGCGTTCCTCAGTGAGTGGAGATTACTTACCTCGAGCCACAGGAAGCTTGCAAAGGACCATCTATGATGGGATCCTAGAAGCAGAGCCTGGGAGGGACCTAGAACTAGTGCCAGCCATTTACACTTGAGTATGAACGTTGTTGTTGAAGAGGAATGGGGGGAAACCTAGGGGCACTGAAGGCTTTGCAAAAACAGAAAAACAAAACAAAAAACCAAAACTTCAAGAAAAGGGGGGGGGGCTTTGCAAAAATTTGCAGAAAAGAGGAGCAAGCAATTAAAGCAAGGCAGAAGCTTAAACTCAAACTCACTCCTCTCTCTCTCTCTCTCTCTCTCTATCTATCTCTCAGATATTTTGAGAAGAAATTTGACCTAGAGCCACCTGTATCTAGAGTCTGCCTTTCTTGAGATCAGAGGTGGCATTACCTACTCAACACAGTAAAACAAAACAAAACAAAACAAAACAAAACAAAAAAACCCTACATCTCTTCCATCATACTGAAATCCGGGCTGTAAGCATCTTAAAGCCTGGTCTGGAGTCCTTGGAGATCCAGTCTGATTCTCCCTGACTTGAACTCACTCCATTCTCTAAACACAGGGAGATTGGCTCACCTCCTAGGGGCTCTCTGCAACCTGGCTCTTGACAATCATCCCCCATCACTGTAAACCAGCCAAAGCTACAGACTGTGGGTGCTGATCTGGAGGCTGGGCTTGGAGACTGGGACAGGGAAGGCTCTGGGACAGGGAGGGCCCTGGAAGAGGCCCTCAGTCCCCTGTGACCCTTTTGGTGAGGCTGAAATGGTTCCTGCGGCCCAGATTACAGCCTGCTGCTGTCAGGCACGCACCAAGGTCAAGGCTGTGCCTCTGCCCCAGACACAGCAATAATGGCTTGTAATGGGCTGTAAACAGGTGAAGTTTGCCTCAAAGATGTTCTTTCCACCTGCACAAGAGCAGATCCTTTCTCTTTAACCCTCTCCTGGCTTCCGATCGTGTGATTGTGTCAGAGCTCTACCAGCATGGCGGGGGTAGGGGGGAGGCTACTCGAAGGCCTTTGTGCCTGGTACTTCACCCACCTAAGCTTCAGGGTAAGGGAAGGACATTGATATGTACACTTTATAGATGGAAACCCTGGGTGTGGAGAGGAATCGGCATAACTGGAATAGTTACCTAGACTTGTGTGACCTGATGACCCCAGCTATGAATTTCTTTCTGCTCCACAGAGAAAGTTGGGGGAGGGGAGGACACTGTGTAAGCAAGTGATGCCGGAGTCTGGCAGTTCAGAGGGAAAAGTGATCTGCATTTTACTTCGATGTGATTTTAGACCCGTTAATTAACCTCTCCGAGTTGCAATGCCCTCATTTCTAACATGGGGGTAGGATTCCAGAGCAGAGTGATTGTGTTGACTGAAAGTAATTGGGTCCATGCACTTTGTGGCACAGAGGTTTTAGTAAACACTTTCCCCTTCCTGGTCCCACTTTTTGACTAAAACAGATGACCCAGGCTTCTGAGGGACAAGATCTGGGCACTGGGGCTGTAGAAACCCTAAACCCAAGTTCAATCCTACTGTGGAAACTGTTGGGGACAGGAATGCTGTCTGCAAGGTGACCCTGGGCCAGGCAGGCTGGGGCTCCCTCCCTCCGCCCAAGCCCTGGACAGCAAAGCAGAAGCAGAGACAATGAGATCATAAATAAGGCCAACGAGGAGCCATAATTCTGCCTGCTCCACCCGTGTGGCCATTCCGTCACGCTACTACCTTTAATGCAGCCACCGTCACGCTAAGGCCCAGGAGGGCAGGCAGCTCCTCTGCTGTGCTTCTGAGCCTGTTAGGGACCAGACAGGGGTGTATGCCTGCGGGTTGGGGAGTGGCGGCTGGGTGTCATCCTGTATCATCTGCTAGTTCCTTGCCCTTGACCCCTTATGTGGAGACTTGTCCCCCATGACCAGAGAGAGGAGGGAGCCGGTACCTAATGCACACCATGCCCATATGAGGCCCAGCTATGCTGCCACCTTCAACCCAAACATCTTTGCTGTTTTTCTGCTGTTTTGGAGACCGAACTTGGGGCCTTACTTACGCTAGGCAAACGCCTTAGCTATGTTCCCAATCCCCTTTATTGATTATTTATTTATTTATTTATTTATTTATTTATTTATTTATTTATTATGTATACAACATTTTACCCCCATGTATGTCCACATGCCAGAAGAGGGCACCAGAACTCATTACAGATGGTTGTGAGTCACCATGTGGTTGCTGGGAAGTGAACTCACAACCTCTGGAAGAGCAGCCAGTGCTCTTAACCACTGAGCCATCTCTCCAGCACCCCCCCCTTATTTTTTATTTTGAGACAAGGTTTCATTAACTTGCCTTGACTGACTTTGAACTCACTCTGTAGCCCAAGAAGATCTTGAACTTTCAATCCTCCTGCCTCAGCCTCCTGAGTGGGGGATTAAGGCTATGTCCTACCATGCCTGGCTTCCCTTCTCTCCATCTGACACACCCAATATTTTATTCACCTAGTCTTGCTTTCTGTCTGGCCTAGCAGCACTTGCCGTGGCTGGACTCTTCCCAGGGTAGTCGCTCAGGCTTCTCCATTCCCAGCTGGGGCCCAACTCTTAGAAGGTGCTCTGTAGTGATATTTTGTTTGTAATCTAACAAATAAAGCTTACCTGAAGATCAGAGAAGCAGAATGGCCAGGCACTAGAGAGTTCTTGCCTCTACCAATGCTCAGACCAAAGGGGCGGTCCTATCGCTATGAGTCCTCAGACTGCATCTGAGCTTCAATCTCCTCCCCCCTTATATCCCTTGGCTCAGCCATATCACTCCTGTCTCCACCTCCCTAGTGCTGGATTAAAGGTGTGTGATCCCAAGTGCTGGGGTCACCTTTGTGTGAACGCTGTTTCTTTTTTAGACAGGTTCAATCTCATGTAACCCAGGGTGGCCTTGAATTCACAGAGATCCGTCTGCCCCTGTCTCCTGAGTACTGGGATTAAACGTGTGCGCTACCATTGCCTGGCCTCTATGGCTCATTGGTGGCTTAGCTCTGCACTCTGATCTTCAGGCGAGCTTTATTTGTTAGATCATAAACAAAATATCACAGACACTGAGGAAAGGAAGGGAGAGGGAACCTTGGGCTTCATCTGCCCCTTTTGAAATGTCCCCTACACTCAGATACTCAGGCACTCTCCAGACACCTCTGTCTGCTATTGGTGTGGCCTTGGCCCGGCCTTCTGTCCACTGGGTACACACTTCAAGAAGTGGCTGGGGTAAGACAGACCAGAAATCCTGCCCTGAGGCAGGCTTGCAGCACACAGTGAAGGGAGCAACCTCCTCTCTACAGCCAGGAGACTCCATGAGAAGCCTCCAGGGAGCCTGATAGGCAGTGGGGACAGCTGACATCCTCCCTCCCCCACAGATGTCTCCTAGTGTGCCGATGGGGGAAATCTATGTTCAACTTCCTGTCCTGGGATATCTAGCTTAGGAGAGCTTTGTCCTAGGTCCAGGACTATACAACTTACCCAGTGCCTCTCCTGTGACCTCAGTGGCAGTGTCAGAGGAGTTACAAACACATTGTGCAAGGACACACTCCGTGAGACGTGTGTGGAGCCCACAGTGCAAATTTCAGGAGTTGGAGTCTCTTCTTCCACCCTGTGGATTCTGGGGCTCAAACCCTATTCACCTGATTCAGCATCAGATACCTTCAGCGAGAATCGAGAGAGTCATGAGCATGATAGTGGCTGTCACACAGTGGGTGTGTCGTGAAGTTTCCAACTGAAATCACCAAAATTGGGCGTTTGCTATCTGCAAGCTAGGAGGCAGCACTAGGCAAATCCTCTGTGGAGGCCAAAGTCACCTCCAGCTCCCAGAGGACCGCTGAGGTTGGAGCAGGCCAAGTGCACTTAAGCCTCCCAGACAGACCCTCAGTCTCATACCTGCCCAGGCAAGCATTCTGAGAAAGGAGTGGTCAGCTTAGAGGTGCTTACAGGAGAGGAACCTATGAGAGCTAGAGATGAAAGTTCTGAGGGGACTCCAGAGACACTACCGCCAAGTCCCTGGGCCACAGATGCTTATCTGGGGTCCAGACACAGTCACTGCAGAAGGGAGGCTCATCTAGAGATGAGAGAAGAGAGAAGAGACGGTACAAGAAAGAGAGGTAAGAGAGGAGTGAGAGAAGGGAGATGGGAGGGGGCGAGGGAAGAGCACATCATCAAGCATGACCAGTCGCCGTGTAAGACCTCTGGTAAAACTGAGGGATGTTGAAGATCAGCATGTCCCCCAACCTATACATTCAAACCCTATCCCCAAAGTGATGAGGTTGGGAGGCATGGTCCTTAGAGATAATTAGGTACCCAGGGTGCAGCCCCATGCGTGGGTCTGTGCTCTCATACGCAGGGAGGGGCTGTCTAGCTCTTTCATCCATGTATGGTTGTAGCCCCAAGTTGGCAGTATGCAATCCCCTTGCTGGAGAATGTTTGTCACTGGGGATGGACTTTGAGTTTCAAAGACTCTGTTTTTCCCAGCTCTCTCTGTTTTCTGTTTGCTGCCCCGATTCCCTACCATGATGCACTCATCCCTCGGGAACCATAACCAAATAATCCCTTTCTTGAATAAGCTGCCTTCGTCATGGCATTTTATCACAGCAATAGAAAAGTAACTAATACAGTTGTTTAAAACCTAACGGCAGAGAGAGTAGATCCTATCTGAAATGGTCTTTGTGTAGACTAAATAAATAAATAAACAATAAAAATATAAAATAAAACTCAGAGGGTAATTTATAGTCTTTAATGAATTTGTTGGAAAGCAAGATGATTAGAGGCTGAGGGGGGATGGTGGCTCAGTTGGGAAAAGATTTATGCATAAGCGTGAGGACTGGAGTTTGGAGTCCTAGCTCACATAAAAAAACGAACAAAAAGAAACCACACACACACACACACACACACACACACAGGTACACACACACAATCCTAGAGCTGTAGGTGGAAACAGGAAGATCCCTGAGGCTTGCTGGCCAGCCAACCTAGCTGAACAGGTGAGCTACAAACTCAGACAGCTTGTCTCAAATCATAAGGTAGAGAGCAATTGAGGAAGACACTGGATGGTGACCTCCTCTGACTTCCATATCTCTCTCTCTCTCTCTCTCTCTCTCTCTGTCTCTGTCTCTGCCTCTCTTTTACACACACACACACACACACACACACAGGAAAGTAAGATGGTTTAAAAATAAACTAAAATTTCAATTCAGGTTACTAGGAATAAATGAAAACAAACCCAAAGAAAATAAAAAGAACAAATTTTAAGAGATAAAAGCAAAAATGATGGGCTCAAACAGGAAACAAAACAGAGGGGATCCTACATTGTAAGGCTGTGGAAAGAAGTGAGCTCATTTCAAGTGCTTGCTCAGGGCGTGCTCTCTCCCAGGCGCTGTGCTAAATACAGGATACAGAGGAGATACCAGCAGCCCTGCCCTCGGGAGTCGCCGGCGGAAAGGTGCCAGTAAACCAGCAGCAACCAATCCACTCATTGCCCAACCACAGGGAGCAGAGGCATCGTGGAGTGGGGAGGGGCTCCAGCGGTCCCCCGACAGACGGTGCTGAGGCAGGCCCCTGTGCAGGATGTCGGGGTTACTCTGCTTCCCTGGCCCTGGAAACAGCCCTATTACTGCAGTTGCAAATGCAACCCACTAGAGATCTTTGTGTTTTCTGAGCACCCCAGCATCTCCACCCTAGAGCAGGAGTTGAGGCTCAGCAAGCTCTTGAATTCGACCCCTGGCTTCAGCAAGCACAGTGGGATGGGGCTTCCTGAGGCAGAGGCTGGACTGACTCTGGAGCTGCTTGCACCACTGAGAACCTGGCAACAGAAAGGAAGGGAAGAGGAGAGGGGGAGGGGGTAGCAGAGGGGCGTGAGTCGGAGCATCTCCTGGGTACTGGGTGTGTGGGAGCAATCCTTGGGTTTGAACTTGGTCTCTTCTCATCACTGGCAATTTCCAGATGGTTCTAAAGCAGTGGTCCTCTACCTTCCTAACGCTGCGACACTTTAATACAGTTCCTCATGTTGTGGTGATCCCCAACCGTAAAACTATTTTCGTTGCTACTTCATAACTGTAATTTTGCTGCTGTTATGAATCATAATGTAAATATCTGATATGCAGATGGTCTTAGGCGACCCGTGTGAAGGGAGCATTGTGACCCACATGTAGAGAACCACTGCTCTAAAGGATGCTATTGCTTGGCACCTGGGAAAGCCTAATTCAGCTCCAAGAAAGGTGCATTTTGAATGGCCTGGTATGCGTTGTGTAGCTCATTCTGACCTTGAACACATGGCAATCCTCCTGCCACTGTTTCCCAAGTGCTGGTATTACGAGCATGAGTGGAATACAGGTGTGAGGAGCTCGAGGCCCCAGGCGTGGTCTGAATCAGTGTCTGCTGTTTGGTGCGCGGAAGGGAGACCGGGTTGCATGCTGCCTCCCATCTAGGGGAGACTAGGGCAGCTAGCTAGAAGAGCAAATGTGGGCGCCCTCTATGGAGTAGGGATACAGTCCTAGTCAAGCCCAAAGACCGTGGCGGGCAGATGGGCGAGGCCACATCTGAGGCTGGAGGTGGTGGGCGTGGCCCAGACCCGAGGCTTCTGTGATCACTGAACAGTGGGTTTTCTCTGCAGCGCAATGGGAAGCCATGGAGGATTTCAACCACTGGCAGGTCTCGTGCACCAAGAGGAGGTGGAAAAGAACTGGGCTCTGCTGGCAGCGGGCCGGGGACCCTGACTAGCAGGAAAGAGGCGACCTCATCCCCTCTCTTTCCTTTCCGGTTCCCGGGGCTGGCAGCCGTTTGCGCCCCGTGAAGCCATGGTACACATCCTTCAGCGTGACATTGGAACATCACTGGGGGAGTGGAGGGTGACGGAGCACCATCCCGGGCGGTAATGGCTCCAACGCCTAGAGGAAAATGACATAAATAATGTCCCATTAGAGGCGCCGAGCTGCTCTGCCGAGTGCCTTGTTTTGCCCGCAACATGATGGTCTTCATAAACAGACTCATTTATTTTCCAACCCTTGTTCGGGCGAGGTGGGGGCGGGGTGCCAAGGAAGGTGACCCAGCAGCGAGGGTAGCAGTGGGGACCCACTTGCTGCCCGTTCTTTGACATGGTGGCAGGGCCCACCATCCATCTGATCAATCTTTGGAAAAACCCTGCTTCCTTAACTGCCACTCAGTCTCTCTCAGACTCATGGGTGGTCTCCATGCCCCTAACCTAGCCAGGTAGCTAGTGTTATGAGAGATAACCTTGCATTCAGATCCTGACCCCGAGGGGACCAGCACGGCCCCTCAGGTTTCATCTATTGTGTCTGAGCCTCAGTTTCCTCTCAAAGAACCCTAGTGCTATCTTCCTGGCTGGTGTAAAAAGCCTCACGGGAGTGTTGAGGCCCCAGCGGCTTTCCTAAGCAGTAGCTGAGTCTGTGTCCTCGGTTTGTACCCAGAGGTGCAGACTATCTTCTCCAGCCTGGGTCTTGTGCAGAGCTTAGTCCATAGAGGCTCTGTGAATGTGGCCTGCGACACTTGAGCCAGGAATGTGGGACTTCTCGTTGTGCTGTTTGTGCTGTGACCCTGGACACATCCCTTCCCCTCTCTGGCCTCTTTCTCCTGGAAGGAAACAAAAGGCTAAGTTGAAGGAGAGATGGCCCCTCTCACCTCCCACCTTCAGGGTCCCCTTTCCCCCAGAATCCCTATCCTTCCACCTGCAGAGAGGAGCCAGGAAGAATTAGGCCTCTTGCTCTGCTGTGTGGCTTCAGGCAAGGATAGAATGTCTCTCTGTGTATGGCGGTGTAACAGAGGCATGAAATGACCAAATCAATGAATGGTGTTGGCTTGAGCCACCGCCATGTGTCAGACATTGCTCATGACTGGGGATGCATCGAGACCAGACACAGATTTCAGTGGCAGAGATGGAGAAAGAAAGCTCAGTCCCAGGGTGATTGACACAGCATTCTGGGGTGCTGGAGGGGTAGTGAGTGGCAGACACTGGCTTTGGATCTCTAGTGCTGGCATAGAAGGAGCTGGGGGCTTCTAAGCCACTGTTATATCTATTGCTGCCTGTGTTTTCTCTGGATTAGGGCTCAGAAGGCCCCACCCAGAGGCTTGATGCTGGCCTTATGAGGACTTGGTGGGAGGATGATGGGTAGAGACCCCCCCCCATGTGGTCGAATGAACCCCTGTTGACCTCCTCTCGGGGAGTGATTGAAACATTTTAGCATGGGGTCCTCAGGACACCCTGCTGTGTACTGTACTTACATAGTGGCTCAGGGTCCCTGGCTTTCCTGCAGAAGGATCCCTGTGTTATATCACATCCTATGTGAGAAGAAGTCATAGCTCATCTCACATCAAGAGGAGGAGGCAAACAAGTGAGTAGACAGCATCACATGGGGCTGTGCTGGGTGTGAGAGTCGCTGAGACCTGGGAACGGAGCAGGGTGAGACTGGGCTGTGGATGCCAGAAAGTCTTCCCAGAAGGTATCCACTGAGGTGAGCTCTGTGGCTGGGAGGGAGCTAGCCAGTCGTACCAAAGAGAGAGGTGGGATGGGGGCAGGGAGAGGCTGTTGCCAAGACCACTAGGTGAGATGGCATTGGGGCTGGAACTTAATGAGAGAATGAGCAACAGGGAGATGCAGTGATGGGTGGGCTGGGAGGGCTCTTTGTGGGTTGTTTCTGAGCGTGACAGGAAGGCACTGGCAGGCTATGTGGAGGATAATGTAATCTGATTTTACAGGAATAACAGCAAATTGGCATGGTGGCACTCAGTTCTGGGCTTAATATCCAGTTTCCATTCTTGGTGGCACACTAATGTGCTGTGTGACCACGCACGAGTCATATACCCTCTCTGAGCTGTCAGTCTGGACCCTGGAGAGTCACAGTAGAGAGGATGGTGAGAAACGGGAGGGAGGCAGAAATGTCAGAACCTTGTTTTTTCCTTGTGATTGGCAGTGGAGGAAAAGTTATTCTCAGTGTCTGGTAAAGCTTAATCTCATATTGCATCTCAGGATGCTTGAGTGACTAGCCCATAGTCACACAGCTCTTCCAAAATACCACTGGGAGCAGAAAGAATCCAGGCATCATCCCCAGGGTACAGTGCCACTGCTGGGGTCCAGTCCTGGCTCTGGGGAGCTCCTGGCCCTGTATCCCCAGCCTTCCTCTCTGTTTCACGACCTGATTCTGCCCTATCACCTGGACAAACTCCCTTCTTTCCTCCCAGGATGCTGGTGGTTATGGCTGATGCAGGACCAGCAGGTACTCCTCGCTTAGCTGTCGCTGTGATGAACAGCTTCCCGTGGCCAAGCAGATAACAGTACACACACAGGTCAGGGGGGGGCCCATGTAGCCCATCCATCAGGCCTGTGGCAGGCAGAGGGCCGGCACACCCTTGTGCCTGTTATCTGCCACAAATGTGTTTTCCCCCCAAGGTTAACAGCAAGAGTGACAGCTGAGCGCCTGGCATCAGCAAGGACCCGCTAAATGGCGCCAGCCAGGCCTCCTCCCTCTCCCCCCTTGTAGGCCCATGGACATTCCCCCCCCTCCAGTCTTTCCAGGGATGCTACTCAACCCCCTGCAACCCACACTTTTCAGCTACAAGCACCAGATCTTTGAAAGCTAAAATATGCAGAATGCTTTATTTCTTGAGAATCAGGAGACGTCTCAAAAGCGTGGAATCTGGATCCACTTAGCTGGCCTGGGTTCAAAACTAAGCCTCACTCATTCACTGTACTGGGATTACAGGCAGGTGCCACTCACAGCTTAAAATCAATCTCTTTAAAGTGCTTAGGACAGTTCGGAAACACAGTAGATATAGTTTTAAGTCCTCTCCTCCCTCTCTCTCTCTCTCTCTCTCTCTCTCTCTCTCTCTCTCTCTCTCTCCATATTGGCATGTGTTCACATGCACGCGGAGGCCAGAGATCAACAGTTGCTGCTGTCCTTATTTTCCAAGGCAGGGTCTCTCACTGACCCAGAGTTCACCGATTCCTTCAAATTACCTTGTGACCAGAGTAGAGGATTTAGCAATTAGGAGGACTGTGGACAGTGTCACTGGGTGTTGGTGTTAGCTCCCCAGACTCTCTCACCTCTCCCCAACTCCTTCACACATACAATGGCCAGATTCTCCGCCTGATGCAGAACGCTCTCTAACCCGTAAGCAGACCTGCTTCCCACCCAAGTGGTGCTTTTCACTGAAGGTTTTGAGTATCCACTGCATAGAGCCTCACCAGCTTGGAGAGATGTTTGTCTGCCTGTTCACTCATCTGCCCATCCACCCATCTATGCATTCAATATATCTGTTAACTTATTTCACCATCCATCCATCCATCCATCATTCCATCCATCCATCCATCCATCCATCCATCATCCATCCATCCATCCACATATTCACCCACCCATGTATTTGTCTAAAAACCCACTGCTCATCTATCCACCAACTCCATGTATCTAACTACTCATTCCATCCATTCATCCTTTCTTCCATGTCATCTCTCCATCAATATATCCATATATACATACATGTATGCATGCATGCATACATACATTCATCTGGCCAATGCATCTACTTATCTACTCATCCCTCCATGAATTCTTCTGCCCATTTCCTCATCTATGCACCCAGTCCATACATCCCCATATTCCCCCCAATCCACTCATCCCTGCACTCGGTCTACCCATCAGTCAATCCACCCCATTCACCCACCTATTCATTCATCTATCCACCCAATCTATCTGTGGTGGTTTGAATGAAATTGGCCCCCACAGACTCGTAGGGAATGGCATTATTGGGGGTGTGGCCTTGTTGAAGCAGGTGTGGCATTGTTGGAGGAAATGAGTCCCAGAGTGTGGGCTTTGAGATTTCAGAAGCTCAAGCCAGGCCCAGTGGCTCCCTCTCTCTTCCTGCTGTTTGGAGAACTAGATGGAGAACTCTAAGCTACTTCTCCAATACCATGTCTGCCTGCGCACCACCATACTTCCTGTCATGATGATAATGGACTAAACCTCTGGAACTGTAAGCCAGCCTCAATTAAATGCTTTCCTTTATAAGAGTTGTGTGGTCATGGTGTCCATCCATAGCAATAGAAACCCTCGGACACTGTCCATAGCCACACACCCACCCATCCACTCCACTCACCCATCTGTCACTCACCCACTCCGTCTACCTTGCTGACCACATAGCCATTTACTCACCTGTCTATCCATTCTGTCCAGGCATCTAAGTATCCATTACATCATCTCCATCAATTAACCCGCTTTTGATCCATCTGTATCATCTTAGTTATGGTTTCCATTGCTGTGAAGAGACACCATGACCACAGCAACTCTTCATAAAGGAAACCATTTAATGGGGGTAGATTACAGTTTCAGAGGGTTAGCCCATCATCATCAGGGTGGGGCATGGCAGTGTGCAGGCGGACATAGTGCTGGAGAAGGAGCTGAGAGTTCTGCATTTTGATCCGCAGGCAGCAGAAGGAAAAGCTCTGTCACATTGGCCAGACTTGAGTTTATAAGAGCTCAAAGGCCGCCTCCATAGTGACACACTTCCTCCAACAAGGTCACACCTACTCCAAAAGGGCCAAGCATTCAAACACAAGAGTCTATGGACCATTCCCATCCAAACCACAACATCCATTCTCTTACTCATCCATCCTTCCATCTTTTCTTCCACCCACTGTTCTGTACTCCTGTCCCTGGTCCATTCCTCCAGTCCATATCTGCTCCTTCTTCCTCTCATCCGTCTTTTATCTTCTCTTCCTCCCACTTCTTTCTTTCATTATTTCCCTCCTTCATTCTCTTTCCTCCTGTTCTTTTCTATTTTCTTACTTATGTCTGTCTGTCTTTCTATCATCTGTCTGTCTATCCCTCCATCCCCTTTACTCACTCCTGTCTGAGCACCTATCAGAGGCACTGGGTTGTCTACAGGAAAGGCTTTATGAATTAGTTTCACCTTCTACCCACAATCAGTGTTGGGCCCTACAGAAAGCACAAACACAAACTAACAGACATGAGGCCATGGTAGCTCACATCCCAGCACTCAGGAAGCTGAGGCAAGAGAAATACAAGTTTGAAGCCAACCTGGGCTACATACTGAGTTCCTGCCTCAAAACAAAATAAAACAACCCCTCCCTCCCAAAATGAACAAAAAAGCATCCAACACAAGATTGAGCATATTCAGCAGATATAAGAAACCATGTCAAGGGACAGAAAGAAAATTCTCTTTCTGCTAGAGCATCTGACCCAGGATTTGCTCCTAGCCCCAGATGCCCAATTATTAACTATACAGCCTGGGACAGGTTTCTTAACCTCCCTAGGACTCAGTTTACCCATCTCTAGGATGGGGGAAGTGTAACTGGAGGTTTCTCTTCCACCTGCCAGGTCCCAAATATCTACTCTGAAGTTAAATATTAATTACAAACTGTTTGGCCAAAGGCTCAGACTTATTACTAACTAGTTTTTACATCTTAAATTAACCCGTTCTATTAACCTATGTATTGCCATGTGGCCGTGGCACTACCTCACATCTTGCTTCTCTGGCAGCTGCTGACATCTCCCAGACTCTGCTTTCTTTTTCCCTGTATCTTTGCTTGGATTTCCCGCCTGGTTCTATTCTGTCTGGCCATTGGCCAAATCAGCTTCTTTATTAACTAATAGTAATAAAACATATTCACAGCATACAGAAGGGCATCTCACATTAGGGAAGCAATGGAATTCCTGTCAGAGGACCATCACAATGGTCAAATTAGCTTAGTAAGTGTCAATCAAATGGTCCTAATAGGGCTCTATCAAATGTCTCAGAGGGAACATTAGCACAGAAAGAGGACACTTTGAAAGAGCCGGAGGTGGGACCACTGAGACCTTATCCCAGGGAGATGCTACAGAAGGTAGCAGGCGCTTGTCCTGCCTTCCCTGGGTATTGTCTAGAGACTTGGGATGCCACAGGATTCAGAAAGGATGCCCGGAAGGACAGGATGCTAAGACAGAGAGGCAAGAGATGATGTGATGTTAAGAGGTCAGGAGCTGGGTGGCCTGGAGGAGCTGGAGCCTTGGAGGGAGGGACTACGCATAGGACTGGAGACTAAAGAGGAGACCCAGCGGGACAGTATGAGGAGGCAGAAAGGTTCGCTGGCTCCTTCTGCCCTCCAGTGGCAGTGTGCTTAGACCTGGGGGTCAGATCAGAAGTGTTGAGGCTGCCCCGAAAGTCTGCCGAGCCCGGCATCATCTGGCAGCGTGTACAATTCTCAGGAGACTGTCCTGCAACAGACTTCTTAAAAACGAGTTTCTTAGCAAATCAGACTTCAGAATGTCATATTCAGGGGCCCTGCTGTGACCCCTAAGGCCACTACAGTAAACAACCAGAGTCCCACTATGAATTGAAGCCAGGCTCTGTCAGGCTCAACTCTGGCCACTGCCAGATGGTATGGTTTTCACACATTCACACCTTCTTCAACTAACTGGGGCAGTGTGCCAGGCTCTGGGACACACTGGGAATTAAGCTGCGATGGAGCTGATCCTCCAGGATCTTGTGTCCCAGTGGAATGTACGTGTCTTCACTTCTTCTTCTGATGCCGTGACAAAACACTCTGGCCAAGCCAGCTTAGAGGAGAAGGGGTTTATTCTGGCTCAGGTCCAAGGGTGTGGTCCATCATAGTAAAGAAGTGAAGGCGGCAGGGGTGGACACAGCAGGGCTCATCACATGTACATCAGGAGACAGAGTGAGATTCGAGCATCCTGATGCTCAGCTCACGTTCTCCTTTTTATACAGTCCAGGGCTCCCTGCCCACAGTTAACTTGAGTTTTTCCACATCAGTTATCATAATCAAGACACCCACTCCCCCAAGGCATGCCTAGAGGCCCATCTCTGTGGTGATTCTAGATTATGTTAAATTGACAATACCATCGGAAGAAGCCAATGGGTCGATGGGCATATAATCTCATGGAGGTATAGCAAGTACAACAGACCATGGAACCTTCCTCTTCTGTTGTCCTAGTCCTGTGATGCAGGACTCAGTGGTCCATGGAAAATGTCACAGAAATGGTAGGTGTGGTTGGCACACACCATTTGCATGCAGAGACCCATGAAGATATAAATGTCTCTTCCTTGTGATGGAGTGAAGTATTGCTAGGGCTTTTAGACAATGAAAATAGATTTCTTGTTTTACTTTCAGATGGCCACATTTTGGGTAAACCTTAGCTAGCTAATGTGAGAGATGGGATCCACGTTGGGAGTTTCTTCTGTAAGTTACAGGAGTCACTCACTTGTTCATGCCACTTGTGATTCTGGCAGCTGCCTTCATTTGGTACTGCTTGCGGCACTGAAGACTTCACTGACCTGGGAAATACAGATGTAGGCCACAAATCGGGTCTCCTGGCAGCCCAGGGGATGTGTTGTGCGCCAGAGACCTGGGATGAGTGCATTGTAAAGCACAGATGTAGGGCACAACTCAAGTCTTGTGGCAGCCCAGGGGAGGTGTCCTGCCATTCTCTATGAGTTACCAAGACAACCACTTAAGGAAATGCTTTTCTAGGTTCAGCTGCCAAGGTTCATGGAGGCCACACTTGTGGTCAAAGGAAGTTACATCTTGAGCTGGTAGCAGAACTTGGAAGTAATATTCACAGGGCGCTGTTTCTGTAGGCAGCAAAATCTAAGAATTATGGAGTCATGAAGACACCAAGGCTCCAGAAAGCTGCCAAGGATCAGATTCCCTGAAGCAAAACTGTGGTGCTTTGAATGAGAATGGCCCCCATAGGCTCATATATTTGAATGCTTGGTCCCCAGTGGCAGAATTGTTTGGTAAGGATTAGGAGGTGTGATCTAGTGGGAGGAGGTGTGCCAGTGCTTCCCAGTTCTTGCTCTTGCTCTCTCCTTCTCTCTCTCTGAACATGTAAGCTTCAGTCTTGCTTTGGTCCAATCTTTACTTGTGATTCTCCATTTCTTCTGTTTGGGACAGAAATGCAGGATCTGTGCCTTTGTGTACGGAAGCATGTGACATTGTTTGATTTGATGGGGCTCACAGGTTAAATAAACAATTATAGTTCCAGCCCTCTAACAAAAGTAGATTAGATCCCTTGGACATTTTGGGGAGAAAGTACTTACTCTTTGTTCTGTCCATTTTATCAAGAAATAACTAGTTTTAAGTGACTGTAATATGGATGAATTTTCTGGGTTTTATTTCTATTTTAAGTTTTTTTAAAAAAGATTTATTTTATTCTATGTGTATAAGTGTTTTACCTGCATGAATGTATGTGTATGTTTTACTTGCATGCATGTTATATGCATGCTGGGCTCCTACAGAAGTCAGAAAAGGCATCAGAGCACATGGAATTGGAGTTACAGGTGGCTGTGAGCCACTATTTGGGTTCTGAGAACCGAGCCTCATCTTCTACAAGAGCAGTAAGTGCTCTTAGATCCTGAGCCATCTCTCCAGCCCCTATTTCTGGCTTTTAACAAACAGTTCATGAAAGAAGCTACTGGATTTACTATAGAGAAAAAGACTTCTTTTAGTTTGGATTTTTGCCCTGCTTAGATTTTTTTGAAGTATGAGCAGGGGTTGTCAATTCACTATGTAAACAAAACTTTTTAGACATAATACATATAACTTGTTGTAGCAGGTAGGCCAGTTTCAGATGTTTCTTTCAAATACAAACTGTATCGCTCTTACTGAGACGGTAATTTCCAAGTGTAGAATGTGTTCGCAGACGTGCCCTGCATTCAGTCTGCTTTTTTCTCATTTTGATTCTTTTGTCATGTCTCCTGCCTGCTTGCCAACATCCAGGTTGCTTCAGGTCCATGCACAATGCTAAGCGTCTCTCACTTTAAGCACTGGACAAACTGGTAATGGCAGCACATCACAGAAAAAAGGCTATGTTTTGTGGATTGTTTTTTTAAGATAAAAGTTTTCAAAAGGGTTTTTAAAAAGGAATTGCTTTGAATCTCAGAGGGGACTTTGGACTTTTGAAGTGTGGGGGTTGTTAAGGGCGAAGACTTTTGAAGTTGGACTGGATGCATTTTGCCTATGAGATGGCCATGAGTCTGAGGACGAGGGATGATGGAATGTCATGGTTTAAAAGTGGTACGTTTTATGGGCCAGATAGATGGCTCTGTGGATAAAGTGTTTCCTTAGAAAGCATGGGGCTGTCGTTCAGATTTCCAGAACCCACGCAAAAGTTAGACAGGGGCGGAGCCTTGCCTGTAATCCCAGCACTCAGGAGGCAGAGACCAGATCCCTGGAGCAAGCTGGCTAGCTGGACTAGCTGGAATTGGTGAACTCTGAGCTCAGCAAGAAAGCCTGCCTCAGAAAAGTAGAGAACTATTGAGGAAGAGAATTGACATCACTTTCAGGCCTTCACATTTGAGAGATAACACACATACAAACACACAGTCGCACACACACTAGTGCATACATATTCTAATGCATATACACATAAACACACATGTGCATATATACACACAAGTGTATAAGCACACATACACACACAGCACATACATGCACCCAAATCTACATATACACACCCACAAACATACATACATATATATGAAATGCACACATACCACACACACACACACATACAAACATACACGTGATACGTTTGGGTTTCAAGTCAACCACTGATGATTAATATTCATTGTCAACGTGATTTAACTTGGATACACCTAGGAGACACACCTCTGGGCACACTTGTGTGTGTGGCGCTTCCAGAAAGGATTAACTGTGAGAGAAGACCTGTTCTGAATATGGTGGCAGGAGTCCTGGATTGAATTAAAGGTGTGGGGGCGGGGAGCTAAGCACTAGCATTCATCTCTGCTTTCTTACTGTGCATGCAATATGACCAGCTACCTCATGCTCCTATGCTCCTGCCACACATTCTCCACTATGATGGACTATAATCTCAATCTTTAAGCTAAAATAAACCCTTTTCCTGATATCATTAGATACTTTGTCATGGCAATAACATATTTACTAATGCAATGGATATTCCATGAGCCGGCCAAGCCTTGGTTCTGACTTTCTAAGGTCTGAGTTGTTATGCCCAAGAAGAGTGACAATGAGCCTGAAGTTGGTGTGGTCCTTGGTATGGGACAATTCTGTATTCTGTCAATTACGTTTTAAATAAATTCTGATTGGCCAATAGCCAGGCAGGAAGTATAGGCGGGAAAACCAGACAGGAAGTAGAGATGGGGCAATGAGAACAGAAGTATTCTGGGAAGAAGGAAGCTCTTCCCCGAGTCCTGCCCAGATCACCAAAGAAGCAGGATGTGACCTAACCTGCTGAAAAAGGTACTGAGCCATGTGGCTAACATAGATAAGAATAATGAGTTAATATAAGCTACAAGAGCTAATAAGAAGCCTGAGCTAATGGGACAATCAGTTTATAATCTTATGGAGACCTCTGTGTGATTTTCTTTGGGACTAAGATGGCTGGGGGACTGAGCAGGACAGAAACCCCAACAAGCAGCCCCTCCTGCTACAGGTCCTTGTCTGAGTTACTTTTCTATTGTTGTGAAGAGACACCAAGGCAACTTATAGAGAAACCGTTTATTTAGGGGCTTGCTTACAGTTTCAGAGGGTGAGTTCATGACCATCATGGTGGGAAACTTGGCAGCAGACAGGTAGGCATGGCACTGGAATAGAAGCCATGAGTTCACATCTTGAGCCAACCACCATGAGGCAGAGAGAAGAGTTAACTGGTAATGGCATGGACTTTTAAATCTCAAAGCCCAACTGTAGTGACACACCTCTCCCAACAAGGCCACAGTTCCTAATCCTTCCCAAACAGTTCTACCAACTGCAGACCAAGCATTCAAATATGTGAGTCTGTGGGACCAGTCTCATCCAAATCACCACGTTCCTCTACCTACACTGTGGGGATGGAGACCTTGGGAGGAGCACAGGACTGGGACTTAGCAACCCCAAGTGTGTGACCTTGGTAAGTAAACTTACTCCCTTATTTGAATGTCAGCTCCCATTGGTTCATTGGGGATGGAGACTCTCACCTTGCCTGGTGACCTTAAAGACTGAGGGAGATGACAGATGAGGGGGAGGTCAGTCAACACTGAACTACGTGTGCCTCTATGCCTACTGTGTGCTCATTCTGTGTCTGAGCTTGGGCCTGGCTCACAATGGGGCAGAGAGGATTGTGGACCTGCCTTTGAAAGGCTAAAGAGGGGACTACTGCCTTTGAAGCTCCTCTGGCCCTCTAAGTGGTTTGGGCCTTCATGCATCCCTTATTAATATGCCAGCACCTGGAGAGGTGTTAATCCATATTAGTTAATGCCTTCGCTACTGCCAGCGCTTTCATTAGCAGGTAACACCTCCGGTTTGCAGCCCGCTGCTTCATGGAGCCAGCTGGCATAACCTGAGAAAAGAACCTTCAGGAACGGGGCTGTCAGGAGGAGGAGTACAGAAGGAGCAAAAGGCAGACGATTGTCTGGAGGTGTTGTCTCTGACAGGAGCCAGAAGCATCTCTGCCCTCTCCCTGACTGAGAAGCCCCAGACACGCCTCAACCAGTAGAGCCTCAGTTTCCTGTCATTAAATGGGGCTATTCAACCATACCTTCTTGGGTTATTATGGCTAATACCTGGCTTCTCAAATATTTGTGTTGGTGGGTGCCCCACAAATGTGTCTGTGAAGTTACATTGTGTCTGTGAAGTTATATTGTAGCGAAGAGTGCCCTTCCCTATGGCCCAGTGGGGTTTGCAGATTCCTATGCTGTCCTGTGTGGAGAGAACCTGCCTCACTCCAATGCTATGTTGACCTCTGAACCATGCTGGAACCACCCCACCCTGGACTGCAGCAGCTCTGAGGCAAAAGGAAAAACACTGCTAAGTCAAAAGCTTCTCACTAGACAGGGCTCGAGTTCAAATCAAGTCAGAGAGTCACATGGGAGGGCAGTTAATGTGGGGAAAGTGACCTCTGCCAAGTGGAGCCTGGAGGGGGGGTCAAGGAATTGCCTGCCCTCCCTCCCTTTCTTCTTTCTTTTCTCTTCTCCTTCTTCCCCCTTTCTTCTTCTACTCCTTCTTTTGCTCTTCCTCCTCCCCTTCTTTTTCCTCCTTTTTTTTTAAAAAAATTTATTTATTATGTATACAACATTCTGCCTCGATATATGCCCGCACGCCAGATCTCAGTACAGATGGTTGTGAGCTACCATGTGGTTGCTGGGAATTGAACTCAGGACCTTTGGAAGAGCAGCCAGTGCTCTTAACCTCTGACCCATCGCTCCAGCCCCCTTCCTCCTCTTTTTAACCAGGGTCTCAGGTATCCCAGGCTGGCTTATACTTGATATATAGCCAAGAATACCCTTGAACTTCTGATCCTCCTGCTTTTACCTCCTAAGAACTGAGATTATAGGCATGCATTATAACCTCTAGTTTATGCAGAACTGGTCCAGGGCCTCACGTATACTAGGCAAGCATGCTACCAACTGAGCTACATCCCCAACCCTATTTCTTTCCTTTTTTCCCCCCTTTTTCTTTTCAGTAGATTCTGAGATTGCACCTAGGACCTCAGCCATGCTAGGATGCTAGATAAGTATCCTATCACTAAACTATACTCCAGGCCCTCAAGTACTTTTATTTTTTATTTTAATTAAATAATCAATCTAATGGTATGTGTGCACAGCCTTCTATCTGCTGAGTCATCTCATTGGCCACTTGAGTACTTTTTAATAGTAACACAACCTAGAGCAACATGGGCTTTCATCTATGGTACCGATAGGGCCAGGTGCCTATAAGCACTTATGAAAGAAAAGGTTGAAGCATCTGGAAGTGGCCTTTTGAGTGTAGGATGTTCTGTGCAACTTTTCTGTGCTGTTTGAAATTACTTCAAAAATGAGAGTCTCTGTACACACAGGTCCCACATGTGCCTGATGCTACGGAGGGATTGTTGGGCGAGGTGGCTGCAGAGCCTAAAGATGCACTGAGCATTCAAAGAGCCATTGCTAACTGTGATCAGACACAAACAGGACAGTGACAGGACTACTGGGGAGAGCAGCACTTGCAGGGCAGTAGCCAGGGAGGCACTCAGACCTGGGCTGCCGCTGTCACTATTGGGCGCCTGCTGTTTACAGGTCCCTGCAGGGTGTTGAGACTTGGTGATGAGTAGCTTTGGCCCTTTAGTGGAAACGGAAGGAAACCAAGCCAGGGCATGGGTTTGGGGAGGCAGAGGGGTACGATGGCCGTTTCCAAAGCCTCCCTCTGCCACCAGCTGCGCTCTGCCAACGGTTGAGCAGACCCCAGTTCCCGAAGGGACACGGCTGTTAGGGCTCTTGCTGAGTGGCTGCAGCCTGCATTTTTCTTAATCTAAATTGAAAACTGCTCAAGTAGAAAAATCATTTCACTGTCTCATCTCAGAAAGGAAAAGGAGATGGGAGAGGGAGGGGCCGGACTGGGGAGGTGGGTGTGGCCAGAGAAGACAGGCAGCCGCGGAGTGATCCCGCCCTGCCTGAACCCGGCACAGACTGGGCCAAGCCTGCTGCTCCATCCCACCACCCCAGCCCTGAAGCCTAGGTCAGTCTATCAGACTGCTGCAGAAGTCAGTCAACAAACACTGACAGCCCCCCTGCACCAGGCAGGTCCTGCGCAGGCTCTCTGTGGGACACTGTAACATACAGTTCCTGCTTCAACAGCAGCTCCCCTATTCCTTCATGCCTTCCTACATTTGGCAAATATTTCTGGGATATTCAGAATTTATAGGCACTGTTACACGTGTTAGGGTGGTTTGTTGAGTTCATACTGAGGGAGCCCGAAGTGGGCATGTCAGGGTTTATCAGGTGTGGCTGGGGTGGGGGAGTCAGAGACGTTTTCTCTTGGGACTGGGAAAGAGGCACTGTGTCGCAGGACAGCATGTGCCAGCCTCACCCCAGCGTCTGGAAGGTGCTGCTGTAATCATGGGGTCAGACATACCTGGCCAACTTAATGCTTGAGTACCGTCTGTGGGTCCTGCCGCCTGGTAGAAGCCTACCCTGAATACTGAGCATTCTTGGGGTGGTAGGAATCAAACTGGGGTCTTTCTGCTCACAAGACAAGCTCTTTTGCTGAACTGAGCCACCTCTCCAGGCCCTTCCTCTGCACCTTTAATTCATCTCATTTCTCAGACTCTTCTCCCATCTCCACCTTCTGTCTCCAGCTCCAGTTGGGTTGACTGAGCGTCCTCAGGCAAACCGCTTCCAGTCTCTGGGCCTGATCTCCTTACCGTACTAGGAAGAACAAAGCAGAAGGGCCATTCTCCTCCCTCCCTCCCGCCACCCATCCCCAGACTCATTTCACAGGTCAGCTCTCTTTAATTAGCAGAGCTCGGAGCCTTCTCCCTCACAAAATGGAGCCGGCAGGTTCATCCAAATCTCATTAACCTCCCTCCTCCCTGCGGCCCTGCCAGGGTCAAGCCTGCCTCAGGCTAGGGGATGTCACCTCCCAGCAGGCTGGGGTAGGGGCCTGTCTGAGGCTGGGGGTGACATGAATTTGCTGGTTCAGACTATATTCTGTCCACAGGGCTCTCTCTCTCTGCCAACAGTGGCCACCTGGGGGTGAGGAGAGAGAAGGGCCCTTCAGCACTTTAATTTGAAAATTTGCTGGGGACCAAGGGATGTGGGGAGCAGAGGGGACCAACTGGCTTCAGACGAATTAATATTCCACTGTATCTGGTTTTCTTTGCTTTCACATCGCCTGCCTCTTATTTCTCCTCTTCTTTCATTATTTTCCTTCCTCAGAGGAGCAACACAGCCCCACCCCTGGGTCCCTGCCACAGCCCTGGTTGTCAGGCTGTGAGTTGTCCTCAGGTCTGCTGTTTCTGGAGGAGAAGGGTATGCTAGTTGGGCTCGGGAACTGTTAACCGTGGGGCTCTAGCCAGGATGCCTGGTCCTTCAGCCCCACTTCCCTTGTCCCATCTAAGGGTCACATGAGTACCTTACATAGTAACCAGTTTGGCACCCCAGTGCCGGGCTCTGACGTTAATATTGGACTTGTTATGAGTTGCCCCAACCCCAATACTAACAAACTGATTCGAGAGAAACAGCATGTCTCTTCAAATGTTTTTTAACAGCCTTCTTTACAGTCACCCCTAACTGAAAACCATCCCACATGGCCCATCAGCCGGCACATGAGTAAGTGACTTGCTACCTGTCCACATGCTGGACCCTTGTGTGGCAACAACAACAGAGAAACAGACAGTTCTGGTTCTGCAAAACATTCCTGAGTGGGAGACGTGGATGGATTTGGAAAGACGCCCAGAGGTGTTGTACTGCACAGTTCCAGTCAGGACTGCCTGGAAAGGTCCAACTGCCGGCGGGCTCTGAGGTAGATCTGTGGCAGCCATGAACTAGAAGATGAGATCTGCTGCACAGGGTACCTGTGGGGACAAAGTAGCAAACGTCTCCACATGTCCTTCACCCACTGCACACGGTAGATAGAAGAGGACATCAGAGGCAGGGGAGATGGCTCAGCGGTAAGAGCACTGCCTGCTCTTCCAGAGGACCTGGGTTCAATTCCCAACACCCACGTGGTGACTCGCAATCCTCTTTAACCCCAGTTCTAGGAGATCCAGCTCCCTCTTCTGGCCTCTGTGGGCACTGCATGAACATGGTGCACCAACATGCATGCAGGCCAAATGCCCATACATGTAAAATAAAGATGAAAAACAAGACAAGAAGACAAAGAACTGGTGCGCTGGATCAGCTGGTCAAGACACTAGGGTTTCATCTCCAGGACCCACACAGGAGAAGGAGGGAACCAACCTGACTCCTGCAAGCTGTCCTTCGACCTCCACACGTGTCCTGTGTCACGTGTCATGTGTCACCCCGCCCAAACACAAACAAGCATTTGCTTTTTTTAAAATAAGGTGCCGGGCAATAGAGGAAACACAGACCTGTGGCCTCCAAATGTCTGCACACACACGAACATACACACACCTAACACATCAAAGCAGGGAATTGTTCCTCAACAAATCTCATTAAAAAATAATAACAGCCAATAAATGTGTTAGCTGATTTCTTTGCAGTTTTGTTTTTGAAGACAAGGTGTTAGATAACTTAGCTTACATGAGCTCACTAATTAACAAGAATAACCTTAAATTCTTGATCCTGACTCCATGACTTGAGTCCTAGGGATAAGAGGTACGGGTCACCATGACCGGCATGTTAGTTTTTCTTTAAAACTTTTTATTACATTTATTGCATGTGTGTGCGTGCACGCCATATGGGTTCTGGGGATTGAACTCTGGTCATTAGGATTGCCAGCAAGTTTTTCCATCCACTGAACCATCTCACTAACCCTTATTGGGCTTTTACATTTTAACTGAGGTTTGGGGTACAGTGCCATGCCAACGGTGCCCTTTTGTGTGGCCACCCGGGTGACCTTTACAGTACTGAGGGTCCCACGAGACTCACCAGGGCAATTCCATCCCTAACCCTATCCCCCGAGAGAGTGCAGCTACCTTGATTCACCAGGCTGTGAAGTTTCACCTTTCATGTGGTCTTCCAGACTGTCATTTTCTGAGTCTGGGTGGCTGTTGGCTGTCACTGAGGTCAGATGATACTGTTTCTGATCAGTGCTCCCCAGGGTCTTCCCAGTAGCCCCCTCTAGAGCACTACTAACTGCCTTAGCCCCTTAAGCAGCCTGCCTTGGCCTTTCCTTAAGTTTCTGGGTCCTGGATGAGTTCGGTTCTTCCCTGCTTAGTTTCTTCCACAAAGCCATGCCCAGTGGATCCTGTACTCCATCTGCCTCCCTTGTCTCTCTGCCCTTCTTCAGCTCTCCTATCCTTCACAGACACCTGTTCAATTGTGTCTTGATCTTTCAGCGAGGCCTAAGCCTCAAGGCAGGGACTGACCCCCCTCATGCTGTCCTAGGGTCTCAGGCCAGGACTCATGTGGGCTGAATCCACCCACCCACATTGGCTTGCAGCTATTAAGACCTTGGCTGTTCTTGAGCCTTCCAGATGGCTTTTCTTAATCACTCAACCATGGAGGCCACATCATTAGGCTGATCCTGTTGACTGGATCTGGGTATCAAGGTCATGAAGCCTGGCTGGCTGAGCTGGGACCTACTTCCTCTTCCTCCTTCTCTACCTCTAGAGGCAACTGAAGTGGGCCTCTGCTTCTCCTCAGTCTCTCTGTGGCTGATAAAATAGAGTCGAACACAAAATATTGTATTTATTTTGTACGTGTTTTGTACAGGTATGTGCGGGTCCTATGTACGGGTTAATGCATCCACGTGCAGCAGCCAGAGGAGGATATCGTGCACCCTCCTCCATCAAGCTCCCCCTTGTTCCCTAGAGACAGGGTCTCTCACTGAATCTGGAGCTCACCAGTTCAACTAGGCTGGCTGGCCCGTCATCCCTAGGGATCCCCGTGTCTCGCCGTTTCACTAGGACTACAGGTATGCCATGCCTGGCTTTTCCCACAGCTGCTGCAGATCCAAATCTGGGTCCTCACGTTTGCTCAGCAAGTGCTCATACCCACCGAGCATTCCTCGCCGCGCCCCCCCCCCACCAACACACAATCTTCGGTGTATTGCGGGATCAATCTTTACACAGCTGTACACACCCAGTGGTTAAAGGTGCCTGCTTTCAAACCTCATGCAAATGGACGCGTCCAGGAGGCCTCTTTCTCTCACAGTCTGCAGAGTCACGGGGTCTGCCAGCAGAAATACTTGATCTATTCCCTGACACATGAGAACTGTTCTTCCCACTCTGAGTATGGGTAGGGAGTCAAGCTCCCCCACTAGCACCCTAGCTCCCCCTTAATACTTCTAGTTCTTTCCCCAACCTCTGGCCCCTTGTGCTTTTGGGGATACCCAGAAACCAGAGTGCTGGTGCTCACACTCCCAGCGAACCCTGCCTTGCTGGTGCTGGGTGAGTCACCATGGCCATTCCTCAGCCTGGGGACTTGAACTCCCCCTTCCATTAGCAGTCATTCCAGGGAGAAGAGGAGGCAGGGTGGGTGAGTGGGAAGCATTGGCTGGCTGAGCCCAGCAAAGGTCAGGCCGCCTCGCATTTTCCCCTTCAGTGAGCTCAGCTCTTAGAAGCAATTAGCCTTCAGTAGTGCAGGGAGCACAGCTGACTAACAGGAGCCAGCTCTGCAGGGCTGCCATGTGGACCCCTGCTTGGACACATGGGTCCTGGCAATGAGGTCCAGGAGAGGAAGCATCCTGGCTCCTTGCCCCTGTGCCTTGTGTGGGTGGCAGATGTCACTAGATACTCGGCAGGGAAACAAGTGAATTCAATACTGTTGGGCTGTGGTAGGGACAGGGTCCTCCTCACCGTCACCCAGAGAGCTGCTGGTTTCTCCAGGTAGTTCTGTCTACCACAGCAAGCTGCAAGACTGCTGCAAGGGGATCGAGGAAGCAGATGATGCCATAAGCTGCAAAAATATCAAGGAGGGGTCGAAGCCACCATTCATCCTTCTGATCTCCTGATGACACTTGACAACCCCCCACGTGGTCACTCTTATGCTCTTCCTGCCCCAAATACATAAATTGTATGTGTGAATGATGGGGTGGTGTGTGCCATGGTGCACGTGTGAAGGTCAGAGGTCAACTTTGTGGAGTTGATTCTCTCCTTTCATCTCTTATGTGGGGTCCAGGAATTGAACTCAGGTCCTCAGGTTTGCATGGCAAGTGCTTTACCTGCAGAGTCTTCTTGCCAGCTCCCAGGAATTTTTTTCTTTTCTTTCTGGAGACAGGGTTTCTCTATGTAAGCCTGGCTATCTGGAACTCACTTTATAGACCGGGCTGGCCTCAAACTTAAGAGATCTCCTGCCTCTGCCTCTACCTCCCAAGTGCTGGGGTTAAATGTGTGCCCCACCACTGGCCATCCAGGAAATTTTTTTTTAAAGACAGGGCCTTATGAAGCCCAGGTCTGTCTTGAAGTCTCTATGTAGCTGAACCTTGAACTCATGATCCTTCCTACACTGTTGTGTTTGTTTTACTTTTTTGGTTTTTGTGGGGGTCACCACCTAGCTCCCAAATAAATCACACAAGGAGGCTTACTCTTAGTTATGAATTTCTGGCCTTAGCTTGGCTTGTTTCTTGCCAGTTTTTCTTAAATTATCCCAACTAGCCTTTTCCTCTGGGTTTTTACTTTTCTCTTTCTTCTGTATATCTTACTTTCGCTCCTACTCCATGGTTGGCCGGGTGGCTGGCTCCTGATGTCTTCCTCTCCTTGTTCTCTCACGGCTCCTTATTCTCTCCCAGATTTCTCCCATTTCTCCTCTCTGCCTGTCAGCCCCTTCTATCCTTGCTCCTGCCTCGCTGTTGGTCATTCAGCTCTTAATCAGGACCATCAGGTGTTTCAGACAGGTAAAGAATCACAGCTTCACAGAGTTAAACAAATGCAGCGTTAACAAAAGTCACACACCTGAAAATGATATCCCCAGCACTCAGCCCATCTCCGAAGGGTTGAGGTCGCAGGTATGCCCCACCAGGCCTGGCTAGTTATGGATTCTTAGCTTTTGCTATGAAGAACGGCATGATTATTTCTCAGAAGAATTGTTCTCAACACATAAAGATGTTAAGATTTCCATGAAAAGCATCAGGGAACAATTGTCAAAGTGTTGTAAGGGCTGATTAAAAACAATGGCAACCACAGAAACACCAGCGTGTGTGAGCACATGCACGCATGCACACACGGGTGCACACTTTAAAAGTCCTGATATGGTAATTGGCTCGCTTCCTAATTACCATATTCACCGACAAGCTCCATGGGCAGGTGTGAGAGCCAGTGTCAACTCACAGCAGTGGTGAGCACAAACAGCAGGGTTGGAAGTCAGCCGGTAGCTCTCCCCAGTTCTTCCCTGGCTTGCTTGTCCATGTTTAAACCGAAGGAAATGAGAAATTTCAGTTTGAGGCAAGTGAAAATAAGAATATAATTTCCCGCCCATTTGAGTTCACAGGTTCCTCTGAATTCTGTTTGCAGTCTAGCCAGCTCCATTACATCCAGGATAAAAATGTATATTTATTGAACTGGAAAGACGCTCCCAGGAGATTAGCAGCGGGGAAGCAGGTGAGAGGCTGTGTGCGCAGGAGGCACTGGGGCTGTGAATTAAAAATGTCTGTGTCCGTGGATCGCACGTTCCTTCAGCAAGCACCCCATGATCATCTGACCTGAGACAGGTTTGAGAAGGTGACAATGGCAATGACAAACCTGGATTTTCCTCTCTGGGGCAGGGCGCCAAAAGCATCTGTAACTTGCACTGAAACACTGAATGATTGCTTATTGTTTTTAATTAAGATGATGGTGATGATTGCTGTTATTGTTGTTGCATTTATTTTGTGTGTGTGTGTGTGTGTGTGTGTGTGTGCACGTGTAGTGGTCAGATGATGACTCCTTGGGGAAATCTATTCTCTCATTCTACCGGGTGGGTCCTGGAACTGGAGGTCAGGTATCAGGCTTGACTGAAAGTACCTTTACCTGCTTAGCCACTGACTGCCCCTGCTCTCCTCTCTCTCTCTCTCTCTCTCTCTCTCTCTCTCTCTCTCTCTCTCTCTCTCTCTCTCTCTCTCTCTCTCTCCTCTCCTCTAGCTTATTTATATTTCCTAACCATGACTTTGGCTAAAATAAAATATTTTAAGAGCTTTTTAATTTTACATACATGGGTGTCTTTTTCTGGATGTGTGTGTGTTTGCACCAAGTGCATGCCTGATGCCCACGGAGGCCAGACAAGGTGTCACTGAGCTACAGATGGTTGTGAGCCCCATGTAGGTGCTGGAACTCAAACCTGGATTATCTCTAAGAGCAGCAGGTGCTCTTAACCATAAAGTCGTCTTTCCGGCTTCCAAGTAAAATGTTTTTTTTAAAGAGAGAAGCAAGTTCATTTTAAACTGAGCTTTGGATCTATAAGTGACACGCCACATGTCCCACAATAGCTACCAGCAAGAACAGGTAGGCTGCTGTCTTCTTTCACTTTCCTGGGAAGCTTCTCCCCTATCATGCCAGATCTTTCCACCAACACACTGACTTCTCTTTGAGCCCACGCTGGGTTTCCCACTTTCTTCTTGTAGTACATAATTGAGAGCTGAGTTCCATATGGGCTCTGTCTCCCGTATAGTCTAAAGAGACTCTCACCTCCATCCTGCTAGAGCCCCGGCTTCTACCTCCGCAGCCTAAGGCAGCAATCGTTTTTAAATAGCTTTACTTTCATGTAGCTGACAGGGTACACCTGTGGATTCTCTGCTGTTGCTGCAGCACATGGCCACAAGCTTAGTGGCTCCTCTTCGGGATCAAGAGCTCAGAAGAGGGCCCGATCTTGCTGGGCTAAGATCAAGGTGCTGGCAGGGCTGCGCTCCTCTTCTGAGGTTGCTCTAGAGAATCCGTTTCCTCTCCTTGTCAAGTTGGAGAGGGAGCCTCATGCTCAGGGCTCCTTTTTGGGGGGGGCTTCGGTGGTAGCCACATGTCCTTGCTCTCCTTCCTCTTTGATTCTTGCCTCGACTTTCAAGATCCCTTGGGATTGCACTTCCATCTGGGTCCCCCAAGAAAACCTCCCTCATTTAAAACCAGCAGGTGAGGAATCTTCCTTCCCACTGGAAACTAAGCTCTTCTTCACCATGGTAACCAGCATGCTTGTGGGGCCTGGACTGAGAGACGGACATCTCTGAGGGACTATTATTATGTCTCTATACCACACAAACTCGCATTGAAAATGTGCAGCTAAGTAGCTGTGGTGGGTTGGGGAGAAGGCTTAGCTGGCAAAGTGCTTATTGCAGAATCACAAGGACCTGAGTGTGAGCCCCAGCACTCACATAAAAAGCCGGATGTCGTGACCATGACACGGGGGGGGGGGGGAGGGGGGGGGCAGCGAGGGGAGGAGGAAACGGGAAAGTCACTGGCTTGGTCAGCCTGGGCTAGTTAAGTTTCAGGTCAGTGAGAGACCCTGCCACAAAGAGTAAGGTGGATAAGTACCGGAAAAACAGCACCCCAGGTTGGCATCTGGCCTCCCTCCATGTGCAGTGTACCTACACACACACACACACACACACACACACACACACACACACGCTGGAAACCACTGGTGTGCTTTCTACACCGATAGTCCAATTGTGACATTTCTCAGGAATGCAATCTTACAGCAGACCTTCTCAGTGACTGACTTCTTTCTCTTAGCAGAATGCTGAAGCGTGGATCACTGCTCTGTTCCTTTTTATTGCAGGTAATCTTTCACCTCAGGTGTGTGCACACTGTGTTTACCCACCATTCACCCCTTGATAGGTCTGTGGGTTGTTTCTGATTTTTCACTGTTATAAATAACAATCATGTAAACATCTGTGTACACATTTTGTGAGTGTGTGTGTGTGTGTGAAGATATATTTTTACTACTGTAAGAGACTTGGGACTGGGATTGCTGGGCCACAGGGAGTCACATGTTCACTGTTTTCTGGGTTTGCCTGCTGTTTCCTGGGTGGGGTGGCTCCCCTTTGCTATGCTCCCAGCAGGGGCTCTGGTTTCTCCAGCCTCCTTAACCTTGTTCTCGGTCTCTTAGCTTTATTTGTGTTATCTCCTGCTGGCTGGTGTGAAGTAGCGTCTTGCAGGTTCGATTTACATTTGGTTTTTATTGTTTGGTTTTAGATAGTGTCTCACTCTGTAGCCCCTGGCTGGCCTCTAGCTCACAGTGATCCTTGTCCCTCTGCCTTCTGAGTGCCAGAAATAAAGGCGTGCCCACCCCACACAACTGAGAATCTTCTGGCTGGATTGGACTCTTAGTCCAGTGTTCTTTCCCCAGGACCAAGTCTGAAACTGTCTTCATCGTCCTAAAGATAAGGATTTGTTGTTTCCTCTTTGTGAGTAATTTATTTTTTTTACGACAGAATTGGTGCCTTTGTTCCTCAGTCTTTAGGATTTTGGTGTAAGCGCCTCCTCATCCACTTGGTCAATGAGAACAGGGCTCTGGGCTCTGGCAGAAGGAGAGAGTGACACCCCTCTTCCAGCTTGAGCCCCCAAGCCCACATTTTGCAGGGGTCCTGCTCCACTGGTTGGTCTGGAGCGGCAGCACTGTCCCATAACACTGGCTGTTAAGCTTCTGTAGTTGCATACTGTAGAGCAGGTGTGGGACAGGGTGCAGGTTGAAGGGTGGGGGTTTGACTGGAGGGGTCCCAGTAGGAGAGCAGAGGAGCTAGCTGAAATCCCATTTGTTGTCTCCGTTTAAATAAACCCCAGGGTAGTTTGGGTTGGCAACTGTTTTGTGATCTTTTGCCTCCAGATTAGAATAAGCAAGAGTTCATCTCCTGGCTGGCATCCTCCTTTGCAGGGTGGTACCAACCTTAACATCAAGTGCAGGCCGACATAGTTGGCATTTCAGAGCCTTGGCAGAAGTCAGATAAACTGATGGGAGTTGGTGCTGCCAGCTGGAGCTGTTGGTAGTGGGCCTGAGGGGCTGTTGTGCATTCTCTAGCTGGTTCCTTCTCACCAAGGATTTGTGTTTTTAAAACACTGTGTATTGATGTATATGCAAGTCACCTTGACGCTTGCTAAAATTCAGTTACTGACAGAGTAAGTCTGGGGAAGGTGTGTGTGTGTATATACACATATATACAACTCACACACAGGCTCACATACACTCCCATACACACACACACACACATGAACACACTAGTACTGCTGACCCATGCACTTTACTTTGAGTAACAAAGAATTCATATATTCTTTCCCAAGCTTTGCTCATGGAAGAACTGGGATGATAGCTCAGTAGATAAGAGTTTTGCTGTGTTCAAATCCTCACATCCACATAAAAAGCTTAGAATAGCCGGGCATGTACCTATAACTCCAGGAATTTGGGGGCAGAGACAGGAGGGTCAGTGGGGCGCACTGGCTCTCCAGGTGCAGTGAGAGACCCTCAGTCAAGGGACTAAGATGGAGAGTGATTGAACAGGATACCTGATGTTCTCCTCTGGCCTATGAATGTGTACATACAGGTTTGTGTGCCCACACACATGTATACACACACACACACAGAGACACTCACAGAAAGAGACAGATCATAAACACATATACATACATACACAGGCATAAAAACATGCACACACACAAACACACACAGAGAAAGACATACACGCAGACATGGACACTCAGAGACAGATCATACACACATATACAGACACACACGAACAGATCACATAGACATATACAGACATGCACACACACACACACGCACACAAAGAGCCAACATCATAGTTTTTTACCATATTCTTCTTTCCTTTAAAAAGTAAAATTTTTCTTTTAATTGACTAGCAATAAAATATCTTTTCAGACTCATTCTAGGCAATAATATGCATGAAATAGCAGGTTTTATATGCTTTTTGCATTTTTGTAATATGCATTAAAATATCTATTCAGATATAAAGGAATTCATGTGTAAACCATGAGAAACGATCCTCAGGGCTGAGGGCGCCCTCGGGCCCCCCAGAGACATGTGCTACGAGAACTTCAGGGACGCGGGTCTTGCCCTTTAAACACGCCACGCTTTAATTGGACACTTCTGACTTGCTTCTCATGCTTTTGCCCCATTTTTCTCTGCGGCAATTTGGCCAGCGATTCCTGTCTTTTCCTCTATTACCCACTCTGATTAACTCAGCCGCTCCTGTCAGCCTTTATTCCTGCAAGCGAGCGGGTGGAGCGAGGCGTGCTGGAGAAGTCGTTAAAATGCATGAGTTAGATCCCATCCACTCTTTCTTGTCTGGGGATGGGGCGGGTGGTGAGGGCCAAGAGCCCCACATCTGGGCTCCTGTTGGCAGCTCAGGGGCTCATGGTGAGGATGTCTACGGAAACCACAGGATCAATGTCAACTTCTTCTAGGGGATATTGTGGGGACCACAGTGTGGTTGGATCTCTGATGTGCTGCCTCTGAGTGCAGGAGGCAGGTGAATTTTACTGTGTCTTCAAAGGCAGTGTCTGTCTCTGTTGTCTTTTCTTGTTCGTTTTGAGACAAGGGCTTATATATCCCAGATTGGCCTGACTCACTATGAAGCCAAGGATGACCTTGAACTTTTGATCCCCCTGCCTCTAATTTCAGAGTGTTAGAATCACAGGTGTGTATCATTACATCCAGTTTAGGTAGCTCTGGAAACGGAACCCACAGCCTCATCCATACTAGGCAAGCAAGCATGTGACCAACTGAGCTATAGCCCTAATCCAGAAGAGATATTTTTTTTTCAAGATGGAGTGGGTCTTGGAAATTGAATCTCCACTCTTAGGAGAGGGAGCAGGATGATCAGAAGTTCAAGGTCATCCTTAGCTCCAAGGTAGTAGTAGTAGGCCAGAGTTCAAGCTCTGATGTCCATGGTGATCTGGAGTAAAGTACTAGACCTGGATGAGCAGTATGTCCTCTGTGGAGCAGAGACAGCTACGTGTGCTTCGGGAGCGGGCAACGCGGGCACTGCAATCGGTCCAGGACAGCCGAGTGTGAGCTCATGAGGCAACGGCAGCTGTCGGTTTCATCGCCAAATCAACAACATTACATAGTCTTAGCAAATCTGGAATATTGGTCCTTACCACTTACTCCCTCCTCCATTTCTTCCTTCCACCTTTCTTTCCTGCCTCATTGTCTTTCCTTTTTGTCTCCTTACCTTCTGTCCATCCAGTTTGCAATTGCCGAGAGCAGCACCAGTTTGAACTAGAGTCAGATCCGGGAGGGATAAGAATGACAAGAGCCAAATCATCTTCAGACTAAGGGAGCTAGTGGTTCGTGGAAGGCTAGAGAGTGGAAGTAAGGCCTTGTGAAAGTGTGGGGAAGAATCTGGCCACGGAGATGGGAACTGAGTGGTGAGGGCAGGACCTAGGGCCCGGGAGGCCAGGCGAGAAGAGCTGCATCCCTGCACCCTGCCCAGTGTGTCTAAGAGAAGCAGGCGCCTTCATCCATCTTGCCTGCAAAACTCAGCCAGAGCTCCTGGCCTTCCTGTGTGACCTCAGGCCAGAGCCTGACCTCTCTGGGTCAGCAGTCTCTGGCTTTCCAGGGAAGACTTTGCGGCCTCCTGTAGGTTTCCAGCATCTTCCAGCTTGCTCCCTGCCCAGAGATTAATGTGTTTACTCCCTTGCCTGGAGATGAACTGAGAGAGAACTAATCGTCCGTCAGCTGCACCCCACCACACAACCTTGCCCCGCCCCACCCCGAATAGCCCTTTTTTTGGCAAAATATGCCCTCACTGCTGCCAAGGCTGCTTGGAAAATGCTAATTTAATTCTCAAATTAAAATTTGTTCCCTTTTCCTCATTTTAATAAAAGCGAGGTGTCCGAAAATGTTGCCACAGCACAGAAAAGAACCATCCGACATAATTTCCAAAATGCCTTGGATCACGCGGCTTTCTGAAGGGTCTGTCCTCTGGTCCTGACCCCCCCTCCCCATCTCTATGCCCCCTGGGGCAGCATTTACATTTCTTAATAACCCCTCATTAATATTCATGAGAAGGGGTGGGTAATAATAGCTGAGCACACTGCACTAATTCAATTTCCACCCGCCTCAGCCTGTTTACTTAATCACCAAGGGACCCAGGTTACTCAGCACAATTATTTATTCGGAATTAGATCTGGAGGCATCTGGACTGCAAACGTGAACAAGAGCAAAATGGAAACTGGATTCTCTTGGTCCTGTGCCCTCAGCCCCTCCCTATGACTGCCGGCCAAAGGCGCAAGGCCAGCGGGGTCAGCCCTGGGTTGAGAGGGTACTTCTCAACGTAGGGGGCAGTGTTGAGTCCACAAGTCCCAGGTACTCTGGCCCTGTGGGAGCCCAGGAAGGTTCCTCAGGTCTGCTGGTAGTTAAGAGTAGCTAGAGACAGACCTCAGGGGGTGCTGGGGGCTCATCCAAACGTGGCCTTGTGCTGAGACTTAGACATGGGCCTTAGAGGGAGAGGAGTGTGTGGCTTGAGTCTGAATAACAGTGCCTGTCATCATCACCTGTGAAGTCAACTACAACCCGTGGCTTAAGGCATCTACTGGGGTTCTTGAAACACATCCCCTTAGGATAGTGAGGAACTACTGTGTATTATGCCAGCTATTTGGGCTACACTCCTCTAACATGACGCTCAACAAACTCCTGTCCATACCTCAAAGCCCAACTCTAATTAACCACTCATTTTCTGCATTCCCCCCACCCCCACCCAAGCTCCTTCCCTGTGTTCTCCGGTGCTCTGCTCTGACCCCTCTAGAGTTTTCTTATCCAGGGCTGTCTGATTCCTCAGCTTCTCCACTCCTTTGATCTACTCTATACTAAGTGTAGGAGCAACGAGAACGCCTAGGTATTCCTTTCTCTCAGCCAAGGGTGGCATCTCCTGAGTCTCCAGATCACTGGTGGCTTCTCAAGAGTCCTTGGAATCTTCCCAGCTTCTGGGTGCTTCTTGGCTTCTCCATTACCTTCCCCCTGGAAGTTCCTCTTTTGTGACTCCCTCCTCTTTTGTTCCTGCTTCTGTTCCTGCACTGACTGCTTCCGTTCCCACTGGAATGCAAGGTCCTGGCGGTCCTGGCAGGGAGAGCCACATCCTGTATCCCAGGACTTAGACACTGACATGCTCCTCAAAGGTAGGTGAATGGATGGATGAATAATGAGAGAACGGATGTTGATTATATGACTTTTCTCATCAGGTTCTACCCCGGCTTAGAGTTCCTCACTGATGTGGATAAGCATTTTTATGAAAACCATTCTAAGCCAGGCAGAGTGGCTTGACCTGTAACGCCAGGGTGTGGGACACCGCAGAAGGAGGATTACTGCAAATCTGAGGCCAGGCTGGCTCACACAGTGACCTCTAGACCAGCCCGGCCACACCTGTCTCAAAGCACAACACGATACCAGCATCAACACTGGTCCCTAGTGAGCGGCTTGTAACAGGAAAAGACTGGACTTGTGCCCTGTGAGAAGTTTTGATACCGGGCTGCTCTGGGTAGGCCCAGTCAGCACTTCTGCTCTGATGGCTGCTGGGGAGGGGCAGAGAAGAAAAAGGAGGTCGTGGGTTGGAGGAACAAAGGAAGGAGCCAGGAGGCAGCAGGTGATTCAATCACCGCATGCTCCTTCACCGGCAGCCCTCCCCTCCCCTCCCTCCCTGGCTGCACAGCACCTGGGCTCTGCAGGGCCCGGCCAAGGCTCTTCATTAAAATTTCTTGGAACTCAGGCCAGGTTGGAAGGGAGTCAAGACCTGGCAGCTTGTCTGCCGGGTGAGGTGAGAGGGTGGCCAAAGGGGCATTTCTGTAGAAGTCATGGAAAGAGCAGGCAGGAGATTTGGGATCAAGAAGGGGAGTGAAGGGAAGAGGCTAGCAGGTTATGGGGAGGTGCCCCAGCCTGTGTCGGAATTGGCTACCCCCAAAACAGAACTGGAAGCAAAGGCTTAATAAAGGGAGGCGTTTGGGAGGTGAGAGGGCAGGTAGCCAGTGGACACTGGCTTGGGCAATCAGGGCTCAGCTGTAAATAAATGACTGAGAAACAGGGCATCGGCCACCAATCCCTAGGGCCCCCTGGGATGGGGCTGGATCTCACATTAACCCTATGTGCCTGTGTGACTGTGGAGTAAGGGAAAAGGGGCTCCAGGGGCAGCTGTGAGGTGGGACATAGAGGCAGGTTCTTAAGGGAGGGCTGCTATTGGCACTGGGGTGCTTGCCGAGGTCATGGACATGATGAAGGGTGATGGCATTGAGGATCCACAGTGACAGTCACACCAGACTGACATCCTCCAAACTGAGGTCCCAAGCTCCATGGCTCTTCCCTCTGTGACTCCTTCCCTTCCTCCTTCCCTCCTTCCTTCCCTTCCGCACTTTCCATGCACCTGCTCCGCACCAAGAACATTGCTAGGCAGAGGTGAGCACGAGAACAAGACCCCATGCTGTCTGCATACAGATTTAGACAGCAGATAATAAACAGGTGCCTGCACAAATAAGATGCTCTCTGAGCACGCTGAGCTTCCCCCAAGGAAAGAAACAGGAAAGAGGAGTAGAGGAAAAACAGAACAAGGTGGGAGAGGGGTGGGGAGAGCTGCCTTAGGCTAGGCTGTCAAAACAGTCACTGAGACTGGTCCCCATCAGAGACCAAAATGATCAGCCATGCTACCTGGCTTCTGATTCTGTGTTTCTTTCTTTTTTTTTTTTTTTTAAGTTTTAGGGGCAGATGAAATACTAAATATTTTTTAATTTTGTAGGTTTATTTCATTTTTGTACATGTGAGTGTTTTGCTTACATGTATGCTTCTGTGCTGCATGATGCCTGACACCTTTGGAGGCCAGAAGAGGGTGTCAGATGCCCTGGTTTTAGAGTTACAGATGGTTGCAAGCTGTCTTGTTGGTGCTGGGAATACAAGCCCAAGTCGTTTGGAAGAGACTCAAGGCTCTTAAACACCTAGCCATCTCTCTAGATCTCAAAACACTGTGTGTGTGTGTGTGTGTGTGTGTGTGTGTGTGTGTGACCAATGTAGGATTACTACATTTTTATTTTACCTTAAAAAACCATTTTTAAGGTCAACAATGACCATAATAACCATTTTCCATTAATGTGACTCCGTAAAGGGAAGAACATGAACTCAGAATAAAAAGACAGTCTTTCTTTCAAATCAATTAAAATAAGTTTAATTTTATTAAAAATATTCTCATTTTCCCCATTTTGGTCTTTGATTCTTAAAAACTTCCCTTCATCTCAAGAACTGGTGTGAGTACATGATACCCAGCTATTTTCTTTTCTTTCCCTCGGCCATTTGTGTATCGAGAGAGAAGTGTAGATCTGGCATCCTACACCCGGCCCATCAGCTTTTCCATGTGTAAAGTTGGGGCAGAGTTACTTATATTCATGTTCAGGAGAGGGATGAGAAAGTGAGGGGCTGGGTTAGCAACGACAAAATCGCCAAGCGAGTCAACCGAAGGGAGGAAAAAGATGCTCAGCTCAGTCTCAGCTCATGGTCAGCTAGCTCTGTTGTTTAAGGACCGGTGGTGAAGCAGGAACATCAGGGTGGAAAACCAGCAGAGAGCAGCAGTTCACCTCCTGGCAGTCGGAGCAGAGAATGAGAAACACGGTCCATGACAAGATCTACCCTTTGAAGGCTGACCCTTCCGCGAGTGACCTGCCGCCTTCTAGAAGATCCCCACCTCCTAGTTTCCACACCCCCATAATTATTATGTATCAATTGTGCATCCATTGATGAGCGAATCCATTGATTAGTTCAGAGTAATGATAGTCATTTCTTAGTTTACCAGCTGAAACCAAATCTTTAATGCAAAAACCTGTTTGGGGATACTTCATATTCAAAATGAATCTCTGTGCCTGACTCCCTAAGGCTCATGGCCACCTCATAATGCAAATGAATGAAAGAGCTTATTAGGGCGTAAAGTTTCAGAGGGCAAGTCTATGACCGCTGTGGCTGGGAGCACTGCAACAGGCAGGAAGGCATGGCACTGGAGCAGGAGCTGAACGTTTACATCCAATTCACAAACAGGAGGCAGAAAGGGAGACACTGGGCCTGGTGTGTGAGCGTTTTGAAACTTCAAAACCTACCTTAGTGACATGCCTCCTCCTCCCAGACCACATTTCTTATCCTTGCCAAACAGTTCACCAACCAGGGACCGAGCATTCAAATATGACCATAAGGAGACCATTCTCATTCAAACCACCATAGTGGATTGAGTTGCTTCATATTTAAACCACAAGTCAGTTGTGGTGGCTCATAATCCTAGTACTTGGGAAACTGAGGCAGGAAGATCCTAGAACTCTGGGATCTCCAAGCAAGGATTGGCTTTTATTTTCAGACTTTAGCAATGTCTGTCACCTCTTGAGGGACCCCCTGGGTCTGGGACCAGCTGGAGGAAAGCCCCTGTGCACCCCTGTTTTCTGTGCACCCTGTGTCTTCTGATCTGCTGCAATGTTGGGGCTTCATTTACAAATGAAGCCTCTCTCTCCTTGGCAAGCAGGTGGTGGCAGGTGCATGGGGTAGAGAGGACACCCTGGAGACATCCCCGCTCCCCTCTGAGAAGGGAGCCACTGCTGTCACCCTCCAAGCCTTTTCCAGGACAATAGGCATTCAACACCCACCAATCCCTGCAGCAGACCCTCCTTAGACCCTCTAGGTGTCTTTTGATCATTGGCAAGGAGCCAATTCTCATAGAACAAACTTTTGCCAACTAGCCTGGGCCGTGAGCTGTCAAATGCAGACTAACAGCCCGTGCCTGGCAGTGCCAATCTTCATGCTTCAGATTCTGGAAAAGATCCTACCTGATATACCTTGTGACTGGACTTGCTTGGTCCCCTCTTCCGATGGCTACTTAGCATGCATGGTAGGTAGTCAGGTTCATTAGTGGCTTTCGATGTAGCGCAAAATCCAGAGGGTAGGTGGGGTGCAATGATCCTGAACACACCATCTGGACCCTGGTCCAGCAGAGCCGGAAGCGGTTTCATTCTTAGACATTCTCAATATAAAAGCTAATACAGTCTTCTATTGCTTATGCCAGTTTGGGTTGCTTTCTGTCTCTGATTTATACACAACAGTGGACGAGTCGGTGCCGTGTGTGCATGCGTGCATGCATGCTTCTGTGTGTGTGTGTGTGTGCGCACGTGCGTGTGTGCGTGCATGTGTGCACGTTTGTAAGTCAGAAGTTGGTGTCGGCCGTGTTCCTCAATTGCACACCAACTTAAAATTTTTTTTGAGAGAAGATCTCTTGCTGAAGGTGGAACTTATCAATGGGGTAGATGAAAATTGCCTGGCTGATGAGTCAGGGATCGGTCTGTTTCTGCCTCCCCAGTGAGGTTACACATATACAATCCTGCAGCTGGCTTTTTATGTGGCTACTGGGGATCGAACTCAGGTCTTTATGCTTGCAGTGCTAGCACTTTACTGACTGAGCCTTCTTCCCCACCCCTGGAGCCCTGAGAAGTTGGAAGAATAAGTCCACATGGCTGACAGTGGACCAAGGCCCAGAGATATCAAGGGGCTTGGCCTTGTTCATTTTTCTCACTGATAGTACAAACATGTCTGAGGTGACTCTGTCCTGATGTTCCAGTCACACTAAGACATGTGTCCCCAGAACTTGGTATGTTCTCTTGCCTCTGTGTCTGCTGTGTACTGAACAGTACTGACCCCTAACATATGTCAAAGTATTAATCCTAGGTCCCCCTAAGTATGACCTTATAGGAAATGGGGTCTTTGTAGAAATAAATAGCACAAGAACTCAAGACAAATCCATGGATGGCCGTGGACTATGGACAGGACTCCTCTCCCCCCCCCCCCTATTTTCCCCATCTCTCCCTCCCCTCAACTCCCTTTCTGTCCCCCTCCCCATCCTTTTGAGAAGGGTCTCACCATGCTACCCATGCTGACGTTAGCCTCCTGAGCTGGGATTACAGGCATGAGGCCCAGGCCTGGCTAGCAGGTTTTCTTAGAAGAAGAAGGAGGCGTGAGAGCTGGCAACAGTGGGACAGCCATGTGACTACAGAGAACAGAGGAGATTAAGGGGGATGTGTCCACCAGCCAGGGAAAGCCCAGGTCTGTCCACAGCCCCTGGAAGCCAGGAAACAGACACGAAACAGCCCTGAAACATGGACTGCAGAGACAGCCAGGTCTGCAGGAGCGAATGCGTTCCCGTAGTTTGAGGTCACTTGGCACACAAGCTCCAGACGACGGATGTAGAACCATCTATGTGTGCTCTGCTAGCCAGGTCCTTAGCCCTCCCTCTGCCCTCCCCGGGCTCTGCTCACCACTGCATTTTGGTGCTTGGGGGGGGGGAGTTGGTGAGGGTTTATGCTTTAGGAGGACAGGGGAGGCCTTCCACAACCGTCTTTATGCTCACTGTGTCTTTACTCTGGGTTCTGTTGGTCTCAGCTGATATGCCACCTCCTGCCCAAGTCTCTCTGTGACGCTGCCTCTTTACTCCCAGAGTACGTACAGTGTCCTTGCACTGCCTGTCAACACTGTTTCCTTTCTGTCCACATTGGGACTGGGCATTCCCTAAGGTCATCAATGCACCTGACTTCTCTTTGTGGCTACATGGACACCTTCCAGGTTTGGGGACAGCAGGGACTTCACTAATATTTGCTGTTACCTGCTCAACAACTGGACTCCTGCCTCCATGGGGAGAAACACTTTCTCAGAGCAAATGTGGAATAGCAGGATCACCCGCAGCAGGGGGGACGGGCACTTGCCCCGGCACAACTATACCTTGGCATGGTCCCCTGCCCGTGTTGCCAAGGCCCTGTCAGAGGCATGACAAACAACTTGGCTGATGGCTTATAATGTCAGAGATGATGGAAACAGGGAGGCTACGGCTGAAAGAATGGGTTGGGGACGCTTGTCATAACTTTATTTGTGGGAGGTGAGTTCCTGTCGTTCGGGTGATGGATGGTGGCCAGGCCAGCACAATACAGACCCTGCCACTGCCTCTTTCCCCTCGCTCTAAGCCAAATGACTTTGGGGATGAAAAATGGCTTTGCTGGGAGAGTCAAGGGGCGGGGAATGATGGGAGAGGGGCCTGGGTGCTGGCACCTTGAAAGGACTTTTGCTTTTCTCTTGCCGGGAACTGGATTTTGCCCAGTCTGGTCTCCCTCTTTTTCTTCTTCCCAAGGAGATTACTGACAATAATCCCAGATACATCCTCTACCCTGTTTCTCAAACATGCCTTAAGAAAGATGAATCCTTACACAGATGAGGAAACAGAGACTGGATGAGGGGCCACTAGATAGCCTGAAGGAGGATGTTGTAGAAGACTACCTGGGAAAGGCAGGGTTTTTGATGGTCCTTCAAGAGGGAGCTAAAGTGTTACTTAGTAGAATAAAGAATTCAACAACTCCTCCCCCAGTCATCCAGTCCATAAACAGAGTTCTCAAAAGGAGACACACACTCTCTTAGGCAGAAGCAAGATGGTGAAGGGACCTGCGGCTTTAGGAAAGTATCCAGTAAGCTGCACACATTGTGCCACCCTGTGGCTCTAAGGGCTACCACCTCCAGAAATGGACCTCTGAGAAACATGGCTTCCTGCCAGGAACTAGAGAAAGTAAAATAGGGAGTTCCAAGTCCGAGAGAGGACACACTCCCAGGAGTGAGCAAATGATGTACCTAAAAATTATCATTAACACGGGTTCAGACATGGACTCCATGAAGGAACGGCACCTAAACCGAGAAGGGCAGCTGTTGGGACAGCATCCAGTTCACCTTGAGGACTTCAGTCTTCAGTCACATGATAAATGTTCTAATGTTCTGGTTTCAAAAACTGGCAAGGGTGGGGCAGGAGCAAATAGCCAATAAATATATGAAAAGATGTTTGACATGTTCAGCTGTCGGGGACATGCATATCAAAACCGCTTTGAGATTTCATCTCACTCCACTCAGAGTAGCTGCCATTAGGAAGGCAAATAACAGGAACTCCTGGCCGAGATGTGGGGAAAGAGGAACCCTTATTTACTGCTGGTGGGCTATAAAATGGCGCAGCTACTGCAGAAATCAGTGTGGAGGCTTCTCAATGAGCTAAAAATAGAATGTCCCTAGGACCAGCTATACCACTCCTGGTATATACCCCCAGGACTCTAAGCCAACCCATAGCAGACATGTATGCATGTCTCTGTTCATGCTGCACCATCCACAAGAGTCGAGATCTGAGACCAGCCTAGAAGTCCACCAAGAGGAGGCTGGCTAAGGAAAATGTGATTATGCACAATTCAGTCATGAGGTCTTCCTCCACCAAGGCCCGGGGAACACTTCATAAGCTAGAGTGGAAAGAATGTAAGAGCTGGAGGATGGGAAGGCCCGTCACGAAACACTGCCATCCAGGTAGTCATGAACACGCAGCACAAGACCGAGCCCTTTAGCATTTCAGCAGGGACAGAGGAGGCCCCGTGAGGCTACATCCCTTCTGAGGAGCTAATGACTGTGAATGGCTTCTGGGGGAAGGGATCATTTTATTTAATGATATGGCCACTGGGGGACTAGGTGGAAAGAAGGGTCTCAGAGGGAAAGAAAGACGGATAACAGGAGCTAATGGGTGAGCTACAGCAGGAACCGGTTGTACATATTTATGAAACTGTCAAAAGTAAAGAAAGTTGTGTCCTTAGAGAGGAAATGGGTAGAACTGGAGAGCAGCATGTTAAGTGAGAGAAGACTTAGAAGACAAGTTGGCTGGGGCAGCGAGAGGACTCAGCTGGTAAAGGTGCCTGTGGCCAAGCCTGTCAACCCGAGTTCACTTCCTGGGAAGGGGGGAACTGACTCCCTCAACTGACTCCTACAAGTTATCCTCTGATCTCCATATGTGCTCTGGGGCGGGTATGTTTACACATGCATGTGCACACACACGCGATAAATAAAATGTTCAAGATAAAAATTTGAGAAAAAGAAAGACAAATGTGCACGCTTTCTCTCACGTGAATCTAGAGTGCATGTATGTGTGACATCACAGCTGAGGGGGACTGTGGGGGAGGGCAAAGGGGACCGGTGCGAGTGGAGGAGGAGGAAGAGAAGATAATGGAGCACGCAGCATCCACAGGTGAAATTGTAGTGAAACCCATCAGGGTGGATACTGAATATGTGCTGACTTTAAAATGATAGCAAGGCTGGGCAGTGGTGGTGTACGCCTTTCCTGCACTCGGGAGGCAGAGGCAGGCGGATTTCTGCAAGTTTGAGGACAGCCTAGTCTACAGGGTGAGTTCCAGGACAGCTAGGGCTACACAGAGAAACCCTGTCTTAAAAAAACAACAATAACAACAAAAAATAAGATAGCAAAAGAAGGCAGGTATTAGGGCTAAAGGTATTGGGAAGCTAGAAGAAAACCAGAAAGGCTTGTGCCCACTTTTGTCTGCTTACCCTGCGCGTGAGTCGCTGCTCTTTTCTTTTTCAAATAGAACATTGATTTGGAGGGTGGGTCATTTCCCTGCAGATGGCCCAGGGCTACTGCACTGAGCTAGCCGCGCAGTCCCAATTGCAGAGTGAGCGATGAGTCTGGAAGCGGGAACAATTCTGCCCAATGAGATGTGAGCAGTGCTTGCCTAGCCTACGGGCTTCCAGAAAGGATTTTGTTGCTTCTCAGAGAGAAAAAGTCGCGGCTTTGTTGACGGACGTGGCTGCAGCTGCGTATAATGTCTGACGATGTGTCAATCATCCTGTGAACAAATGCATAAAACTAAGTTCTCATGTTGTCACAGTGGGGAGTGGGGGCAGGGCATGGAGCCATGGGATGAGTGACTCCCACACTACCACACCTCAGAACTTAATGTCTCCTTGTTAACCCGTGAGACTGGTATTGCCTTTCTGCAGCCCCAAGGCCTTCCGGCTGATACAAGGAAAAGTAGATGCTGAACCAAGCGATTGTTTTTGTAGCTCAGTCTTGTAGACGGGATTAAGGAAGATAAGGGTGCAGGACAAGCTAAACCTCAGCTCAGCTACTTGCTAGATGTAGTATGACCTTGGACATGTCATTTAATGCCCGAGATTTTAGTTGCTGGAGATGAAGGTAAAACATCACAGGACTCTGGCATCAAATGGAAGGGCCACTGAGAATGGCATGTGTTCTCGCTCGCTTTCTATCGCTGTGATCAACACCATGACTCAAAGCATTTGGGGAGGAAACAGTTTATTTCATCTTATAGTTTATAGTTCAGTACCAAAGAAAGCCAGGACATGTGCTTAAGGCAGGATCTTGGGGTTGGGAACTGAAGCAGAGACTGAAGCAACGTTCAATAGAGAACATTGTGTACTGGCTTGCTCCCATGGCTTGCTCAGCTTGCTTAAATTTTTTTTTTAATTTAAATTTTATGTATGTGGATGTCTTCTGTATATGTCCATACACCATGTGTATGCCTGGTGCCCACAGAGACCAGAGGAGGGAATTAGATCCCCAGTAACTGGAGTTACAGATGATTGCGAGATGCCATGTGGGTGCTGGACTCAAACTTAAGTTCTCTGGACGAACAGCCAGCGTTCTCTCACTGAGCCACCTCTTGAGTCCCTTGGCTTGCTTTTTTTTTTTTTTTTTTTTTTTTTTTTTTTTTTTTTTTTTTTTTTTTTTTAATACAACCCAGGGCTGCCTGTCAGGGGTGACACCACCTGCAGTGGCCTAGACCTTGCGGGATTGGGTTAATTATCATCAGGAAACATTTTCCAAAATTGTTCTGTGCTTCAGTAACTCCTAAAATAAATTCTAGAGGTTTGAGCCAACACTGGCTATGGAGTTGTGTTAAACTGGACTTCCCTCTTGCCTCATATGGACCGACACTCTGATGCTGTGGTGTTTTCAGAGAGAGACACCCTCCCTACCCCACCCTCTTCCCAGGTGAATCTAGATTGTGTCAAATTGATAATTAAAGCTATCCATCACACACACCATGCCTACTCTAAAGTTGGGCCCACCTGAGGCCCATGTGTCCCAGCCCAGCATATAGCATTGGTGGGTAGGCAGGGTTGGAGGCCTTGGCATTACACTCCTGGGTCTGGGGGTAGGGAGGTGCTAGAGGAGTCAGATACAGTACTCTGGGCACCATAGCACTCGGAGTGTGGTCATGCTGATATTCCTGTGGCAGAGGTACCAGGGCACTCTGCAAACTGAGCTACACCCCTAGAGGAGTAGCTCTAGAGGAGGACCCATCTTCAGTCAAGGGCATACAAGTAGCTATGCTTCCCTGTTAGAATCTCCAATAAGCTCTCAAGATTAACCTTTAGGCAAGTATGTAGGGCATTTTCTTGATAAATAACTGATGTATGAGGTCCGTGCTCACTGTGGGCAGTTTCACCCCTGGGTTGGTGGTCCTGGGTTCTATAAGAAAGCAGACTGAGCCAGTCATGGGGAGCAAGCCAGTAAGCAGCACCCCCTTATGGCCTCAGCATCAGTTCCTGCCTTCAGGTTCCTGCCTTGAGTTCTTGTTCTGACATTCCTGGATGATGGACTTAGAAGCTGGAAGATGAAATAAACTCTTTCTTCCCCAAGCTGCTTTTGGTCATGGTGTTTATCACGCGATAGAAACCTTGCTTAAGGCAGGCAGTAATCCTATTTTTGTGGGCTCTGCCCTATGTCCTTGTCACCTCCTGTAGATATTACCTCTTGGTACTGTCACAATAGGGAACAGGTTTGAAGGCAATAGTCTGGGAGGACCCGAGCAGGAGCCTGCAGAAGTTCCACCGCTTTGATCTGAGACATAGCTGCTCCTGGCTGTGTGATACTGGGCAGATGACATAACTCTTCGGAGTCTTGGAAGGGGACCAGGGGCTAGAATCAAATGATTTCTAAACACAGTACAGTCCTGGATGAGGCCCTGAGAGAACAACAGCAGAAGTTCAGGGTCTCTGAGGATGCACCCAAGGTCACAGAACCCATCGGTAGGGTAGACTCATGCTGCAAACCCAGGAGTGCCTGACCTCAGAGCTGTGAGTGAACGCTGGGATCACCTGCTCCCGAATGAACTCCATGCAGCCATGGCCAAGGCCAGCACCCAGAGCTTGGGGCTCCATTTCTGAAGCTGAATCCTTGCTCTGCTCCTTAGTGTTGGCTCAGCCAGCTGTGGCCAGGACTTTGCTGCTTCTCTCCTCCCCTCCCCCTACCACCTGCCTCTTCCAGCCCCTCCTTTCCTGGACAGTATTTCCCTGGGGCTCCTGCTACCAATTTGCAGAGCAGAAGCATGCACAGGCAGTTCAGGGGTGGCGTGAGCTTGGCGGCTCTGGTATTGTTTTTAATTCAATATTTTGTCCCTGTGCGCCAGCCTCCTTTATTGGATGAGAACACTGTTATTGGATCCTGCCCTACAGGAGAAAATGCTGGCTTCCCCGGGACATGGCAGCTGGGCTCTTCTAGAGTCTGATGTGTCAAGGCAGGGTGAAAAGACAGCAGAGAGTTCCAGAAAATCTGCTGGCTACAAGCTGTTCTGTGACATGTGTAGAAATATTAACATATGTATTCTTGGCCTTTCCCCCTGCCTCCCTGCTAGGGTGGACAGAAGCTTGGGCAATGCTTCCCACAGGCCCCTCCCTTTCTCAGCATGGCCACTGCACCTCATAGTCCTGCTGATGAGATGCTATGCTCTGCCCAGCGCTGCCACCCAGGAGGAGGTCTCTCAAAACCCAGAAAGCAGCTCTTCCTGCTCCCTGCTCTCGCTCAAGCTAATTGTCTTTATTGCAGACTGGCTTCTTCAGGGTTTTTCTAGGAAATATAAGATAAGGTTGAACATATGGGGTTTGTCTGGGGGTGATCCCAGAGAACTCCTGGAAATAGGGAGTTGGTAAGACAGGAAAAGGAACAACAGAGGGCTTTGGGAGCAGATTATACTTTGGGTATCTGGGGCTGAAGCCACCAGAGGCCTTGGGAGCCAGAGAGCAGCTGACTGTACCTCAGAATGTCCTGCTGGAGGAGGGAGGGGCTGGGCATTCAGCTGCCAGAGGTCCTTATCTAATGGGACGTGGGTCCTAATTTTCCATTGAAATGCTAGGATACAGAGACATCAGCATCTCACCCAGAAGACGCATCTGCTAGCTTAAAACCTTCTGATGGGTTTGTCTCCACTCTTGGGAATGAAGACTAAATATTTATTTCCATTCTTCTGGACCTTAGTGGTCCAGCGCCTTCCCACCTCCACTTCCTCCCTGCATCCCACTCTCCATCCCACCCTTGGCCTGAGCAATTCTGGCCTCCTTTCTGCTCTTCAAAGATGCTTCCTCTCAACACAGATTCTTTATACATCTGGTCTTGACCCCCCACATGAATAATCCCTCCCTATCCTTTTACATCCCTGGGCAGCCCGGGTGACATCTCCTAGGCTGGCTCGGATTCCCTTTGTTCTGTACTCAGAGATCCGGTTTCTTTTTCTGAGTTTGTTGGTATGAGTGTTTGATTCCTGTCTGTTTTCGCCATCAGACTCAATCCTAGTGCTCAGCACAAAATATTTTTTTTTAGGCGAATGAAGAATATGTGGCAAGACAAGGATTCATTGGGGGTCTTTCTCAGACCCACTGGGACACAAAGTGCAGAGGTGCGTTGAGAAACCCGGAGACTGGTGGATTTGTACAGGAGGGATCACAGTGAGGGAAAGGACTGAATTGAAATGCAAGAGGGATGGGTGGGAGGAGAGCCCCTGGACCAGGGGGCTTCAGACAGGTGAGGGAATAGGAGTGTGTTTAGTATTATCCTGCCGCTGTTTGCCAATAACCTTTCAGGGTACGACCTGTGTATACTTACTATTCTTTTTGTTGTACTTCTTTATGAAGAGCCACCAAAGCAGCCTGCTCCCTGAGGTCCAGATCCGTGTGTGTTCTTTTTGCCCACTAGGATCATGATTTGGTGAGAAGATCACAGGTTGTTGAGCTACATTTCCTTGGGTTTGAGTCGGATCCTCCTAGCTATGTGACCTTGGGCCAGCCCTGCAGCCTCTCTGGGTCTTGGTTCCCTCATCTGTTAGAGAGGGTGATCTCCAGGCTTTGCATAGACATCAGAAGGATCAGAGAGCAAACAGAAGCCCAGTGCCTAGTCTGTGGTTTAGCTCCTGAAAAAATAATACTATTTTTGTACCTATGGCCTCATATGGTCATGTTGATCAAGCACCTAGTCTGTGCCAGGCACATCACCTTTTGCTGAGTCTTTTGTGGTCCCAGGAGGTAAATGTGAGGATCCCGGGCTAAGAACTTACCGAGTCTCACTCATTCTTCTTTGTGGCCCATGGAGGGACTGCATTTCATGGCCTTTCTTGTGTGTAGCAGTAACCACAAGGCTGTATTATGGAACTGGGGTGAGCACAGGGGTGAAACACAGGTCAGGCGACTCTCAGTGACCCCCTCCTCCCACCAGCTGGCAGCAAATAAAGGTCCTGGATCCTCAGGAGACACTGAAGCCACAAAATATAAAGAAACAGAAGCCTGAGTCAACACATAGAAGGCCATCTGTCTGAAACCCCCAAGAGACTGTTGTGAACAACAAATAAATACTCAAGGGGGCTGGGAGATGGCTCAGCGGGGAAAGTGCCAGCACACAAGCACGAGGACCCATGCTAAGATGCCCAGCACCCTCATAAAAGCAGGGTGCTGCAGCACATGTCTATAATACTGATGCTACCAGGCAGAGACCAGCAGATCCCTGAAGTCATTGGTCAGCCAGCCTAGCTGAATCAGTGAGCTCCAGACTCAGTGGAAGACCCTGTCTCAAAGTTCAAGCGAGGAGGACACCGATGCTGACCTCTGGCTTCCACGTGCTTGTGCACACACCCCCACTCAAACATATGCACACATTTCGCACTCACATATGGAAACAAACAAATGAATACCCATACTGTTGTTAATTGCATACTCAGGGCCAGCATTTCTCTCTAGGTTCTATAGACCAGGGCTTCTTAAATGTTTTCTACTGGTGTCCCCTTTCGCCTGAAATATATTTATTTATTTATTTATTTATTTATTATGTATACAATATTCTGTCTGCGTGTATGCCTGAAGGCCAGAAGAGGGCACCAGACCCCATTACAGATGGTTGTGAGCCACCATGTGGTTGCTGGGAATTGAACTCAGGACCTTTGGAAGAGCAGCCAGTGCTCTTAACTGCTGAGCCATCTCTCCAGCCCCGCCTGAAATATTTTTATGCCATCTCTGGCGCATAGGTATATAAATAAGTGCAAAGTCAAACATTTACTGATGAAAGAAATTTATTTGTGAACAATTCTTTGGTGTACATATAATTTTACAACTTATTAAAATGAAAGAAAATTTACATACTAATGAGATGGCGAACATGTTTATTTTTACATAGAGTTAAATCTTTGCTGCGTAATTCCTACTGCAGAATGTTGAGCATCTTCAGTATTATTCAGCTTGATTTTATTTTTTAGAAGAAAGTAGATTTATTAAGGAAAAGTGAGAAAGAGAGCCAGGAAGATGGCCCCAGGGAGAATGAGCTTACCACACCCCCCACCCGCGATCTGAGTTTCATCTCTGGAACCTGAGCATTGGAAGGAGAGAATCAGCTCCCAGAGGTTGTCTGTCTTCTTACCTCCACGTGTAAACCATGACACGTGCACGTACCCTCTCCCACCACAGGATAAATTAATAAGTGTTAAAAATATCTGTAGTGACAAGGCGAGCAGGCCTGTTTTTTATCCCACCCAGATCCCACACGGCTAGCTTTACACCCGAAATAACAACACACAAACTGTATTCATTTAAACACTGCCTGGTCCATTAGTTCCAGCCTCTTACTGTCTAATTCTCACATCTTGATTAACCCATTTCTAATAATTTGTGTAGCACCACGAAGTGGTGTCTTACCGGGAAAGATTCAGCATGTCTGACCTGGTGGCTGGCTTCATGGCAACTGTCCCAGAGAGGAGAGGCATGACGATTACCTGAGGCGTCTGCCTCACTCCCAGCATCCTGTTCTGTCTACTCCACCCACCTAAATCCTGCCCTATCAAAAAGCCAAGGCAGTTTCTTTATTAACCAATGAGAGTCCTCCATCAAATATTCTTTTAAAAAGTGACAGTGCATTCTCAAGAATGGGAGGGGCTCCAATAGAGGAGTGCCCTTGATTGACAGACAGCTTGACTTTCTACTTACCAAAGCTGAGAACACTGCCTCATGTAAATACACAGCACAGAATGACAGATGAAGGTTTAGATCTGTTTCAGCAATTATTGGAAATTCTGCCCTAGTCTCAAGTCAAAATTCATTAATGATTTCCTTGTATGAAACTCAGGTCAGAAACTCAGACAGTAATTTTTTTTAAGCCAAACATTCCAATACAATATAATTCAAAGATAAACTAATTTGACATTTGTATGATGAGGGATGGAGGTATATATATATATATATATATATATATATATATATATATATAATCTTTGTTTTCTGTAATTAAGCCATCACAGTGCAAGCACGGCAATTCATGACACACAGTAGTCTTGAATCTGAGCCAAGGTGTCTCATGCCTTCCATGACATGTTGTGTGTTCAGAACCAAGGCTACGGCACAGCCACATGACACAACAATGATGTGTGCTGCCAAAGATATTTCAAATCCATTATGAATTTGTGTTCGAACTAATTTTTGGTCATTGTGCATTCAGATAGCTTTTACTGATGCCAAGGTTTTCATGACTCCCACACCCAAATGGGGGTCCTGATCTAAGGTTTACAAAGTTGTGCAGTGTAGATGGAAAAGAGTCTCAGAGAGGGGAAGTGATTCGCCTCAATTTCCCACAGCCAAAATGGGGTAGAACTGAACATCTGCCTCCAGAGTAGGCACACACACATGTATGTGGGATTCGGACACAGCCATACTTCAGCATGAATAAATGCGGTTATTAGCCTTGACTCTCTATCCTTTATACCAAGAGCCTGAGAAAAGCTCAAAGACTACAAAGTTGCCAGAGACAGTGGCAACCCTCCCCTCCTGCAATCAAGATGCACTGTTGTCCTGTACCAGACTGTAAGTTTCTAGAAGATGTATATATTTTTTCTTTTTTTAAAAAAATTATTTATTTATTATGTACACAATATTCTGTCTGTGTGTATGTCTGCTGGCCAGAAGAGGGCACCACACCCCATTACAGATGGTTGTGAGCCACCATGTGGTTGCTGGGAATTGAACTCAGGACCTTTGGAAGAGCAGGCAATGCTCTTTACCACTGAGCCATCTCTCCAGCCCCGAAGATGTATATTTTTTAATGTTCATTAAAGATGTGTGGGTGAGGTGGCTCATTGGGCAAAATACACTGGCAGCTGAGGCTGATGATTTGCGTTCAATGCCCAGGCTTACATGGTGGAAGGAAAGAACTGACTTCTGCAAGTTGTCCTTTGACCTCCACACACATGTCGTGGTCTGTGCCCCACCAAAGAAGTAAGCAAACACACAAACTCAATAAAAACCTTGCATCACTAAGGAAGTTGATATGATCATATTTCATTGTTTATGAAATTCTCCAAGTATAAAAAAGAACATTAAAAGCTTTCACTGTGATTGCCATTGGGCTTGGTACACTGTGAGTGTTCCGACCAGGCTATGTCATGGTCTACAGGTCGCGTGGCAGCACTGTTCCCAACTTTCCAGTTGGTGATAAAGAACTCTGAAATTATCCTGCTTGCAGAATGCCACGAAGCAGTGACACAATAACCCCAAAATGATTAAAAATATAATTTTTATGAACCAAATATCATCTCATACTAGGTTCCACAATATGCCCACAATAGCTGGATGTGGCAGCACCGACCTTTAATCCCAGCCCTTTGGAGACAGATGCACATAGATTTCTGTAAGTTCAAGACCAGCTTGCTCAACATAAGTGAGTTCCAGGCCATTCAGGGCTAGACAGTCAGATCTTGTCTTGAAAAGAAAGAAAAAGAAAAGAAAGTACACCTCCAATATGGACTGGAGAGATGTCTCAGCAGTGAAGAGCCTCTGTTGTTCTTGCAGAGGACCTGGTTTCCCAGCACCCAAATGGTGGCTCACAATCACTGCTCCAGTTCCAGGGGATCGGAAACCCTTTTATGACATCTGAGAATAACACACATGCACCTGATGCGCATACATGTATGTAAGGAAAACACGCACATAAAATAAATCTAAAAAAAAAACTGCAGAAGAAAGGAAACAAATGAAGGTGGTGCCATCTGCCTGTCCTTTCTGCCCGTCAGTCCTCCTCCACAGCTACGTTCAGTTTCCAAAGCCATTCCACAGATGCATTAGTTTGAAAACTACTAGGTGAGCTGGTTGGCACGAGAGGGGGACATTCTGGCTGAGTATTTGCTAGTGAGCAGCTGACACCCAACAGAGGGCCTCCCAGAGCATGCCAGCAGGACACCAAGCATTCTTTTGTATTGTCTTTATTTGTCTCTCCTCTATTCTCTTCCTCACACTCCCACACTTTCCTTTTCTCATGCTCTCTTTTTTAACTTATTCTTCCTGGCTGTGCATCAGGCATCTTTGTAAGCCACCTGAAATCCTTTCTGGAATACTATGGTGGTAGAAATAAAAGCACACGACATAAATATACATATAAAATGTGACAAGTGCTATCAAAACTTATTCCTAAAACACTAACAGCGGCTGTTCATTATAGAGAGAACTTGATGGTTACTGTGTGTTGGGGAGATGTAGGCACCCAAAAGGGGACAGATGCATGCAACTTGACCAGGCTCAAGTCACTGGCTTACAAGTAGCTTTATGAATACTGTGGTGCCAAGAGTGTTTTATTTTTAATTATTCAGTTAGCGATATTTAATATTGGCTCAAGGTAGAAATTGAGAAAGTAAAGCAAGAGGAAGAAAAAAAAATCTACATTTACCCCACTACTCAGAGAGATTACTGTGAACCTGCCCTGTGTAGGACTGGGAGATCTGGACCTGATCCAGGACTTGGAGTGGGCTGACGTAATGCTATGTCTACCGCGTAAAGGAAAAATGATGATGAGGTGGAGGGTGGTGGACGAGGGAAAAAGAGAAGGAAAGCAATGGGGGGGCGGAGGAAGGAAGAAGAGAGCTAAAGGAAAGGGAAGAATCTGAGAGGTTTTGTGTGACACTTGGGGGTAGGTAGCAAAATGGGGTATCAAGACAGTGTCTGCTGCCTGGTCTGACTCACATGGTGAGATGCCGTGGAGGAAAGAGATGAGATGTGAGACACAAGTGGAGCTGCCTCAGAGGATGACGACCTCCTGCTTCTTCGAGGCGCCGCATGACACTGCTTTTGTGAGGATTCGAGCAGATGCCGCAGCCCCTCTGGGGACCAGTAGGGACCTGTAGTTATTGGGTACCTGGGAATAGTGCCCTGGGTAGAGCAACAGTGATGGTGACAGGAGCCAGGCTCCCCATTCGAGTGCTTGAGCAGGTGACAATAAAGAACTAGAGCAGAGGATCCCTGGAGGGGACTAACAAGGGATACACAGGAGAGGCGCACACATGGAAACAATTCAGTTCTCCAGGAGCGTCAGGCTGAGGCTGTTGTGCTGCTGCAGGCAAAAGCTGTGGGCCAGGGGATGTTAAATGACACCTGTGAGCGTAATGCCCATGCCTAGGATGCCAGCCCTCGACAATTTTTTTTTTGTATGAGATGCACCCCTGACCCCAACTACAATGCATGTCCCTAGAGGAAGAGACCTTGTTCTACACAAAGCTTTGTGCTGGAGCTGGGGAGATGGTTCAGTGTGTCAAGTATTTGCCTTGAAAGCATGAAGACCTGGGCTTGAATCCCCAACACCCAGGCAAAGCCAGGCACAAGAGCATGCATCTGTAGCCCTAATGCTCTGTGCTGAGATGGGAGGTGGAGATGAGAATCTCCAGAAATTCATGGAGCAGCTAGCCTTGTCTACACAGCAGTAAACGACAAAGAGACTGGCTCAAAGCAGAAGGTATCAACACCCGAGGTTGTCTTCTGACCTCTACACATGAGCCATGGCCTATGTCCGTCCACACTTGCATGTACATACTCACATTCCCCCCACCAACAGAAGCACACATGAGCTCCATCCTGAGAGCCAAGAGTTGTATCTAGCATTGAGTAGGCTCTTACCAAGTACTTGTTGATTATATAATCAGTTGCTTGTCCTGTTATAGATGAGGAAACTGCAATCTGGGGAGATGGGAAGTAACTTGACCATTCTAGCTGTGGCGGAACATCGGCTAGCCTGAGAGCTAGGAGTGTATTGGCAGATGTTTAACACCTGGCTCTCTGGAAGAACAAGTGACAGCTGCAATTTGTATGATTTGTCACATGGCTTGCTCTTCATGACACAAACACTCTATCGTGGGTGTTTCCAAGCTGATGCAAATCTGCCAGAAAAGTCTCTGAAAACTAGCTCTGGGTTTTTGCAAGCTGTCTATTCAAGCTGACTGAAGCAAGGCACAAACTAGAACACAGTTGCTTTCATGGCCCAAAGGATTTGCACTCACCATTACTCCGTCCTGCCTTCCTCGAGGTCAGTCTACACCTGTACAAATGGGAGGGGAAAGACATGCAAATGAACTCTGTTAAAAGCAGTTTGCACAGGCCACCCTGTTTAAAAACAGAAGCCCAATCCGAAAGCATCATTGTTTAAACCCTCTCAACAGCTTCCCAACATAGATAACATCAAATCCATTCTCCTTGTCAAAGCTTACAAAGTCCATTGTGAAACTTCTCTACCATGCTCTGTTCCGGGCTTTGAGCATACGAAGGTGAAGATGACATACTCAACCCCAACTCTCAGGGTCTGCAGTCCAATTAGTGAGGCTGCCAATAAATAAAACATCAACCATCAAGTTCAAAATGACAGACTGAGGCCTATGTGCAGCAGAGGAAGTGCTAGCCGAGAAGATAATGAGCAGAGGATTTGGCAGCTGGAGGAATAACAAGTTCTGTATAGTTGGGGGCAGTTGAATGGGGTTTCTGGATGCAGTCTCATGTAATCCCAGAAGACAAACTCCATAATTCTTTCAGTAACAGGCAAATTTCTTTCCCAGAAACCTCTTTTTGTCAGAATGTGTGTATGTGTGTGTATGCATGTGTGCTTCTGGGTGTTCATGGAGGCCAGAAGAAGGCATCAGATCTTCTAGAATTGAAGCTGTAGGTAATTGTGAGCTGTCGAGCATGGGTGCTGGGGACTTAATTAGGGTCCTCTGGAGAGCAGTAAATGCCCTAACCGCTGAGCCATCTCTTCAGACCCCTAATAGCCTCTTTAATACTACTTGGGTAGACAGGAGATCATCCAATTGCCATTGGGTCTTATGTAGAAGAATACACAAGCTCAGAGGAAAACAGTTTCTCAGCCAACAATAATCTATGGCCAGGTGCCATTTTTGTGAGCCAACACTGTTCAGTGGAAGCCTAATGGGAACCCAAAAGAAAATCCACATATGCAATTTCAGTGTATCTACTAAGTACATTTATTTAACAAGTAAGAAGAAAGTCAAATTCATTCATAATATATATCCCTTGGCCCAGGAAGCTAAAAAAAAAAAAAAAGAAAAGAAAAAGAAAGAAAGAAATAAAACTTGTGCAAATTTTGAAAATCTAGTGTCGTTTGATTTGCACCTAACATCTCAGTTAGGACTAGCCACAAGAGACTATCTTATGTGTCACGGCATTCCAAACCTCTGTTTGTTTATCTGGGAGCCCAGCACTGTTCCCTACTCTAATAGAACTGCCACAGCTTTAGGTTCCTTACCCCTTAAGTATCCGCCCCGCCCCCTTGCCCGCCCCTTCAGGATCCCGGCGGAAGCCGCGGAGTCAAAATGCGGCGCGCTTTACGGTCGCACTTCCTTTTACGGCAGTGTGGCAGGCCCGCCGGCCTCGCGCTCTTTTACCCTATTGGTTCTGAGGCACTTTACGGTAGTGTGGCAGGAACAGCTACTGAGCGGCCCGTGGTTCGAGAGTGAGTGGAGGTAACTAGGATACCCTGTGCTGATTGGGTCTGGAACCATGGACGTGGGCGAACTTTTAAGCTACCAGGTAGGTGAAGTTGGCAGGCTTCGTCCCGCCGGGGTCGCAGGGCCAGAGTCCCGTCATCGCGCCTCCTCTGGCTCTCTGGCCCGCACTTCTCATGCTACCCTGGGGTTCTAGCCTGTCATTGCACTCACTCCCCGAAGCCCTCGTGGACCCTTTCGATTCCTTCCCTTTCCAGGCCTGAGCCCTTTGGTCTCCCTTTCCTACTCGGCAGCCTGGCTCCCTTCCACTCATCTTTGGTCTCGTTTCTACCGATTCATAGGGCTTGAGGCAGTAGTGGAGAGCACTTTTTCCCCCTCGGGGTTGAGCCTCAGTTTCTCTACCAGCTGCTGGTGTAGCTTTGGATACAGTCTTTCCCCCCGTCGCTGAGCCTCAGTTTGTTTATTTATTTAAATCTATAAAATGGGTATGTGTGAAAGGTCATTTGAAAGCGCAGAAACCTGTGCCCATGTTTCCGCAATGGTTAAGATGTTTGGAAAATGGGAGCATGGATGGGTTGGCAAGAGACTTCTTGACCTCCTTGCTCAGGGTACTTGTGGTCAGTGGGTGTGCCAGAGGGAAGAAAGGTCTTGCCTGAGGTCACTCAACAATTACAAGCACGATTAACTGAAGCTCAAGTGTCCAGGCTCCCATCCCAAAGTTCCTGCCCTCTTTTGGCTGCCTAATGAGGCTCCTGTGTCCAGCCAGGCTCACTAGTCTCAATTGTGTTAGAACCCGTGAACTGTAATTAGTCTGAGTTAGGAAGTTCTGTAAGTAAATCACACTGGATTTTAAAGACAGTTTGAAAAGGGTAGTATTTTTTATTTTTATTTTTTCCGAGACAGGGTTTTTCTGTGTAACAGTCCTAAACCCTCCTAGCTGTACTGGAACTCCCTTTGTAGACCAGCCTCTGCCTCCCAAGTGCTGGGATTAAAGGCGTGTGCCAGCACTGCTGGGCGAAAAAGGTAGTGTTTTTATATTGGTTACTTGAGCCTTGATCATTGGTTATATTGATTGAATGATCCTATTTTGGGTAATGGGTGAAATAAGATACAATTTAAGCCAACCGTACCTGTTTGTGTTGATTTTTAGAAGTGTAGCTACTAGCGATAGCTCTGCAGCCAAGATTAGGCAATGACAAGCTGAGCTGCTGCTGCTGCATGCCTTTAATCTCAGTGCCTGAAAGTTGGAGCCAGAGGCAGTGGGATCACTGTGAGTTCTAGGCCAGCCAGGGCTACATAGTGAGACTCCACTCCCCACAAAATAAGGCTTGAATTTAGAGCCCCTGGTTGCATGCAATCTCTTTTTTCTTGCTAACTGATTGTTGTAACTTTTAAGCAAAATACTTTATGGTACCTACCTCATGGTCTGTTGGGAAACTGTTAAATTGTTAGACCAGTGTTTGTTGCAGGATAAAGTAATCCATAAATAGTAATATTGATGGTTATTTCCCTTAGCCCATATAAAAGATTGACCCCAGAGATGGATACTCCAGACATAATGAGAAAGAATTTGTAAGTAACCAGGAGATGTGAGCCTGTAATATTCTTCTCTTTAAGACAGTGTAGCATGGTGGTGTTGGTGGTGCATGCCTTTAATCCCAGCACACACCTTTAATCCCAGCACTAGGAAGGCAGGGACTGGTGGATCTCTTGAGTTTGAGGCCAGGCTGGTCCAAGAGTGAGTTCCAGGATAGCCAGGGCTGCACAGAGAAACCCTGTCTTGTAAATCCTGCCTCCTCCCCCTACACGTCCCCCCAAAAGACCGTGTAATTGTTGATGGAACAAGAACGATAGTAGGCAAGTTACTGATGAGTGCTTATTTGGGAGTTAGGGGCTGGCTAGTACAGTCCATTGACTCAGATCTGGAGCAGTTCATCAGAAAAGGTCCATTCTTTGGCTACAGATACTTATTGAACACCTACTGTATGCAAGGTACTTGATCCACTGAGCATACGATGTGACAAACGAGACAAGGCTTTTACTTTTGTATGAAATGCAAACACGGTGGAGGAGTCACCAGAGAATAATTGAGTAGGTCAACAAGAAACTCAGATTGCTGCGTGTGTTGTGAAGGGAGTAGAGCAGAATCTGCAGGGAAAGTGTGACATGGTTTGAGGACACCTAGGCACATGACGATTGGACATGGAAAGTGTGGCCCTTTCCTATGTGCAAAGTGCTCACTGGGTTTCAAAGCTTTGTCGTGGACAAATGAAAACGAAGTATCTTAATTCTTATGTAGATTACAATTGATAGATTGGATTAAGGAAAATAGGTTATTAAACTTCAATTTTGGGCCTACTTCAAAATTTAAACTTACATGTAAAGTTTTTTTTTTGTGACTTTCCTTCTATTTCTCTTGGACAGCACTGCCATAAATAACCAGTTTCAGGGCCTCTGTAGACTGAGTGGTCAGACAGGGAGTCCAGCAAACCAGCTTTAGTGCTCTGAAGGTTGAGAAGGAGCCAGTCTTGGTAAGGCAGAATGTTTAAGGCAGGAGCTGCAGCTATGAGTACAGGCTCCAGGATCATTAGGTGAGCAGAGAGAAGAGCCATGCAGCTAGAACTTGGCGAGTGGACAGGATACCAAGAGGTGATGAAGCTGGAGATGTAGGCAGATGACAGCCTTTGTAGGACTTCCTGTGGACCAGGAGAAGGCCTTTGTGTTTTGGGAGGTGATGCAGATGTCTTCATTCAACCCAGTTGTTTTGAACAAGAACACTGATCTGATAGACAGACTTTGATGTGGGAGATGATATATGCTGTGAATATGTTTTATTGCCATTGGTTAATAAAGAAGATGCTTTCGACCAATGGCTTAACAGAATATAGCCAGGTTGGAAAAGATAGAGAGAGTAGGCGGGGTCAATGAAAAGCCTGTAGCTGCCTGCAGGAGACAGACACACCAGAACCTTGCTGGTAAGCCACAGCAATGTGGCGATACACAGATTAATGGAGATGAGTTAGTTTAGGATGTAAGAGCTAGCTAAGAAATGCTTAAGCTATTGGCCAAACAGTATTGCAAATAATATAGATTCTGTATAGTTATTTTGAGTCAGGGCAGTTGGGAAATGAACTAGTGGCCTCTGACAACAAGACTTAGCTGGAGTCATTGGCCAAGATGGTGACTGCCAGGCCAAGGCAGTGTCTGACCTGTTACCAGAATCTTGGTCTTGTATTTGCAACTCTGTTTCTTTCATCAGGGTCTACCTCCATTCCTATCTGAAAAGACGGTGGTCCCTAGAGTCTAGTTTATAATCAATCAAATACACCCAACCTCCTGTGGGAATCTTTTTTTTTTTTAACTTTTCAAAAGTCTTTATTGAACCAATTGCATTTTAAATCCCAAAGAATTTTTGTTTTTTTTTCAAGACAAGGTCTCTCTTTAGCCTTTACTGTCTCAGTGTGCGCCATCACTGCTGGCAGAACCTGGCTAAATCAGGAAGTTTTAGTAAAAGCTTCTGCTTGCTTCCAGGGAAGTCCTCTTGGTTTTTTTTCCCCAACAAACTGTAGATGAGATCATAAATGATGGCCCCTTCACTGGTTACATGGCTCTAAAAAAATAAATCATTAGAGAAACACAAGTACAATGCTACAACTGCCCAGATGAATCTGACCCAATGCTATAGCAGACTGCCTTGCCATGAGGCTAGCTTCGGTCTGCTCTTCCTCCTTTACGACCACCAAGACCAGCATCAAGATCCGATGGGAAAGGGAACCGGCGGTATCCCGTGGGAATCTCGAGGACCAGATGAGCTTATGGAAGTGAAAGTGCTTAGAAGACGATGATACTCTGACACAAAATAATTATTTACCTGCATCCTCACCAAATCCACATAACAGCCCTACATGGAATTTTCTCTTTTTTTTTTCCTTACCTTTTTTGTTTTTTTGGAGTCAGGGTCTTATGTAGACCAAGCTGTCCATTATGTAGTCAGAGATGACCTTGAATTGCTGACCCTCCTGTCCACCTCCCAAATGCTGGTACAGGTGTGCACCACCACACCTGGTTTATGGTTTGCTGTGGACAGAACCAAACAATGCTTGGCAAGCACTCTACCAACCAAACTATATCTCTAGCCTGGGAGGAAACTCCCCTCTCCCCCACAGGGTCTCACTATGTAACCTTGGCTAATTTGTAGGCCAGGCTGCCCTCAAACTTAGAAAGATCTGCCTGCTGCCTGCCTTTGCCTACAGAGTGCTGTGATTAAAGACTTGTATGATCATGCCCGACATGTGGAACTGTTTTAATCCCCATTTTACAGTGGAGGAAACTGAGACATGACTGAAGGTACCTAGCCAGAGAATACACAAGCAGTTGTGTTTCATAGCTGGAGCTCCTGACTGCTCTGCTGGTCTGTCTGTCTGTCTGCCAGGTGCCAGAGGCAGAACTAAAGTGCTTACAGGTCAACTGTCAGGTCTAATCCTCAGCACATCTCCAGATGTAGATGCTGGGACTACTTCACGGGAAGGGAGACTGAAGCTAGGGAAGCAGGTGCCCTGTCTGTTAACCTCAAATAGCCAGGAAGCAACAGGAATGCCCGGGCATGGTTTCCATTTGGTTTTAGGCTTAAAAACTTTTGAGTTGATGTCTTATGCACAAGTAGAAGAAAGCATAAATCATAAGCACTGTTGCTCATAGTCAACATTGTCAAAGCTGACTTCACCTGAGCACTGGAGCTCCTGCGTGGGAACAGAAGAAGGGAGTGAAGTTGTCTGATTGGAACATTACCAGCTCAAGAGTTTGACTCAGTGTCTTGAGACTTGAGGTTCTAAGCATTTCTAGTGAGATACCAGGTGTTGTTAAAGCTGTGGTCAGGGACTGTGCATGCTGGCCCCCGGTCTGGAATTCTGCAGTCCTTTTAAGCTTTTCCCATCAAGACGGCTCTCGTTTCTCATGGGCACTGGTCTGCAGAGTTCTCAGTTTAAGCTCTGCTTCTTCCCTGCCACTCAAAATTGAGAGCAAATCACTTAATCTCTCTGGGCCTCAGTTTCCTTAGATATGTAATGAGGGGATTAAGTATGACTCTTTGTGAGGTCCCTAGTAGCTTTAAAATGCTGTGATGCTAATTATTTAGGCCAAGGGCTCCAGAGGGTAGATAAAAAAGCCTGGTGTAGCAAAAAGAGTTGGGGCTGGAGACCTGGGAGTTTGGGGTTTTAACCCAGCCTTTGTCAGCACTTGTCTGGGTGGCTCAGGCCAAGTCGCTTTCCCTCTTTGCATTGTTTCTCTTGTCGGTTGTCAGATGAGGAGGTCAGGTTGTACAACTTCTGGTTCTTTTCCATCCCTAAAACTCAGGGTCTAAGGTGAGCAGGAAAAAGTACCCTACTGTGACAGGAAATGTTTATTAAAACTTTAACATTTTTTGCATGCTTATTAAATTTCATATTTGGGGCAAGTCAGTGGGAAGATTGCAATTTTCTGCTGAGATTGGTTCTTCTTGTAATAGGCAGGAGAGCGCCTCGGTGTATGCCTTATATCCTTGACAGATGTTAACAATTCATTTGAGAAGACAGGAGAATTACAATGTGGACAGGAGGTGGTAGAAAAAGTCTTAAGGAGGAAACCAGTTATGTTCCCAATATGGAAATGTACTTTTTTGATGCCTTCAGGCTTAGACATCTCATCAAGAAGTGTGCCCAGCAGTTGCTCGGCTGAGAAGTTTCTGCCACATATGCGCAGATCTGAACTCCAGGGCACTCTCATTAATACTCATTCCACAGATGTCTAGAAAAAAGTTCTTACTCTGAAGTTTTGCAATAAAGAATTCACATTTAGTTCAGATTGGCTTGGTGGGAATGGCTGGCTTTGCACCACCAGAGGATTCTCTTTGAGGCAGATTGGGGTCAGGGACCCTAGGCTTGGGTGACATTGCAGATACCCAGTCCTCCTGTCATAGGTGGGTAATAGCAGTATTTTCTTGGATTGGAAGGGCTTTTAGAAATCTCTAATTTTCTCCTCTCCAATTTCTTACTTTTGAAATAGATTTTAATGATAATAAGCTGTCAGTATGAAAAAATTTGAGGAGAGAAAAACTATTACCGTAACCCAGTAATTTTTTGTTTTCACAGTCCTACGTATTTTGCGTGACTGTAACTATTGTGTATGCACGGTTTCATGTTCCTTTTTAAGTTAAGCATGTATTTTTCTACATATCTTTCATATTACTCTTTAACATATGTGGGTTTTTGTTTGAGTAATAGTCCATTTTCTCTCAGTGATTTCTCTACAATTGGATATTTAGGTAGCATCCAGGTGTTTGTTCTTGGAGGCCATATTGTAAGGAGCTTCTTTATTCCGTGGCATTTCCCACTTCCCACTTGTCATTCCTAATTACTTTATGCTATTCCTGAGCTAAGGGTTGCATGCATTAAAATCACTGAGTCCTGATCCTGGGCCTTGAAGAATTAATGATGTGACAAGTGAAGTGTGCATTTAAACATGTCACTGTATTAATATAAGTATCCCAGGACCAAAGTGCAAGATAAGCTCAGAGCCGGGCAGGATCTAAAGGTGTGGTCATCGAAAAAAAAAAAAAAAGGGTGGTATTGGAATCCCATCCTTGATGGAGGAGTTTTGTGGGTGACAGAAGAAGGTGGGAAGAGTCAGTTGCCAACTGTTAGGAGCAAACTTGTGCGAAGGATGTTCAGGGAGTTGGGGAGTGGCCAGAGACAATGGGGTCCTATCACCTAGCACTCAACAGTGCTCATGTGGAGCCACTCCCTCCTGCAGCACTGGGCTCTGGCGTTCCCCTGCAGTCTTGATAGTGTTGCTTATCGTGGTTTACATTCCTGCCATTTATCTAGTGGCACGTAAAGTGCTTGTTCAAGGTTACACAAATAAGGAGATTTTTCTTGTACACGTTTGTCATTTGTACTTCTTGCTGCCTGCTTTTTCCCTTTAAGATAGGAATTAGAGTTTGTGGTTGAGCCTTTTTGGTTGGTTGTTGTTGTACGTGTAAGATACATTATTGGCAGCCTGAACACTCGTGTTCAAAATGCATCCTTCATTTTTGTGGCAGCCTCATCTTATGTTCTAACCCTGAGAATGTATTCTGATCATACTGAAAGAGGCTGCTTTTTGCATGACAGCTTCGTGCTTTCCCAAGTTTATTTTGTTAGCAAGGTGTCTATAAATAACAGGTAAAGAGCTAGTTTCATTGATGTTCCCATTTATTTTATCTCTTGATGTCCCCCCCCCTTAAGTTCATTTCTTCCCACTATAACTTCCTCATCTGTCTTTCCCCCAGCTTGTTCTTCTCCCAGGTTATACAGTATGCTCTTGGGCCTCTGTAAACTCAGGGGACGGAGCCAGCATCTAGCAGAGTGTCTTGCCTATCCTCAGTGTCAAGAGATGGTTGTTCAGGAATAGGGTATGTATTGGTGCTCTTATTGCTGAGATCAAATCCCTGGCAAGAAGCAGCTCACGGTGGAAAGGCTTGTTCTGGCTCTCAGTTTTAGGGATATAATCTGTATTAGTTGCGTTTCTGCTGCTGTGATTGGATACCCTGACTAAAAGCAACTTAGGGAAGAAATGGCTTATTTGGGCTCACAGTTCCAGAGGGATGGAGTCCTTCATGGTAGGGAGGGAGGAATGGCAGGAGGAGTCTGAGACTCTCTGGCAGTCAGGAAGCAGAGAAATTGAACAGGAAGTGAGGTCAGGCTATAAGCCCTCAATGTCCATCCTCCGTGTTGTATGTCTTTGCACCCTGCAGGTGCAGTGCCCCTGGTGGCCAGAAGGGGACATCAGAATCCCTAGGACTCGAATTATAGACAGTTGTGAGCCTCCATGTGGGTGCTGGGAATTAGATCCGCCTGAAGAACAGCAGTCTTCTTAACCACTGACCCATCTCTCCAGTCCCTAATTTACCTCTTAAAAATTAAAAAAAAGTGTGTGTGTGTGTGTACTAGTAGCTGAAATGTCAGACTTAATTCAGGTGCTGCCAGTCTCACTGATGTTCCATTTTTTAGTCTAGTATTCTATGTAGGCTCCTGCATTTCATTTAATTGTCATAGTTTCTTAGGTTTCTGTGTCAGAGTTTGAAGAGTACTGGTTTTATTTTAATTAATTAATTTGGGTTTCTCTGTGTAGGCCTGGCTGTCCTGGAACTTGCTCTGTAGGCCAGGCTGGCCTCGAACTCAGAGATTCACCTGCCTCTGCCTCCTGGGTGCTGGGAATAAAGGGGTGCACCACCACTGCCCCGAGAGCCACGTTGTTGAAGAATACATGTGCCCTTTTCTGCCAGCCATTTCTTGGGCCTCACTGTTCTAACTTGATTTTTACTGGAGCGTGACTGCAGCCCAGCTCCTGTCCTTTCAGAAGAACTTATCCATTCCTCCCCTTCAGCTCCTTGATGTAGCTACCTGTCAGCCCAGTAGTCCTGATTGACATTTCTTGTGTCTGCTGAGCTCTGGCCAGATGTTCGGCTATCACACAATTCTCTGCTTCCTCCTCTGCCCTCCCATGCCCAACTTTGCATTTTAGTCAGGGCTGCCAAACTGTTCAACTGACTTGAAAGAAGCCTTGGGGCTCTTTCTCAAAGATGAAAGGGCTGGGAGATGAAAGATTCTTTCCCCTTGGACCATGCAAGCTTGTGAGCCAACTCCCTTCAGTAGCCAATAAGGCAGAAGCCCTGTGAGCGACTGACTCACAGTCCGGGTAGGAAGAGGCCCTGCCACAGTTACAGCCTGAGGACTTTGCGCTCTAACGGGAGCTCCAGAGGTTTGAGATCCCAGCTCTGAGTGTCAGTGCTGTCTGTCACACAGGTGTCCAAACAGTTCCGCTGTGGGAAGGAGAAGGCTTTCCAGAGGAGGAGGGCTGTGTCTTTGAGAGCCTTCTTTCTAGCCTTCCTGTTCCAACTACCACCTGTCTGCTGTAGCCTTGCACAGCTCTGCCACACAGGTGGCTTCCTAGGCAGGCTTGTTTGATCACATAGTGCTATTGTCGTGGTAGCTGAGGGTCCATTTCCTTTGTATGCTGACAGAGAATGCTCTTCTCTAGACGTAGAGGTCACATAGCGATGGATCTAGGCCCCCTACTTTGGAAAGACCTGTTGAGGTAGGTCATATTGAACAGCCTCCTTAATTTTGGGGGTGAAATTGGGGAACACAGTGTCTCTCTGAGCTCTCAGTAGGTGTCAGTGTTTCAGTTGGAGGAGTGAATGCATAAGGTTGAACACAATAGAGAAGTTTTCCTATATAAAAATGACTGCATCAGAGAATGCGATGGTTCAGAATAGCTTGTCAGCACTGTGGGAGGAAAGCATTGAAGCCTGTGAAGTATCTTTAATGTTTCGCATGGCAGATGATGCAGACTGTGGGTCAGAAGGCCTGCATTTGAACCCCAGTCCTGCAGAGTGCTAGCTGTGTGACCTTGGGCCAGTTAATTAACCTGTGAGCCTTGGTTTTGGTTTTTATCTTTCAAATGGAGATCATCTAACAGTATCTGTCTCTAGCTCACCATCTTTAGAAATAATATCATGCTACGATTATAATATATATATATATATAAAATCCCAGGTCTCACCACTAGCCCTGACTGGTGTAGACCAGGCTGGCCTAGAAGTCAGAGATCCCCTGCCTCTGCTTACTGAGTGCTGGGATTAAAGGCATGTGCTACCATGCCTGGCTATCATCTATATATTTTGTAAAATACATGATTAAATGAGGCAGTGTGGGTGGTATAGTTCCCAGCAAATAGTAGCTGTTGATTTTTATTATTGATATTCCAAACAAACATGCTACGGGAAAACAAAAGTTTGTCTTGAATTTCGCAGAGCTGCCTCAGTGTTCCCAAGATCTTTGGTCCCTTGGAGATTAAGGTTTAGAATTAAATAAAGCGAAATGAGAGCAGTTTGTCACCCACACATGCCACAGTGTAGCATATTCTCAGTAGAATAGAGCTCAGTCCTATTCTACCACAGTTAGAAGTCACTGATAGCAAGAATTATGCCTCCAGCATGGCCATTTGTTCCCCAGGTCGCCTTCAAGGAACTGAGAAACCAGTTTCTGCTTAGCAGTTAGAGGAATCTCACTTACAAATCGCCCTTCCCCCCCACCGCGGTAGTCCTGAGCGAAGTGGGTGGTTTTGCTCTGAGTCTGCAGCTGTCTCCAGCTGGAATTAGATGGAGCCTGGAGTCTGAGCCTTCTTTTGCCTTCTCCCGAATCAGCCATTGGCTCTGTAGTCTTTTCATCTGAATTGTTAAGAGCCATTTTCTTTTTCAGAGTTCCAGACTGACTCCACTGAAGGTATAAACCTTAGGATCTCAGCATCCTTGCAGCTTGACAAATAAAACTGGTTAACCTTGTCCTAAGGCTAGTGAATGGGTCATTTTTGTTTTTTGGTTTATGTATGGCTGGGTGTATGGCTTGTGCTTTTGTGTATGTGTGTGGTGTGTGTGCACATGCATACGTACATGTGTGTTGAAGCACAGGAGTCATTGTTGGGGAACACAGGAATCAATGTTGGGGGCAACACGAGTCAGTGTTGGGGGAGCACAGGAGAGTCAGTTTTGGGGAGCACAGGAGTCAGTGTTGAGTGTTTTCTTCAGTCACTCTCTTTACTTTTTGAGATAAGGTCTCAAATGAAGCTTGCTGATATGGCCAATTGGCTGACCAGTGAGCTCCAGGAATCTAACAGTGTCTACCTTCACAGTGTTGACATTGTGGGAATGGGCCGCTGTGCCTGGAACTCAGACCTTTATGTTTTTGTGGCAAGCACTTTACTGATCAACCCATCACCTCAAACTTTTTTTTTTTATTTAGTTTGTTTTTTTTTTTTTTTTTTTTTTTTTTTTTGACAGAATCTGGCTATGTAGCTCAAGTTGGTTGGAGACTCTTGCTCCTCCTGCTTCAGCCTCCCATATGCTAGGATTACAGGTGTTGTTGCCATACCCAGCAAAGTATTAGCCTTGTGTAAGGACACGGACGTCTCTTTAGCCTTCAGTGTACAGAGTCACTAGCTGCCCAAGAAGGACCTGAAACTGAGCAAAGCGCCTTGCATTCTAAGAGCAGGTAGGATTGATTATCGAACAAGTTGCAGGATGTCACTCACATGCTTATTGTGCTGACACCCAGAATTGGGAGGTGATTGGAGTTCTTCCCAGTGGGGATTTTCATTCGACTTAAACTAACCTTCCCTTCATATCAGTTCTCTGGAATTTACCGTTGGAAGTGTTCTGGGATGTAGGATGCACTGTTGGAAGTGTTCTGGGATGTAGGATGCACCGTTGGAAGTGCTCTGGGATGTAGGATGTACCAAGTGCTCTGAGATGTACCGGCTGCTCTGCTTCTTTGCAGCTCTGGGTTTACTAGTTTCTTTGTACATGGAGCTTCAGTGGAATCTCAGATTAATGATGAAAGAAACTTTTGAGCATTTTGAGGTCACATAATGGCTCAGTTAGCTGAAACAGGGTGCAACTGTTGGTCAGGGGAAAATAAACCTACCAAGGATCCAGCAGAATACTGGATTCAGTGATAAAAGAGGGCGAGAAACGACATTACTATTGATTGGTTGGTCTGGCTGCTGAAAGAAGCCCGTAATGAGGTTTAGAAGGTGGAGCAGGTTGTATTGAATTGTACCGACTCCCACTTGCCTGCTGTCTTTGGAGAATGTGCTGCAGATTCTCTAGGTTTCAGAGGCCTTAAGTGAGATGGGAGTGCTGAGCAAGGAGGAACCTAGAGGCTCTCTTTGCATCCTCTCTTCTTACATGTGAGAAGGCTGGAAAGTACCTTGCCTCAGGACCCAACTACTGGCTAACAGGATGGGGTTGGAGCAGAGCTTTATCCATGATCGTGCCTCCTGTCCTTTTCCATCATTTTAATAGACATCTTTCTAAACACAAACAAGCATATATGTTCTCACCTTTTCCAGTAGGCTGCACTGTGCACTCAGGGCCATCATTATGTGTGAATGCTAACTGTGCATGCGGGTTTTCTCCTGGCCTGTGCAGAGCTTTGACTGCTGCATGGTGGCATGGAGGGGGTTTGGGATCTTGTGCCCACTTTTCATAGTTGTTCACTCTTCTCCTTGAGCCTGCTGTCATTCCTCAGTGGATAATAGATTTCTATCTAACCTCTGAGGCCTTTTGCTGCTTTCTTTTAATGATGTCACAGAAAACTGGTTGTTAGATGAAGTTTATTATTCTTGGTAGAACTCTTCTATAAGACTTTGGGGTCTGTAAGATTCTAGAAATTATTCATGACTAGTTTTTGTTTCTTTGTTTTTTTTTTTTTTTTTTTTGGTTTTTCGAGACAGGGTTTCTCTGTGGCTTTGGAGCCTGTCCTGGAACTAGCTCTTGTAGACCAGGCTGGTCTCGAACTCACAGAGATCCGCCTGCCTCTGCCTCCCGAGTGCTGGGATTAAAGGCGTGCTAGTTTTTGTTTCTTTAGGGCATTTTCTTTTTGCCTGCCACTGACATCTTGGGCACTAGAGAAAGTCTGATCAGCAGGGCTTCCTCTGACTGCTTCTTGCTTTTTTGGAGGAGTTGTATTCATTTAGTTCTCCAACTGTTGTGGTTATCTTTTCTTTAAAGTTATTATTATGAGTGTTTTGTGTACACCTATGTCTGTACACTACATGCGTGCCTGGTGTTGCTGGAGGTCAGCAGAGGGCATCAGATCCTCTAGAATTGGAGTCGTGGATAGTTTTGAGCTGCTGTGTGACTGCGGGGACTGAGCCCAGGCCCTCCGTGGCGCTCTTAGCCTCTGAGCCATTGCTCAGCCCTAGTTGCCTTTCAGTCGGGTGTACCCATCCAGCGTCACACACCCAGAACCCGGTGCCACCTGGATCGAAGCAGACGTCGGAGCCCCAGAATGCCTGTTTCTGGCCTGTTTGTGCCTTTCGTATACTTGTGGTTCTCTGACATCCCTCCCCCTCCCCTTTGCACTCCTGTGTACACAACATCTTTTTCAGACGAGGTCTGTACATGCACTGTTTGTCTCTCACCATCAAGAGCTATGTATGAATGGACCTGGGCCACCTCAGATGTTATATTCTTCTGTCTGGACCTTCAAGATTCATGTTTTGGCCATAACCCATTGGTGGTCACCATGTCCAGCCCACCTTCCGTGAGAGTCTGGTTTGGGTAAATCCCACAGGAAGTCCGCAGTTCTTCCAGTTCTTAGGCAGTCTGCAAGATCTCCATCTTGACTCTGTCTTCCTTTGTTATTGTTTCCTAGTCACTGACTAGGGATTGGCAAGGAGAGAGGGTGTTGTTTACTGTTGTTTCCAGGGCACCTTGGCATATGCTTAGAGTCAGGCTGTGAGCCAATCCAGATTTTCAGGGGTTAGTAAATTTTATGTGGATTAGTGGTCCATATTGAGCCTTTGTTCTTTAATTGTTCTACACATTTATTAAATGCCAACTTCGTGTAAAGTATTACACTAGACGCTGGTCAAAGCCCCTGCCTTGCGGTGCTTTCATCCAGGGATGCAAGACAGACGCGAAGTCAGAAGTAAAAGAATGCAAACAGATGTATTGGAAGGAAGACGATCCAGATGTGTTGTGAAGAGAAAACATGACCAATGTAACTGTAGCAGTGACTGTTACTTACTTGAGAAGGTTCTAAAGGCCTCTTGAGGAGATGGCATTTCAGTTGAGAACTAACCCCATGGAGAATTGCATGAGTAGCTGTGTAGGCTGAGGGAGCAGCCGACACAGAGGCCCCAAGGAGGGAGCAGCTCGTCTCATTTGGTGCGTGAGATGAGGACTGAGGTCAGCCTGGAGGAGGAGAGAAACCCAACGCTGTGATTTTCTTCTCAGTGGAGTGGGAAGTCATTAGGGCTCTTAAGCTGAGGAGCGTCATAGTCTGGTTTGGTCACGAGGCCATGGAGGGTCAGTCTGGCCAGCATGGCTGTCGATGGAGTACAGAATCCAGCTTTGCGGTGAGGCCACAGCTGATGCTGTGTTCTCCCTTGGATAATTGCTTTCCTGCCTCTGTTGTGTCCGGCACATTTCATCTGTGTTGTGACCTAATCAAGAAGCAGCTCTCTCCTAGTGCCAAGGTTGGCACCGAGAGTCTGGGCAGAGGGCCTTTTATTGAGGAGTCCCTTGGCCTGAGAGAATGAAGAAAGCATTCCTGGCAGGCCCCAGGACCGTCCAGCTGACCCACAGCACCTGTGCTGTGCGGGAAGCATTGGAACTGTGAACCCCGCGCTCCTGCAGAACAGCTGCAGATGGCTGGGGCCGCTGATTAAATGTCGCTGCTGATCTGCCCAGATCTGCTGCCATCCCCTCCAAGCCCCCTTTCACGCTGCAGTGGGTAATTAGGGGCACGGCCATTTCTAGGACGCCCAGCACATCATTTGCAGAGGGCTTAGGGGGAGCCTCTCAGTTTCTGCCAGCTGTGTAAGTGACTGCAGTGAGCAGTGTCCACACATGGCTACTACTTGTTTTCAAAATTTACAGAAAAAAAACTTAAAAGGACCCGTCCCTAACGAAAGGGAATAATTGCCTGCCTCTGCTGCCTTCGCTGTTCCCTGTGGGAACTCCGCCATCAGACTTGTCAGGGTTGCTTGGCAGGGACCTTTCCCCCTGAGTTAGCACAGTGATCTGAATGGGCAGAGATAACACAAATTAGCGAGGATGTGAGCCTATCTGCAGAGGAGCAGATTTCCTTCTGACCAGAGGTGCTGTTGCAGGGGCGCCACCCCGATTCTCCATGCTTCTCAGTCCTGATGAGAAGTGAGAAGAACTGCTTCAGCACCACCTGAGGCGGGCAGCTCCACAGGCAGCGGGAGTTTGAGAGGCTTGCCTGGGGAATGAAATTCGGGGTCTTACCTTGCCGGGCCTCTCTGCCTCCCCCAGCATAGTGAACTGGAGAGCCACAATTCATGGTTCACCTACGTTTTTCTTCTGTTAGATTCTTCCATCCTCTCAGATCTGGCAAGGACACAGAAGGCTCAGAGGGGAAGGAGAGATGGCGTCTGCCTCTGGCTGACATGACTTGTGCCATGGTCGCGTGGGGATTCCATAATGAAGATTGCAAATCACTTTCCATCCTCTTGGAGCCTGCCCCATAATTAGAAGATTAAACATTTTGTTTAAATTAGTAATTTTCTCCTCCCTCCTCCGAGGGCTTGGAGCCACCCTTCCAGCAGTGCGGAGACTGGTTAGCTGCCTAGCACTGGGCTTTGTGTTGTAGCAGTGATTGTCAGCAGAAGGTTGAGGAAGTCTTATTTTAATTAAAAAGGCATTTTTTACCCCTTGCTTCACCTTGTGAGGAGCAGAGGCCCTTCTCCCCATGTGAACTTCGTGATGGCTGAGTGCAGTGAATGTGATTCTTCTCAGGAGAGTGACCTTGAGCTGGGTAACACGGCCAGCGGACGGGCAGCTGGGCCTGAGGTCTCACCTCTGCAGCAGTGGCAGCTTGTCTTTGTGTTTATGGTAGAAGAGGGTCACTTACAGGGATGATGACAAGCAGCTCAAAGAGCAGCACAGATGTCACCAGCCCAGAGACCAGACAGAGGCCTGTGACTTGATGTTGGGGCCCACTGAGAGCCAGGCTCTGTGCTGTTTGGTGGGTGCATGCCATCTCCTGTCTACTTGCAGGTGAGGAAGGGAGGCTCACAGACCTTCTGCATGAGACACCTAGCAGGTAGATGGTTGAATTCTTCCTAGAAGGTTCCCATGAATAAAGGCAGCTTATAGTGAAGACTTGTATAGAATGGAGAGACAGAGGCCCACTGCTTGGCCTCGTACTCACTTCCTTTCTGGCACAGGTTTCATTTTTGCAAAGGAATCGCCTGTTTATGTATAAATGCCCTTCACAGTGCCTTGAATCCCTCAAGGACTGTGGCCAGATCAGAGCCGGTCATAGGATTAACTGCTCAGTGGATGCCCTTGACTAAAGGCTGGGGTAAGGGTTGGGAGGGTGGGTGAATGAAGTGGCCATCCAGAATTAGTGACTAAATTGGGGTGTCTCTTATGCATTTTCCTCATCGTGGCTTACTATTTTTTCAGTTCTCCTGCTCCGGTCTCCTTACTGCTGGGATTATAGGTGTGAGGTACTATAGGGTACGTGTGTATAGATATGTGTGCCCATGTGGAGGCCAGAGAAAGACATTGGGTATCCTGTCCAGTCACTCCCTTTTACTCCTGTGAGACGGTGTCTACCACTGAATATGGACCTAGGCAGGTGGTCAGCAAACCCCATTGATCTTCCTGTGTCCATCCCCCACAACATTGGTGCTAACATATACATGTGACCGTACCTGGCTTTTTATGTGAGTACTATTTGAACTCAGATCCTCTATCCACTGAGTCATCTCTCCAGCCTTTGTTTTTGTTCTTAAATGTTTGTTTCACTTACTTATTTGGTGCTGGGGGTTGAAGTCAGGGCCTCACATATGGTAGGTAGGCCCTTCACTGTTGAGCTAACTCCCAGCCTTTTTTTTTCTTTCTTTCTTTTTTTTTCTTTCTTGATGAAGTGTAGATTAAGCTGTGTTTGTGACTGATCTTGGCCTTACTCATAGGAAACTTGCCTTAAATAATAGCAGATGGTCTCCATAACAGCCCAATTTCATTCCTCTAGTAACCCAAGAGTTGATTGACATTTCTCTTAAAGACTGGGGCTGCCTCTGACCCTAAAGCAAGAGATCGATTGATTCATTTATTTGCCAGAGATTTACTGTAGGTCCATTGTGGGCCATAATTGCTGTTTTCTCTGCACCCAGCCTTATAGGCAAGAAATGAGACTGCACAAAACAACGAGATTGGTTTTTATTTTGTGTTGATTGACTCGAGAATATCTATTTCAGTTAAGTTTATATATGCACACACATACACACACTGTATGTATACAATACACACATGTAGTGTGTTTGTGTGTTTGATATTTGTTGAGTACTTTTTGGGGGTTTGGCTTTTCCACATAATATCTCAAAACACTAAGAGGATTTTTTTTTCCCAAGATTTGTGATTTGTCCAAGGTCACCAAAGTCCATTCTCTCTTCCTATTCATAGACTAGTTTAACATCAATTTCTTGGGTATTTTGTGTTTCAGACAGGCTTAGGATGCACATGTCTAAATCATTGCAGTCAGCTCGTTTTAAGTGTAAGGAGCTACAGGAACAGATGTACAGTAAGCACAGGAACAGGTGAGGTGAGCCGGTTCTGCCACGTGCTGTGTCACGGTGCCATCAGGCTTTGCCTGCTTGACCTGGTCGAATCCATCGCCACCGCCTTCTAGCTCTGGCTTTGGGAATTTGCTGAGGTGTCTCCTACAGACCCACTTCTTCATTTGGGAATATTACCTCCAGGAATATTTCCTTTCCAAAAGACTTTCTGGATCAGAAAGAAAAGTGACCCATTTCTGACCCAGAGCAGCTTGCAGTTAGTGGTGACTGCAGTTTGAGTGGTCACTTGGTAAAAAAGCTGCCGGAAGAATTTTCTGGGCTCTTTGGACCCCACAATTCTGGGATCTTTGTGCTGCTGTTTTTGTTTTTGTTTTTTTTTTTTTTGTTTTTGCTTTTGTGAAATTTAAGGCTTAGCGTGGCTTATAGTGTATTGTTTTTTTGTTTGTTTTGTTTTTCAAGACGGGATTTCTCTGTGTACAGCCCTAACTGTCTTTGACCAGGCTGGCCTTGAACTGACAGAGATCAGCCTACCTCTGCCTTGGGATTAAAGGCATGCACCACACCGCTTTGTTTAAGAGGTGGCTAGCTTCTATGTTTTCAGGCTGTTTGAGGCAGCACGCCTTTGGTGTTGGATGTTTACTGGAACCCTTGAGTTTCTGAGTAATTCCAATCTGAGACAAGTGAGTAGAATTGATGTCGGGCTGCCTTAACACAGGTGTTATAAACAAGATTAAGAGGTTGTTGAAAAGATATCAGCGGAGCTCTGGGGCTGGCTTTCTGAAGTCATTCTAAAGTGACAGCTAATGGGTAGTTTGCCTGATGGCTCTCTCTGAGCTGGCTGTAACTGACTGGAGATTCACCCACAGAGGAAACCTGCTTATGAACATTTGCTGTTCTTTATCATGAAGTCAAGCCTGAAACAGAAATGCTGTCTTTGCGCCATGCATGTTGCCTTTGCTCCATTTGTTCCATTTTTTTCTTTTATTGTTCTTTGCTTTGTTTTGTGTTTTTTTTTTATTGTTTTTGAGGTAGTCAGTTTTAAATTTGATGTCCTAAACCTGCTAAGGTAGTTCAAAACAACTGTTTTACTCCACTGTGTATTTTTGGAAGACATTTATGTATCTGTTCTCAACCTCAGTGGAGTCCTGTCTGTGAGGAATGTGTTGTGCCTCTCTTATCTACCAGGTGCTTCTGCCAGGAAGCTGCGGACTTTCACATGCTCCTGAAGTCAGTAGCTACTAGTCTCAGGTTACTTTGGAATCTGTTTTGTAGCCTTCTGGAGAAAGTGTGGGGGGAGATGAGGCGTACACAGAGGATTTGCAAGTAGCCAAGGCCATTGGCCCTCCCGCTTGTCTTCTGAAATGTGACCTGGTGCCCTTGTGCTTTTAGTAGAGAAGGTTTTTGGACACTGGGTGCCTGTCTCGGATCACTCCTTCACCAGTCTTCTTTTTGGTGGGAGTGGAGATACTTTGCTAACTTCAGTAGCTTGTAGACTGTAAACTAGTAAAACCTTTGAGTTACGGAGAATAAAGAGCATCTTAGACCACAGCGGACATGAAGCCGTCCTTTTCCATCATACATGATGGACTCATCAACAGGCATGCGTGCAGGCCAGAGCAGTGACACGTCATCCAAACTGAGAGGTAAACCAGCAGCAGGTGCTGGAGAGCCTGGTGGCAGTCACGCTGTGCCTACAGTGTTGTCCCTGGGGAAATGGCCATCTGACTCCTGCTTCCTCAGAAGTGGGGCTGCTAGTGTGGGACAGCTAATGAGGAAGTGTCAGCAGATGTAAAAAGTGCTTAGATCCCCACTCCCAGTCCGCACTCATTCTCCCTTCTCGCTTTCTGCGAGGGCCCTTACTTCCTGTCTGTCCTCCTGGAAATATGTACCCCTTTCCCCAGCGTCTGTCCTCCTGGAAATATGTACCCCTTTCCCCAGCAGCCCCTTCTCTTTGAAGGGAGAGTGCAGCTCTTAGTCTCAGCAGTGATCTTAGAGGCAACTTGAAGATCTCTTTGCCCTACTTTTGTTAATGAATCATCTGTTGCTAGAGCAATGGCGTGGTGTCTGGAGACTTCTCTGGCAGCTCAGTTGCCTGTGACAGGTGAGGCTAACATTCAGAGCCTCTGTGTGGCCCGCTCGTGCAAATGTGTTATGCCTCCAGCCCCTCATCCTCATAAGCATTTGTGTATCTGAGCTGTGCTTTAAAACAGTTAATGGTTTCATGAGACAAGGTCTTGGGATGTTGCCCGGGCTGGCCTCAGACTTGTGATCTTCCTGCCTTCGCCTCCCAAGTGCTGAACTTAGAGACGTGCCATCACACCTGTCTCATAATTTTCAGTAGTTTTCTCATATCAGTTTGGTAGCTGATGTTTAAAACTTCAGAGCGGTCTGGTGTAGGAGGTAACTGGAGGCTCAGCATGAGTTCCCCTCCAAGTGATCTTGGGAAATTTTTATTGTGATCCCCCAGAGGCAGTTGACATGCTGGGAGTCAGAATTCCCATAAGCAGTGCTCTCCTGGCTAAGAGAGTGGCAGACATGGTATGAGTGTGCAGTAGAAGGTCACCTCTGGGGCAGTGACACAGAAGGCACTCTGGAGGCTGTAGGGCTCACGTCCTTATTCTGTGCTGAGTCGAGTTTATTCATCTGTAAGTGATAGGCGGAGCTAGTTGTCTGACTTTTCCCGTGCTTACCCTCTGAATATCGCTTGGTACTAAGTGATGAATGTAATAAGCTTTGTATGCAGTGCATCTTAGGGTGGTACCACGTGACTAAATACAGGAGCGTGGAGAGATGGAATCTCTCCTGAAGGCCAAAGAACTTTGAGAATTTGCATATTTGTATTAATGGTAAGTTACTAGTCCTGGCAGTGTGGCTGGTTCCTTGGTGTCTCTGTCCTCTCCCATTTAGTTATGACTTGGCTCTTGGTTTTCGTCATCTCCCATAGTCCTGTTGTTTCCAGTGTCCACATTAGCCATAGCACCAACCAGAAGACTCACTATCCTCTTTTACTTGTGTTTCTCACAAGCTCTCAGGTACCTGGAAGACAATTCCCTTCTGTGTTTTAAACCTTGTGTTTCTAGCATGGGGCTTTGCGAGTGTGTGCAAATCCTGTGAGTTTGCTAAGGTGGATGTTGGTGTCTGTGTCCTTTCTTTGTCTGCCCATCATGTTCATGACAACCTATGTATTCAGTACTTACTTATTTATTAAATGTAACAACTAAAAATGTCGGGGGGGGGTACTCGGGAGGCAGAGGCAGGCGGATCTCTGTGAGTTCGAGACCAGCCTGGTCTACAAGAACTAGCTCCAGGACAGGCTCTAAAGTTGCAGAGAAACCCTGTCTCGAAAAAACCCCCCCCAAAAAAAATGTCGGGGTGGGGGAGCTGGGCAGCATGCTTTTAATCCCAGGACTTGGAAGGCAGGAGCAGGCGGATCTCTGTGAGTTCCAGGTCAGCCTGGTCTACAGAACTAGTTTCAGGACAGCCAAGACTACACAAAGAAACCCTGTCTTGGGTGGGAGAATAGAAGATAAATCTGAAACAAAATGAAATATAATCTGTGATCTGTAGAGGTCTTCTGATTCCACCCTGTAATCATGGCTGATATTTGTGCCACTTCTCAAATTTCATCAGAGGGATAGATAAAACTTTTTTTTTAATTTAAAAGAGTTGTGGCAAATTATTTTGAAAAGCAGCCAGAAAGAAAGATAGTTTTTATTTTATTTTTTTATTTTTTATTTTTTATTTTTTTTTTGGTTTTTCGAGACAGGGTTTCCCTGTAGTTTCTAGAGCCTGTCCTGGAGCTAGCTCTTGTAGACCAGGCTGGCCTCGAACTCAGAGATCCGCCTGCCTCTGCCTCCCGAGTGCTGGGATTAAAGGCGTGCGCCACCACCGCCCGGCGATAGTTTTTATTTTAAATTGTGTAAGGCTCAGCTAGTGAATGCCAGAATTTCAGAACATAGAGGGCCTGCTGGGGTGGTGGATGGGGTAGGGGGCAGAACTATTGACAGAATAAGGTATCAGGCTCCTTGGACACTTTTGGTGGTGCTCGGACACCTTATCTTTTGTCTTCACCTTAGCAGTATGTGTGTGCTAAAGCCAAAACCTGTGTCAGTTATTGGGCAGCAGGGATCAGGTACCCACCAGAGCAAGCACTGTTGGGTGCTGAGCAGGAGTCAGATCCCAGGGTTCCTTGCTGGAAGGGTGTGTGTGTGTGTGTGTGTGTGTGAGAGAGAGAGAGAGAGAGAGAGAGAGAGAGAGAGAGAGAGAGAGAGAGAGAGAGAGAGAGAGAGAGAGAGAGAGAGAGAGAGAGAGAGGTCTGATTCACCAGTGAGAGAGAGCTAAGGAGTCTTGCTGGAGGGAACATTGGGAGCATTGCCATGAAGTTTGGGCTGGTGCCCCCAGCTGAGTGGAGGGTCTCTTGGTGACCTGCCATTCCTGGTAGCATTGATCATTGATGCATCTTCCCAGTCCAAGAAGGCACCACTTAGTGGCTGAGGAAGGTGTTACTTCTGCTCAGATCCCAATGCCTTCTTTGGGTCCCTTGCTGGAGTTTCCAGGCCCTGTCTATTCCACAGCTAAGCTCTCTGGCTTGTGAGCCTCTTTTTAGGCTCAGTGGTTTATTTACTCAGTGCCATGCAGCTGGGGCTGAGTTTGATGCTCAGTTTTGTTGTTGTTTTCTCATTTGTTTTGGTTTTTGAGCCAGGGTCTTTATTCTTACAGCCCAGGCTGGCCTGAAACTTACGGCGATCAATTCTCTTGCCTCAGCCTCCCAAGTACTAGTATTGTAGACATGTGCCACCATGCTCAGCTGGTTCAATGCTGAGTTTTAAAAAGTGTGCCCTCAACATGCATTGGCTTAGCCAAGCCACTGAAGTTGGTCATGAAGTTGACTTGTTGAATTTGAGGTTTGCTAGATCCTTCAGCTATTTTCTGAGTGAAGTATTTTGCTCATTTCCCCTGGAAGCCACTTCATGTATATTTGCCATTTTGATCTTAAGCAGACAATTGTGCTTGGATCTGCCGTTGTAGAGCCACCTGAGTGTGCTGCACACCCACCTGTCTCCCTCTGTGCTCTTGAGTGAGTTAATGAAAGATCTTGTTGGTCTTAGCTCCACAAACGTTTATTGCAAACTCCTGATCTTATTCAGCAGTAACAGTACCAAGAGACCACAGCAAATGCCACCCTCCCCTGCTAGCTTTCAGTGGTCTTCTCCTTTCCCCTAAATTATGTGTATAACTATGCCATTTTGTCAGATTCAATTCAGATCTTTCATTTCATGTCCTTTTTTTTTTTTTTTTGTTTTGTTTTTGTTTTTCAAGACAGGGTTTCTCTGTAGCTTTGGAGCCTGTCCTGGAACTAGCTCTTGTAGACCAGGCTGGCCTCGAACTCACAGAGATCCGCCTGCCTCTGCCTTCCAAATGCTGGGATTAAAGGCATGCACCACCACCACCCGGCTTTCATTTCATGTCCTTAATGATGTCTTCTGGCCCCGCCTGGCAGTTTCCTGCATGACTACTACCGCATTAACCAAAGAACTGTTTTCTTGCTGTGTGTGTGCTTCAGTGAACATTGCGTAGCCGTTTCCATAGATGTGAGAATTTCCCCAGTGTGCATGCATGCACTGGAATAGTTGCAGAGTGTAGTGTCCTCAGTGTCATCAGTTAGCTCTGCCCCCACGATGCCCCGTGAGCCAGTGTCAGCGGTGTTCCTCTGCCTTCTCACGGTGCTTACGCTGCCGGGTCTTGTCAGTCTGATATGCCACAGTTTCCCTAATCTCTCATGAAGTTGGCCCACTTTATATGCAGATTGGCCACTCAGTGTTTTTCCTTTTGTGATCATCTGCTTATATTCTGACCTATTTTATATAATCTTACAGTATCCTATGTTTTCCTGAAGGCAACACTGAGGTTGCAGAGCAAAGGCAGAATATTCTTATAATGTAGCACTAATATGTCAGGTGACTCACCTGAGGCCATGTGACTCTATAATGATTGCTCTGGTCATTGGTCCTCTGCTGTTTGTACAGTACTGTGTTAGGTTGTATAGTTAGTGCCGTTTTGTTGTTATTGCTGAGGGTTGCTGTCGAATATTTCCTGCCGCTCCTAATAGAGTGATGTTGAAGTTCTATTAGCTCAGTAAATACTTGTGGATGAATGAATGAGTGATGATGGTTTTGGTGTAGCTGACAAAACATATTCATAATAAGTCTGCTAAAATGGAGATGTTTTACCTGCAGTGGCTTTACAAGGATCTGCCAATGTTAGTGTTGATAAAGAAACCAAATCAGTATTCAGCTTTCTGATGTAGCTGCAGAATTAATCAGAGAAGATGTCAAAGTAAATCATGGACATTAAAGTGTACTTTGTGTTTCTAGAAAGAAAACTAGATAGCCTTTGGAGGGAAGATGAATATATATTCAGGCTTTAACAAGGAATAAAAGTTTCTGGGGGGAGGAAAATTAGATTAAGTACAGTCTTCATGACTAGTGATCTGAATCATAAATCACATCTGCCTTGCCTGTCAGCCAATCAGATTGCAGATCATAAGGGTGACTGTTGGTAACTTTGATTTTTGGCGTTCTTTTTTAAATCGAAGACTTTACTTTTAATTTTTAAGGCTGGTATACAGTATAATGATTTCATTATGGTCGTTCATTCCCATTTGTCACTGTGCTCTGTTTGCTCTCCCCACCCCGGGCTCCCTCCAGCTGACTGCTTTCCTTTCTTCACAGTCCAGTCCTCTTGCTTTCCGCTCTTTCCTCACAGTTCCCTGTCTGCTTCATCACACACACACACACACACACACACACACACACACATCTGGACCTCAGGGGAGAGAAAATAGGGTGTCTTTCTGAGCCTCACCAATTTTGTTTAACATAATGATCTCCAATTGCATCCGTTGTAGCAAAGAATGTAATTTCATTTTTCTTTATGGCAGAATAAAAGCTCCATTGTACGTATGTGTAACATTTTCTTTATGCAGTCGTGTTGATAGACATCTAGATTGCGTCCATTTCCTGGCTATTGAGAACAGAGCAGCAGGAAACATGGGTGTGCTGCGAGTATCTCTGTGGCAGGATATAGGGGTTTCTGGGGAATTAACCCAGGAGTGGTATAGCTGGGTCATATGGTAGTTCTAGCTTTAGTATTTTGGGGGGCACTTCCACACTGACCTCCATAATGGCTAAACCAGCTTACATTTCTACCAGCAATGAATAAGGGTTCTTCTTTTCCTACTTTGTTGCCAGCTATTACTGTCATTTGTATGTGACAGCCATTCTGCTGGAGGAGGAAGGGGCTCTCAAAGCAGTTTGATTTCCATTGTTCTGGTGACTAAGGACATCGAACACTTTTCAGGTATTTTGTTGGCCATTTGTAGTCGTTCTTTTGAGAACTGGCTGTTGAGTTGATTAGCTTATTCACTGATTGAATAATTTTTTGGTGTATAATTTTTGTAGTTCATTATATATTCCATATAATAATCCCCTGTACAAACCATTTTCCCCATACTGTAAGCTGTCTCTCAGTATGGTGTTTATTTCCTTTGCTGTTCAGAAGCTTTGTAATTTCATGTCATCTCAGTCTTAGTGTGTCCCAAAGGCTCTGCAAGTTGTGTTTTTGTTTTTATTTGTGTGTGTGTGTGTGTGTGTGTGTGTGTGTGTGTGTGTGTGTGTGTAGAGATTGGAGGCCAATGTCGGGTGTCTTTCTGCTTTATTTTGAGATAGGGTCTGCCCTCAAACCTGGAGCTCACCTGGAGCTCACTGATCAGTTTTGGCTGGCTGGCCCATGTGCTCCAGGAATCCGTCTTTCTCTGCCCTAACACTGGGGTTACAGGTACACACTGACCTGCCCTAACACTGGGGTTACAGGTACACACTGACCTGCCCTAACACTGGGGTTACAGGTACACACTGACCTGCCCTAACACTGGGGTTACAGGTACACACTGACCTGTCCTAACACTGGGGTTACAGGTACACACTGACCTGCCCTAATACTGGGGTTACAGGTACACATTGACCTGCCCCTAACACTGGGGTTACAGGTACACACTGACCTTTCTTTACATGGGTTCTAGGGATCTGAACTTGGGTCCTCATGCTTATGTGGCAGGCACTTCCTGATTGAGCCATTTCTCTAGCCCCACCTCAAGAAATTATTTCTTTCCTCATTTCTCAGTGACCTATAGTCATTCAAGAGTGTATTCTTCAGTCTCCAAATATTTGTGTCCTTTCTATAGTTAATGTTTTTTATTGGTTTTTTATTTCATTATGATCTGATAGAATATAAGAAGTTATCACTTTTCTTTTTTGTTCGTTAGAATTGTTCGAGGCCTAGGATGCAGGCCTCGAGGGAATGTGCCATGTGTGGATTCCCATTCCTGTTGGGTCTGACAGTGTAGTTTAGTTCTGATGTTTCTTTGTTGCTTTACTTTTGGTGACTTATCTGAAGATGAGAGTGGAGCTGAGGAGATGGCGCAGCAAGCAAATGTGCTTGTCATTGTCAGCAAGCCTGATGGCCTGAATTTAATTTCTGGAACCCATATGAGGAAGGGGAGAACTGACTCCCTCATGCTGTCCTCTGACCTCCACACAAACTCACGCCCCTGCAAATGATAAATAAAAATATGATAAAAATGAGACTGGGCTATTGAAGTTATCCACTGTTATATCAGGGTCAGTATAGTCTTTTGTGCTCATTCATACTTGTTTGGTGAAATTGGGAGCCTCGGTGTTCTGTGCATGAATGCCTATAATTGTTATAGATGTTTTATTATTATTATTTTTTTAAAGATAGGTTGTTAAGTATTCCAAACTGTGCTTGGAATGTAGTTGATCCTCTCTCTGCTTGTTTCTACCTTCTGAGCCTGGGGTGGCATCTGTGTGCCAGCAGTCCTGATTTATATGATGTTGGGGATCAAACCCAGGGCTTTGTGCATTTTCAGCAAGCACTCTGACTGAACTACATCCCCTGCCCCTAGTTATTATAGATTCTTGATTAATTTATTCCCTTTACTAATGTGTAATTACATTATAAGTACAATCTCTTCTATCTAATTTTAAGTCTTCAATTAGCAGAGTAACTATATCAGCTTGTCTGCAGCTTCCACTCACTGGTAGATTGACCTCCATCATCCACCTGCTCTGTCAGTGGGCGTCTCTACCAGTGTAGTATGCTTTGTTTCCTCCCTCCCTCCCTCCATCCCTCTCTCTCTCCCCCCCCCCCCAATATATATCTTTTTCTTCTTTCGGTTTTCGAGACAGGATTTTTTTGTAGAACTGCCCTGGCTGCCCTGGAACTCACTTTGTAGACCAACCAAACTGGCCTCAAACTCACAGGGTTCTGCCTACCTCTGCCTCCAGAGTACTGGGACTAAAGGCGTGTGCCACCACCGTCTGACCTGTCTGTAGTGTGTTTCTTGGACCTAGTTTTTAATACAGTCAGCCAGTCTGAGTTTATTTGTTTATAATTTCAGCCGTTCACTTTTAAGGTTGTTATTGAGAAATGTTTGTAATTCCTTGGGTTTTGTTTGCTCCTCTGGTTGGTGTTGGTGCAGTGCTCTTTTCTTTCTCCCCATTAGTATTAGTGGTGGTTTACTGTCTTGGACGTGTGGATTCCTTCCTAGCTTGTCTGTTCATTTATTCTTAGGAAATTCATTCTTTCCTGTGCTTTTGCAATTCAGACGTTGTGATTAGTATTCTGTTATTTTCTTTTTCATTCTTTTTCATTCATTGGTTTTCCTGACATGCCTTCATGTGGTTCTCTTGAAATGTCCTCATTTTACTGTCAGCCCCGAAAGGCTTGCTGGGTATAAGTACTTCTTTGGTAGCTGTTCACTTCCCGGGTTTGGAATGTATTGCTTCATGCTCTCCGGGCTTTGGGAGCTGCTAGTAGAGATCTGAAGCTGTTCCCATGTGTTTTCCTTTGTAGGCAAGCTGGAGGTTTCTCTCATTGTTTTAGTGTTTCTTTGTGTTATGTTTCTGATATCTTGGTTATGATAAGTTGTAGAGAGTTTTTTTTTTTCTGTGTCCTTTTGGGGTTCTAAATGCCTCTTTCAGGTGTTTATTTCTTCTTCTAGATTTGGGGATTTTCACTTTAATTTCATATACGGATTCTCCGTGTCTGAAGTCTTTGATCTTGCCTCCTTTTTTAGTCATGTGGATTAGGTCATGGTTTGATTTCTCGATCATCTTTCAAAGCTTTTGGGTGTTATGGACGTGACTGCTTTCTTCTTTTCCTTGTTGAGGTTTGAATGTAGTTACCTTGGCCTTGGCTATGCCTCAGATTCTTTCTTTCGCCTGGTCAAGTCTACTGATGTTGTCTTCTGCTGTGTTGTTTTGATTTGGTTCATTAGAAGTTTTTATTTTCAACATTTCTGTTTTTTTTTTTTCACCTCAAAATTTTGATTTTCTTTTTTTTTTCTTTTTTTTTTTTTTTTTTTTGGTTTTTCGAGACAGGGTTTCTCTGCAGCTTTTTTAGAGCCTGTCCTGGAACTAGCTCTTGTAGACCAGGCTGGCCTCGAACTCACAGAGATCCGCCTGCCTCTGCCTCCCGAGTGCTGGGATTAAAGGCGTGCGCCACCACCACCCGGCGAAATTTTGATTTTCTTACTGAAGTTTTACTTCCACGTTGCTGGCATTCTCATCTCTATTGCTCATCTTCTCATCCATCTTGCTGACTTTTCTTGTGTGTCATCAGCTCCCATCAAGTCCTGGGTTGGAGCCATCTGTCTGGCTGTGTCACTCGGTCAGTAAACTCAGCCTTTGAAATCGTTGGCCTTGTACCTATTTTAGGGCCTTTGAATTTAATAATTGAAGAGTTATCATTTAGAGGGGTCATATTCCCTTGCTTTTTAGTGTGTGTGTGGGGGTACTGATTGCATTTCTGTTGGTTTGGGTCTCTTCTGGTTTTATTTGGGAAGCCTTATTGAGCAACCTATATTTGAGGGCTCAGTCCTGAGTGCCACTCAGTAGGGAGAGAACAGACTGTGACAGCAGCAGCAGCATCAAATGAAGGCTATGGAGATTCACATACAATGAAGTCAAGTCTACTAGCATGTCACCAATTACATAAACCAGAAGCCAGAGAATTGACTGTGTCATGAGTTTAAAGTTTCTTAGGGTGAGTGTGAAAATAAACGGGACAAAGCAGCCAGGGAAGGGGAGTAAGGCTGAATAAATGAAAAGAAAAGGGGTGGAGAGGATTGTTTGGAAAGGAAACAGTGAGAATTAGAAAAGGATCTGGACAGCGACTCAGCACTTAAAAGCACTGGCTGCTCTTGCAGGAGACCTAGGCATGGTTTCTAGTGGGGACTCACAGCTATCTGTAACCCTAGTTCCCGGGGATCTAGTTCCTGATCTGTCCTCCTTGGGCATATAGTGCACATGTAGGCAGTCACCCACACATCTGAGCATTTAAAAGATTGGGGTGGGGGACGGTAGATTAAAAATGATAAAAGTAAAAAAGAAAATTTCTCAATGAGCAACTTGGAAAATCAAATTGGTGAATGTAGGAAATGGAATAGTAAATAAAACATGTGTGTTTTGTTTGCTTGTTTTAAAGAAAAACAACAAACCCTAATGTGGTGGTTCGAGTGAGAACAAACCTCATAGGCTCATATATTTGAATACTTTGTTCCCAGTTGGTGGAACTGTTTGGGAAGGATTCGGAGATGTGACCTGTTGAAGTAGGTGTGTCATCAGGGACAGGCTTTGAAGTGTCATGCCATTCTCAGTCTGTCTGTCTGTCTCTTGGGATGTAAACTCTCAGCTGTTCCTGCTCACATGCCTTTGAACCCTCACTCTTTGAGCCCATAAGCCCAATAGAACCACCTTCTTTTATAAATCATGCTGACTTACTCTAGCAATAAAAAAATAAGACACCCTATAAGATAAAATTGTAGTACTACTATATGTATAGGAGGCATGGAGGATGGGAGGATGGTTTGGGGAGTACACACTGGGTGTGGGGAAAGGAAGAGAAAAAATGATTGCTCAATAGTCAAAGATGTAGAAACAAAGATGAAAGTGAGACAGGAGAATAAGAGGCATTTTAAAATATGATAATATTATAAAGAAAAAAACTGCTTGAAGTGTAACATAGGAAAGAAGGTAACCAGGTGTTGGCAGCGTCTTCCTGGACCCTAGTGCACATATCCTACTAGTAATGCAGGTGGGGAAGAGTCTGTTGGACTTTGGGGCACTTGTCTTCCTGGTGGCTTATGCTGGTGCTGACCCAGTACTGGACAGGTGTCTGTCTTCACTTGAGCTGCTTCTCTGGGTACCAGGGACTACTGCTGACCAACACTTAGCTCACAACTCCTGAAGTAGCTGGTGTAGTGTGTGTGTGTGTGTGTGTCCCAAGGCACTGGGGATGTCGGAAGCAGCTCTGGCCCTCTGAGCTCTACACAAGCAGAGGCAGTCTTCATGCTTTCAAGACTTCCAAAGTATTAATCACCTCGCTGCAAGGATGCAACTATGTGCAGCCTGCCAGAGCTTCAGTCTTCAGGGTCTATCAGGGCAATGACAGCAGCTCGGTGGCTCTACCTGATGAACTGAGTCTGGGGTCTTAGTTGGCAAGGTTTGTTCCTGGCAACCAGGCGGGTTAGCCTTCTCTGTTCACTTCTGCTGCCCAAGATAAGCGTCCTGTAGCCTGCACTTTTTTTTTTTTTTTTTCTCATGGTTTATTTTTTTTTATATTTAAAAATTTCCATCTCCTTCCCTCCTCCTCCCCCCTAGCCTGCACTTTTGACTTGTCAGTCCCTCCTGCTCTCCACAAACTCCAAGGCTGTCTGTCATGGAGGGCTGTGTCAAATTAACTTCAGGCTCTCAGACTTGTGGGTTGTTCCTTTGTTTTCAGGCTTCCAGGGTAGCACCGTTTCAAACAATAGGTTCTCTTTTAAGATGGTGCCAGGTCCCTGCTCTGGAAATCAGTTACACAGAGGACAAAGTGGAATTCCTTTCACTGTCTGCCAGAGGAACCACTGTCTCACTAATCCAGACACTGGTTTGAGGCTTGTGAGTTCTGGGTGCTTTTCTCAAGGGTTTGCTAGTGTCTCCTTAGCAGAACCTCCTGCTTGATCTTAAAGTCTTCTGCTGCCTCTCTGACCCCTCACAAACTTTTGTTTGGAGCTGTGTTGGGGTTGGCGTCTCTTTAGTGTGTCGCCTGTCCCTTTGTCCATGCTTTACAGGTATTCTGTAGCTCCCTTTGCACATTTCTAAAGTATGTCCTCTTGCCCTCTGTTTGGAGGATTCTATTTTTCCTTCTGCTGATCTTTCTCTTTTATCAGGTGGCAGGCAGTAAGGGGACTTCTAGTCCACCATCTTACCCTGGTTTCGACGATTGTGGACATTGGTAAAAATAACAGCTTGCCCAGTAGTTACTGTGGCCTCTGTGCTTTTATTTATTTTTGATTGAGAATTGCAGGAGGTTCTAATTTATATTTTGGGCTGGCTTTCCTGTAGGGCTTGGAGTTTTTGGTACCTGTGGGGTTTTTTTCTTCCAGAAATACATGTAGATGTTCTCGGTGGTGGTTTAGTGGTTAGCATAGCTGCCCTCCAAAAATACAGGTTAGTAGATAGTCACTACTCATTAATAATTTTCAAGTTTTAACTCTTGTGAATTTCCAAAGGCAAATTATATCTGCACATAGCTATTTCCCAGAAGTGTGGCTTGCTGGCTCCTCTTGCTGCTTTGGCCCTTAGTTTACACAGGATCTTTGGAAAGTGGTCTGTTTAGTCCTTTGGTGGGTGGGATTTTCCGTCTCTGATTGCTTTGATCTCTAATTATGAATTTTGGCTGATGGTAGTTGCAGTGGAAGAGACTGTGAGCCTTTTCAGTTGTGCCTTAAGCAAATTTGCAGGGGAGCCCTGATGTTAACTTTGGCAGGTTTCATGCCTGCAAATATTGATTGAGCCAGAAGTCCCCACTGTAAAATGTCACCAGTGAATGTGCAGCCAGTGCAGGCAGGGGGAACTCATTACTGCAGCTCGTCTGCAGCTTCTGGGTCAGGCCACTCACCACCATCTGGTAAGAACGAATGTTTGAAAACTACCTTTTATTCTGACAAAAGGTAATCAGGAGAGGTTAACAACCGATGATTTCTGAACAGTTCAGATTGCTTAGACCAATCCGTCCCCAAGCTCGGGCTGCGACATTCCAAATGTCTAATTATCTCACGGGGTATTAGAACATTTTAAAATGATGAAATCCCAAAGTCATGGTAGGAGGAATTTAATTATGTGTATGCTCCCCTTTCTGCTCTGTGCTACACACCCGCTTTCCTATTAGAAGCATTTATTCTGAGGAAGAAAAGGCAGTGGGAAAGGAAGAGGCAAATAGGATTGCTGTCTTCAACTAAAGCTTAATTTTAAAAGCCCCATATGTGAGAGTCAGGCTAGACTTGTCCTTCAAGGGCAAGGACGAGGGATCTGGGAAGGAGACTGAAGTTGGAAGGGTTTTCTCAGTGTGGTAAGCCCTGAAGGAAAGACCTGAAGATGGGGGAGGACGGGCTATGGCCAGCAGGGGTGTTAGGAAGTTCCCAGCCTATGTCTATCCAGAGACGTTTTCATGGAGGATTCAGGATTCAGTCGGTGGCGCACGCCTTTAATCCCAGCATTTGGAAGGCAGAGACAGGTGGATCTCTGTGAGTTTGAGACCTGCCTGGTCTAAAGACAAGTTCCAGGACAGGCTCCAAAGCTGTAGAGAAACCCTGTCTCGAAAAACAAAACGAAACAAAAGGATTCAGACTGCAAATGGATGACTGTTGGGTGACATGGAGCTGCCTAAGGCTCAGACTGACTCTAGTGCCTTGGAAGAACCATAGCAAGGTGTGGACAGGCATTTCCAGTAGCGTAGCTCTGGAGTCAACTCTTCATTAACAGTTCTCAAAACAAACCAAAGGAAAAATGCCACCAGGGAGATAGTCATTTGCCTGCTCTTGTGTCCTTCCTCTTTCACTGCCAAAAAGTGCAGCTGGGGGAAGGTTACCTGTTAAATATTTTCATGTTCAAAAGCATTTTTTTTTTTTTTTGCTATTTTCCCCCCAGTGGTAGTGGGGATTGAACACTACCACCGAGCTACACCGTCCACCCAGGAATCCATAAAGCCCATCAGTGTTCAGAGCCCCCTTCTACCTCAGCCTTACTGATTTTGAATCAAGTGTCACAAAGAGAAGGAATTCTGTGTGTCTTCTTTGGGCCACAGCATGCCCTGTGCTGTAGAAACATCACCTTTATGGGCAGATAAACATCAGAAATGTCTGTGTGAGGGAGTTATTAACCTTCGTTTATAGTTAAGTTACCATCCATAACTTAAATAGAGGGAGTAGGGCTTTAGGAAAACCTGACTCGAAACTCATTTTCCATTTAGGACAGCACTGTTAAAACAGGATCACTGGCTCTGGCCATTATTTATTGGAAGGAAGCCTTTTGTTGATGGCTGCTAACTACAGCTCTTTCCTTACATGGGGGCCAGTCTGTGTTCTTATATTCTTATAGGAGCTTTGCCTGCTATCCAGTGGCATCCTCAGAATTCTCCTGTTTTATTTCCAATTGGTCCTGGGTGGGATTGGAGAAGGAGCCCACTGTATTGGAATTAGCCTTGGAATCTTACCATAAGTTGCTTAAACCCACTGGGCTGGTGGTTAGACATTTCTGTCTTCCACCTTAAACTTCTGAGTTCTGTTGTTTAATCCTGAGCAACAGCTTACACGCCTCACTGGGTAGACCCTTCTCCGAGGTTATCTGAGCTCACTCTCTGTCGCTAGGTGAAGAATTCCTGGCTTATTTCAAGGTCATGGAAGGCTTCTTTCTATTCATGTTTTCTAGTTCCCTTATGGAATTAGGTGTGCTTTCCCTGTGTCATTATGAAAGCGTATTTCCTGAATTATCTCCTCAGCCAGGTAACTTGGAATGTTACACTAGCCTTAGAACACGCACACACATTTCCACTGTTGTATCCCAGTGCACATGTGCTGTGCATTAATAATTGCACCACTATGTTTTCATAATTTATCATAATGATACCATTATTGCTTCCTATAGAAGTTCTCCCCACCCCCAACCTCTAAGTCTAATTGAGGTCGAGACAGACCATAAATGTGATAATACAGATTGCACGCTCAGAGGAAATGGAGTGGGTTTCATAGTGGAGTTTTAATTTAGGCTTCGTTCTGGTGATGTAGTCTCTTCCTATGGTACATTACTTTGAGTCCAATATAACTGCATGTTCCCACAGCCCCTCATTATAGCTGCAGCTTCTCACTGCTTTTTAATTAAAAAAAAATAGAGAGGGGGAAATGAAACCTAAAGCTTAGGTTGGATATTGTCTGGGTACACAGGGAGTATTGCAGGCAGTTTGCTTACTTAATTTTTTAACTCTTTCAAAGCTTTTGTGACGATGCTTTGATGTCCATTTCCGAGGGTTAGAGTGAGAGGGGATCGAGGAGTACACAGCTGTGTGCTGACGCGAGTACACAGCTGTGTGCTGACGCATACGCGGACCTGTACAGTGGGGCTCCTGAAAGGTTTGGGTACACGCGTGACCTTGAGGCCTCCTGTAAGCTTTGAGAGTTGATCCTTCCAGTGTCCTTGAGAGGCCACACTGCCCTGTGGTTGGATGGTGACAAGTGCTCAGAGAGCCTTCTACATGACCGTGGGAGTGAGGCTGGGATCTATGTCGAAGGCCAGAGAAGCACTTCGAGGCTGATATTTGGAACATTAGAAGTTAAGAGTTAACCATTTTTCTCCAGTCCTGTGGGCAGCAGAAGCAGAGAAATGACTTTATTAGGAACAGTTGCTTTTGTCATTCCTTTATCTTGAGGGATGCCACATACCTTTCAGGGACCAGAGCAGATTAATCTCCAAAGGTGACTGGTAAGAATGGCTTAAGCCTCTTGAGATTGACTGTGTGACATGAGAAGGGTGTCCGTGGCCAGAGCTGCTGACCTCTGGCAGGTTTCCCTGTCACGCTTGGCTCTCCTTTGACTTCCTGTAGTGAAATCAGCCTGGTGGCCTGAGCTCCAACCCTGTGCACACCTGTGTTTGCGTGTAATCAGTTGCTCCCCCAGGGGATTCAGGCTGGAGAAATGGAGTCAAGAAATCTACTTGTAGGTGAGGTATGGAGTTTGCTATGATTGTTGTGGGTTTCCAGGATCCCTAAGACCTCTGCTGCTTCATTGTTGCTGAAAGTTGGTTCCCTTAGGCTTCATCAGGGAGCAGTATGATGGCGGCTGCACTTGAAATGGGGCGGCTCGGTATGGAGCTGAGTGTGAGTGTAAGTGTGAACCACGTGCCAAGGGCTTAGTATTAAAAAAAAAAAAAAGGAGTAAACTAGCGTTTAAAAAATATTGACTATATACCAAATTGCTATTTTAGGCATATTGTACTAAATAAAATATCTATTAAAATTAGTTTTACCTGTTTCTCTTTACTTTTAAAAATGTGGCTATTAAAAAAATATTCATGCCAGTGGCTTGCCTGTATTTGATTGCACCCGTCCTGGACTGTAGCGCGCTTATTTTCCCTGTCCTAGCACAGAGCCTCAGACACAGTTGGCACTTAGTAAATACTTGTTAAGGAGGCAACGCCAGCCCATAGCACTGAGGTCTTAGGAATGAGTGGAGCCTCTATTGAGAGTGTGGGCGTTTGAAAACGAGACACATTGAGGAGTAAAGAGCAGAATTCTTGCATCTCCGGGACAATGCTGAAGTAAGGATCTCAGGGCCACCATTGCACAGTTTACCTACCCACGGGAGAGGGAGGTGGCTATGCCTCTGCTCTGCCAGGCCAGGCCCAAGAGGAGCTGATGCTTTATGTGTGCTGTTGAGGTAGACCAGTCAGAAAGGTTCTTCTTAATTTGCTTTGACCGTGCCTCTCCCCATGACCCAATTTAGGTGATACCCAACTGGAAGCCTGGGGCCGCCACTAGGCCACCTGATTACAATGTTTCATGCCTAAGAAGTCTTTTACCAAGTTTTTTGTTGTTGTTAATGACTTACCACTTTAATCTAACCAAGGTATAATGTGGCTTTTGTCTGTGGGTACATTTAAGTCCCTCAGATCTATGTCACCGAGAGTTGCATAATCAAGGTGGATGGGCACACTCTGATATGTCACTTCAGAAAGGATCAGCTTGTCTCTGCAAGTGTTTATTGAGAGCTAGCTGGCACCCCAGGCATCCTGTTCCCTGCTAATACTACAGGACTGTTAACGACTTCTGGTCCCCAGAGATGAGGTGGGTTAAAGTGCTGCCCGAGGAAAGTGCTTTGTTAGAGGTGAGGATGCAGCCCTCCCCTGACCTTTAAAGAGTGGGTTCTAGAGAGACAAGACCACTGTTGTTTCTCCTCTGCTCTTCTTGATGGTGGCAGCACTCAGCTTCCTCCTGTTAAGTGCGACTCCACCACCTTTTCTCTCCATCCCAAAATCCCCTCTTTGTGGAGAACTCTGGAGCTCAGGTCCCGACTTAGCTGCTTTGGCTGCTGCTGCAGGCTCACACTAATCGCAATCGCAGCGGGGTTTGTTTTATGAACCTGAAAGATCCCTGTTCCCAGGAGGCTGAGGTTCCTACCACTGCGGAGCTACAGAGTTTTCTTGGAAGCCTGCTTCCTTGAAGGTGAAGCTACCTCCCTTTCCCTTCCCACACTAAAGTATCCATCTTTTTTTCTTGAGGTCTCGTATGTGGAGACCCCCTCCTCCCTTTAAGGTTAGAACAGTAATGACAATACTAGGTTTTTATACTTAAGGAAATTGGGTATGTGCCAGGGAGACTCAGAAGAGAGGGAGAAGTAGCAGGGGGTACCCTACAAGTGGAACTGTGATTCTCCTGAACACCATCATCTGCTCAGACTCACTGAAGCCCCTGGCATGTAGAGCCAGCAGGATTCACATGGACAGAGAATGACTTTGCACCCCTAGTGCGGTGCAATCCAGTGGCAGTCACAAGGCAAGATGTGTGATGTCCATGATGAAAGTTTGTCTGTTATTACCAGACACCTTAGCAGGGTGTTGGTGAGCACAGCAGTTTCTTCTGTTTGCTAGTAACAATCCACATTGCAGTATTATGCTATCAGTAGGTGCAGTTGTCATTGGAGAAGGAAAAATTCATGAAGGAGTCCATCTCAGGTGTCTTGTGGGGAAGACGGAAGTACCTGGATTGCCTCATAATGGTCATTTTCTTTATTTGGGACTGTTAGACTGTGGAGTGCTTTCCCTTTAAATGCAGCTTTTTAAAGTCCACAAGGAAAAGGGTTGTAGTCCTCATTTGCATTTTAGGAAGCTAAGGGCTAGGGAGGCAGACCATGTGCCCAAAGTTGCACTAGCTGAGTCAAACGGTGAGATAGGGCCATTTGGTGTCTGCCATGGTGTTTCTCCTCGGTTTTGAAGCCTGTTTTAGTAGTGCCCTGCTTTGTTCTGTACTAGTCGGACACAAGAGTAAGACTCCTGTGCCCTGTGCTGGCAAATAACAGTGAAGCTCCAGTTCCATGGGGCTCAAAGCTTTACCACCTTTCATAGAACTTTGCTTCTGGAACATTTTTATTGTTGAAAAATATTTTGAGGCTGGAGAGAGAGGAAGGAGGCTTAGCTGTTTCAAGCATGCACTGCTCTTGGAGAGGACCATGGTCAGGCCCTAGCACCCACAGCTTACAACCTTCTTCAACTCCTCTGGGCTCCTACTCTGTCTTCCAACCTGTGGGCACTTGCACTCAATGTGCACAAACATACATTCAAACATGGAACTAAAACTAATGAAATATTAAAATGTACTTGTGTGTGTTATATTCCGGAGTATGTGCGTGCATGGAGGTCAGAGGAGGTGTCCTGTTCTATCTCTCTTATTTCTCTGAGTCAAGGCATCTCACTGGACCTGAAGTTAGGCTGGCAGTGAGCCTCTTGTCTCTGCTGGGGTTACGGTGCCTGTGCAGCAATGCCCAGCTGTTTCTCATGTGTGTGCTGAGATCTGAACTCGGGTCTTCATGTGTGTGAGCATGAAGCACTGATATCCACTGAGTCATCTCTTCAGCCCTGATTTTTTTTTTTTTTATTGACAACTGTGTAGGGCACAATGTATTTTCATATATTGAAGGGAGCAGGCAAAAGCACCTTGGCCTGAATACTGCCATTTTGACTTCGGACTTTATTTTACTTGCAGGATAAAATAAAGTTTAGGTTCCCAAGCCCTAGGGGAGCTGGGAACTTTCCGGTGGCTGATCAGCCTCATCCCTAATTCACAGAAATAGTCATTGTGCATCTTTCGTTCTTTAGAAACATTATGGCTGTTCTTAACAACAAAAGGAACAAACAAATCTGATGGTCGGAGTGAAAGGTTTGCATTGCATTTTGGTTCACAATGATGGAACATTCAAGAAAGCCTCTGATCTCTTAAGTTCTGAATGGTGAAAATTGTAACTAACTTGACAGCAAATGTTTGTGATTTTTGTGTTTATAAACCCCACTTCTGCCCCTGCTCAGGACTGTCAGGAGAAATAAGGCTCCCAAGTCCTTGTCCTACAGCCCTGATCGATCAGTGACCTACTTATGTAGTGAATTATTAAAATATTTGGAACCTATCAGTGTTGTCTCTCTCCTTCCTTACGGCACATAACAGGCTAGTTGTAATAATATGTTGCAATATAGAATGATTAAACCAGGTGAATTAACAGATCTATCACTGTCTATTCTTTAAATATTTATTATTTAAATATTAAATATTATTTATTTAAATATATTATTTAAATATTATTCTATTAAATATTTAAATATTTAAAAAATATTTAAGATATTTTTTCAAATTTGAAGGATATAGAGTGTTAGTGTGTGTTGCATGTACTGTTCTGCTCACTAAATGACTAAAGCTGATTCTTGAGTCATTCCCAACCATTCTTCTAGTCACTGCTACTGAGTTCTTTTCTATGAATGAGATTATGTGGCATTTCACTTAGCACAAAGTCTTCCAGATTGACCAGTTGTGGTATATGCCCACAGTCACATTGCTAGTGACAGCCTTTCTTCCCCCGGCTAAGTGGGACTCCAGAGAGCACATCCCACATTTCTCTCATCTGCTGCTGGGCACCTTGCTCCTGTCTCATGGCTCTCATGTGCTACACTGTGCGTTTCAGTGCAGGAGCCTCTCTGCAGACTGACTCCGCTTCCTTTGGAGACCGCCGGATCATATGGTGGTCATTCTGTTCTCAGTTTTCTGAGGAGCCTCCGTACTGTTTTCCGTAATGGCCATGTTAACTCACATGCCCGCCAGCAGGACACTCTCGGGGCCTCCTCTTCTCCACACCTCCTTAGCTGTTCAAACAGATGATACCCCATGGATTCATTTGTGTTTCCTGATTAATAACATTGGGACAAGCTGGGCGGTGGTGGCGCACGCCTTTAATCCCAGCACTCGGGAGGCAGAGGCAGGCGGATCTCTGTGAGTTCGAGACCAGCCTGGTCTACAAGAGCTAGTTCCAGGACAGGCTCCAAAGCTACAGAGAAACCCTGTCTCGAAAAACCAAAAAAAAAAAAAAAAAAAAAAAAAAAAAAAAAAAAAAAAAAAACATTGGGACTTTTCCATTTCTCTATGTTCTCTTGAAGAGTGGCTAACCCTTGCCTGGTCTCTGGCCATCTGTTCTCCTGCATAGCAGAATCTGAAATCCAGTAGACTTGGAAGAATCTATGTATCATTCTCTGTCTGAACTGAGGAGCTGAGAAAAAGACCTTGACAGAAGATGTGTGCTGAAGGGTGGAGTTGGGGATTGCATCTCACAAGGAAAGTGAGCCTAACTCAGTATCCCCATGTGAAAGTGGCCTTTCCCCTTGTGATTTCTATATACACCGGGAATCTTGGGAAGTGGTACAACCTCATTTAAAAAAAAAAGCCTATTGGTCACAGTGTGTTTGCAAAACCATTGAGGGTCTGAAACTTCATAGAGCTAGCCTCGCTGTTCTGTGGAAAAGGTAAGCTGTGGCACTTAGCTGTCAGGACCCTTGGATGCTTTTAGATGTCTATCCTCTCCTGCACACCTTCCCCTACTTCTGAGACAGGGTTTCTCTGTGTAGCCCTGGCTGTCCTGGAACTCATTCTGTAGAGCAGACTGGCCTTGAACTCAGAGATCCACCTGCCTCTGCCTCCTGAGCACTGGGATTAAAGGTGTGCGCCACAATGCCCCCCCCCCCCCCCCCCCCCCGCGCGCCTGTTTCTTTTCCAGCTCTAATACTCTATGTTTCTTTTTTTTTTTCTCAGCCCAACAGGGGCACGAAACGACCCCGGGATGATGAAGAAGAGGAACTGAAGACACGTCGCAAGCAGACTGGCCCTCGAGAACGCGGTCGCTATCGTGAGGATGAGGCCACAGCAGCTGAAGAAACAGACGATGATAAGAAAAGGCTGCTGCAGATTATTGACAGGGATGGCGAGGAGGAGGAGGAGGAGGTAGTGAGCAAGGGGCAGGGCCGTCGGAGTGACCCTGACATACCATCTGGGTCTTAACTGGGGACAGGATATTACCCTGAGCCTCCCAGTCTCAGCTGTAAAATGGGGTTAAGAACTCCTGCATCAGAGTGTTGGGGCAAAGGTTGTGTGGAATCAGAGATAGAAAAGGATTTGCAGAGTAAGGAATGTTATGGGAACCAAGAGGAAGGATGACTGGTGTTGACAGGAGAAAGACAGAGGAAGCTTCTTGTCCTGCCATTCTGAGGACATGTAGAAGACCCATCATTTTAAAATATAGTCCATAAGCCGGGCGGTGGTGGCGCATGCCTTTAATCCCAGCACTCGGGAGGCAGAGGCAGGCGGATCTCTGTGAGTTCGAGGCCAGCCTGGTCTACAAGAGCTAGGTCCAGGACAGGCTCTAAAAAAAAGCTGCAGAGAAACCCTGTCTCGAAAAACCAAAAAAAAAAAAAAAAAAAAAAAAAAAAGTCCATAATCTAAAAGGAGTGTCAATTCCTGTCAGTCACACAAGGTAGTAGAGCTTTTAAGAATGAAGTTTAAGGGGCTGGAGAAATGATGGCTCAGTGGTTAAGAGCACTTACTGGCAGCTCTTCCAGAGGACCTGGGTTCAATTCCTTAGCACCCACATAGCAGCTCACAGCTGTCTGTAACTCCAGTCCCAGGGGCTCTGACACCTTCACATCAATGCATATAAAATAAGTTTAAAACAAAAAAAATGAAGTTCAAAGTACTATTAGATTAGATATGTGAGTCTTGTTTTAGCTTGGTGGTTCATGCCTGTAGTCGAAGTTCTCAGAAGCTGAAGTAAGAAGATCACTTGAGCCTAAGAGTTCAAGACCATCCCTGACAATATAGCAGAACCTTCCTCAGAAAAACAAAGCAACAGTTGAAGGAAGGCAATACCTTTGGGCTGTTCTATTCAGTCCTACCCTGTACCTTTGAATAATATCCCTTTATGCCTCATGTGCCTGGGTCCTTCCCTTTAGGTCTAGTGTAGCACGAATTCTAATTGCTCTTAACAATAAAAATCCAGAGTTAGATATTGGAATAAAAGCTGAAAGATCAGAGAAGCAGAGCAGCTAGCCACTAGAGTTCTTGCCTCTACCAATGCTCAGACCAAAGGGGCGAGCCTGTCCTCAGACTGCATCCTCAGACTGCTCTGAACTCTTGTCTCCTCCCACCTTACATTCCTCTCTCCACCCAGCCATATCGCTCCTGTCGCCACCTCCCTAGTGTTGGGATTAAAGGTGTGAGCTCTGTTTCTCTTTTAGACTGGATCAATTTTGTGTAGCCCAGAGTGACCTTGAACTAACAGAAACGTGTCTGCCTCTGTCTCCCTAGTCCTGGGATTAAAGGTGTGTTTCACCACTGCCTGGCCTCTAGTGGCTTAGCTCTGCACTCTGATCTTCAGGCAAGATTTGTTAAATATAAACAAAATATCAGTACTGTTTGGGTCAGGTGAAATCCTCCAAGAATCCTGTCCCATCTCCAAGGTGGCCCTGCAGGCCGTTCTCAGATTCTCTTCTCGCTTGATTCTGTATGTAGTCTTCCCAGCACGAGTGGTCTGAAACCCTTATTTGTCTCCCATTTGCTTTCCTCCCTTGGCCTCCCAGGAAATGGCCTGACTCTGTTGTGTTCACAGCTATGTCTCTGGCACTGGGGGCAACATCTAGCTCTTCATAGGCCCTAATAAATATTTATCGAGTGAATAAATGAATGGAGCAGAGAAGCACAGAGGTAAAATATCAGCGATTAAAACAAAATGGCCTCACCTTGTGTCTTTTTCAATCCTAAGTGTTAACTTATATGCGGTTTCACTCTGGCATTTTGTTCAATATGAATTATGGAAATGGATTCTTAAGAGCCAGCTGTTTTCTAGTTCCCTCAAAGACATGATGCTAAGTTTGGCTTTTAAAAAGGAGGCAGGAGCATGAATCTGAGAAGAAGAAAAAACTTAATTTGTATTCCAAACAGGTCTTTTCTATGTTATGACAATAACGCCTTCTTCCCAGGGGTCTGGACCAGTGCTGTCTTGAGGTTCTGCCCCTAAAACATATTGGCACTTGGGGAGTCTGTAGGAGAGAGCCCTGAGTTCTGAGTTGTCTCCCAGAACGCAGCCTCGAAGGGCTTACGGAGTGTGTAGCTGACGCTCCTCCCTCAGGCTTCTGCTCAGTCTGCTCACCCTGTAGTTAATTGGAAGGTAGAATTCCTATGAAGATGGTTTTGGGGGACTGGGACAGTGACTGTCATGGGTAAGTAGTTTCTAGCCTGGGAGACAGAAATGTAATGGGGGAACAGCCTTCCTGTTAAGGGACAGGGACAAAGAAATAATTTTGCAAAAATGACACACAAAAGGCTAAAAGTCCAGGAGTTATTTTCTCACCGCTACCAAAGTCCCATCTGATGGAAAACAAGTGGTGCTTGCCCCGTGGTCACGTGGGCTTGTAAAATATTATTGTCCTTTTTGTACTACATCACTAGCATCCATCTTTCTGAAATCTCCCGCCGGTTTCTGACGTTGAGCTGTTGGAGATGCTGCTGAGGCTGATGACTAAGACTGATAATCCGGTTCTCTGGTGTTGGAGAGGAATTGAGGAGGAAAGCCAAACCCTGGAGAGGCTGGAATGCTGGAAATCCCACAAGAACTGCACTCACATGAGTATAGTTCCCCCAGAGTACTCAAAGTGTTGGTGAAGGAAGGGAAAGCAGTGGCTGTGAGGGAGGCTAGAGAGTGAGCTAGCCGTTCCCTAGATGGGGCTCTGTTGCTTAGCCCCTCTCCGCGTGCTGGGTAGACTGTGTCTCTCGCTATTAAGAACAGCATCATTATTCATTATTGGAGTTCACCAGACAACTTTATGTACACAGTTTATTCAGGTTATCTCTGTGACCTTGAAAGATCAGCAAACATTTTCATTCCTGCCCTCCCTTCCTCCATTCACCAGCTCTTCACTGGGTGCCTACCATGAGCCAGGCACTAAAGAATCAGCTGTAAGCAAGGAGGCACAGGGCATCTACAAGGTATTATGTCTGCCCTATTGTTTTTTAATTTAAAAATTTAATTTATATAGGTGTTTTAACTATAGTCTAGGTACATGTATGGTGCCCTCAGAAGCCAGAAGAGGGCATTAGATCTCCTGGAACTGGAATTACAGACAGTTGTGAGCTGCCGTGTGGGTGCTGGGAATCAAACCTGGGTCCTCTGGAAGAACAGCCAGTGATCTTAACTGCTAAGCAGCCTTGCTAGCCACAATGTCTGCCCTGATCTGAAGTTGGAGCATTTAGCTGGGCCAGATCTTTCCAGACTTTCCTTCTGTAGGCTACATGAAGGATTTGGGATTTATTCTAGACACCAAGGGGATGAATTTAGGAAAGACTGACGAGGCATGAGCTAGACTTGCTGGGGCTTTGAGGAATTTGTTAGTGAAGTTTTGTTGCTATGTGGTTAGTATGGAGGGAGTTGAGTCTCTGAGTCCTAACCAGGCCAGACACCGACTTTGGTTTTCACCATATTGGAGAAGCCCTCTTGAACTGTAGACCTGGGAGGGTGAGAGCCTCACAGAATGCTTCCAGATCCCGAGGTCGATAAAAACTAGGAAATGTGTCATCCTCAGAATGAATGTACAGGTTTCTCCCACTTAAAACCCAATATAGGAAGAACATTGAGATTTCATAATAAAATAATAGCTAGTATTTCTGAGTCCTTACAGAATTATAGGATGATTCAGTGCTTTCCAAAAGGATCTATTTCAAGTTCTCCTAAAAGCAGTTTCTTTATTGCTTTTAGGTGTGAATTACGGCCATTACTACAGAGCGAGAAGCTGGAGTTGGCATTGTTAGAGAGGCAGGGTGCCCTGCTACATTAATTTAAACTGGAAAGTGAACTGAAGATACATTTCTGAAATTCTGTATAGGTTGTGTATTGTGGGGGAAGATAAATGATTTAAAGTTTTAAAAAAGATTTATGTGTGTGGTGTACGTGTGTGCACATGTGCACACTTAAGCATGCAAGTGCGTGTGCTTGCATTGCATGTAGGTTATAGGTGTTGGTGGAGGCCAGTAGAGGGTATCAGACCTCCTGAAGCTAAAATTATAGGTGGTGGTTTGTTAACTGGTGTGGGTGCTGGGAACTGAACTCTCAGGATCTCTGAAGAATAGGAACTCTTAACCTTGGAGCCTTTTCTCTAGTCCCTCAATATATAATATTCAATTCATTTACTTCTTTTAGGTATCTCTGCGGTGTATGAAGCAAGACAATTCTGTGGTACTAGTTTTCTAATGCTTCCTCTGAGCTAGGTTACAGAAATGCTTTATTTTTCATATTTAATATTTATTCATCTCTTTTACAGCAGGGTCTCCCTAGGTAGCTCTGACTGGCCTAGAATTTGCTATGTAGACCAGGCTGGCCTTCGACGTGTGACAATCTCACTGCCTTTACCAGAGTGTTGGCATGTGATATCATGTCCAATTATTAATCTTCCTTCCCTCTCTCCCACTTTTTTCCTTCCTTCCTTTTTTTTTTTTTTTTGGTCTTACCATCTCCATGCTCAAACTAATCCTCTTGCCACATCTGACTCATGGTTAACTAATACTTGATGCGATACTAGCATTCCAAGGTACCTGTCTGACCCTCCTCTCAGTAGCTAAGGAGGACTAGGCATAGAAACATGTGAAGCACTCGGGAGGCAGAGGCAGGCGGATCTCTGTGAGTTCGAGACCAGCCTGGTCTACAAGAGCTAGTTCCAGGACAGGCTCCAAAGCCACAGAGAAACCCTGTCTCGAAAAACCAAAAAAAAAAAAAAAAAAAGAAACATGTGAAGGAAACGGTGTGTGTAGCGCCCCAACTGCCACTTGTCCCCTATTCTTCTTAGTTTCTGACTCTTTCTTGCCTGTGCATCAAAGGGACAAGATAAACGTCAGCTAAAAGTACCCAGCATTGTTGTTTACTCTGTACCCACAATGTGCCTGAGAAACCTTTGTGGATGAATCTTTACTGCCTGAGACAGAGCTTTCCTGGTGTAGAGGCAGGGCAGTAGATGTGACACCCAGGATGATGTCCCTCACCACCATTCCGGTTGGGGAGGAGGAGGCCCATGGCAGCAGGTGGACAGAAGAGCCATAGTGATAATGAGTGACTGTGTGATCCTGAACACTGAAGCCGCTATCCTTGTTCCAGGAGGAGCCGCTGGATGAAAGCTCAGTGAAGAAGATGATCCTCACGTTTGAAAAGCGATCATATAAAAACCAGGAGCTGCGGATCAAGTTTCCTGACAATCCAGAGAAGTAAGACTCCACTTTGCTGACACCCCTCTCCTGCATGTTAGCCTGTTTTCTGATTTGTTGAGTTTGTTGCTTGCTTTGATGGCTTTTTGTGACTTGATCAGTGTGGTCCATAAGTTTGGGAAGTCACTGGAAGGACACACAGGACTTGAGTCAGTGATGCTAAGGGCTTTGGTTTATTACGACAGGAGTTCACAAAGGTGTTGACTGGTACAAATGCATATCTGCAGAGTCTAGAGAGATCTGTGTCCAGGCCTCCTGTTCCCTCCACTAGGGGAGGGCAGACAGACAGCACTGCATCTTCCTGCAGTGCACTGCAATGGTGTATTCATGCCCTGGGAGACTGACCTGAGGACTGGGCAGGTCTGCATTCTCTGACAGCCACAATCCAGACTTGCAGAATACAAGCAGCTGTGGGGTGTTACAGCTTGAGCCTGGAGCACCCTCAGCACTCAGGGACCAGCTCAAGCCAGCTCCCCAGCTGCTAGTGGGCTTCCTAAAGAGTGTCCCTACATCGCTAGCTCTTTCCTACATCCTTCCCAGGATACCAGCCACGACTGCTAGGTGACAGCTTTATTGCAGCGGTCAGACAGATGTACGTAGGGACCCCTCCCCCAAGTAACCATAAATGATCACTTCGTTCTTAGCCTCAGAGTCTCTTCTGTGTGAGGCAACTGTGTTGTTGGGAAGACTGAGAACAATGGGCAGCTTGCGTGTTGCACCCACACCCAGTAGGTGCTCACGGTAGACACTCCTGAAAATTTTTTTTTTTTTTACTGTGAGGTGCCATAGCATGGGATCTGGGATCTTTTCATCCTGAATCCCAATTAAAAAGGATTAAAGATCTGTATAGATTTTAGAGTTCTAAATCTCTGTTTTCTTCCATGTCTTTCTCCCTTCCCAGATAAATGGTTTAATGAATTTTAATAGGCCCAAAGCCCTGAGGCAATTAAGAGTTGGATGGTAGGATCTTTGCATTCGAGTTTGTAGGTTACTAGGGAGACTGACTATTAATGTGAGACAGAAGAAAACACACAGGTAGAGATGTGAGTAGGGTGCTGTGGGAGCATAGGAAGAAGGAGCGGGTGCTTTACTGAGGGCCTCGCAAGGAAGGTAGGTAGGGTTGGGGCTGGGCCTTGTGTTAGGCGTGCAGCTAGCAGGGAGTGAAAGCAGTGCGAGGGGACGGCTCAGGGGCCGAGTCCTGCCACACAAGTGTGAGGACTTAAGTTTGGAACGTGCAAAGACGTGTAAAGCTGGGTCGGTAGCACGGCTGTAATCCCAGGGCTCCTACAGCGAGATGGGGGCAGAGATGGGCGAATCCCTCGAAGCTTGTGGGCCAGCTAGCCTGGTGTGCACAGCAGAGTATAAGAGGCTGTCTCAAACAAGGCAGAAGGTGAGGACAGCGCCTTCTGTTGTGTTTTGGTCTCTACACATGCATTATGGCGTGTGTGCAGGCACACCCAAACATACTTCCACACAGACACATGCATACATGCACATGCTTGAGAAGATGAGAAGCAGGGGAGGGAGAGAGAATGCTAGAGGGTAGAGAGTCTTCACAGCAAGCCTGGGAGGCTTTGTGACTCAATAGTTCTCCTTTTCTGTGGATGAAGGTAAGGCAGGGAAATCCCAGGCCTCTGTGACAGCAGCTAGATCACAGACCAGCTTCCTGGCATCTGCATTATCTCTGGCATTGTGCTGACCTCCACTGCACAGCAGTTCACACTGTAATGTATGTGTGCATGTGCGTGCATTTAATTACACAATTATCACGTAGACGGATACTAGTGTAAAAAGTAGTTTGAATGTGTAAGTAGACTAAATAATGGAAGTCACTTCACCGTACAGAACCTACTGCTGCCCCAGTACCCACAGCTGACCTTGTGACTGATTCCGTGAAGATCCCTTTAGACTGTTTTCTATACCATCTTTTCTACTATACGAAGATTCAGCCTATACAAATTTGAGTTTATATAACAGGAAATATTTTCCTGTTAGTGCCTGTCTGTCTGTCTTTTGTTTTTTGCTGGTGCACTATATTTCATGTTTAAGAAATCTCATGATGTATTTAGTTATTTTTGTATGAATGGACTTTAGGTTATTTTAAGTTTTTTAAAATTTTATTTTATTTCATGTATATGAGTGTTTTGCCTGCCTGTTTGTCTGTGTACCACATGTGAGCCTGGCACCCTTAGGGTCAGGAAAAGAGTTAGATCCCCTGGAAATGGAATTGCATATGGTTGTGAACTCCACGTGGGAGCTGGGAATTAAACCTGGGTCCTCTGAAGAACAGTCAGTGTTCTTAACTGCTTAGCCATCTCTAGCGGTTTAGATTATTTTAAACATTAGCTTTTATAAACAGTTCTAGGTAGACTTCTTTGTGTTTATACATGCCTTTGTGCTTGCATGTTCCATAGGAATTCCTAAACATTGACTGCTCAGACTGAAGGGGATGCAATTACAGTCTTTGAATGCTACTCCAAGTCACTTGTTCTATCCTTTCCTTCTCCCTCCAGCTGCATTTCCTTCCCGAGTGCTCACAGTAGTCATGGCCACTCCTTAACACCTTTGCTGTTTATTTTCTTGTTCCTCCCTGTTAGACTCTTGCACAACTGGGTGTAGATTGTGTCTCATTTGTTCCTGTGGCATCGATGTGGTATCTGCTGGGCTGCAGGTGCTCAGTAAACATGAGAGTTCCGTGCAATCTTTGTCATCTTTATTAAATCCCTATGGCCTGGAAGCCAAGGACCCCTCAGGAGGCAGCTGTGCTGCAGGTGGATAACACTGAAGATGTGAGATCTGATTTGTGCCCTGGAATGGCAGTGCTGCCTTTGTGCCAGAGGCAGCCATTGAGTGGTGAAGCCATGGCAGGTGTGGCTGCTGGCCTCCCATTAGGCACCTCTGGTCTCTTGTTGGGCCATTGATAAGCTGCTTTTCAGAAAGAGGTTTGTGTTCTTTAAACAGTGTTTGCCATTCAGAAAAGATGTTTTTGTGCTATTTTAAGTTTAGAATTTGAACATATAAAAATTGAAATTACACATACAGAACTTTTTGTTGTGTCAAAAAGCAGTTAGGAAACTATCTTGTGCTTTAACCCTGAGTTCTTGAATTCTTGCTGGCATGATGTCTTCCATAATTCACCAGATGAGTGAGGGGCAATTAAGATGAAAATTGCTCCTGTGTATTCGAATGAGACTTTCCAGTTTGAGATCAAAAACATTCAGATTTATTTTCCTGTACATGTGAGTGTCATTTTGATTGCATCCTCCCAGATGCTGTTCTGCATTTGGCTGTGTTCAGTGGTGCTGACCGTCTTCCACCCACAGCCTCCTCGGCCCTGTGATCTCTCTCCCAGACATCACGCTGAGTGGGCTGCTCTGTATAGGCCTCCAGCTCTTCGCTTCCTTTTTCCAGGGACAGAATCATTTAGTGCAGTGGGGTTTCCCGGCTTTGTTTTTCTCATGGCCCCCTTGTGCTCTCATGTGAGTACCCTAAACTGCTTTTTTTAAAAAATTGTAGCAACCACGAGAATATGCAAGTGTATATTCTATTTGCCATCAAGATCATGGTTTAGTAGCTGGGGAAATAGCTCACTGGGTAAGGACACTTGCTGTGCAAGCCCGAAGGCCCGAGCGCAGATTCCTAGCAACCCTGTCAAAGGCCTGCACCTGTGCCTGTAGCGCCAGCACTGTGGGAGGTGGATCCAGGACCACTGAAGGCTGAGGCCACCCGCCTAGCTCCACATTTTATGAGAATCTCAAGGGGATTAGGTGGAAAGTGACAGATGGGACACCTGAGCTGCTCCTCTGGCCTCTGTATGCACACACACACACACACACACACACACAAAAGACAATGGATGATATTCCTTGTGTGGACCTTGGGAAAACTCAATGGTGTGAACGCTGGTAAAAGAAGTGTGAAAAGGGCTGATAGTACCTTAGAATTATGACATTTTTGATCTGTCAGTTTACTCCTTCCCCAGGGATCTCCCACTGCCTCAGCTACATCAAGGGATTGGGGTTGGAGAACCCTCATGGTCCCTCTGCAGTGAAGGCTGCTAGTGTGACTGCAGCTAAGACTCGTCAGGTTTTTGAACACTGAGGTCATTTGTTACTATTTACTCTCATGGTTGAAGGAGGACATCTTGCATGTCTGAAGCAAATGAGCATGGGCAGACCGGGAGAACATTTTCTGTCCTGTTGGATGGAGTCCGTGACCCCATCTCTGCCTGGTTACTCTTTTAATATGTTGCTCTATTGCTTTCCCATCGCCTCTCACCTGACCTTGCCCCTGGCTGTGAGTCATGTGTTGCCGAAGCTGTGCTGGCTCCCTGAAGACAGCCCTCTGCAAATAGTAATGTGTGCTCTAAGTGAGTGGGCTGTACATGGCCAGCAGAACAGAAGAGAGTTGTCCTTCTGATGACGTGACAGACGCAAGGCAGCTGCTGTGAGCTGGCAGTATTGTTAGGCACTTGTTTCTTTAAATCCTCACTATCCTTCAGCCAGGAAGATATGGATCAAGATTTAGAAATAAGTGTAGCATGTTATGTCTTTGACCACACTGGGTGTGCAGTGAACATCCTTACACTTAATAGTGTGTAGTGAATGGCTTGTATTTATGGTAGACTGGGAGCTCAGACACTGGACTGGTTTTTTTGTTTGTTGTATTCTCTGTACCTAGGCCAGTGACTGGCACCTGTTTAGGTTTGGTGAATGTTTGTTGGCATACTGCAAATGGTCACACCTAGGCCAGTCTTTCCTGAGTCCAGGTATTTCTCATTATGTCTCATTACCCATTTAGCACTGTGTCTAGTAGGAATTTTGTGATGTACTTACAGTTTGCTTCTCTGCTGATTCATTTGAATCATATTCTGATCTTCTAAATCTTAAAAGCTTAGGGCTAATATCGTATATTTCAAAGAATTGCGGAATTGGACTGAGGAGCACTCTGTTGCTAGTGCTGTCTCAGCCTTGGCTGTTCTGTCTGCTTGTTGGTTGTGTATTTAATGGTACAAGGTTGGGCACCAGGACATTGCACCTACTGGCAAGCTGTCCACTACCGGCTTATGCCCCAACTTTTGTTTTTTCAGACAAGGCCTCCAAGCGTAGCTGAGGCTGCTCTTGAACTCACTGTGCCGTCAAAGTGGTGCAGTTTTCTTTTCCTTTTGCAGTACCGAGCCAAGGGCCTCTGTATACCAGGCAAGTGTTCTGTCCCGGACTTACACTCCCAGCCTTGCACAGCCCTTTAGATTCACAATTCTGAATGGTCTAAAAACATTATCTATTTGCAAGCACAGAAGAAGGAGCCTTTTAAAAGTGATATTGGGAAATCTTGATAAAATAATTATAGAACTTGCTTTGAATAATAAACAGGTAAGAGCAGGCAAGAAAGCTTAACAGAGAGAGAATAACAAGGGCATGTTTCATAACGGCAGTAGCAGTGTGGGAATGTGGAGGCTCCAGAGTTTGTCAACAGATCAGTGAGACAGTGTGGAAAGCTAGAAACAGATGGAAATATGCTTCCTAGTTTAGTGTGTGATGGATGACTTTCTTCAGATGTGAGGGAAAGGGAGATCGTGGAGTTGCGGCAGCTGGCTAAACATTCATAGAAAATAAAGTTGACCTTGCCCCATAGCATGTTAAAATAAATTTCATAAGACATAAAATATCTGATCTTCCCATAGAAAAGCTTCACTCATATGCGTGTGAAATGGAGCTGGCAAAGACAGAGGTGCAACTACCTGGGTTTTTTGAAAACTTTTATTTTCAATAAATAAATAAAAATAAAGACCAATATGTCAAAAAAGCATAGCACATAATTTAAGAGATACAGAGAACATTTTATAAATCGGTAGATAGGATGAGACCCTGGTTTTAAAGTGGGTAATGGATGAGTGTAAATAGTAGACAGAAAAATGTTAACTCTTTTTTAATTGGCAATGCAAAATTTCTGAAGAGCTTTCTTTGCTCTCTTGCCCTGGAGCAATTTTGATTAGCTACTACTGCTTGGGAAGAGGGGAAGAGAAAACAGCCTTTCAAACACAGTTGTTAGCTTTCTGACAGAGGTTATCAAAATCTGTGAAGTCATGCACGCTCCCCGACATGGCGCTTTCCTCCCTGGGAGTTTACCCCACACGGTGATTGTGGATGCACATGCCCTTTGTTATGGGGGAGGGGTGTACACAGCTACATGCTGTTTGTTATGGGGGGAGTGCACACAGCTACATGCAGGGGCGGGGGAGTAGAAACTGTCTCAGTGTCTGAGAGAGGGGAATTCTTCAAATGCATTACAGTATGCCAACATGAGTGTGTTTACTATGCAACTGTTTAAAATTGATGATTTACTACGGAATTTCACATAAACAGTCTCCCACGCACTCCGATTGATTGGCAGTCCCTTCTTGGAGCACTGTCTTGAGAAGGACTCAGAAGCCAGGGCCAGGCTCAGCACCAGGGAGACTGGTGTGATCAGTGAAGGGCTTCTTGGGAGGAGAGCGACCAGTAGCACTTTGTTAGGAATTGGCTCACCCTGTTGTAAGGAATGTGTAGCTGGTATTAACGGCAACAGTAAAATTGAGCATAGACCACAGAGATTTGCTTTGTGGGTGAAAGCCTAAGAATTGAGAAAAATAACCCAAACCCACTGGAATATCATCAGTGGTTATCTCTGGCTCAGAGGATATGGATGACTTTTGTGTACTTTTAAATAGCTTCCCTTTCTTTTTCTAGTTTTTTGTGAAAAGTAATATTTTATAATTATAAAATATATATGTAAGTGTTTAAAAATAATGACAGGAAAAACAATAGCAAGGGTATTAACTATGAGTATTTAACAAAATATACTCTAGGTTTTGCTACTTATGAATTCTTGATTCCAGTGGCTGATTAGCCTTCAGCATCTAGAAAATGAGAAATCCTTCGTGGTTCCTACAGGCCTTGCTTGTGTCCCTCCCTCCCTCCTTCTCTTCCCTCTCCCCTCTCCCTCCCTTCCTTCATTTCTTTTCTTTTTTGTGGCCTCCACTTAATGAAATGGGCGTCTGTGGATATAGAGACAAAAGCTAGAGTTCCTGGCTGTCCGAAGCGTGCGTTCCAGCAGAGAAGCTGGACTTAAGAGTAGTGGTAGTGGCTCAGCATAGGCGCAGTAAGCACAGGTTTTCTCCTTCTTAGGAGCGTGACACTGCTGAGTGGCCTGTGTGTTTGACTCCTGTTCCACAGCACCCTGTGGGATAGGTGCCATTACTGTCCCACTTATACAAATGAGAAAACCAACACATAGAGACACCAGGAAAGTGACTGAGCCAGGTGCAGCCCAGCCCACTGGGTCCAGAAGCCTGTGTAGCCATGTGTCCTCTCAGGCACTTTGGGTCAGGTACTGTTCAGTGGCTGGACTTGCCTTAGCTCATTTGCTTCTGAGAGCAAACCTTCCTGTCTTGTTCATCCAGGCACTCCTTAGTCATCAGGCACTGTGGAGGGCATGCAGAGGGCGTGGAAAGCAGTCCTGTTCCCTGCGTCTGGGGTAGACTTGTGAGTGACAGGGGGCCAGTGATTGCAGAATCAGAGATTAGATCAGCCTGACCTGTGGTGTCTCATCTCGCCAGAGGTGGCTGCTGGGGAAGCTGCAGTGCCTATTTCTTCTTTGTGTGGGTGAGGAGGATAATTTGCTCTTGATCTGAAGGGGAGTAAGAGAAACCTTCTTTGGATTAGGACATAGTCAGTCCAGGGCCCCAGTGTAAATTGCACCCCAAGGGGTAATGGTAGCTAATCCGTAGGACTAGAGGGCAGATCCTTTATTGCTACAGAATGCTTCGAGGGCCTTAAAAGGCAGCTGTGGCTGTAGGAGTAAGGGGACCCCTGTAATGAGATCTGAATCCAAGATTGATTCTTGTAATGAGGAAATCGATTTCCCAAGGAAATTGTGTGACAGTGTGATGTCTGGATGAGTGGACTTCTTGGTTGGTCCGTCGTAGACATTTTGACAGATTGTGTCAGTCTAGATTGTGCTTCTGTTTGCTCTCGCGTGCGAGAGTACCCCTTGCCTTTCAGTGACTGTGTCCTGTTCTCTCCTCCTAGGTTCATGGAATCCGAGCTGGACCTCAATGACATCATTCAGGAGATGCACGTGGTGGCCACCATGCCAGACTTGTACCACCTGCTAGTGGAGCTGAGTGCTGTGCAGTCACTTCTCGGCCTCCTGGGACATGATAATACAGATATCCTTCAGATCTGTACGGGCGGAAGGCTGACACGGGAAGAGCTGTTTACTCTCTACGCCTGTCTGTCTCTGCTGATGGGTGCTGTCACATTTGCGATTCTGTTTCCATTCTGAAATACACACTGCTCTTTACTCATCTGAAAACCTGAGCTGGATCTGTTAACAGACCTTGAGCAGATTCTTAATTGTCCTGATCTCTGTTAGTGCTATACACACCGTTCATACACCAACAGCATTAATTTTCCACATCAGAATTTGGAAGCTCCTTATTGAGGCAAGACGAGACAGATTTGAAAGTGTTGATGTAGACATCATTCTACTAACAGATGGCTCTGTGGATTGAGGCTGGAGGAAGCAGTGAACCATGGCAGAATGCTTGTCGGGATGTCCAGAGGATAGGGAAGCTGGTCTGTTTTGTCCACTACTGTTTTCTAGTTCCTTAAAAAGACTGGGTATTGATGCCTAGCGAATAGTATTTCCTATTTGTTGAATGAACATTAGACCTAAACCAACAATGTGGACTTGATTCCTGGCCTCATTTTCTGTAAAATTTGGTATTTGCATCTGCAAAACTAGAGTTGACAACCTTGTCCCTTAGTGCTACCAAGGAAATCAGAGATATTAACTCGTCACGTAGAACTCCTGGCGCCTGCTAGGCACTTAGAAATGTTCTGTGTCGCGACTTCCAAACCTTTTCATACTTGCCCCTGTTGCCCTGTGTGCAGTCGCTGCAGTGCGGTGTTTTATGTGCTGGGCCTGGGGCAATAGTCGTTAAATGAATTCCAATTCTGGTTGAGTCCAGATTTCCACAGGTAAGAGTTAAACGTAGGGAGTCTGTTTGTGTGTTCATCACAGGAAATCTGCCCCTGCATCATGTTATTCTCATCTTTCTGGTAATTTCTCTCCTGAGAGCATGTCTGACTAGGCTCTTTCCCGACTGATAATTCTCACAGAAATAAATCAGTGAATAATTTTAATGTGGCTTCTTGAAGGGCAGTCTTAAGCTACTTCTGATGCTCTGTATACTGTTATTGTTAAGAATGACTACACCCATCCCTGGATTGACAACTGCCAGGGTTTTCTGTGGGATTCTGGGCCAGCTGATTTCTGAGTGAGTTTTCCCACAGGTTCATTGAGAGGCACATCTGAGTGCCTGCTAGGTGCCGAGCTCAGTGTTGGGCCCTTGGCGCCATCTGTCCTGCAGGTGCTCAGGTAGCATTAATTCATAAGCATGCCTAGGGCAGTATCTTAGGCACCGTGGGCTGTTCTTACAAAGTACCGTAGACCAAGTGACTCATAAATGATATAAAATGGTTTCCTGTAGTTCTGATGTTGGGTAGTCCAACAGGGCTCTGGCAGTTTGGGAATCTGGTAATTTGAGTTCCTGGTGTAAGGTTCTTGTTGTGTCCTCTGGTGTAAGGGGGTGAAGAGCTTGCTGAGTCTCTTTATGAGGACACTGATCCTCCCCTCTTCACTTCCCAAAGTCCCCGCCTCTGAGTATCATCACACTGGAAATTAGGTTTCAACATAGGAATTTGGGAGCAGGGTTATAAACATTTGTTCTGACTGTTACAGGTATTTGATACAAGTCTGTCCCACACAAGGGGAAATTCAGTGACAGCGCAGTCTAGCTGTAATTTCATCCTGTGGTTCACATAGTGCATAGTACATTGCAGAGTCCTCCCAGATGTAGCCTACTGCCTTGTTTGATTCATTTGTCACTTTTATTGTTTTTATTTGTGTGTGTGGTGGGCCAGAGTTCAGGGCATGTGTGGAGGTCAGCAGACAACCTCAGGTGTAGTGCTCAGGAACCTTCCTGCGGTTCGGGAACCTTTGGTTCACCATACAGGCCAGGCTCAGTGGCCTGCAAACTTTTAGGGATCTCTCTCTTTCCACCTTCCATCTTGCTGTTATTAGGATTACAGGGGCTCCTGACTGCACCCAGTTTTTTGGTGAGGGTTCTGGAGCTTGAACTCTGGTCTTCATGCTTACAAGGCAGCATATGAGGCGGCTGTTGGTCAGCTAACTGGTGGTCAAGGCTGGTACTGCGCGTCCCTGGCCCCTGTATGTCCTGTATCATACCTGCTGTCTCCCCAGTGGCATCCCCTATACCCTTGACAGAGTTGCTTAGTCACCTGCCACTCTGCATATTAAGACAGAGATTACCTATTTTGTTTCTGGAAACCCTGGCGCTCATTCTTTCTTCCCTCCCTGCTAATTCAGAACAATAGCAGCAGTGCTGCAAGCTGCAGACATTTCTGATTCACCGGCCCAGTCCTGCCGGGGAGAAGACTGACATGAGCCGCACTGTTCGACATCCGCATTCTTGGGAAAGGCAAGGGCACAGATGTTCAAGTTGGTGCGTTCTGGTCTTTAAAAAGGGAAAAACCATATCTCCCTATAATGTCTTTGACAGAACTGCCATTTCCCTCCTGTTTCCCCAGAGCCCAGCCATTCTTCCCCCTCCTTTCTGCCAGCCCTCACCCAACTGCCCTAATGATATTTTTTAAAATCTGATTTTTAATTATGCCCTACATCACATTTAAAGTGCATTTGAAATATTTTTAATTACCTTAATTTTAATTAGATGCAGCAATTAGGGTAAATGTCATCCTCTTCAAAGTACGAGTTTTCTCGAAAGTGATTTCGGGAAAGGGGAGCCCTTGCAACTTGCAGCTATCATACCAACAGCATTGGAGGGTGTTCTCCCTCAATGCCACACCCGCCTCTTGTCTAATCTGTGATCTGAAATGGAAATTCTTCAGGAAACGGTTGTTAGCAATTTACTGTTGTACAGCTGTAACTGCCCACAACACCTTACCATGAATAAACAATTTCATGGCTGTCATGACTTCAATTTTTAATCTTTTTTTAACTCTTCATTTATCACCCAGGACCATACATGGCTGGTTGTGTTCCCAGCAAGCACAGGTCATCTTTGCTTTGTCCTTCTCAGAGGAAACATAAATGATGGGGATTTTAATTGGATCTGAGTCTGGTTTGTTGTAACCTTAAGAGGCAGCGGATGTGAGGCAACAGCTTGTGCCTCGTCCTTCAGGCCTTTCAAGCGTGAGGAGCTGCTGCAGAGTTGATCCCGGCTTTCTGCACCACTGCTGCTGGCGAGGGCTTGTCAGCTGTCTGTGCTGTCCCCCCAGAGGCTGGAGCCCAGCCGCGGCTGCGGAACTCTGGTCTGTGAGGAGAGAGGGAGGGGACCCACCTTACAGGGCATGAAGGCGTTTCTTTAAATGTGTTTAGAGGAAGCTTGAGGTGGCACCAAACAGCTGCTGCCCTTCAAATATTGTGCTTTAAAATAATTTCCCATAACATAAATTATTTGAACATGTTCAGAGCACCAGCACCCTTCCCCGACATACCTCCTCCCCCCCCCCCCCCCCGCAAAACCAAAGGTGTGAAAGATAGTTTTCTCAGGTATTACTAAATAACAGTTTGGTTATAGCCTAGTGAAAACCAGATTTTCCCAATTTGCCTGAATGAATAAAGAGAAATAAGACAATGAGAAGGTAAAATAGTAAAATCACAGATGGTAGCTGGTCACCCCCTTCTGCTACAATTTAAAAAAAAAAAAAAAATCACCATGGCACCAAATTTGTAAGTGTCCTGACACTGTGTCATTTGCCATGTTCGTCAGGGTGGCCTCGCTGAAATCTCTTTTGGTATATTTGGCTCGGGTTCTCCTGTTGTGTGATAAACCCGTTACACATACTGGGAAGAGGAGACAGCCCCGGTGGCGAAGCACACAGATGACTGCCTGGTGCTCGTGGTGGGGGGTGGGGGGTGGGGTGGTGGGCTGGGGGGTGCCTTTGGAGCCAGATGCTCAGGAAACGCCCTGGGAGCTCTGAGGAGGGAGCATCATCACTGGCTTGGGACCCGTCAGGAACTGGGGCTCACAGATTGGAAGCCTCGATGGGATGAGGGCATTTCTGGTCATTTTCAGTGATTTCTACCTGGACATTGGAAGCTGCTGTTCTTACCGTGCTGCTTGCTGGCCTGTACTCATCACAGACGTGCCGGGATACCAGGGCCATGGATTACTTTATTTAGAAAGAAGGGAGGGAGGTAGCTGTGCCTCCTGCTCTGCAGCAAAGTGCCCTGTCCTTTAATAAAAAGGATCAGGCCATTTAAACTGAATTTATTCCTTCTGCCCCCTCCCCTGCTCTTGTGATTCAGAAAAAAAAAAAAAAAAAAAAAAAGAGAAGAGATCTCATTGTGACATTAACTAGATGTGCTGGAAGGGAAAGACTTGTTAGTGCTTTCCTGGCGGCAATGGGACAGCTCTTCTCTGTGCAGGCCAGCTTTAGGGAGTGGTGCTTAAATTTGTTTTCTAAATTAGTATTTGCTCAGACTTTAGCAAGCCAGAGAACTTATGCAGTTGCCCTTACTGTTTTGTGAAGAATTACTGTGGAAATTTGGAAAAGGAGCAGACTTGTTTTTCTTAGACCAGCAGGGATCAATTGAACTTGAGCAGTTTGGTCTGGGAATGCTAAAGTGGAACCAACTGCCTGAGACGCTGTATTATCCCAGAGGGTGTACTCAGTGGTCTAGGGTGCCGTGTGTTATAGACCCAGCATTGGTGAGCAAGAATAGGGCTGGGAAGGCTGGAGCTGCCAAGGGGCTTTTTTTCTAATTGGACTGGGAGGGAGCCGGCTCCTGCTCCGCTGCTCTCCTCCAAGGCTGTCTAACAAGACGTGCCCATCTTAGCTGTTGTTTTCCTCAGAGCTAGTCTCATTCTGATATTTCCAGACTGAAAATTCCAACAGAAAGAATTCCTTATTTTATTCATGTGTTACCTGACTTCCTAGATAATGCCTATTGGTTTCTGGAGTCAGTCGGTATGTTCTGAAGAGCATGTTTAGATTCGGCCTAAAATCAAAGAGCTAAAATGGCAGCTCAGGAAAATAGAGCCCTCTTAGTTAAACCGTTGATCTTATTTGTAGCTGTGAGAAAGGCCGTGCCTTCAGGAGGTTAGAGTGGTGGTGGCCTGCTTTGGACACTTCCGCTGCGGTGTGCTGGTGCCTACTGGTGTTAGCAGGCATTCGGTGCTGACTGCGTATGCTCTCTCCATACAGTGCTATTTAGGGTCAGTAAGAATCCAGATCCAGTCTGGGGGACTTTGTGCTGCAGTTTTCAAAGGGGGAGAACCGTGTTGTCTGGGTTTGAAATCCATCAGCATTAATTCAGCCATATCTAATCACTACCCAACCCACAAAGAAAACAAACATTTTTATTAAAGAAAACCACATTTGCTACATTAAATCACTTATATTCTCTGAATTTATACTGGTTTGTCTTTTTTAAATGACTTAAAAAGCCATCTGTTCAGTGTATCTCATTCTTCCTCTTTTTTAATAACTTTGTTCCTTGTGGACACATCTTTGTGGATATTAATAAGATTAACAGTTTCTGTACCAATACTAAGGAGGATCAGGCCCCAAACCAAATATTTAGAGCCAAAACACACAGCAGGAGTAAACACCACTCTTGTTCAGAAGCCTCTGTGTTAGGAACTATTCATGCCCAGCTGGTCTTTTCCATTTTGCTGTTCTACAAATATATTGCCCTAGTAGTGGGCTGGTACAGGGGGAGCAAATGGGTGGGTGGGTGGCCTTTTTACTCAGCGTGGCAAAATAGGCTGTAAAGACAAAACAAAGCAGGCAAACTGTGTTTTAGTCATCCTTAGAGAGACAGACTCTCCATTTTACTGCTACACTTAGATGGCAGAGCGCTTACCTTGTGAGTTAAGATTGTAAGTGTCATGGAGAAGCCTATCTCCCATGCCCTGTGTCTGCCTGTGGTAGAGCACTGTGCCCCGTGTCTGCCTGTGGTAGAGCGCTGTGCCCGGTGCGTGCCTGTGGTAGAGCGCTGTGCCGGTGTCTGCCTGTGGTAGCACGCTGTGCCGGTATCTGTGGTAGAGCGCTGTGCCCAGTGCGAGCCTGTGTTAGAGCTCTGTGCACACACGCGGTGTCTGTCTGTGGTAGAGCATTCCCTGTCTGTCTATCTTGAGTTCTGGTCTTCCTTCCTATTTCTGGTCTTCAAATATCTTCCCTCTTATGGTCATATCACTTTACCTAGGAGTTGATGGTCACAGTATGGTCTCTTTACTGGCTTTCTGAAATGCTATTTTGGGAAAGTTGAAGATTTATATAAAATCAGTAGTGGATAAGGTGTTTGTTAGACCTGGTGAATAGTTTATTCTCAAATGAAGCAGGAAAGCAAGCTAGAAAAAGAATCTACTGGAATATATATAATATTGACTTATTGGCTATTGGTAAAATGTTAGAATGACATTGGGTTCCCATATAAAATTATCTCTGTTACACATTTTCCCACCAAGGTCCTAGGTTTAATATAATGCATTGGCACGTAGTTTGAGACTAAGCAAAGATAAGTAAGATCTGGTCCCAGAGACCTCAGAAGCAAAACCGAAGTTAGTCTTCCAACCCGTGTGACCCAGAAAACAGAACGTGCTATGCTAGTTTTGGTTTTAGACTGTGGAAGCTGTCTGAAGAATGAAGTCCGCAGTGATAGCTCTGGCTTCAGGGGGAGACTAGACTGTCCATCTGCATTTAGTACTTTCCTGTTTTCTGAGTTTTAACTTGCGTGACCTTTGGTAGATGGGGCCTCTTTTGTTTTCCATAGCCACACAGGGACTTTAGCTGGGCAGAGATGATCTCCCACATTTTACAGATAAGGAAAGCCAAGCCACCAAGAAATAGAATGACTTGTGCAAGGTTATATGGCTGGTGTTAATTATCAGACCATCCAGTTCATAAAAGCAAAGATGAGTGTGTCATGACCCCGACCTGGAACTTTTGCCGACTCATCTGTCACCCTGCCAGGTACCCTAATGCTTCTTGACTTGCAGTATGGCTGTGTTTCAGGACACCCATCACTAAGCTAAATGTTTTAAGACAAAAGTGTCTGTAGTGCTCCTAGTGCAAGAGAATGTGTGTGGAGTTCGGAGCATTCACTTTCGTGACCAGATGGCCGACCAGGAGCAGCAGCTCATGGCTGCTCCCCACCATCAGCAGACTGTTGGACCGCTTGTCAGTAGTAGTGTGGGGGAGATGAAATTCCAAGGTCTCAGTGTAGTTTCCACAGAATGCATATCCGTTCACACCTCAGTAGAGTCAGCAAATCCAAAGTTAAACCGTTTTAAGATGGTAACCACCTATATTCTACCTTGTCTTGAATCTGTTTTATGAATAATTATACATACTGAATGAAATGAGATGAAATTTATGCCCTGACAACGCTGAAGCATGCTTGGGCAGCCCATATATGACAGTTCTGTTGAACTTGTCCATATTGGGTTTCACTGTCTATGTTGATGAGGACGACTGACCAGGTCTCTTCCTCAAGAGGGCACCAGATCTCATTACAGATGGTTGTAAGCCACCATGTGTTTGGTTGCTGGGAATTGAACTTAGGACCTCTGGAAGAGCAGGCCTGCTCTTAACTGCTGAGCCATCTCTCCAGCTCAATTATACATAGTAGTTATAAATAATTGTTTATGCTGTTGTTCAAAAGGTGGAATGATGAAACTTACTGAAGAAGGATCCAGATCCTAATCCTGTAGACAGGTGACAATGGTAGCTGAGTGGAGGTGTCAGTGGGTGGATAGAAAGATCAGTAGATGGCTGGAGGGATGGGAATGGAGGGGGGGATGGATGGGTGAGTTGGTGTGCATGGATAGAAGGATGGGTGGATGGGTTGGTGAGTGGATAAAAAAATCAATAGATGGAGAGATGATAGATGCAGGTGATGGGGGAAAAGGGAAGGATGAATTATGGATGGGTGCTTGGGTAGCCGCTAGATAGAATATTGTTGTGCATATTAAGAAGGCATGAGATGGGCTGTCATACATAAGAGCTTTTCAAGAGAAATTTTAAATGTTGGCGTTTCTTAGATGAGGTGGTATTAACTTATTATCCTGTTTTCCTAAGACTTTTAATAATTCATGGTAGAAATAAATACCAGGTCTTTATTTCCCATGATTGCAGTAATGCCAGTAAACCAGAATTTGCCCGAGCCCAGGCATGTTTGAACCTAAGGCATGGATGGCATAGCGCTATGGTTAGGATCACGGATTATGGCCTTGCATGCTCGCTCCCTTAGCTCTTGTGCTTCTGGGTGTAATAATCTTGCACTCTATACTTAGTCTTTTTTGTCTGTGAAATGAGGACCACACTTGATTGTGTAACACTGTTGTGAGAACTCAGTGCCTCGTCCCTGGTCCAGTGATGCTATTTAAAATGGTTGCTCTATGATGACCGTTTATCCTTCACAGAGAACAGCTGTGAATTCCTGCTCGTAGGATGGCACTGGGGTTTCTAGACATTAATTTGTTGGCTTTTTAAAAATTTAATTGAAATGACTTGTGTGTTTGGATTTACTGTGTGTCAGGAATGACCCATGGTCTTTTGTGTCAGCAGCTTTCTGGTTACTTCATTTATCAAACGTGCAAGAGTTTTGTCCAAAGACCTATGAGCTCATTATACTGTCTGTAGCACTTTCGTGGTTCGAGTAAATATCACCTTTAAGAGTAAAAGAGACATAAAAAGTTTAATTATTCATGATGGTCATCTAGTCAGTAAATCTCAAATTTTTTTTATTTCAGCAAAGGATTCTCATAAAATCCCTATAACATCAGTTAGCAGTCAGCACTACCATTCCTGTCAGTGTGTTTTTCTTTCTGTTGCTAGTGAGAGTGTCCTGGCTAGGCTGGCTTGACCTTGTCTTCACTCTCTGTGCTGCAGCTTTGGGGCAGGTCCTCCCACTTGAGGCCTGGCTCCTGCCCTCCCACCATCTTTACACCTGACCCCAGCTCTCACAGCGTACCATTGTGCCCCGCACAGGCCCTAGCTTGCCTCTTGACGATGTTTTCTTTCTCTTAAAAAAAAAAAGTCTTCTGTGTTATTTATTATATGTTTATGTGTTTGTGTGCTGTGGATGCCTGTGTGCATCATAGAGGCCTCAGGAGGGTGTTGTGTATCCTGCTCTATCCCTCTCCCCTTGTTCCTAAGATACAGGGTCATTTGCTAATGCTGGAGCTAAGCTAATAGCCAGCAAGGCCCGTGATCCTCCTCTCTCCCTTCCACCCCAGTGTCTGGCTTTTTATTTAGGTACTAGGATCTGAACTCAGATGCTTATGATTGTATAACAAGTGCTCTGACCCATTGAGCCACTCTGTCCAGCCCCCTTACGCAGCCCTTCCTTCACCTAGTTAGAACTTTTTCCCTTAGTCCTCTGCTCCTCTTCCATGTCTTTGTGAATGCCAGCAGCTTTGCTTCTGTTCTTGTAGTTTTGCTTCCTCGCCTGCTTGTAGTTACCTGGTTTCTGACCAGCGTCTTTTTAGCAATATCCTAATATCCCAGCTCAGGTCAGGTTGTACAGTCCACTGCCTGCATCCTTCAATGTGCCTGGAATGTCCTTAACACTCATCACATGTGTCTATAGCTGTGGTCGATCTGCTTCAGGAGCTCACAGACATAGACACCCTCCACGAGAGTGAAGAAGGGGCAGAAGTCCTCATCGATGCTCTGGTAAGTGCCTCATCCTCTGGAGTACTTGGGGATGGGAAGGTGCTGGCCTTAGCCTTGCCACTGTGCACAGTAGCATCCCTAGAATTCTGTGCTGAGGCTGGGTGGAACCGGTAAGAGCAGAAATGCAGCAGGTGGGGTACTTTCCTCTGTGGGACCATGTGTGGGAAGCCAAGGCAAAGCCTCAGACTTCACTCACTGCCGCAGCCATTATCCAGGCAGTGCCAAGCAAGTCCTGTCCACCTGGTCCCAGCTTGACATATGAGGACGCCTAGAGACATATGGACTCCTCCTGCCGGGCCCCTCAGCCAGGCCTGTGTGTCCTGACCATCAGGGAGGGCTCCCGGCTGCATAGGCAGCACAGCTAGCCAGTGGCGGCAGTGTATCTGGTCTGTGGCTCTGGTCTGGCCTCTTACCCTAATCCTGGTGGGATCTCCATCCACTCACTCCTCGGGATTCTGGCCCTCCCCCTTTTCCTTTTATTCTCTCTGCCTCTTCTCTCTCATGAGAATAGTGGCAAGTGCTGCTTTCTGTGCAATCTAATTTCCTGGAAAGCACTGAAGCCTCATGGTAGGTGTATACAGATGCCATTAAGCTGCCTTCTGGCCCCGCTGACAGGACTGTGGATTGAGAACCCTGGTGCCTAGGAGACCCCTCTGCAGCACAGCCTCCCCCTTCCCTTAAGGTTCTCAGCACCAGATCTTCCCCACAGCGAGCACACTGCTGAGGTGGTAAGTGGAGGGGTTGTGAACCCACTGGAGATGAAGGACTGTCTCAGAGCTTGACTGGAGTCCAGTGGAGTTCTGTGCAACTAGCATGGAAATTTCTATGGCTGTTTTCCTTTCAAACGCCTTCTTAGAGTGAGCTACCACTTTCATGGGCCTTGGGACCTTTATTTTTCCTTAGAACCACAGTACAGAAAGGGAAGGATTCTTCCGGGGTGGCCTTCCGTTTTGAGGAGCATCTATAGGAAGGCTGTGGCACTTCCCTCCCGCACTGTGTCCCCACAGTGTCATTTGTGCAGTCTTACCTTCCAGAGGTTAATTACGGTGGCCCTGTGTGCGCCTTCCTGCCTAGTCCCTGGGCTGGTTTTAATTACCATCCTTTGCCTGTGTGAATAGAGAAGATGAGAGAGGAACAGCTAGCCAGGCGGCTGCTGTGAACCTACACAGAAGCAGCGATTCACACAAAAGCCCCCTTTGTGTCTCCGTGTTGCCAAGCCCACCAACAAAGGCTGCATCTCGCAGATTTTATTGTCTGTCTGGAAGGAAACCGTTCATTCTCAGGCTTGGGAGCCATTAGGTAGCTGCTCTATAGGATTTCCTGTTTGTTTAGGGTTTTTTATGATTATATTATTTTAAGATTTTGACTCTCACAGCTTTATCCTGGTGGGGCCTCACACACACTGAGGATTCTGGAGTCCAATATATTATTTGCTTGTCTGCTACCGCTCAGACACCATCGGTAAATATCAGTGAGCAGAGCTGGTGAGTGGGCTTCCGTTTATCTCGCCCTTGTGCCACATTGAGGAAGAAGTTTGATAAGTATTCTCATATTACTAGGGTTCAGTTGTCTTCATAGTTTTAATTTGGGGCCAGTATTAGAAGCCTGGAATCACTGGAGCAGGGGCTAGAGGGCGTGTGGCAGGATTTATTGTGGTTTGCAGTTTGCAGTTATTGCCTTGGTCTTTTTCCCAGTTGGAAGTCCCCAGCAATAGAGTAGCACATTTGTGAACAAAGTGCTGTCCTGGCGTTGTTGGGAATCTTTGGGGTTTTAAATTTTGGATCACATTCATTGCTGTTCTGTATACACAAAGGGAGTATTTGTGCTTTGGAACAAATCAATTTAGGAGCCTGGAAGATGGACTTCTCTGGAGATCATAGATGTGAGGTTTATTGCATTGGTGAGAACTCCTTGGCTCACCCCTCCGCAGACATGTGTTTTCTCAGTGCAGCGACCAGACAGCCATGGCCTGCAGTGAGTGCCTCCCTGGGCTTTCTGGGACCTTTCACTTCATCCCGCAAGCCTCCTCCAGCTCAGCTTTTCTCTTCTCAGCGGAGTCTGTGTCCCTGGGAACTCGCCCCATTGGATTATAGCGTCTGTGGACCAGTTTCCTTTCCAAATTGTAACCACACTGGTCAAGGCTGCAGCTCTGCCACTCACTGCGTGCCCTGGGCAAATGGCCTATTCTTTCACGCTGTGTTTTGTCTGCAAAGTAGAAGTAGCAATTGTGTCTGTCACAGTGTAGACGTGAAGAGTCTGCATCATTTAATGATCTTTAGAACATCCACTACTTGCTGGCCATGTTCCAGGACTGGTAAAGATCTAGCACTTATAAATGTCAGGGGATGGTGACGAGCATCATCTGCCACGCAGTGACACATTTGTGGATGTTTGTTGAACTTAAACATTTTTCAGTTCAAAAAATGTTGCAGAAAGCATTTTGAGTAATTAAGTATTTGGATGATGCAGGTCTAAATAAGACATCCAAAGATGGAGGTTTCATTTAAAAGAAAAGCAAACCAGTAATGAAGGTGGAGAGCAGGATATCAAGAAGGCAGGGTCTGTTCTCCATTCTCTTGGTCCACACTGCGTGCTGACTTGGCTCTTGATGCTAGAAACTGGATAGTTGTAGCTCTGAGTGAGACTGATGGGATCTCTGGTTTCGGCGGGTGAGACACAAATAGGGAAGCAGGTAAATCACCCACCGTGCATCACGGTCACTGAGGGAATTAAAATGGAATGGGGTAATGTTGAGTACCTGCGGGTCAGAGTATATCAGGTGCTCCTGAGTTCTGGGTACAGGAAGAAGCCAGACATTCAAAATGACCAAGAACAGGATAGGACAGGGTGGAGGCTAAGGCAAGAATGAGGTTGGAGTAGGGAGAGCATGAGAGGGCCCACCTGATAGGGTGCACCCAGGTGTGGGGAGCAGTTCTGGGTCCTTAGCACTGAGATTGCATGGACAGACGGTAGACAGGGAATTGGCAATGTCTGCCTAGATGTTTAGAAGAGCCGCACGGGCAGCTGTGGGTAGGGACGGGGGGGAGGGCAGGAGTGGAGGCCCAGGTCTCAAGAGGTGACAATAGGCCTGCTTTTAGCATTATAACATTCAAAACTTATTTGATCAAGATTCCACATGTTTGGGGGTTATTTATTTATTTTTTTTAAGCATGACATTTCTGAAACTCGTAGTGGGCGGAAGAACTCCAATCTGGCTCTTGAGTGTTGTAGAGTGGGCCAGGTAGAGAAGGAATCCTCTTAAGCCCCTCTCATCTGTCTGGTTCCTTATTTCCTCCTCTTGTATTATATCCTTCCTCTTTGGTCAAGTGGAAAAAGATGTCAGATCATGCCCTCGAACTTTGTCAGAGTGAGCCCTGCTGTTGGGGACCTGCTAACAAGCAGAAATAACCGGACACTCATCAGAAAATGCCAGGCCTTAGATAGTCCTCATTTCCAAGGCCAGTGTTGCTCTGGCTGCTACTTTAATCCCCGAGCAGGATTTGTTTTTAGTTTCAGATTTGGTCACAGGTCCAGAAAATTGAATGTAGGCCTGGGGGCTGGAGGAAGTAGACAGAATGCTAATTTGCACTTCTTACTAGACGACTCCAGAGCCATGCATAATACAAATACTCTTCTAAGGAGTTTCTGAGCTAAACGTATTTTGACTGCTTTTGGCCCGCCTGCAATCAGATAAAATTGCATCTAACCCAGCTAAACATTGAGTTTCACACTTTGCAAGCTTAAAAAGTCTGCCTGTTAGAAGTTAGATTTCTGTAACAAGAATAAAGACTTTCCTCCAGCCAGACACACACTATCCATATCCATTCGGCTCTAGGATCTAAGTGCGATGCTCACCGCCACCATCTCCGCCAGCTTCCAGACAGCAGAGATGGGAAGCATAACTAAGAGTCAAGGAAAGAGACAGATAATGCAGATGAAGTGGCCATTGGCAGCAGGAGCTGCTGCGATGCAGCCTGGAGGAGTGACAAGCCGCCTGCTGCCCAGCAGAGCTGTCATGTCCGCCACTTCAGGATTGGAGGAGATTATGCCAGTCAGAGTGGGTTAGGAACAAAACAAGTTGTGACATGGTCTGTGTCACCCCCCCAGGTGTTTTCTGTTTCCTTCCCCGTGCACAAAATTTTCAGTTTATTAAAGGAGATACTTTATGTTCTTGTTGGCTATGAGACTAGAACAAGATTGCAAGTCTCTTGACAGAACAGGGAAGGTGGCTCTTTCTGTGCTTGCAGCCCTCCCAGTCTGGCTCCAGGTTCCCTCCAATGGGTTCCCTCCCTGTTCCTTCCTCTAAGGCACAGCCGAGAGCTTAGAAAGCTCCATTCACTGTGATTGGGTGTGCAGACAGGTCAATAATTTCAGGTTTTCACCATGTCTACACATTGTCCCCGAGTCTCACCCAGAAGGAACAAAGAGGCCTTATTGGCATCTGTCGCTTTTGTCATTTCTGCCATCCTAGTCTTTGTTGAACCAGGTCTGTTTTCTTTTTAGGGGGCGGGTGTATTTCAAGACAGCATTTCTCTGTGTAGCCCTGGCTGTCCTGGACCCCACTCTGTAGACCAGGCTGACATCACACTCACAGAGATCCACCTGCCTCTGCCTCCTGAGTGCTGGAATTAAAGGCGTGAGCCACCACCATCTGGCAAGTGCCAGCTTTCCACACAAAGGCTCAGGAAGTATTGGTGACAATGTGTTCACTGCTTTTCTTTCTTTCTCTCTCCCTTTCTGTTCTCACCAAAGTAACTGAGTTGATCACTTCTGCTACCAAGCTTTGCGACTCTGGCCAGGCTGCCTAACCTCTCTGAACCTTTGCTGTGTCTCTGTGAGAGTTGTGAGCTATATGCTAGGGCAGATGGAATACTATCTGTAAGCCCATCTTGGTGCACACAGTGTGTGTGTATCAGTTTGTTTTGATGAGGTAAGGTAAATCAGGCATCTGCTATAAGCACAGTTGTTCAAGACCTTGAAGTTTGCCAGGGTGCACGAGGTGAGGGGTTTGCTGTCAAAGAACTTGGCTTTTTCTTTGCCAGTGGGGTGACTAGTGGATGATTAGGCATGGATTGGGTATAGAGCTAAATGCAAATTTGCTCCTCATCTTGAGTCATTTCTTTAACCAAGAATAGTGCCCCACATTTTCCTGAGATTGCTACAGAATTCTTCTTTATCCTCATTTCCTACATAAGGCAAGCAAGGCATTGGGAAGGGGGATACTGTATACGGCAGGCATGACTTCCTGAATGTCTGATTGCAGCTGTCTTAGCTGGACAGTCACTTTCCAAGAAGAGAGAAGTGGGTCAGTCCTTCCTGCCCGCCTGCCTGCCTGCCTGCCTGCCTGCCCGCCTGCCTGCCTGCCCTGGGGTCACCCATAGGCAGTCACACAGGACCCATGTTGTGCAGGTGGTCATATAAGGAAGCCTGGCTCTGCTGTCACTCCTTGGCAGCTGTGCACTACTGGTTGTATGATATAGCTACTCCAGATTTCCTACCTGCATCAAAAGGTGTGAATCAAATAAGATACACAATAATTTATATGTTACATGTAGTCTCGACATAAGACACTTGGACATGTTATTGTTATTTTTTTAAGAGGGAGCTAGAAATTCTTCAGACAGAACTAATGATTTTTTTTTTTTTTTTTTTTGGTTTTTCGAGACAGGGTTTCCCTGTAGTTTCTAGAGCCTGTCCTGGAACTAGCTCTTGTAGACCAGGCTGGCCTCGAACTCAGAGATCCGCCTGCCTCTGCCTCCCGAGTGCTGGGATTAAAGGCGTGCGCCACCACCGCCCGGCAGAACTAATGATTTTTATAAGTTTAGCATGTAAAGTTAGAATGTTGGAGTTGAGCACAGAATTCTGAGGTCAGCCAGTTGTAAGTGGCACCCCCTCCTACCCCACAGCTCCAGCGTCTAAAAGTATGCTTTTACGCCCAAATGCCTCATGCACTGTTAGCGCCATGTGAGGCAGAGATTTGGGGAGGTGGAATGGTAGAATGAACATGAAAGAAAACCTTGTGTTTCACCAACTTTGTAACCTTTGAATTTTCCTTTGCCTCCTTCAACTCTGGTTTGCCCACCTTATTGGAATAACAGTGTTACCACTTCCTTGCCACAGAGTACCTCAGAGAGAGCACTGCAGACTGCCAGTTCTGCAGAGCCGTGACAGTGGAACGGAACGTGTGGGACTGATTTGTGATGCATCCTTCTCTTCCTTTGCGTCTCTGTTCTGCAGGTGGACGGGCAGGTGGTAGCGCTCTTGGTGCAGAACCTGGAGCGCCTGGACGAGTCCGTGAGGGAGGAGGCTGATGGCGTCCACAACACCCTAGGTGAGGGTCGGCATCTAAGCTAGGCCATGCTATTTGCTTCCCTTTTCTATAAGCCAATCACCAAGAGTTTTTTGTTTTTCCTCCCCCGTGCTCCAAAAGTGTGTTTTCAGAAGTGTGTGTGTGCTCGTTTCATATAACTCCAGCTTTGGTTTGGCAAATAGGCAATCAAAGCTGAAATCCACTAAGCAGCTACCCTTCCAAGAGGAAACATGCTGGCTCCTAAACTTCATTCCAAGATTTTTCTGTGTTTTAATTATGTGTAAATGTATGTTGGGGAGAATTTGCATATCCTCATGGAGGCCAGAAAAATCCTTCTTTGATCCCGTCTGCTGGAGTTATAAGTGGTTGTGAGCCACCTGGTGTGGGTGCTAGGAACCAAACCCGGATCTTCTGCAAGAGCCATATGAGTTCTTAACCACGCAACTATCTCTTTATCAAAGCCTTTACCTCCAGAAGTTAAGATGAAATCCTTGCGGGCCCTAGCCCTGCCCCAGGAAGCGTAGGCTTTCATTTGTTGGTGATTTTGTATTGGCTTCTCCCACCTTCCTTCAGTGGAGCTGCAATGTCGGCAGGACTGTGGACATTCCAGGACAGGCATTGGCCCTGGGGAGCTAATGTTTCCTGGTTTTCTTCAGCCACACGACTTTATTAAATGAGTTGAAGTACCGCCCCTGTGTCTTGTTCACGTCAGCGGGTTCCTCTACAGTCTCTTTCTTTCCCTTTTCCCTCAAATCTCTCCAGTTTCTCCTTTTGCAAACTTGCTGAGCTGGTAGCCTATTTAGAATTGTGCCTTTGAGCACGCTGCTTTGTCACCGGCCACTGTCGTGTGAACCAGCTGTGGTGTCTCTGCGAGCAGAGCTCCAGAAGTGAAGGAGGCTGAGTGGAAGCAGGAATGTCGATGAGATTAGTTTCCCTCCTGGCTCCTCTGTGTTTACCACAGATTTCCCTTGTAGTTCTAGACTCTTCAGTGTGGATTATTGTAAAGAAGAGGGAAGATGGGCACCCAGGGAGTAAGAGAGGCGAACAACAGCCTGTGGTTGGGGGCTGGCTGTAGTGTAGAGGCAGAGTTTGGCATTGCCATCTGTTAGCCTAATGCTGGATTTTGCAACATTGAAAGCTTATCAAAAGTCTTAGCTGGCTTAAAAGGCCCTGGTGTGATGGGCAAAGCACGGGTCTGGAAGACCCGTGGTTTCCACATAGGCGTCTACCACAGTGCTCATCCTCATCCCTGCCCCCTCCTCGGGTGCCCAGTGTTTGTCAGGCATGGTGCTGGGAGCTAGAATGATCAGGATGAGTTAGACATGGCTAATGCAAGGCGGTCTGATGGGCAGGTCCAGACCAGAGAGGAAAGAGTGCTGGTGACAAGAGCTGTAATTAGAGTCAGTAAAAAGCATCATGGGGACTGGGAGGAAGGGCCTCAGATTGTTGCAGGGAGCTGACTGGGGCTGACTAAGAAGTTAGGCACCCCTTGCCAGTGGAGGATGAGTGGAGCTGTCTTGGGTCAGGAGTATCTTTTGCTAAGTTGAAACTGTGCTTCTGGAAAATGAGAGCAGGAAGTGGGGTTGTGGCCTTGGGACTGGAGGAATAAATCTGTCCAGAGTTTGGAAGATCCTGTGAACCATAGTAGGAAGTGTGATTTTGTTTCCTGTGGGCAACAGGAGGCCATGTGGAGTATAAGCAGAACAAGACAGAACGAATGAGTTGATTGAGACTCTTTCATCTCTTGTGTCTCTATGCTGCTCACTCTTACAGCATTGTGTCCCCTCCCTCGTTGAACGCCCCCTGTTCCTTCACTGGCCCTTGAGGAGTCTGACTTAGGTGAAAGAGCAAGGGGTGAGACTGGTTTCTTTAGGGAACACAGAGCAGTAAGAGTGGCCAGTTCACTCTAAGATAGGAAGCAAAGGGGCCCTGAGGGGAAGGAAAGCATTGGATTGGTAAGGACAGTAGTCATTTTTAGATGCCCTTCTTCTTGATATCATATCATGTAATAGCATTTTCCCCCTTGCCTCCTAATTTTTAATTTTCCCATTAAGTCACACTTTGACTATCGTAGAAGATAGCAGGACCAATTACTTGCTTCCAGGAACTTAGCAGCTACCTCTGCCGGCATGGCCTTTCCCCTTTGCACACATTATTTTGTTCAATTAAGAAGATCATGCTCACCTCCCTGACAGTGTCCTGGTTTCCACATGATTTTGGGGGGGGGGGGTGGTAGAGAACTAGAATGGAGAAGTTAGAAAGGCAGAGACTGCCTTGCCCCGGGGGGTGAGGGGTGGGGGGGTGAGGTGGGGTGGGGGTGGGGATGGGGTTCTGCCCTATCCGTGACTGGCTGCAGACCTCTGGGACTAAGTGGGCCTTGCTAGGCCACTCTCCACCCCTCCTCACACTCTGCTCCAGAATTGCTCTATTAGCATAAAAACCTGTCCCTCATCCCTTCTGTGAATTCCATTCAGTTATGACTTTTACTTGTAACATAACTTGAAGAAAAAAAAAACATAGCAACTCCCTGGTTAATGTAAAAGTGACACAGCATCTGGCTGGGAGAAACGCAGGGAAGTGGGAAGAAGAAGAAAATGCCTGCCGCGGGAAGCAAGCCTGCTGCAGGTGGAAGCAGAGATGCCCTCCCCAGTGACTGGTGTCTCTCTTCCAGCTATTGTGGAAAACATGGCAGAGTTCCGGCCGGAGATGTGCACAGAGGCTGCCCAGCAGGGGCTCCTGCAGTGGCTGTTGAAGAGGCTGAAGGTAAGGGGGGTGGTGGCACTGCTACTCACACGTCTAGGCTCCTGGTGTGACTGGGGCCAGGGTGTTGATGGAGCTTGGCAGCCCCTGGCCATATGGTCTAGTCTGGGAAGCTTCTGGTCCCCTTTTTGTTGCTTATCTTCCCCTTCCCCCCTTTTTAAAAGATTTTTTTTTGAGTTCTGTTTCTTAAAACCATCTATTGTATATATTCTTTCAGTAATTTTCTGTACAGTAACCTTAAAAGAATTATTTAATGTTTCCTTATGCAAATTGTTATTTCACTGAACTAATAATGAATGCCCAGTGTTCCGCTGGACAAACATACCAAATTATTCTATTTTAAAGATAGGGATTCGTGGAGCCCAGGCTGGCCCGCAACTCAGGAGACTTTGAATTTCTAATCTTGCCTCTACTTTCTAAGTGCTGGGATTATAGGCCACCCTGCCCAATCTCTGCAGTGGGGGCTGAGCCCAGGGCCTTGTGCATGCTCGGCAGCATCCCAACAGCTGAGCTGCATCCCAACCTTAGCTCTCAATTCTAATTTAAAACTTCCATTCCCAAGTGTTGCCTGTTGTAAGCAGTTTGCGGTGAGTATCACAGCCAAACACTATTCTGATGCACTGATCTCGGCTTATCTGCGTGATAGACCCCAGGCCAAAGGGTATCTGCATAGCAATTGAGATAGCTGTCGCTAAGTTGTCACCTGTCAAGAGTGTCCCACTGCTGTGAGAAGGTTCCTTGCTGCTCTCTTACAACATCAGACATTATCAAACTTAAGGTTCTTTTTACACTTATAAGTGAAAACTGATGCTATGATGCTTTAATTTTGATTTTAAAGTCAAAGAACACGTATATTGTCTCTGGCTCTTTAATAGCCATTCATGGGCTCAGGGTAGTAGTTCAGTGGGTAACGAGACTGTACACATCTTTAATGGGGGCACATGGGAGGTGCAGGCAAAGTCAGGAGTTCAAAGTCATCTTCTACATAGCAGGTTGCAGGCCAGCCTGGGCTATATGAACCTGCCTCAAAACAATGATATAGCTATCCGTATACATTTTTTTAGCTTCACATTTGTATCCTTTGTTCTCATGTCTATTGGGTTCATTCTGTTTCTTAGCATGGTGTCACCACTTTTTTTTTTTTTTTTTTTTTTTTTTTTTTTAACAATTAGTGCTATCCCGTAGAATAAATGAGAAAAGGAGGGCAAAGCTATTAGCTTGAGGCAGCAGCTTATATGCTACTGTGGTGGTCCTCAGCTAGCAAGGTAAGAAGGAACACTTAGGGAGGAGTGATTGTTGAAGTGATCATGGCTTATCCAGAAAGTCTGGGATGTGTCAGGTCAGGCTCCTTCTCCTTGTCTTGGCAGGGCTAAGGGGAAGGTTCTGCCCTGACAGTCTAGGTCTTCTCTAGCCTTCCTCACATAACCATTGGTTCCCATTAACCTGCAGTGTAGACCACACATGCCTATCAAAGGACACTAAGGCCTGCTGGTCCTATCAGTGGAGATAGGCACATTTGCCAGGAAGGGCCCAATGCACTGAGCCCCCTGCAAGCCTTTTCCTCCTCCCACTTCAGCCTGTATCCAGCAGATAGCTAATTCATACACTGTCGTCTTTGCATTTCCCTTTGGACTTCTGAGTCTGGATGTTCTTTGGCTTCAAACTGCACTTAATCCTTGTAAAGTTCCTTTCCCACCTACTTCCTTAGTATTCAGTATGTGTTCCCCTCTTCTAAGCCTTTGAAACACTCAGGGAATGAGTGGCGGAGGAGAGGAGAATCAGAACTGATGCAATGGGATGGGGTGGGGTGGGGTGGGATGGATAGCGGGACCCTTGGTCGCTGATGGAATTTATGGTCCCAACCCTAAAACACACAAAATAATCTAACAGTGTTTTTTTCTGTGAAGTCAGGACAAGTTTTTTCAGTTCCTTGGGACTTAATAATAAATTTAAGGATCATTCTTTAAAATTCCTCTGTCTTTTGAAGTATGTTCAAACTTACATAATAACGTTCTCTCTCTTGTTCTCTCTCACTCTCTCTGTCTCTGTCTCTTTCTCTTTGTCTCCGTTCCTCTGTCTCTTTCTTTCTTGCTCATTCTTCCTTTTTCTGGAATTGGTTATATAGGAAGAGAAATTGAGACCTTTGGGTGTTTAGTCTGAACACCTTTTGCTGTTTTAGCAAGCTATTATTGAGTTTTGCCTTAGGGCATAGAAATTTGTATAATCCTCAGGACAGGAATAGCCTTGTTGCTATCTAAAACCATTTTCAAGGTTTCCGGTATTTAAACATTAAATTGCTATGTGGTTATTTTACTGGGAAGCAAGTCCCCTTAGAAAAGCCCTGTGCTGGGTGCAACATTTGGAATGCTCACAAAAGCAAGCCAGGCTGAAGGGTGAGGCCAGCAAGAAGCCATGAATTCTGAAGAGGCTTCATTCTGATTCCCCAGCCCAAGACAGTGGTGCATGTTGTATTCTTCACCAGAATCAGCCTTGGAAACAGCCCTAGCTGGGCTACACCCGGAGCCTGCCTTCCCTTGGGAGCTTGTGGCTACAGCCAGTGGTGCTTCACTTGTCTGGCCTGTTTTCTTTGGTGATATGAGGTGACTGAAGACTGATATGAGAGCGCCAGGGCCTTCAGCAGAGGCTGTGTTGAGATCACAGTACAGCTTTAAAAACCATATCCCCTGGACACAGCCCAGCTCTACTGTCCTAGTTAGGTTACTGTTGCTGGGATGAAACACCATGACCAAAAGCAACTTGGAGGGAAGGGTGGATTATACCTCCACGTTGTAGTCCATCACTGGAGGAAGTCAGGTTAGGACTCAACAGCAGGAAAACTGGAGGCAGGAACTGATGCAGAGGACATGGAGGGGTGCTGCTGACTGACTTTCTCTTCACAGCTTGCTCAGCCTGCTTTCTTATAGAACCCAGACCACCAGTCCAGGGGTGGCACCACCCACAATGGGCTGGACTCTCCCCATCAATCACCAATAAAGAAACTATCCTGCAGACTTACTTATAGCCTGGTCTTATGGAGGCTTTTTCTCATCTGAGGCTTTCTCCTCTCAATGACTACTTTGTATCAACTTGACACAAACTAGCCAGCACATCCTCCATCTCAGGTTCCACTGTTAGTATTCTAGAAATGTTCCTTGTGTGATTTTAGTGTATGCCCCTCGCTAAGATCTGCTGGGCTCTAGAAAGTGAAGCCTCTTTTCCATCCTTATCCTCCAGACTGCTACAACGGGAAAGCTGTTTCGTTTTCAGTGGCTGTCCATTGACCTGCCGTGATGCACGCTCCTCTGCTTCAGAGGCCACCTTCCTGCCTGCCTAAGGCCGCTTATGGCTTAGTCTGGCCTTTTCAGTCCTCAGTCTGAAGCATTCGTCTTGTTACCTGTTGCATAGCTCCTTTGCTTATCCTTTGTACTAAAAATGTCAGTCTCTGTCTTGCTTATGTCCCTGGCTCTGCAGACACAGTACCTTTCCTCCTCTGTATTTTTAAATATACATAAACAGTGTGAGACAGCTTGAGTCCCTACTCTTTCATAGCCCGCGTCGTTCTTAGACTTGAAAGGAAGTTTGTAAGCTATATTGTGGATATGTAGTTAAAAGTCAAGACCTCCAGATACTAAGTGTCTTGCCCAAACCAACCCTGGTGGAGCTGGAGCTGGGTTTAACCCACACCTCCAGAAGTGTCTCATGGCCTCCCGTGGTACTGCTGTGCCTCAAGCCCATCCACAATTCTGGTTTCTGAAAATCAGCCCCTATTGGATTTCTCCTGCTAGCAGGTCTGGATTCCAGCATTCATCCACAATTGTGCCACACATGGTGGGACACCTTTTCTTCATCTGGAAAGTAAAGGTGATCTCATCACCCAGCTGACTTCCTTACCTCAGATGTCCTAAATAGAAACCCCAGGCCTGGCCTTCTCTCCCATCTCCCTCAGTCTTTTCTTTTACAGTTCCTTACAGATTTTTAGATTCCCCCAGCTATACTTAATCTTTAAAGCTAGGTTGATGGATGGGAAAAATCTCAGAGCTGAAATTCTAGAATCCTTGTTGGATTAAACCCTCCATTTTGGCTGATGATCCATATTTATTTAGGGATCCTTCAGTAATTCTCACTGAGGGGCAGTGGTGGCAGGCATGTTAGATGCAGATTGTGCCACTTTGTGCTGATAGCCTAGCAGCATGGTGTTTTTTTCATCCACCAAATGGACCCTCTCTAATTTGTCCTAAGGTGGATGGGACCCATTGCAGAGAATGGTATAAGGTGGATTAGCGAGTGAGCTGTAAGTGTCTATGGCAGTAACACTGCATCGGTTTTTACATGGGCTCTGCAAGTGTTAGAATACCGTGTACTATTGAAAATAACACCCAAACCAGAAGCTTTCTAAAGAGTGAAGTTAGAGTTCCCCCTGAGTTTCCAGTTAAATCAACACCCTAGGAACCATTGCCACATTCAGCACAAGCTAATCATTCACAACTGGTCAAGTTAAGTGGCCAACGCAGCTGGCTGACGCAAGCTCCGTGGCCCCAGGTGACCAGAGGTTGCTTTGACAGTTGTAAGGGACTAGCAATGTGGCTGAACCCCACCCCCACCATGTTCAGGTGAACTGCAGATATAACTCCAGCCTCTGGCCGCGGGTGGTAGCATAATTGTTTTCTACTTTGCAAAAAAGCAGCAGCAACTCACAGGGAGAAGTTTAATTTTATTCAGGGCTCGTCCGTGAGTACAAACCTATGCTCGACTCTGCACTTCCTCTGACCGCTGGAGGACTTAGGATCGCCAGGCTCCTCGATGGAGAAACTCTGCCAGCTCCAAGTCCCCCTGGTTTACTGTAATATTCAAGAGATGGTACTTGCCCATTGGACTCTCCTGCTTCCTTGTTCTGATGAAATATCTTAATATTTGGCAGTTTATATCGTGGAATCTCTGGCTGAGATTCAAACAGAAGTTGTTTCCTTGGTGCGGTTTATCTTTGGCTAGACATGAAGGGTTAGTCTCTCTCCTTTCCACCTGCCCAGCTTCCCGTTTCATTACTGCCATCATCTCTGTGTTTTCCCCGGCTGGGGCTGACTTTCATGTATTAACTGCCCAGCACATGTGAAATACTCTTTAGGTCCGTGCATGTGTGTCTCTAATCCACATAAACAGCTCTGCTGAAAGCATGCAGCTGTCCCAGTTCTCAGGTGAGGAGAGAGCCCCATGAAAGAGGGTTGGGTGGGAGAGCCTGTAAGCTGGGCCTGGGTCTCTCCAAAGCAGCCTCCTCTTGCCAAGCTGCCTCAGACTGGTTTCACATTGCAGCTCAGGGCTGGGAGCACTCATGTCTAAACATTTTGGTTTCTTGATTAGATCTCTCCTTTGTGCCAATTTCTCAGTAAGAGAGCTTCTGTTTTAAGGAAAAGGTGATAGAATTCTGGTTTGGGTTGTGTTTTTAAACTTTGGGTAAACTGGAGATTGCTTATGGTGGCAGGGAGCAGGAGATGGAGCTCTCCTGAACAACCAGAGTAGGGCACCCAGTACTGGGCACTTGTTAAGAGTGCTCATTCGGCGCACATCATTTAATGTAGGCACCTTGGAAGGAAGAGATGGCCATGTAGGAGACCTTGGGTAAGAGAGCAGAGTCATTGCCCAGAGCCTGTCACGGTGGTAATTAGAGCTGAGATGCTAACGCACACATTCTGAGTCCTGGCCAGGAGCTGCAGTCCACACTGTGCCCCAGGTGATTTCCTGTTACCCTGTGTGGTTAGCACAGTAACTCTGCAGAGAAGGGTTTGCTTTCTTATTTATGTGCACGTGCACACCACAGTCTTCATGTAGAGGTCAGGGGACAACTTGCTGAAGCCGTTTATCTCCTTCCACTGTGTGGGTCCAGGGATCAAAATCAGGTTGTCAGACTTCGTGGCAAGTACCCCTAACTGCTATCCCAGGAATATTATTTTAATTTCCACTTTACAGGTGGAGAAACAGACGAAGAACTTTACTTGGGTCATAGATCTTGTTACTGGTTCTTGGTGTTCTTGTTGTCTCAGTAATTTTGTTTTTGCTACGATGGTTTATTAGGTAGTTAGATACAGAGGGCTTATTGTGTATCCATATCCTAGCAATTCAATAGCTATTTGAAGGGAAAACACTCATACATCAGGAAAAAGCATCATAGATTTCATCTTAAATGCTCCAGTCACTACTAATGGAGTGTTCCTCCTCATCTACTTTTCACTGATTTTCATAAAGTGACTACCAAACGTAGCTTCACAAAGATTTGATGTCATAGCTGGGCAGTGATGGCACACTCCTTTAATCCCAGCACTTGAGAAGCAGAGGCAGGCAGATTTCTGTAAGTTCAAGGCCAGCCTGGTCTACAGAGTGAGTTCCAGAACAGGCTCCAAAGCTGCACAGAGAAACCCTGTCTCAAAATAAAACAAAAGGTATGATGTCATTAGAAGAAAGGAGCCTTGAGCTAGAGTGTGCAGTGCCCCACAGCTGTCAGGTGTCACCGCCACATAGCCTGCGGGGAAGTCAATCCCCCACCCAGTTACCTCAGCTCAACTTGGGAACGCCAGACTTTGTGGCACACAGGTAGTGGCAAGTTCTGTAAGTTCTGTTGCGGAGAACAAGGATCACCTCTGTTGCCTGTGGTGCTTACTTTATCTCACATATAGCAGGGGCCCAGTAATTGTTATTGAAAGGAAGAGAAAGATTCCCTCTTAACCTTGAGACAGAAGTTTATAAAATACACTAAAGGACAAGAGGCATGGAAGCCCAGAAAGCCTGGTCATTGGCCTTCCTTCATTTAGGGTGCCTTGTTTCAAAACAAACAAACAAACAAACAAACAAGCTACATGTAAGTGACGCTATTAGAATTATTTAAAAGCTAATTGCAACACTGGAGGCTTAAGTCATTTGAGTAAAAGATTTTTTTTTTTTTTTTAAAGAAGGCTTGATTTGGACAGAGATGGCCACTGCTTGACTTTGCATTGTTTTGAGTTTATAAAACCATTTTTCTTCAGGTAGACATAGCATGAACTGGACTTAAGCTCTGATTGTTACACAGATTCTTAAAATAAGGCCTCCAGCCTGCCAGGGGGGCATACTATACAACCAGCATGTGTACGACCTTGCACTTACGGCTCTTTTAACCCGAGATGGGTCAGATGCAGCCGCCCTCCTGAAACCCTGTGGGGTGCACTTTGGCTTGATGAGGAAGACGTGCACAGAAAATTGAAATGGCTCTGGCTATTGCTTGATTAGACGCCGCCGCTCTTCTTCCTTAAGTACAAAATCAGTGTTCAAACAACCCGTGAATGGCGAGAGTGACGGAGTGCTAGCTTCAGTGTGAGCACGCGCCCTGCCCTCCGCAGCCACAGAGATTATTTGTCCTGTCAAAACCTTGACTGCAAAGCAGGGGTTGTGCTGACTAAAGTCATTGTCTGTGTGCCTGCCTCTCAAGGAGCTGGCCTCCACAAATAACTCCAGTGAGCCTTGCGCCATTAACCAAGGGTGCCATAGATGGCGCCATGTTGAAGTCTTGCAGCTGAAGTAAGTAGACAGCCATGAAATACGGTCTCTGCAGTGGACATGTCCCCTCTGAGTCTTCAAGCTGCAGAGCATACAGCAGGGGAAGAATTGTGGGTAGTAATTTAGGTATTAAAATATTAACACATTTTTGCATATTTAATGCGGTTTCCTTTTTAAATAGTAGGCAGATTATGGCCTACAAGCAGATAGGTTTATGGTTTCAAATTAAATTTTAAGCATTAAAAAAATTCCAAAAGGAGCTACTTCGTTATAAATATTTTTAGCTAATCTGAACAAGGACTTGCTTTCTTCTCAACCTCTCTGATCATGTATCAGCTAGTTTACAGCCTCATTTTGTGGTTATAACTTGTAAATTGGAATTTCATGTGTTTTAATCTTAAAAGTTCAAAACTTTCTCTTATTTGCCTTGGGCATGCACAGTCTCTGGACTTAAAATATGGGCACAAGGTAGGCTCCGTGGAGGAGGGTACATTCAACATGCTGTGTAGGGCTACTGTGACCATCCTCCAAATACTATGGAATACCTGCGTCTAGTCTCTGAGAGCAGCAAGGTGATGTTCTACCTTAACCTGCCTTTCCTTTAACTTCCTCGTCTCTAGTGGGCGAACAGTTTGCCTTAGAAAGGGAGCAAGATGCCTCAATGGCTTTCTTATTCCTGTTTGCTACAGGCCAAGATGCCCTTCGATGCCAACAAGCTGTACTGCAGTGAAGTGCTGGCCATCCTGCTCCAGGACAATGATGGTGAGCTCCCTCCTTAGAGCCAGGGCCGGGCTGGGATCCACGCTAGGATCCTCCTAGCTGGTGAACTTGTCCTTCGGCATCGCCTGGATTCTCCACTTGCTCTCTGTGCAGCTTTTGTGCTCTGTCAAGCTGTATTGATTTTGTTGGCTGATGGATCAGTGGTGACGGCTTTAAAATCTGACAGTTGGCTTCATTTTTTTTTTTCTTCCTCTATTTTCCTTCTTTTAGAAAACAGGGAGCTGCTGGGGGAGCTGGATGGGATCGATGTGCTTCTGCAGCAGTTATCCGTGAGTAATCTTTCTGCTTCCCGGGAGCCAGGAAGGGCCGTGGCCTGCTGCGAGTGGGTGGAGCTGGGCACGTGGGAAGGAACAGCCACATGTGCACCAAGGCAGGCTGGAGGTCACACTGGTGGCACAAGGTTTGCCTCCTTTTCTTAGTCACTGGTTCTTTCTGACCAAGTGTCACCCTGAACTTGGTGCAGCCTTTCCTGACTGTTTACCCAAAGGCAGCGAGCTGTCCTCTATGTCTCTGGGCCAGAAGGAGCCAGTTATGTTCATCTGTCTTGCTCCCAACATTCTCTTCCTTCCCCTTTGGTTCACCCCTAAAGGAGTCTGCTCATTTAGGCTCCAGATGAGCTCAGGGAGAGCCGCTTCCAGCACAGTGGGCTCGAGGTCATGGGGACAGTAGAGATGGTTGTGGCACTGCAGGCAGGACTGAGAAATCAGAAACTGCCATTTGCTTGATGAAAGAAATGTAAATCTAGTTGAAATGTTATCCTGCTGGCATTCTGGAAATGCCGTCAAGATTTCTCCTAACAAACCTCATCTGTGTTATTCCAAAACAGCACTGAAAATAGATCATTTGGATACAGACTGGAGAGTGTTGAGTGTCTGGGCTGGCAGTTTGCATACAGCTTCCCTGCAGGGCCAGCCCAGAGTGACTTGGACTTCCCCCTAAAAATAGAGCTCTATGGTGTGAAGCTGTTTCTAGTCCCCATGAGGTGCTTGGGCCTTATCCTGTGCAATCACTGATGGTAGATGTATGGGACCACCTGTCCAGCTCAGGCTCTCCCAGCCTTTGCTTAGCTCTAACATGCAGAACTGCCCAGAACCCCCACTCCCAGGATTTTGAGCCCCTACTCCAGAATGAGAGGGTTCAGCAGCCCTGTTGAGAAGAAGCACCTCTTCACATGAGATGGGATTGGCTCCTCTGTGTTGTGGACACATTAGAAGGAAAGGAAAGCTGGTGGGTTAGACTCTGCAGGAGCAAGGATGTGTGGTTCTCTGCCAGAAATGGTTTCAGAGGTGTCCCCTGTCTCTATTTCACTGTGTGTGACCTTTATAGACTTGGCCATTTCTGTCGTATTTCACAGAGGAAGAGGGTTGAGGGGTGCTGTTTTGTTTTGTTGATCTGCCTCCTTGAAGCTGTCAGTCACTCATGGACCCAGTGCTCAGCTAAGTGTTATGTGAACTGGTATACATGTATTTAGTGCCCACAGATCAGAAAACTCGGTTTCTCCAAACTGGGACTCTACAAGAGCTTCATTGTAGAGTTAGTTCTGTTTCCTTGGTGGGGTTTTCACAACAGACAGACTTTGGAAATTGGGGGATGGTGACTGGTGAAGTGGCATTTGTTGATGGCTCCTTTCTGCTCTTGTTGCCTGGCAGGTGTTTAAGAGGCACAACCCCAGCACAGCCGAGGAGCAGGAGATGATGGAGAACCTGTTTGATGCGCTCTGCTCCTGCCTGATGCTCAGCTCCAATCGCGAGCGCTTCTTGAAGGGCGAGGGCCTTCAGCTCATGAACCTCATGCTCAGGTTAGCTTCCAGGCCCGCTTGTCCGTGCGCCTCCCTCTTCCCTGGTGCCTGTCTGTTTGCCCCTCGCTGCTAGCCTGGATTTAGGATGTGTAGCTGTGGTCCTTTAGTCCTGGAGTTTCCCATTCATCCCGAATGATGTTCATTTGGGGATGTCTTCTAAATGTGTCTGATCTGTTCTGAAATGAGGGTGGTGGGTAAGGATGTATATCATTTGTGTTTTGGGGTCAGTTGGTAATATGGCTGCCTGGAAGGGTCATGTCTTTCTTCCTTCTTTTGTTCTGTTGGTTTTGGGAAAAGTTAAGCATTACCTTCTAAACCAGTGGTTCTCAACATTCCTAAGGCTGCGACCCTTTAAAATAGTTAGTTCTTAATGTTGTGGTAACCACAACCATAAAATTATTTTTGATGCTACTTCATAACTATTAAATTTGCTACTGCTAGGAATCATAATGTAAGCATCTGATATGCAAAGTATCTATATGCGACCCCTTTGGCGGTTGTGACCCGCAGCTTGAGAACTACTGTTCTAATCTTAGGTTTGTTCATCTGTAAACTTCGCTCAGTTTTCTCTGTATACTCCATGGACCTCTCTATCTATATTTCTGCTGTTGAGAGCAAAATATTTATTTTTATTCATTCAGTAATAAGTTGTGCATGTGCTGTGAGCCCAAGCACGGGGAGTGAGCGTGGAGGACGGTTAGGACGTTGGGGTTCTTCAATGCATCTTTTATTTTGCTCTATTCTTTTAAAGATAATACTGCTCCACCCTCTCAGTTACTCCACAGGATCCTAAAGTTGGAAACAAAAGGGGAAGTGCTTTGTTTCCATAACTTTTATTGAGAAATGTGGTCAGGAGAATGTTTGATCCTGAGAAGGAAACTAGAGTTTCTGAGGAGGTAACGAGAGTGGAGTACCACTTAGGGACAGCTTTTGAAACTGAGAGATGTTGGGCAGTGTTCTGATTTTCATGGAAGCACGGGACTGAGCCAGGGTCGGCCATCTTGAAACCTCTACTCTGTGCAGAGGCAGCTCTGAACAAAGATATGTCGGTGAAAATTTCTTACAGATTTGACATATATTTATCAAGTGTAATTTAAACTGTAGACATTCAGTCTGTTTTCTGTTAGAATGTTGTTAGACACTGTATTTTTTAAGTGTCAGAAGCTAAGATGCCCGCTCTGTCCCCCAAGCATAGTCTGTCTTTGGGTGGATATTGTCTTCTAGGTTTTGTTTTATTTTTATTGTTATTTTGGTGGGTGTTTTTGTTTGTTTGTTTTGACATTTTAATTCTGTCACACCCTAATGTTCATAGTTTTTTTTTTTAAAACTTAACATGGTATTTGTCATTCTGTGACTTCATCTTCATGAGAATGCAGTGACTCCTTGAGGAACACAGGCGCCGTACAGCATTCTTCTCTTGTTGACACTGAGGTCGTTTCTGTGGTTTCATTATCGCGACAAACTCCACAATGACCAGTTTTGTGTTTTAAATGATTTGGGATTTATCAGTATCTGTATCTCTGAAATTTCATTTCTGTAAAAGGCTTGTGGAGGGCTGAGGTATACCTGTCATCCAGTGTATCCTAGACCTTGGACTGACTGAAAATCTTCTTTTGAGAAATTGGCTTTTAAAAACAGATTGTTTTTTAAAGTGCAGAGAGAGTTACAGGAATTACTCAGCGGCCTGTACTGTTGAGCTGATTCTGGTTTTCCTTTCTTGAGATTGTTGCCTGTCCTCTATTGAAATGACCACTGTCTCTCAAGCAACAGCATGCCAAGCATAAAGCTCCACCCTACAGGGACTTTCCCCTAAGCTTCTTACTGGTTAGAACTGCCAGTGTCCGTGGATGGTTGAGTGCAGACCCGAAGTGGTGAATTCCTGCAGCATATGGCCCCGTAATGTGTAGCAGTGGGGAGCTGAATAAATAACCAGAAATATGGAATATTCAAAGAGAAATGCTGAGGTTCTAGGAGGCTAATTAAAGAGCTCCAAAGGACCGGAGCCAGAGCCTGCACCTCTCGGATCCACCTCTGTTTCCAGTGCTGGTTGCCGTGATTCCATCTTTTGAATTAATTAGCAGTATCCACAGACTCAGCATTCCCTTCTGGCTCTTGTCCATGCTCTTTGTTTCTCCTTGTTTTCCTCCTTCAGACTTCTAAATGGAAAGTTTGCTGGGAAGGACAATTTTCCCGATTATATTTAAGTTGTCCTCTGTCTAGAGAAAATCCATTCAAAACTAGGATTCCAGAACACTAGAAGGGCAGGAAGCTTTCTGTGGTTCCATTGCCCCTGGATATGAATTTTCACTTTATTCCATCAGTCTCTAGACTCCTGGGAGAGGCCGACTTGCACAGAGGGTAGCCTGTGGGGTAGGTGGGAGGTTGGGCTTTGGAGCTGAGGTGATACGGACTTGGGACACAAGCCTCTTGTCTACAAGCTCTGGGTATTTGTTGAGTTGCTGTAAATTTTCTGTCTCTGACCTTTATTTTCTTCTTTATTTTTATGGAAAGTAAGGGAAATAGTGCTAAATTTTCAAGGATTTTAAGGGAACCAAATTTTATAAAGTTGGGCCATTCTAGAGCTGCTGACACATTGATAAGTGCTTTGTGAACTGTATGTAAGTGCTAGGCCTATATGGCAAGCAAGACAAGATTCCTGCCTTTAAGAAATTTGAGGCATCTAGGTTGTGGTGGCAGCATGCACCTTTAATCCCAAAACTCGGGAGGCAGAGGCAGAGTTTGAGGTTCAGCCTGGTCTACAGAGTGAGCTCCAGAACAGCCAGGGTTATACAGAGAAATCCTGTCTTGAAAAACAGAGCAAAACAAGGAAGGAAGGAAGGAAGGAAGGAAGAATAGAAAGAGGCTAGTGAGAAAGACAGACACCGAGTAATTAATATAACCAAGTGTGGTAACTATTAAGAGGAGTAGTTTTTCACATATATACTTAGGAAAGTTTTAAATTTCTGACTATAGATAAGCAAAGATCACCAGCAAGGTAGTTCTTTATGCACATGAACAGGCATACATGCTCATGCACACACATGTGCACTTGTGCACACACACTCACTCCTGCTCTTATCCAGACTATTTGAGATGCTGTAACATTTCATTATTTCCTCTGATAATACCCTTGGTGTTTATGATTGACTCTCACTATGCAGCCTTCTTCTGCCCATGTCACTCTCAGCCTGATCTTCTGCCCTCTGCATTTCTGCATGTGGAGTGGAGCCCTTGGTTCTCTGTGCCAGATACCACTGACTATCCAGCATGTTTATCTATGTCTCCAACTGAACAGTGGGCTTTTTTTTCTTTTTGAAACTGTGTAGCCCTGGAAAGTCTGGAACTCACAGAGATCTGGCTGTCTCTGCCTCCCAAGTTCTGGGATTTAAGGCATACACCATCAAACCCAGCTTGGGCTGTGAGCTTCTGAGAGCAGGGATTCACTCTTCTCCTATACAACAATAGATATACATTGACTTTCAACTCATCTTCTCTGTGTGAGCCAGAAAATCTGTCCAGAGAATCTGTGGATGTTCTTACTATTTAATGCCACTGATGCAGAATTTCTAACGGACCTCAGAGAGGAGAGGAACTTGTTTAAAGACCATGGAGTGAATGGCCTTCCTCTTCCCAGAAGTAGAGGTTAGCCCAGGTTTTCCCTGCCCCCTTTTAGAAGATGAAGAGCACAGAATGGCCTGTAGGGTGTTTGTGATACTGATCCTCGGGGTTCAGAAGACCAAGATGCAGGCAGCTCCAGTCTCCGCCTATGCCTATAAAGCCAGCACAGGTCCTAGCTTTGACCGCTGTGGGCCTTGAGCCTCAGCTGGTCCACCTTCATCTCTTGAGTCCTCCTGGGCTGTAGATTGGGTGGCATTTCCTGCCTTCTTTCTGCTCCAGGTGCAAGGCAGCCTTCAACAGATGTTGATGGGACTGGGCTCTCGCTCCACCCAGTTTCACCTCTCAGGCCTTTGTCTTCTTCCCCTTACTAGCCAGGGGCCAGTTGAGTGGTCAGGTGTCTTTTCTTCATTCCTGTGCTGTCTGAGTTTCACAGTACTTGACAGAATGGGGGGCGGGGGCAGCTATTTTTGTGTGTTTTTGCTCTTCTCTCACTGCCAAAGAACAAATGAAGACATTTTGGAAAAGAAGAAAAGATTGTTGCAGTCATATTTGAGAGTAAGGCTCATGCTGTGATAGAAGCAGCGGGCAGCCGTCCTATCCTAAAGGAGCCACAAGGGAAGAAAGAGAAAGCAGATTCCCTATGTGGTCCCATAGCTGTTAGCAGAGGCTCTGGGCAGTACCCAGTATGACACCAACAGGAAGGGAGAAGTGGCTCGAATACAGAGGTGTGCCATGCCTGGCCTCCATCTTGGTCTAAGAATTGAGAGCAATGGCAGAAGATGTAAGATAGCCTTTGGTGGTCAGAGAGGGTGTTGGGGGTAGCCTTGGGTAAGCAGAGGTGTGGGTGGCCTTTGGTGAGCAGAGAAGGTGTGGACTGGTCAGGAGAAGAATTGTGGTAGGAATGTGAGCTGAGTATTATTTTACATAGTGAAAAAAAAAATTCAGAGCTGGATGTGGTGGCAAATGCCTTTAATCCCGGCACTTGAGAGGCAGAGACCCTGAGTTTGAGGCCAGCCTGGTTTATAGAGTGAGTTCCAGGATAGCCAGGACTACACAGAGAAACACTGTCTCAAAATACTTTTTAAAAAGGGAGGGAGAGATAAGATTCAGAGGAGTTGCAGCTTATTGTACTGTTACGAATGTGATGGAATCAGGGGCCAGTCCACAGAATTATATACCATTTGGAATGTGGCAGAACAGGAAGGTGGTGCTGTAACTGCCCCAGATGCCCTGAATGAGGTGGATCTGCTATTTCCTCCTTCGTCCCCGCAGATGTCTCTCTCTAGTGAGACGGCTGCTACAAATAGAAGAATCCAATAGATCTGGGTTAATTTTAGCCTGTGCTCCAAACCGTCTTCTGGCACCAACCGCGGGCACTCTTTTCCAGTGTGTCCTTGTATGTGAACAGTTCGGGGCTCTTTAAGAACTGCAAAGCCGGTGGGACAGGAAGAATCACATTGTCAGTTTCCTTGAAAATGTTGACATGAGGCTTATTACTTCTGTTGTAAGCCCTGTTCCAGTTAGAAAGAGAGGAGACCACCGTGCTCCCTAGAGATGTGTTCAGTGCAGCCTGGGTTGTGTAGCAGAAACCCAGCGAGCCCATCGTGGTTATTAACTGTAAAGGCAGAAAGAGGAGCAGAGCGACACAGTCATCCAGGAGTCGCTGTTCTTGTTCGGTTGCTTTTGGCTCTGAGATTTTTCAGTAAGGTTTTCCTTACTCAAGAATGTGATGGCGAGGGTGATGTCACCATCTGCAGGGTGGAGCTCAGCGGGCCCACTGAACAAGGCTCTTGGCCAGTTAGGTGGGCAGAGAGGACCCTGCCTGGACCCTGGTGTTTCCTCCCTGCTCTTGTCTCTGCTCTCCTGTTGTTTTGTTCTTAAAGAACATGTGAAGTTCTGGACCGCTTTGCATTTGATTCTCGTCCTTCACTATGTTTCAGGAACTGGAGTCTTCTCTAGCCTCCAGTCTCTCAGGGTCAGGCAGAAGAGAGCACCACAGGCCTGGAGGGCAGCTGTGCAGTTGTGGGGCTGAAGATAATCCGTGTTCTGAGCTGTGTATACACACAGTGGACCTGTTTGTGTGTTGTGTCAGCCCCCCCCCCCCCCAGCCAGATATCAGTGTTCTGTCTTAGATGGAGCCCAGTAGTTTGCACCTGTTCTCTGGGAACCAGGCAAGTGCTTCACAGGAACAAAGCAATCTATCCCCCAGCCCTGGAGGCCGGACTGTACCACTTCATAAACAGAGAGTGCCGTGGTAGAAGCAGATTAGCTGCTGGGAAATGGTGGCAGACCTGTCTGAGCCCTCCTGTCTGACTTGATAGTTCTTCCTCAGTCCAGGGTAAATTGCGTATAGTTTAGGTGTCTATTTGATGAGCATTGCTATGTGTAGACCCACCCTTCACACCCATGCCTCCACCATAATGACAACTGCCTTCTTTATCACACTCAAGTGTTTCCTGGTGCCCTTGCACTCCATAAATCCTCCTCTCTGACTCATTGTTTCTAGGTAACGATCGATTTGCTCTCTGGCCATTATATATTAGATTTCATTTTATGGAACGCAGTTTAAATGGAGTAATGCAGCATGTGCTTTCGGTGGGGAGTGGCGGTGCGTCTGACCAATTTCACCTAATGTGTTTTATTTTTTTATTTATTTTTTGAGATTTGTCCTTGCTATCAATAGTTCCTTCCTTTTTCACCACCAAGTAGTATTTTATCACACGAATAGAGCATTTGTTGACTCACATATTGATGTCCGTTTATATCTAGTTTTAACCCTTAGGAATGAGCTAAAATGAACATTCATGTGCAAGCCTTCGGGCAGACATATTTCCCACTGTTCTTGGGTCAATACTGGGAAGTTGAGTGGTTCAGTCATGTGGTTGGTGTGTACTTGGTTTTTTAAGGTGCCGCCAGACTGCTTTCAAAATGATGCCATTTTGAATCCTGTGGCAGTGTGTGAGCTCCAGGAGCCCTGGTTTCTCCCTGGCATTTGGTCAGCTCAGTGGGGCTATGCTAGTGTGTAGATGGGGGGAGAGTCTCATACAATCGGAATTTGCTTTTCTTTATGAGGAGCAGTGTTTGCACACTTTGACCCCCACATCTCTCTGCTGGTCAGGTCACTTCAAATCCTTTGCCCTTTGGGTGGTTGTCAGGATTATGACCACTACAGAAGTCCTTTACGCCCTCAGTGTGGTCTCCTTGCAGGTGTGCATTGCAGGCTTGTGTTCTGCCCTCTCCCTTTTCCCTTCCACAGTGCTCTTTTGAAAACACTTTAATTCTGATGATGATTTCTTTGTTGCAGCGGCCTGTTTCTGAGTAAATTGAATGCCTTGTGTCTTTCGAGGAATTGTCACTTTTGTCTGTTGACAAACTTACTTAGTGTGAATCTTCTCTCACCCTTCCCTTACGTCTGAACACTTACTGGTGATGAACTTGCTTGCTAACTTGTGGAGCTGACTTTCTCTTTTGTCTTTCCTTCTGAGCAGTGTGGCTGGAGGTTATCAATTTTAGTGATCTCAAAGAACCAGTTTTTGTTTAACAGTTTTCCCCTAACCCTTTTCCATTTAATTTTGGTGATTTCTGCTCTGGTCTTCATCCTTCTTTCCTTCTGGTAACTTCAGGAGGGCTAATTCGCTGTTCTTGACTTTTAAGGGTAAACTGGAGGTTGATCATAGGTGGGCTCTGTTGTTTGCTAATGTGTGTACTGTTGTAAGCCCCTCTAACTGCAGCGCTATTTTGATTTCATTTTTCATGAAGTTCCTAGAAGTGTATTGTTAAGTTCCCAAAACCTTGGTGCTTTTCCAGATTCCTATCCTTACTCACTTGTACTTCAGTTACACTGTGGTCTGAGAGAGAGCACACTCTGTGTGGCCTGAACCCTCCGTGATTTATGAAGCCTTGTTTAGGGCCTAGATTAGTCAAACTGCCAAGTCCTGCTTGTGTATCTGAAGAGCCTTCTGCTGCCTGGGCTGGGATGCTTTGCTGCAATGGTAGCTAGAGGTGGTTTCATTGCTTACAGGTCCTGTTTTGGTTTGGTCAGTTACTAGAAATGTTAATGAAGCCATGATTGCTGTCATAGATATTGGCCTTTGTCCTTTCATCCCTGGAAGCTTTCACTTAGTGCATTCTGAAATCATTTTAGATGCCTGAACATTTCAGATTACATCAGGTGTGGTGGTGCACACGTTTAATCCCAACACTTGTAGGGCAAAGGTAGATGAATCTCTGAATTTGGATTCTGATGCCAGCCTGGTCCATAAGAGTGAGTTCCAGGACAGCCAGGACTACACAGAGAAGCCCTGTCCCACAACAACAACAACAACAACAATAACAACAACAAGGAGTTAAAAACATTTCAGAGTACATGTTCGTTTGAGTAACTGGGCCTTTTTTTTAATAAAGAAATTACTTTTTTTAATCCCTAGGATTGTTCTTTGATCTGAAACTTGATTCCTAGTACTGTAACCACCACAGCATCCCCTTTAATTAGTGTTAGCATCAAGTGTTTTTTACCATCTGTTCTGAAATAAGTTGTCTGCTGTCTGTCTGTTGCCTTGTCTCCTTCTCCCCCCAAACTTACATGCTGAAGTCCTAGTACTCCCAGGTGACTGGATTTAGAGACAGAGCCTAAAAGAGGCGTCTGTTGCTGTAGGAATTCCTATCTCCAGTAGCCTTTAATTTACCCGCCCTCTTGGGCGTGGCCTCTTATACTGTTTATGCCAATGTAAAGCCACATCTACTCTCTTTTCCAACTGGGATTCAATTGCTGTTCCCCGGTCCAGCAGAGGATTGTGATCTGTGAGTCTACCCTAAATAAGTAACCTTCTATTATTCTCAATTCTGAGCTAGTGTGGGATTTCTTTTAATCATCCTTCTTCAGTCTGTGGTTGAATGAGGGTGAGGGCATGAAACTCTAAATCCAACAAGACAGCATCCTACAGTAGGATGTACCCCCTAGGAGTGCCCCTCCCAACTATGTTGTGGAGCCCATAGGAACACTTGTCTCTCTGGCCTTCCTGCTGCAGCAGTAATACGTGTTATCAGATTTTGATGGAAATCCACTGCAGAGTGTCTTCTTGTTATTTAAATGATCACTTATCTTTTAAAATAGTTTTTAATAGAAAAGTGACCTTTTTCTATTAAATATGTTTCTATTATATATAAATGTATATATATCTTTATATATGTATATGTGTGTGTGTATATATATATATATATATATATATTACATTTTTTATTGCGGAGAGATTCTTCTCTCATACAATACATCCTGACCTCAGTTTCCCCTCCCTCCACTCTTCCCAGCTACCCTCTCCCCAAGATATACTCCCCTCATTTTTCTTCAAAAAAGAACATGCCTTGAAAAGATAGCAACCAAACACAACAAAACAGGAGACAATAAGACAAGTCCAAAACCCTCATCTCCAGACTGGACAAGGCAGCCCAACAGAAGGAAAAGAGTTCTAAACACAAGCAAGAGTCAGAGACACAGCCACTCACTCCCACTGTTAGGTATCCCACAAAGACACCAGGCTAACAGCTAGAGCATATGCAGAGAACCTAGCCCAGACCCCTTGCCTGCCACTTCAGTCTCTCTGAGCCCATATGAGCCCTGCTTAGTTAATTCAGAGGGCCATGTCCTCCTGGTGTCCTCCATCCCCTCTGACTCCTATAGTCTTTCCTCCCCTTCTTCTGTGGGCTTCCCAAGCTTCAAAGGAAGGAACCCATTGGAAACCTCCAATTTAGACTCTTATCCCCAAATAATGTCTGGCTGTGGGTCTCTGCATCTGCTCCCATTACTGCAGCAGGTTTCCACAAAGCACCCCAAATCTTCCACAGTTCTGGCTGTTTCTCCCAGCACTCTTCCTCCATGCCAGACACAATACACACAACACACACACACACACACACATCTGATCCCTTCTGTTCTTGTCCCCACCTGCTCCCAGCCCACCTGCAAAATCTGTTTTATTTCCCCTTCCCTGGGAGATCCATGCATCCTCCCTCTAGGGTCCTCCTTGTTACTTAGCCTCTCTGGGTTTGTGGGTTGTAGTTTGATTATCATTTACTCAACAGCTAATATCCACTCATAAGTGAGTGTGTACCATATTTGTCTTTCTGGGTGTAGGTTATCTCACTAGTTGGCATCCATTTTGCCTGCAGATTTCATGATGTCATTGTTTTAAACAGCTGAGTAATATTCCATTGTGTAAATGTACCACATTTTCTTTATCCAGTCTCTGATTGTGGAACATCTAGGTTGGGATAGGATTGTGGGACATCTGCCTTGGATGGAGTGTCCTTTGGGTGGGCGCACAAGAGTGCTATAGATGGATCATGAGATAGATTAATTCCCAATATTCTGAGGAAACGCCATAGTGATTTCCATAGTGGCTGTACAGTTTTCACTCCCCCCAGCAATGGAAGTGTGTTCCTTTGTTAAACATCCTTGCCAGCACGAGCAGTCGCTTGTTTTTGATCTTAGCCATAGGTGTAAGATGGACTCTCAGTGTAGTTTTTATTTGAATTCCCTGATGGCTAAGAATGTTGAACATTTCTTTAAGAGTTTCTCAGCCATTTGAGATTCCTCTTTTGAGAATTCTCTATTTAGAGCTGTACCCCATTTTAAAATTGGATTATTTGGTTTTTTGATATCTACTTTCTTCAGTTCTTTTATATTGGGTGTGGAGTTGGTAAAATTCTTTTCCCATTCTGTAGTCTGACCCTTTGTCCTACTAATGGTGTCCTTTGCCTTAGAGAAGCTTTTCAGTTTCATGATGTCCCATTTATTAATTGTTGCTCTTAGTGTCTACGCTATTGGTGTTCTGTTCAGGCAGTAGTCTTCTGTGCCTGTGCTTTTAAGGCTACTCCCTACTTTCTCTTCTATCAGGTTCAGTGTGTTGGTTTATGTTGCAGTCTTTGATCCACTTGGATCTCTTTGCATTCTTCTACTTGCAGACACCCAGTTTGACCAGCTTTGTTGGCTATGCTTTAGTTTTTCCATTGTCTCTTTATGGCTTCTTTTTCAAAACTCAGGTGTCCATACGTGAGTGGATTTATGTCCAGGTCTTATTTAATTCCATTGAAGAACATGTCTGTTTTTACGCCAATGCCACATGGTTTTTATTACTAAATACTTGAAGTACAACTGCAGCACAACTTGAAACCAGGGATGGAGTGACCTCCAGCAGTTCTTTTATTGTTCAGGAGTGTTTTAGCTAGCCTGTTGTTTTTTCCCATATGAAATTGAGAATTGTCCTTTCAAGGACTGTAAAGAATTACGTTGAAATTTTGATGGGGCTCGGGATGAATCTGCAGATTGCTTTTGGTAGGATGTCGAGTTTTTCTATGTTAATCCTACTGAGCCATGAGCATAGGTGATCTTTCCATTTTCTGGTATCTTCAATTTCTTTCTTCAAAGATTGAAGTTTTTGTCATACAAGTCTTTAACTTGCTTGATTAGAATTACCCCAAGATATTTTATATTATTTGAAGCTATTGTGAAGGGTGTTGTTGCCCCGATTTCTTTCTCAGTCTGCTTGTCATTTGTAATACTGGAAGGCTACTGATTTTTTTTAAGTTAATCTTGTATCCAGCCTGATGCCTTGTATCAGTGAAGGTATTTATCAGCTGTAGGAGTTCCCTGGAGGAGTTTTTGGGGTCACTTTATGTACACTATCATACCATTTTCAAATAGCAATACTTTGACTTCTTTTTTTCCCAATCTGTATCCTCTTGATCCCCTTCAGTAGGCCTATTCCTCTAGCAAAACTTTCAAGTACTATATTAAATAGATATGGAGTGGACAAACTTGATTTTAGTGAAATTGCTTTGAGTTTCTCTCCCTTTAATTTGATACTGTCTGTAAATTACCTTTATTATGTTTAGGTAAGTCCCTTGTAGCCCTGATCTCTCCAGGACTTTTTATCATGAAGAGGTGTTGTATTTTGTCTAAGACTTTTTCTGCATCTAATAAAATGATCATGTGGCTTTTTTCTTTCAATTTATTTATATGGTAGATTACAATGACTGATTTTCGTGTATCCCTGCATCTCTGGGATGAAGTGTACTTGATCATGGTGGATGATCTTGTTGATGTTTTCTTGGATCCAGTTTGCAAGTGTGTTATTATTTTTGCATCTTTGTTCATAAGGAAATCGGTCTGTAATTGTCTTTCTTTGCTGTGTCTTTCTGTGATTTGGCTGTCAGAATAACTGTGGCTTCATAAAGTGAATTGGACAATATTCCTTCTGTTTCTGCATTGTAGAATCATTTGAGAAGTATTGGTCTTACTGTTCTTTGAAAGTTTGGTGGAATTCTGCACTAAAACCATCTGGTCCTGGAGCTTTTTTGGGTTGGGAGACTTTTAATGATTGCTTCTATTTCTCTATGGGCTATAGGTCTACTTAAATTGTTTATCTGATCTGTATTTAAGTGGTACCTATCAAGAAAATTATCCTTTTCTTTTAGATTTTCCAATTTTGTGGAGTACAAGTTTTTAAAGTATGACTATTCTTTGATTTCCCACAGTGTCTAATGTTATGCCCCCCTTTTTGTTTCTGATTTAATTAATTGACATATTTTCTCTCCGTTCTTTTGGTTAGTATGGATAACGGTTTTACTATCTTGTTAATTTTTCTCAAAGAACCAACTCTTTGTTTCACTGATTCTTTGTATTCTCTTTGTTTCTATTTTATTGATTTCAGCCTTCAGTTTGATTATTTCTTGCTATCTATTCCTCTTGGGTGTGTTTACTTCTTTTTGTTCCAGAGCTTTCAGGTGTGTTGTTAAGTTTGCTCTTATCTCTCCAGTTTATTTTTTTCTTTTTTTTGTAGGCCCTTAGTGAACTTTCCTCTTAGCACCGCTTGTGTCCCATAAGCTTGGGTATTTTGTGTATTTATTTTCATTGAATTCTAGAAAGTCTTTAATTCTTTATTTCTGTCTTGACCCATTTTTCATTCAGTAGAGTTGTTGAGTTTCCATAAGTTTGTAAGCTTTCTGTTGTTTCTCTTGTTGATATCCAGCTTTAATCCAGTGGTCTGATAGGATGCAGGGAGTTATTTCATTTTTCTTGAGACTTGCTTTGTGTTCCAAATTTGTAGGCAGTTTTAGAGAAAGTTCCATGAAGTGCAGAGAAGAAGGTATATTCTTTTGTTTGGGAGTGGAATGTTCTGTCAATATCTTTTAGATTCATTTGCTTTTAACATCTATTAGCTCTAGCATTTCTCTTGTTTAATTTTTGTCTATATGGCCTGTCCATTGGTTTGGTTTGGTTTGGTTTTAGTATTTAGCTTTTCGAGACAGGGTTTCTCTTTAGCTTTAGGTCCTCTCCTGGAACTAGCTCTTGTAGACCAGGCTGACCTCAAACTCACAGAGATCTGCCTGCCTCTGCCTCCCTAGTGCTGGGATTAAAGGCGGGTACCACCGCTGCCTGGCTTCTTTTTCCAGCTCTTAACCCTGAGGTAACGTCTATTCTTGATGTTAAGATGTGTTTTCTTGTATTCAGCAGTTGGATGGATACTGTTTTTGCACCCATTCTGTTTGTTTATGTCTTTTTATTGGGGAATTGAGAGCATTGATATTGAGAGATATCAGTGACCAATGACCTGTTATTTTTGGTGGTGGTGTTCCCTTTTGGTATTGCTGGTGTGTGATTATCGCCAGTGTTTTTTGGGTATAGTTAGCTTTCTTGATTGAGAGTTTTCCTTCTAGCTCCATCTGTAAGGCTAGAGTTGTAGATAGATATTGTTTTATTTTACTTTATTGTGGAATATCTTATTTTCTCCATTTATGGTGATTTAAACTTTTAGTAATCTAGGCTGGCATCTGTGGTCTCTTAGAGTGTGAGGCACATCTGTCCATGTAAGTGTTACAGCTCTGAAGGGAAAGGTATCCTGACTGTCAGGAGCCAGGCTATACCTAGAGCTGTGTTCTGATAGGGGCTGTTTCCCTGCAGGAATGGAGCAGTCCTGCTCCTCTCTAAATGAGCCATTACAGCTCAGATGTGCTCCACTCTGCTGATAGAGTTTCCCAGCAGAGAAGTCTGTTGCTTCTCCCTGCTTCACTCTGCTAAGTGGGGGAAAATGTAGCGTTTTGCTCCTGCTGCAGTAAAAATTGTTACTTCTCTGTTCCACTACTCTCTGGTCAATGGTCTTCACCCAAAACTCATTCAAGGGATTTTTGGGAGGTGGGAAATCCAGGAGATTGACTGACTTTGCCAGGGTGGAAAAAGGCAACTGAACAGGCATAGGGTATATATAGGGCTTCTTAGGGGTGGAGTTTTTCAAGGTAGGAATTGGTTAGATTTCAATCACTGAGCTCAGACAAACTCAGAGATTGGCTGGATTTCCTGTTCACGGATTGTGTGTGTGTGTGTGAGAGAGAGAGAGAGAGAGAGAGAGAGAGAGAGAGAGAGAGAGAGAGAGAGAGAGAGAGAGAGAGAGAGAGAGAGAGAGAGAGAGAGAGAGAGAGAGAGAGAGAGATTAGGGCCAAAGTGTGTTTCTTTCACAGGCTCAGGTTTCAGGCCAGGGTGTTTTCTTTGACTGGTCCTTTTACCCTACAGTCCAGTCCAAGCCTTTCTGGCTTTTAGAGTCTCCATGGGGAAGTCAGGTATAATTCTAATAGATTCTAATAGGCCTGCCTTTATATGTTATTGGTCTTTTCCCCTTGCACCTTTAAATATTCTTTCTTTGTTCCGTATGTTTAGTGTTTTGTGTTCTGTAAGCTTGTACCTTGATAGGCATCTCCTTTTTTAGGTTAGGAAAGTTTTTGTCTATGATTTTCTTGAAAATGTTTTCTGGGGCTTTAATCTGGGATTCTTTTTCTTCTATTACTGTTATTCTTAAGTTTGTTCTTTTCATTGTGTCCCAGATTTTCTGGAAGTTTTGTGTCAGGAATTTTTTAGATTTAATGTTTTCTTTGGTCGATATATCCATTTCTCCTCTTGTATCTTCAATGCCTGAGATTCACTCTTCCATCTCTTGTTTCCTTTTGGTGAAGCTTACCTCTGTAGTTCCTGTTCACTTACCTAGATTTTTCATTTTCAGAATTCCCTTGATTTGTATTTTCCTTATTGCTTCTATTTCCAGTTTCAGGTCTTGAGTGGTTTTGTTCATTTCCTTCAACTGTTTGTTGGTTCTTGGCTTTAAGGGATTTATTCATTTCCTCCAATTGTTTGCTTATGTTTTCCTGAATTTCCTAATTTACTCATTTCCTCTTTTAGGGCCTCTATCATCTTCATATAATTGGTTTTAAGGTATTTTTCTTATGCTTCAGCTATGTTAGAATTTTCAGGGCCTGCTGTGGTAGGATAGCTGGGCTCTGGTGGTGATTGATTTATTGCCTTGGCTGTTCTTGATTATGTTTGTAACGCTGGCATCTGGGTATCTTGGTTTGGGATGATTTAGGTCTAGGTGCCAATTTCTGGTTTGTCTTTGTTGGGTGGGTGTTTCTGTTACCTCTCTGGACTTTCAGAGACTGTGGGCTCTGTGTAGCCTTTATTACTTGTCCACTTGGCTGGTGTATTCATGGGAAATGCTTGTTGGTGTAGGAGGCCAGGGAAAGGGAGCTCTGGGGGGATGACCTGCTACAGCACTAGGAGTGACTCTGAGGATTGGTTCTCTACAGAGAGTGGAGAAGGTTTGCAAGCAACCTACCTGGTCATCTGGCAGTCAGGGCCTGTGGTTGAGCAAGGGGTGTCCGCTCAAGTTGGGGGCTGGGGTACAGAGACCAAGTGGGGAGGAGAGGCCATGGGGGCATGGTCTATGGGATCCACGGGAGATGTGGATGGGGGTAGAGGATATAGCTGGTGTTGTATTGCACTGCTAGGGACGATCCTGATGATTGGTTCTGGGGAGCAGAGGCATATACATGTTTGCCATTGCTTATGCTCTTCATGAACCAGGCAGGAAGGATCACGACTTTGAGATTACGTGGTGAATAGTAAGAGCCAGTCCCCAAAACAAAGTGTAGAATTACTTTAGCCATGAGAGGTTTTTTTGTTTTAAAGCTACATACCCCCATCTGTTTTTCAGGGGCTATAATTCCATGTACATGATTGTGACTATATTCTACAATCACATGTAATAATAAAGTATCATACAATTAAGTATTTAAAACAATTGGATGTGCATTCTGCTGTTCATAGTTGTCCTCTGTAGTTCCCTGGTGATGGTCTCATCTGTGTTTTTCTTCCCATGTGTATTCTGAATACTTTGGCTGTTCTGTTTCGGCTTTTTCTACAGCGTGCATTCTGCAGCCATCGCCTTCCTTTTATCAAAGTCCCTCTAGTTACTCATTTGGTTTTGGCTAGTCCAATACGCTAATGGTTCTTTCCCCTTCATGTTAGCAGATGTCATGATCGGAGCTGTTTTAATGTCCTCATCTCCCAATTCTGTCATGTGGTATTTTAGGTGATATTTTATGGTGGTATTCCTTGAATATCAGGTATTGTAAATTTTACCTTGTTGTCTGGGTTTCTTTGTTAGTTTTGGTTTGTTTATTTACTTGTGGTGCTGAGGATTGGGCTCAAGACAGCATGCACCCTGAGCCAGCAGTCTACCCCGAGCCATACCTCATAATATAATACTCTTGAAACAGATCATCGCTCCCTTTTTTATATATATGTGATATGGTGGATGCTCTTATTGGTGTAGGTGTTAGCTTGTGTGAGACAGAATCTCATGTATGAAGAGGTCAGAGATTGATGTCAGGTGTCTTTTTCTGTCTTTACCTTTTTTGTTCTCATTTTTTTCAATACAGGGTTTCTCGGTGTGACAGCCCCGACTGTCCTGAAACTCACTTTTTAGACCAGGCTGGACTTGAATGCACAGAGCTCCACCAGCCTCTGCCTGTCTCCGTCCCCACTTCTCTAACCAGCGCTGGGGATTGCAGGCATGGAGAGCTCACTCAGGAGATCTTATCTTTTTCTACTTCCCATGTAGATGAGATCCATGTATGTACAACACAACTCTTTAAAGTATTATTTTATATTGAACAACTCTGCTGTGTCACCCACACCACCTGTCCTATGGGGGACGATACCATCCTCCCAAGACAGTATTTGTCATTCATCAACCAGGTTTGGTATAGTAGTAACCCCAGATCTCAAGACCTTCCAACAGAGGCTTTTCACACCTAGCACCACTTTGACTGGCTACTGGAAATTTTGCTGTCTGCCTTATTTATTTTGGGTCTTGGGCTGAAAGGGCAGAGCTTGATAGCACATGCCATTCATCTTTCAGTTTCTCTTCTGAGGATGCATATGTTATGTCCACATCTTACTGACTGTGGAGAGTCACATGGCCATACCTAGGCTCTGCTGGGAAGAAATGTGTTTTAGCAGTTATATGTTGACTCATGGGCTCATGTGAATTAACTGTGGACAGTGTTTAAGGATATTGCATTAATAGCCTGAAACCACTGGTCATTGATAATGATATGGATGAGTGTCCACCAAAGATCCACAGGTGATAGTTTTGGTCCTGGGGGGGTGCTACTTAGAGACAGTGGAGTCTGTTGGGAAGTTCTTAGGTCGTTAGAGATGCACCTTTGAAAATGACTGTGGCTTTCTAGTTGCTTCCTTCTGCCTCCTGCCTCACGGACTCAGGCAGTTTTCTTTGTGGTGTATGAGCTATTGCCATCTTGCCCAGGATTAGCCAGATTTCCTGCCAGGATGTGCTCGTGGTTACCAGTATCATTTTTGGTGGTGATGGTGTTTTTTGTTTGTTTGTTTGTTTGTTTTGTTTTGTTTTTTTGTTTTTTCAAGACAAGGTTTCTCTGTAGCTTTGGTGCCTATCCTGGAACTAGCTTTTGTAGACCAGGCTGGCCTCGAACTCACAGAGATCCGCCTGCCTCTGCCTCCCGAGTGCTGGGATTAAAGGCGTGCGCCATCACTGCCCAGTGGTTACCAGTATCTTAAAGAATCCTAATCACATCTTTAGTTAATCTCAGTTAGCCAGAGTTCTAGAAAAAGGACTTTACCTCTTTGGCCTGTCCTTAAATATATTTCCTCCTGTTTTCTGCTGTTCTTCTCTACCTTTAAAAGGCTGTGTCAGGGTAGTCTCACCCAGGAGATTCAGTTATAGACTGTAGATTTAATGATTCTCTCAGATTTCCCCTCATTTTTGAATTTTAGACTCATTAAGTCCCAGCTGAACATCACTGCCCTGTCCCAGAGGCACCTTAGGTTTAACCAGAACTCTTGGCCCCTTCCATCCCTGTCTTCTGCTCGTTTGCCCTGACTAAGACACTGTTCTATTGCTGTGAAGAGATACCATGACCAAGACCACTTAACTTTTTAAAAAAGGTTTATTTATTTACTTAATTTACACTGTTTTTTTTTTTTTTTTTGCCTGTATATCATCTGTGTGAGGGTGTCTGACCCACTGTGTGAGGGTGTCTGATCCCCTGGAGCTAGAGTTACAGACAGTTGTCTGCTGCCATGTGGGTGCTGGAAATTGAACCTGGGTCCTCTGGAAGAACAGCCAGTGTTCTTAACCACTGAGCCATCTCTCCTGCCTCCAGGGCAGCTCTTATTTAAAAATAAATTAATTGAGGCCTTGCTTACAGCTTTAGAGATTTAGTCCCTTATCATCATGGCAGGGAGCATAGCAAGAACATGGCACCAGTCATGGTCCTGGAGCAATAGTATCCTGATCCACAGGTCAAGACAGCATGAAACTGGTCTTGGCATGGGCTTTTGAAACCTCAAAGCCTACCTCTGTGACACATTTCCTCCAACAAGGCCACACCTCCTAATCCTTCTAATCCTTTCAAATAATGCCATTCCCTGAAGACTAAGCACTCTAGTATATGAACCTGTGGGGGCAATTCTTATGCAAACCACCACTGCATTTCCTCTGCCCCTGCTATTGTTCTCCTTTCTCCTGCCCTACCCACCATCTGTCTACTGTGGCTGAGCCATACTACCTCCCAAGGCACACAGGCACCTGGCTTCCACTGTGGTGCAGCCCACTCACCCTTTCCCTGGTGTGCACCTGCTCTTGCCCCTGAATGTGCTTTGTTCCCTTCTGCTCCCTCTTCACCTGTCTGGGAAACTGAGTTCCAGCTTCTGTTCCCTGGCCAGGCCTCCTCACTTTGTCTATACCACTGCTGCAGGACTCAGCCTTCCTCAGGCTACCCTTTTCCCTTAACTACTTGTTTTCATTCCATGTGAACCAAACTCCTCAGAAGCTACGAGCTGAGCTTTGTCTATGCATGCTTGACTAGGTGTCTGGCACCTGTTAGGTGTTTCATAAATATTTGAGTAAAGAAAAAAATGAGCAAAGGAAATCATATTCGGAATCTGTGTTCACTACAGAAGTGTTTGAGTATGATAAAGAGTGAGCTAATTAAAACTATAACAGGAGACACTGCTGCAGCATCCAAGGCACACATGAGCAGATAGGAGCAGACGACCCAGCCATTGACCATAGGCACCCAGGTTGTGGGCGCTGGTGTTCACATTGGGCTTGGCATGATCGACAACCCAATGAACCCAGACAAGACTAAGATAAACTACTTGTCCTCCAGTAGAATAAATATTTCAAATAAAGTCAACCCAAGAAAGTCAGGCCAAACAGCTATTGATTGCTAAAAGCCTGAACTTGAGCCCAATGAATATTCCAAAGTTCACCTCCATGCAGCTTGCCTAAATGGTGATCAATACGCAATTACTGCCCCCTTTAAACATGTCCTGTGCTGCCTACCCAAAGAAGGGCTTTGCTTTTAAAGTCTTTTGTTTCATGAATTTGCTTAGGCAGGGAAAAAAGAGGGGCTTGGCTCAACCAGGCTCCTTTGCTTTTAGTATTTCAGGCAATCCTGTCTTGTTTGTGAAATGGTTTCAATGTGTGCTCAACAGAAGCTGAAGGTGCCCTGGTCTGCAGTTGTCATTCATTTCAGGATGCCTTTCCCTGAATGGCCAAACAATGCACATCAGCAGCTCAGTTTCCTAATTTCTGCCTGCATGATTATCTGCCCTAGCCATAACCTCTGTAAATTCCAGCTTGTAAAGCAGGGTGCAAAAGTCTAACCGCAGTGAGAACAAGTATGTTATTTGTGTAGCCTGCTAGAATTTCATCCGAAGACAGAAAGTCCTTCCCAGTGGATTTCAAACCTTGTTTGCCTCCTCCTGATGTTCAAAATTTCATATTTCTTAAATAGGCCCCTTTCAGCCCCCTGCTGCAGTCAGATGTCTTTTTCTTTCCCATTTATGCTAGTGCCATAGTCTCTGAGCTGTCCTCCCTGCCCACAAGGTCTGCCACTCCAGTCCCTTCATCTCCCTGCTCCTGGGCTAATATCTACCTTCACAGTAGCCATCAGTAGAGCTGGGGCACAGCAGGGGCCTGGTGTGGCCACATTGGTGCATGCTGTCTTCTTCATTCCCACCTTGTATTCCCCAGCCTTGACATCGGTGCCACCGCTCACCCCCTGTTGACAGGCACCCCCTGCCACTTGCTACCTCACTGGTTTCTCACAGATGAGCTGCTGCCTCCTTCCTACTACCATCTTGAATATGATTCCTAGTGCTTGAGGCCTTTTAAGTTATTTTTACTATCCTTTCCTCGAATTTGTTAAAAACAAGAAGCGTCTGGCTTCCAGTAGCAATGTCTGAACAGGCCCAAGTTCGCCGTGGGCTGCTGCCTGACTGTCCGCTCATCTGTGGCAAGGAGAAGAGCGGTGGCAGTGTTGGTTGCGCACCCTGGTTTGTCTTGTTGCTTTTCTCTGAACACTTTCGTGTCCCCTGGCTTCCTGCAGTTAGAATGTAAGCTGCAGGGCACAGTGACAGCTTTCATCTTTGACAGGAAAGGTGTCAGCGGGTCTTGTAGAGGACCTAAGGGCACTTTCCTGGTGGTGTCACGTTATTTGGTCTCCCCAATTGGATGCCACTTTCTGGAGCAGAAGCCATGTCTTAGTGTCTACCGCAGTGCTGAGTAGGTACTCAGGAAACACTGTGCATTTGTGTGGTTGATTGGCCACCTCTGCCCAGTTAGGAAACAAGTGAAACCATGTAATATTGTAGGAAAGCATTCTCCTGTTACTTTGAAATCTTAAAGGTCTCCAGAGGCCTGTACTGATGTACTGAAGGTCTGGTTGCCAGCCTGCAGCACTGATGGGAGCTGGTAGGGTCTCATAGAAAGGAGTTAAGGCCACTGAGGGTATATCCTTGAAGAACATAGAGAGGAACTTCCAGTGCCACCCCCACCTGCCCCTGACCACCATGATGTGAGCAGCCCCATTGCCACTAATCCCGTTGTTACATACTGCTTTATGTGGATCCAAGTGACCACAGAGCAAAACCTCTGAAACAGTGGGTCGAAATAACAGGCACCTGCAGACTACCCTCAGCCAACAACATCCCTGATGGTTTACAACTGGCTACTTTCCTGCCAAGGTCAGTAGCAAGATAAAATGTCTTCTTAGCCCTGGACTTGGTTCCAGACAGGGCACTTAGGCAATGGTATAAAATAAAATAAACTAGAAAGTGTAGGGGCATGTGGTACAGTAGTGGTGTTGGGGTATCCTGACTTATTGGAAAGCCAGGATATACTTAGAACTGCAATAGGCCAGCTCTGGGGGCTGGGGGGCATAGGGCCGCAATAGGACAGCTCTGGGGGTGGGGGGTAGGGCTGCAATAGGACAGCTCTGGGGGATACAGCTGCAATAGGACAGCTCTAGAGACTGAAGCTGCAGTAGGACAGCTCAACCCTGGAGAAAAGGTGTCCTGACTATCCGGAAGCTGGGGTGCAGTGGGGAATGGTCTCCCTGCAGGGTATAGGGACCCTGCTCTTCTGGAGAGCCGCTGCAGCTGAGTTCTGCTCTGCTCCCTTATGGGAGTTTCCTAGCCCAACTATCTGCTTCTCCAGCCCAAGATGTTTCTTCTGCAAACACTCTGCTAAAGCAAAGCCCCCTGCAGAAATATAGTAATCTCATCCAGCTCTGGCAAAAAGTTGTTGCTTTTCCTCAGATGGCCTTGCTCAGTCCCCTTAAGGATCTAGGAAGCCAGGTTCTAGGTTCCTAGGAACCTAGGAAGCAAGGTTCTTCTGTCCTGCCCCGCCTTGCTGAAGCCCCCTGGGGAACGTTTTTCAACTCAGTCCCCTAAGGGACTTCCCAGCCAGGTTCTGCTTTATGCCAGTGAATGAAGGTCACCCAAGACTCTTGAGAAAGAGGTTTATTTAGGAAGGAGGAATCCAGGAGAGTAGCTGCCGCTGCCAGGGAGGGATTAATGGCATCTTCTAACTGAAGGAGTGGAGAGATTTATATAGGGCTTCTTAGGGGTGGAGATTTTCCCAGGGAGACAGGGGATTGGTTAGTTTTTCCCTGCTCAGGAATTGGTCAGTTTAGTTGGTCAGAGGCAGAGATGGCTCTGACTTCATGGCCAAACTGTGTTTCTTTCATTGGTCCTTTTTAGCTTTTTGACTCCAATCTTAGGACCAGGGCATATTTCTTTTACTGGCTCTGATTCTAGGGACAAAGTGTGTTTCTCTGACATGAGTTTCAGAGCCAGGGAACATGTTTTTAGTCTTGGGTTCAGGGATAAAGATGTTTCTCTCCCTGGCCCAGGTCTCAAATACAGGGTGTGTTTCTTTCTCTGACTCTGGGTTCAGAGTCAGGGTGCTCAGTGATTGGTTGGTTTCCTGCCCCAGTTGTCCCTTTTACCCTACAGAAAGGAAAAGGAAGAGTTATTTGTTTGCAAATAACATGATCTTACTCTACAGATTTTATTATTACAGCCACTAGAACCAAAAAAAGTTTGTTATAAGATCAGTATAGAAAAATTAGTTGTATTTCTTGTAATGAAGTCAAAATAAAACCTAACGAATCTATTATAGCAATAGTAAGAATAAAATATGTAAATAAACTTAATAAATTTTAAAACTATCTAATAATCTCAATAAATTTAACAGAAGTACGTTGTTTTATTTTATCGGAGATTTCTTGACACAAGGATCTTTCTGTGTAGCTTTGGCTAGTCTGGAACTCACTGTGTAGACAAGGCTGGCTTTGACCTAATAGAGATCTGCCTCCTGAGTGATGGGATTAAAGGTGTGCACCACCATACCATTTATTTACTTTTTGAGGCAGGCTCACTGTGTAGGCCTGGCTGACTTGGAACTTACTATGTAGACCAAACTGGCCTCAACTCATAGACATCCGCCTCCTGAGTGCTGGGATTAAGGAATGTGTCACACTGCTTCCTTCAAGAAGCACAAATTTAGAGTCCACTCACTGTGGTGGTGTGTGCCTATAATCACAGCCCTTGAGAAATGGAGGCAGGAAGATTAGGAGTTTGAGGCCGGGCTGAACTCAGGGCATCAATTTTAAACTCACATATGAATGATACTAGGGCAGTCATGCATTCTTACGTGAAAGACTGAAGCTGGGCCCTCACCTCACATTCAAAATTAAGGCAGAAAGATCAGAGGCCTAACTATAAGAACTCTGAGAAGAAAATACAGGATAAACATTTATGATATAGGGTGTGGTAGTGGTTCCTCAGATATGACGGCAAAAGACAAAACTAGATACAATGAACTCCATCAAAATTTGGAGGTTTTATTCTTCAAATGATACTATTAAGAAAGAAAGGAGAGGGCCAGAGAGATAACTTGGCTGTTAAAGGCTAAGGTTCACAACCAAAACATCAAGAAAGTAAGGAGAATACTTGGTACAATAGGAAGAAATGATTATATTATGATCTGTTGAGGGACTTCAGAAGTCTTACGTTCTTAAAAAGACCTCTTAGAATGGAACAATGATGAATATTCACTTAAAAGTGAGCAAAGAAAGCTGGGCTTGGTGACACACGCCTTTAATCCCAGAGAGGAGCTAGAGACAGGTAAATCTCTGTGAGTTCAAGGCTAACCTGGTCTACATTGTGAGTTCTAAGACAGCCAGAGTGACACAGTGAGATCTGTTTCAAAAAAAAATCACAAATAAACAAAAAAATGAGCGAAGCATCTGGGAGGGCATTTTCCTGAAGATGGCATGCAAATGTGCAAGCACATTAAGTACTTTAGTTACCAGAAATGTGAATGAGAGCCACAGTGACGGGCCGCAGTGGGAACAGATACCTTCTGCCAAACTCCACAACCGAGTGTGATCTCTGGAACCTACATAATGACTCCCGCACATACCATGACATGTGTGCCCCCCAACATACACACACTATGGTGGCATTGTTATACCAACTAGGATAATTGGAACCCAAAATTCAAAAGTTTTCAAGATATGGAGAAATTTGAACCCTTGTCACTACCTATGGGTTGATAGGGATGTCCTTCTGTTTATCTGTTGCTTTTATTGGTTGACAAATAAAGCTGTTTGGGCCAATGACTTAGCAGAGTAAAGCCAGGCAGGACATCCAAACAGATATAGAGAGAGTAGGCAGAGTCAAAGAGATGCCATGCAGCTACCAAAGAAGAAAGATGCCAGAACATTACCAGTAAGCCACAGTCTCATGACTACAGAGATTAATAGAAATGTGTTGATTTAAGATGTAAGAGCTAGCTAGGAATATGCATGAGCCATTGGCCGAGCAGTGTTTTTAATATAATTTCTATGTGATGATTCGGGTCTGGGCTACTGGGAAACGAAAGTACAGTCTCTGTCTCCAATGGGTATATGAAATGATGTGTCCACTATGGAGACCACATGTAATAGCATTTGCCTAAAATGTATATAGAGTAACAGCTGGGGAACCTGCATGGGACCTAACTAGGTCTTCTAAATGTGGGTGACAGTTATGTGGCTTGATCTGCTGGGGAAGGGGTAGATTGCAATGGAACCAGGACTTATCCTGGGTACATGAACTGGCTCTTTGGAGTCCATTCCCTATGGTGGGATACCTTGCTCAGCCTTGATATGGGGGGAGGGACTTGGTCCTGCCTCAATTTGGCAAACCAGACTTTGTTGGACTCCCCAAGGGAGGCCTTACCTCCTCTGAGGAGTGGATGGGGGTGGGATGGAAGGAGGTGTGTGGGGGGGAACAGAGGAAGGGGAGGGTGGGGGAACTGGGATTAGAATGTAAAGTGGAAAAAAATTTAAATAAAAAAAATGTCTGGAGTAGGCAAGTCTATAGAGACAACATAGATTTGTGACTGTTTGGAGCTCAGGAGCCAGGGAATGGAGACGAGGAACAGTCAAAGGGTCGATGGTTTTCTTACAGGGTGGTAGAAATGCCCTGACTTTGGTTGTGGGATGGTTACATGTGTGTGAGCACACTAAAACCATTGCATTGTACACCTTAAGTGGGCACATTAACTGATGTTAAGCTGTTAAGGGGGAAAGACATGTTAAACCTTCTGAAAGTCCTCACTTTGATCTGCTTCTCCAGTCTTCTGATGCCTTTCCCACAGAACTGTCATGATACTTCATGTAGAAATTTGAACATTATCCTGTGTCACCATAAGATTTTATTCTTTAGCTGGCATAATATGCATACTTTTAATCCCAGCACTTGGAAGGTAGAAGCAGGCAAATTTCTGAGTTCAAGCCCAGCCTGGTGAGTTCCGGGGTAACCAGGTCTGCATAGAAAGACCCTGACTCAAAAAAAAAAAAAAAAAAAACCCAGAGAGAGAATTTATTCTTCCTAGTCCAGATTCCCCTATTAACATGTATGATAATCTGCTTAGATATAACATAAATGTCTTCTTTCTGTGAAGACATTGTAACTGTTCTGTTTTTATTGGGGGACGTTTGCCCTTTTTTCCCAATTGAGTACACATTAAAAACCTAGTCCTTCTTCTGGAATACCTTTTGCTTGTAGGGAGAAGAAGATCTCCCGGAGCAGCGCCCTGAAGGTACTGGACCATGCCATGATTGGGCCCGAGGGCACAGACAACTGCCACAAGTTTGTTGACATTCTTGGCTTGCGGACCATCTTTCCACTCTTTATGAAGTCTCCCCGGAAGATCAAGAAAGTGGGAACCACAGAGAAGGAACATGAAGGTAGGGTTCACTG